>NC_052147.1:42765548-43408094 GCF_902713615.1 Scyliorhinus canicula | reverse complement strand
AATACGGTGTTGGATCCTTCACTGGATCTGTCCAGCTCTAGGACGGGTAGGAGGCCGGCGGCGGCCAAGGTACTGAGAGGGTTTATGGATCAGATGGGTGGAGTGGATCCATGGAGGTTTGTGAGGCCGAGGGCACGCGAGTACTCTTTCTTCTCCCACGTACATAGGGTCTACTCTCGGATAGATTTCTTCGTGGTGAGTAGGGGACTGATTCCGAGAGTGGAGGAGGCCGAGTATTCGGCCATTGCAATCTCCGACCACGCTCCGCATTGGATAGAGTTGAAGATGGGGGAGGTGCGGGACCAACGTCCGTTGTGGCGGTTGGATGTGGGGTTGTTGGCGGAGGAGGAGGTGTGTAGGAGGGTCCGGGCAAGTATTGAGGGGTACCTTGAGGTGAATGATACGGGGGAGGTTCAGGTGGGGATGGTCTGGGAAGCCCTGAAGGCAGTAATTCGTGGGGAGCTGATATCCATCCGGGCACACAGGGAGAGGAGCGAGAGGAGTGAGAGGGATAGACTGGTGGGAAAGATGCTGGAGGTGGACAGGAGGTATGCAGAGGCACCAGAGGAGGGACTGTTGGGGGAGAGGCGCAGCCTGCAGGCTAAATTTGATCTGCTGACCACTAGAAAGGCGGAGGTACAGTGGAGGAAGGCACAAGGGGCGGTGTACGAACATGGTGAAAAGGCGAGTAGGATGCTGGCTCATCAGCTCCGTAAGCGGGATGCGGCTAAGGAGATTGCTGGAGTGAGAGACAAGAGTGGGAATGTGGTGCGGAAGGGGGTAGAGGTGAATGAGGTCTTCAAGGACTTTTACGGGGAACTGTACCGGTCGGAGCCAACGGGGGAGAGGGGAATGGAGAGGTTCCTTGACAGGCTTTCTTTCCCGAAGGTGCAGGAGGAGAAGGTGGAGGGGCTGGGTGCGCCGATTGAGCTGGAGGAGCTAGTTAAGGGGATCGGGCAGATACAGTCAGGGAAGGCACCGGGGCCGGATGGGTTCCCGGTGCAATTTTATAAAAAGTTTGTGGACCTAGAGGGCCCCTTGCTGGTGCGGACACTCAACGAAGCATGGGAAGAGGGGACTTTGCCCCCGACGATGTCGCGGGCGCTGATCTCGTTAATTTTAAAGAAGGACAAGGACCCCCAGCAGTGTAGTTCATACAGGCCCATATCTCTCCTCAATGTGGATGCTAAGGTGCTGGCAAAAATCCTGGCCACCAGAATAGAGGACTGTGTGCCAGGGGTTGTGCACGAGGACCAGACAGGTTTTGTGAAGGGAAGGCAGCTGAACACGAATGTGTGGAGATTGCTGAATGTCATCATGATGCCGGCGATTGAGGGGGAGGCAGAGATAGTGGTGGCGCTGGATGCGGAGAAGGCCTTCGATAGAGTAGAGTGGGGGTACCTATGGGAGGTGTTGGGGAGGTTTGGATTTGGTGAAGGGTTCATTAGATGGGTAAGGCTGCTATATGAGGCCCCGATGGCGTGCGTGGCCACGAATAGGAGGAGGTCGGAGTACTTCCGGCTTTACCGAGGGACCAGGCAGGGTTGCCGCCTGTCCCCCTTGTTGTTTGCACTGGCAATCGAGCCGCTGGCGATGGCGTTGAGAGATTCAGAGAGGCGGAGAGGCTTGGTGTGAGGTGGAGAGGAACATAGGGTGTCGTTGTATGCCGAAGACCTGTTACTGTATGTGGCGGACCCGGTGGGAGGGATGCCGGGAGTGATGGAGTTGCTAGCCGAGTTTGGGACCTTTTCAGGTTATAAATTAAACTTAGGCAAGTGCGAGGTGTTTGTGGTGCATCCTGGAGACCAGGAGGAAGGAATTGGTAGGCTCCCGCTTAGGCGGGCAGGGGAGAGCTTTAGGTACCTGGGGGTGCAGGTGGCCAGGGACTGGGGGACTCTTCACAAGCATAACTTCACCAGACTGGTAGATCAGATGGAGGAGGAGTTCAGGAGGTGGGACATGCTGCCATTGTCGTTGGCGGGGAGGGTACAGTCCGTCAAAATGACGGTGCTTCCGAGGTTCTTGTTCCTTTTTCAGTGCCTGCCCATCTTTATCCCCAGGGCCTTCTTTAGGAGAGTGACCAGCAGTATTCTGAGCTTTGTGTGGGCACATGGGACTCCGAGAGTGAGGAGGGTGTTCCTGGAGCGAGGAAGGGGTAGAGGCGGGCTGGCGCTGCCCAACCTTCTGGGGTACTATTGGGCAGCCAATGTGTCAATGGTGCGTAAATGGGTGATGGAGGGGGGAGGGGCGGCGTGGAAAAGAATGGAGATGGCGTCATGTAGAGGTACGAGCCTGGGTGCCATGGTAACGGCACCGTTGCCGCTCTCCCCTAAGAGGTTTACCACGAGCCCAGTGGTGGCGGCGACCCTAAGAATCTGGGGACAGTGGAGACGGCATCGGGGGGAAACAGGGGGCTCGATGGAGGCTCCACTGGGTGGCAAC
The DNA here is from genome assembly GCF_902713615.1 of Scyliorhinus canicula. Classification (NCBI taxonomy): domain Eukaryota; kingdom Metazoa; phylum Chordata; class Chondrichthyes; order Carcharhiniformes; family Scyliorhinidae; genus Scyliorhinus; species Scyliorhinus canicula. The sequence goes on along the minus strand of NC_052147.1, from coordinate 43,405,652 downwards.
CATCGGTTCGTCCCGGGGAACACGGATGGGGGATTCAGGGGGTGGCAAAGGGCGGGCATCAGCAAATTGAGGGACCTGTTTATTGGCGGGAGGTTTGCGGGCCTGGGGGAACTGGAAGATAAATTTGGCCTTCCCCAAGGGAACATGTTCAGATACCTGCAGGTAAAGCGTTTGCTAGGCGACAGGTAGAGGGATTCCCTTTGCTGCCCTCGCAGGGGACGATGGACAGAGTGCTTTCGGGGGTGTGGGTAGGAGAGGGGAAGGTGTCTGATATCTATAAGGTAATGCAGGAGGTGGAGGAGTCGTCAGTGGAGAAGCTGAAGGCTAAATGGGAGGAGGAACTCGGGGAGCAGATAGAGGACGGGACTTGGGCGGAGACCTTGGAGAGAGTCAACTCTTCCTCCTCATGTGCGAGGCTTAGTCTCATCCAATTTAAGGTGCTGCACCGGGCCCACATGTCCGGGACTAGGATGAATAGGTTCTTTGGGGGTGAGGACAGGTGCACCAGATGTTCGGGGAGTCCAGCGAACCACGGCCATATGTTCTGGGCATGCCCAGCACTGGAAGAATTCTGGAAGGGGGTGGCGGGGACGGTGTCGAGGGTGATTGGATCCAGGGTCAAACCAGGGTGGGGACTCGCGATTTTTGGAGTTGCGGTAGAGCCGGGAGTGCAGGAGACGAAAGAGGCCGGTGTCCTGGCCTTTGCGTCCCTAGTAGCCCGTCGAAGGATTCTGTTACAATGGAAGGATGCAAGGCCCCCAAGCGTGGAGACCTGGATCAGTGACATGGCGGGATTTATAAAATTGGAAAAGGTCAAATTTGCCCTGAGAGGATCAATACAAGGGTTCTATAAACGATGGCAGCCTTTTCTGGACTTCCTGGCTCAGAGATAGGTAACTTGGTCAATAGCAGCAGCAACCGGGGGGGGGGGGGGGGGGGGGGGGGGTTCGGTATTTTACTAAGGTGCGTCAATGTTGTATAAAAAAAAATTCTTCAATAAAAATTATTTTAAAAAATTTTATTTTTTAAATTAATGGAAAATCGATGTCGCATGAACAGGGCACACTCTGCTTCATATACGCTTTCTGGTTTGTACTCTTGTCAAACACGTTTCCACATTCTAACTGCGACTATGATAAGTTTGCCCAATCAGAACGGACTCTGTGTGCTGCTAGTAAGTGTCAGTGGGAACAAAAAATTGAATTTGAACAGTGCCAATGACAAAGAAATTGAAAAATATGAAGAAATGGCCACTGAATCAAAGAAGGAAAGAGGTATGATCTAAAATGTAGTCAGTTTGGAAGAGCATCTTAAGAGGAAGATGATGAAGTGGATTGTTTTGGGAAGAAATTTCAGGGCATGGTGTCTAAGCTGCTCAAGGCAGGATTCACATTCACGGCAACACAGTGGTTAGCACTGTTGCTTCACAGCGCCAGGGTCCCAGGTTCGATTCCCAGCTTGGGTCACTGTCTGTGCGGAGCCTGTACATTCTCCCATTGTCTGCGTGCGTTTCCTCCGGGTGCTCCGCTTTCCTCCCACAAGTCTCGAAAGACATGGGGCGGGATTCTACACTTGCCGACGGCAAAATCGCCAGATGCAATTGGGTGGAAAATAGCTTCTGACGCCAAATCGGGGTGCTGCGGCACGCCGAAAACGGCATAAATGCGTTTCTCGCCGGGCAGGATTAAAGTACAGTAGGCATATCATTAGCCGACCTGACACCCTGCGCGGGATTCTCTGCCGGCGGGATGCTCCGTTTTGCCAGCAGCCCGGGGGTTTCCCAGCGGCTTGGGGCTGCCCCACAATGGCAAACACCATTGACCAGCCAGCATAACGGAGCATCCCGCCGCCTGTTCCCTGGGACCTCCAAGATTCACCGCCTCCAATGGGCCAAGTTCCCGATGGTGTGGTTCACTTGTGGTCTCAAAAATCGTAAACTTGGCATTGAGAGAGGAGGTAGGAAATGGCGCAGAGTGACTGCGGGCTGCTGGCCTGGACACCTGCATGCTGGCTGCGATGAGGGGCCCCCTGCTAGGGCCGGGGTGGGGGACAGGCCGTGCAGCCGGAGTGCCCGCCCCACAGGACTGGGGCGGTGCCCAGGCACCGACCGCCATCTTGCTGTGGCCATCTTTCTGCGCACCCATTGACACCCACCTCAGCCCCTGGTTCTACACAGTGACACCGTCCGTATGGGTGCACCAAACTCCGCACCCCACCCCCCGCCACAGTGCATCCTCCTTCCCCAAACACCCCGTTCAACCGGCCACCACCCATTGGGAGATCACCCAGAGCCATACCCACGGTAGCCCCCAGTGAGGGCAGTGCCAGCCTTTGGTTACCTTGGCAGCAGGGACGGGCACCAGGACCGGGTGCACCAACGATGCCGGATACAGATGGGGCAGGGATGCGGGGTTGGGGGTGAGACATGCGTGGGCAGAGCCCGCAGTACCAACTGGGGCTACCATGTAGCCCATGGAACCTAGCTGGGCATGGATGTATGCGCCATGCTAACATGTTAATCTTCCACCCCCTGCAGACACTGCCGTTTGGCATTCAACAGCAATGCTGCCCGCCGTGGTGATGGTCGCAGCTCTGCGAGAAGCCCTGCGGCCGCCTGGGCGGGGGCCGCTCGGAGAGGAGGGGTAAACTTCCGCGTCATGGTGGCCTGCTGCATCCCCCACAACATCGTGCAGCAGAGGGACAATGTGCTGGAAGAGAAGGATGAGGAGGAAGGGCAGGCCTCGTCCGACGAGGAAGATGCGGGGGAGGGGCGATGAGCAGGACATTTGGTTGCACCTTATCAGCAGGGCCACATGCGCAGGACGCTCTGATCACCCCCAGGTTCACCGACTAGGAGGGAGAAGGTGGAGAGAGGGGTGGGGGGGGGGGATGGGGTGGTGGCTGCTGGCCAGGGGCACGAACATCACATCCCACACCTCCACCCCCTCACCTCCCAACCACCAGCCTGCACACCCCTCCATTATACATACTTGCTATGAGCTGGGGGCCCTGGGATGGCAGTGACAGCGGGTCTGGTCCATGGAATTTGTTGAGCGTATTCAAGAGGAATTTCTCATTCAGTGAGTGTATGGCCTGACTAGAGAGGGGGCAAAACTTGACCTCCTCTTGGGAAATAAGGAAGGGCAGGTGACAGAAGTGTTTGTGAGGGATCACATTGGCACCAGTGACCATAATTCCATTAGTTTTAAGACAGCTATGGAGAATGATAGGTCTGGCCCAAATGTTAAAATTCTAAATTGGGGCAAGGCCAATTTTGATGGTATTAGACAGGAACTTTCAAAAGTTGATTGGGGGAGTCTGTTGGTTGGCAAAGGGATGGCTGGTAATTGGGAGGCTTTCAAAAGTGTGTTAACCAGGATTCGAAGTAAGCACATTCCTTTTAGAGTGAAGGGCAAGGCTGGTAGAAGTAGGGAACCCTGGGTGACTCGGGCCGTGGTCAAAAAAAGGAGGCATATAACATGCATAGGCAGCTGGTATCAAGTGGGTCCCTTGAAGAGTATAGATGTTGTCGGAGTAGAGTTAAGAGAAACATCAGGAGGGCAAAAAGGGGACATGAGATTGGTTTGGCAGATAAGGCAAAGGAGAATCTAAAGAGCTTCTACAAATACATAAAGAGCAAAAGAGTAACTAGGGAGAGAGTAGGGTTTCTTAAGGATCTACAAGGTCATCTATGTGCAGATGCACAAGAGATGGGTGAGATCCTAAATGAATATTTCTCATCGGTATTTACTGTTGAGAAAGGCATGGATCTTAGGGAACTTGGGGAAATAAATAGTGATGTTTTGAGGAGTGTACATGTTACAGAAAAGGAGGCGCTGGAAGTCTTAAAGCGCTTCAAGGTAGATAAATTTTTGAAGGGGTAACCAAGAAGGCAGATGAGGGAGTGCAGTCGAGGTTGTCTACATGGACTTTAGCAATGCCTTTGACCAGGTATTGCATGATAGGTTGTTGCATAAGGTTAAATCTCATGGGATCCAGAGTGAGGTAGCCAATTGGATACAAAATTGGCTTGATGACAGAAGAGGGTTGTAGAGAGTTTTTTTCAAACTGGAGGCCTGTGACCAGTGGTGTGCCTCAGGGATCAGTGCTGGGTCCACTGTTATTTGTTATTTATTTGAATGATTTGGATGAGAATTTACTAATTTAGGTTAGTAAGTTTGCAAATGACACCAAGATTGGTGGCATGGTGCAGTGTTCTTCAAACCTTTTTTCCGGGGACCCATTTTTACCAACCAGCCAACCTTCGGGACCCAACCGGCCGACCTTCGCAATCCAGGCCGGCCGACCTTCACGATCTGCACCGGCCGACCTGCGCGACCCACCGTTTTCTCTTACCTTGTTTGCTGCTGACAAAAATGGAGGAAATGGTTTTGGGTCCCTTTGGCCCTCATACACACTCCTCCAATGGAACCTGTTGGATGAAGGTGAAGCCTTCCAGTGTCGGAAGGTATGGAGTCTCCTTCTGTCCAAAGTTCTGCATTTTTTCCGGTAAAATTTTATCAAATAAACCCCCCCCCCGAACTTGTAAAAACAAATACAATGAATAAAATAAATGAAAAAAACAAAAACTAAATGAATAAAATCCGCCCCGAACTTGTAAACAAAAAGCTGTGACCGTTTAAAAAGAAAGCGGCCACACTGTGCATCCGTGCCCCATCATCGGCGCATATGTGCATAGTTTTGCGCATGCGCGCTAATGATCTGGCACGCTTGCGCAGTGCAGTCGCATTTTTCTTTTACATGTTTGCGGCTATTTTGAAGGCCGCTTGCAGCCGGCGTTTTTAACTGCCGCCTGCTGCGGCTGTTGCACGCAGATTTGCGGGATCGGGAGTGCGGCAACAGATGGCTCCACGACCCTCCCGTCACCCGCCCACAACCCACCCGCTGGTCGCGCCCCCGAGTTTGACGATGCCTGGCAAAGTGGACAGTGAAGAAGGTTATCTAGGATTGCAACGGGTTCTTAATCAATTGAGCCAGTGGGCCGATGAATGGCAGATGGAGTTTAATTTAGATAAATGTGAGATGATGCATTTTGGTTGATCAAATCAGGGCAGGACCTACCCGGTTAATGGTCGGGCCTTGGGATGACTTATAGAACAAAGAGATCTAGGAGTACAGGTTCATAGCTCCTTGAAAATGGAGTCACAGGTGGAAAGGATGGTGAAGAAGGCATTGGGTATGCTTGGTTTCATTGGTCAGAACATTGAATATATGAGTTAGGATGTCTTGTTGAAGTTGTACAAGACATTAGTAAGGCAACATTTGGAGTACTGTGTACAGTTCTGGTCACCCTATTATAGAAAGGATATTATTAAACTAGAAAGAGTGCAGAAAAGATTTACTAGGATGCTACCGGGACTTGATGGTTTGAATTGTAAGGAGAAGCTAGATAGACTGGGACTTTTTTCCCTGGAGGGTAGGAGGCTTAGGGGTGATCTTATAGAGGTCTATAAAATAATGAGGATCATAGATAAGGTAGATAGTCAACATGTTTTCCCAAAGGTAGGGGAGTCTAAAACTAAAGGGCATAGGTTAAGGTGATAAGAGAGAAATACAAAAGGGTCCAGAGGGGCAATTTTTTCAAAGAGGGTGGTGAGTGTCTGGAACACGCTGGCAGAGGCAGTAGTAAAGGCAAGTGCAATTTTGTCTGTTAAAAAACATTTAGACAGTTATATGGGTAAGGTGGGTATAGAGGGGTATGGACCAAATGCAGGCAATTGGGACCAGCTCGGTGGTAAAAACTGAGAAGCATGGACAAGGTGGGCCGAAGGGCCTGTTCCCATGCTGTAAGCCTCTATGACTCTATGACTGCCCACCATTGGGTAAAAGGAGAGAATAATTCACAAGACCAGAACTGGAGGCACAGAGACTCCTGTGAAAAGAGGGTTGTAGGGCATGGGAGGGGTGGAGGCACCAGATACCACTGAAAGTCACCAAGGATATAAGCGATGGGCAAGTGAGGCAGTTAATTTTCCCCCGAAGAAGTCGACAAACGGCTGCCACCTCCGGACGAACCTAGCATTGACCTCTTAGGGCGAACTTGATTTTCTCAAGACTGAGAAACCCAGCCATGTCGCTAACCCAGGTCTCCGATTTCGGGGGCTTCGAGTCCCTCCTCGCTAGCAATATCCATCTCCGGGCTACCAGGGAGGGAAAGGCCAAAATATCAGCCCCTTTCGCCCCCTGCACCCCCGATCTTCCGACACTCCAAAAATCACCAAATCTGGACTCGGCACCACCTGTGTTTTAGTACTGTAGACATGACATCTGCAAAACCCTACCAGAATCCCCTAAGCTTCGGGCATGCCCAAAACATATGGACATGATTTGCTGTCCCCCATGCACACCTCGCACACCTGTCCTCTACCCTAAAAAACCTGTTCATCCGGGCTACCGTCACGTGTGCCCGGTGAACTACCTTAAATTGTATCAGGCTGAGCCTGGCACATGGTGAGGATGTATTGACGCTACTCAAGGCATCCGCCCACAGACCTGCCTCTATCTCTCCCCCTAGCTCATCTTCCCATTTTCCCTTTAGCTGCTTTATCTGAGTTACCTCCGACTCCATGAGTTCTTTGTAGATATCTGGGTGGGATTCTCCGACCCTCCACCTGGTCGGAGAATCGCCGGGGGGTCGTGAATCCCGCACCCGGCAGCTGCCGAATTTTCTGGGATTTGGCGGGGGCGGGAATTGCCCCGCGCCGGTCGGCGGCCGCTGGCAGCATCCCACCCCCCGGCGATTCTCCGGCCCGCGAAGGGCTGAGTGGCCACCTGTTTTAGGCCAGTCTCGCCAGCGTAAATTACAACAGGTACTTACCGGCGGGACCTGGCTGCGCGGGCAGCCTTCGGGTCCTCGCAGGAGCGTGGGGGGATCTGGCCCCGGGGAGGTGCCCCCATGGTGGCCTGGCCTGCGATCGGGGCCCACTGATCTGCGGGCGGACCTGTGCCATGGGGGCATTCTATTCCTCCGCGTCGGCTGCTGTGGACCTCGGCGAAGGCCGATGCAGAGATGAACCCCCCTGCGCATGCGCTGGGATGACACCAGCACACTCTGGTGCTCCCACGCATGCGCCAGCCGGCGGAGGCCCTTCGGCGTCAGTTGGCATGGCGCCAAGCCACTTCCACGCCGGCCGGTGTGGCGCAAACCTCTCCAGCGCCGGCCTAGCTCCTGAAGGTGCGGAGGATTCCGCACCTTCGGGGTGGCCCGACGCCGGAGTGGTTCACGTCAGTCCTTCGCACCTGAGTTGCCCGCCCCGCCGATTCCCGCAGAATCCCGCCCCTGACACCTTCCCCTCTCCCACCCCCGGTCTAGAAACTACCTTGTCCTGTATCACCCGTGGCTGTTGGAGCGGAAGCCTACCTTAAGACATCAGCCAGAATTTGGGACTCGTGTTCACCGTGGGCGCAAATGTCACCGTGGTCCCAAATTGCACAAGAGGCTAAAGCCAGAACTTCATTTAAATATCATTCATGTATTTCCCCGCTGTATTGACTCCCTCCCCCCACCTTGGGATCTTCCCTGGCGAGGTTTACAGCAGGTTTTTAAAAACTGGAACCAGGTGAAGGGACTCGCCAGAGACACACAGGTAAGTATGTCCCTTGAGGGAAGAGGGACAGCCCAGGAAGTACCCTGGCACTGACCCATGGCATTTGGGGTACTGTCAGAGGCAGAGCCAGGAGCAATGCCAAGAGATATTGATGGGAGGTATTCCTCTGGGGAGCTCCATGGGGTGGGGATTCCCATGTACGTGGAGGGAGTCCCATGGGGGGGGTCCCAGCATACGTGGAGGTGGTGTGTTCCATGGGGACAGGGTATGTATGTGGTTCAGGGGGGTCTTGTGGGGAGGTCCCTGTGTACATGGAGGTGGTTCCCGTGGGATCTGATCCCCCTGTATGCGGGGGCATTCCCCATGTGCATGTGGGGGGTTCTTCACTTTTATTAACCAGAGATCAGAGCGCTCATTAACCAGCTCTTTTAGAGCCTACATCACTGGCTCATCAATGACAGTCCTTGATTGTTCAAAAGCATAAAGATATAAGGGCAGGGTTAGAGTAAGGAAAACAGGAGAAAGCAAAAGGGGCTTGGTTATATCATCTGCAGCTTGTAACTCGTAACATATTGTGAGATGAGGGAAAGCGGTTCAGAAAAGTGGATAAGGCAGGAACATACCATCATTCTCTCTGGTGTCAGCCATGCCACAGGCCATTGCCTCAGTGACGGCCACTCCAATTATTGCTGCATCATCTATAGGGGTGAGGACATGCAGCCATACCCATCTCCCTCACTGGTAAGCTACTGCAACTGCCGTTTATGTGCCACTTTGTCTTACAAATAAAAAGAAAGTTTGTTAGTGAGTGTGGTGTAGTGTGTTGTGTGTACCTTTCAGAACTAAATGCAAGCTGTGAGAGATGATTAATGTGAGGTATAAATTATGGTTTATAGAGATATTTGGTCAGCAAGTGACAGGGTTGTGGTGAATGGAGCAGTGTGTGAGGTTAATGATGTAGTAGGATAAGCCATTTGAAGATGTGTTCACTGAACCTAGCCACTCGTGAGTTGGTAAACTTCCTCCTGCACCACATCCAGTTCCTCAGGGCTAGTCTTCTATCATTGACCTCAACAGCCACCTGCTCTCACTGTCTTCTTAACACCTGTCTGGAGGGCCTCCTACCACCCCCCCCCCCGAGTGAATAGGATCTTTCCGCACCTTCTGCATCAAGATCTCCAGGACACTACCCTAGAAGCCTGTGATATCTCTCTGGTCTGTTGTGATATTTCTGTTTGTTCTTTCAACTCTTACGTAACCAGTTCCAGCCCCTGCTGCAGTCAGCATGCACCTGCCTTTAAGAGGTGCAGGCTGGACTTCCAATAGCAATTTTAAGCGGTGCTAGCTTTGCACATCAGTTGGACCCCCTGTGGATGCATGCAGCCACTGAACAATGTGTTCAGTGCTGGGCTGCATGTGGAAATCATTATAATTATCAGGCAGCATGGACTTTGCTATCCAATTTCATACACTTTGTGAATGTCTTTCCAAAATGCTTTTTTGTTTCAGTATTGCTGAATAGTTACACATGAAATCATAGTTGTTGGCTCAGTGAATAGTTAGTACTGAGATGAAGTATCAAGTTGTAAACCACGCGCCTTAGAAAGGACAAGAGCAGACTGTATTCACTTACCATGTAACATCCTGCAATTACAGGTTTCACATTCTGAGGTCAATGTAAAATATATCCAATGAGTTATAACACTATGATTATCAGACAGGATAATATACAAATATCATATTTAAACTCTAACTTTCTTCATTTCCATTCAAACTATGAATACTGAAGCAAAACTGCATTAACTTTTCGTAAAGCTGGGGAAGCATGGTGGCGTAGTGGTTAGCACTGTTCCCTACAGCGCTGAGGACCCGGGTTCGATCATGGGTCACTGTCTGTATGGAGTTTGCACATTCTCCCCACGTCTGCGTGGGTTACACCTCCACAACCCAAAGATGTGCAGTTTAAGTGGATTAATTGGTCACATTAAATTGTCCCTTAATTGGAAAAAATAATAATTGGGTACTCTAAATTTGTAAAAAAACAAAATAATTTTTTTTTCATAAAGCTTATCTAAATTTATGCTAATTTATATAAATTGACTACAGAATTATTTTTTTCTTTTCTCCATCTGGATAAAATGGCGCTCAAAGATCTTGCCAATAAGCCTTCAAATGGGATGATAATCACATACATGTTTAGTTTGGTTAGCATTGTAAATATCAACTCCATATGATTTACCATTTTAATCCAGATAGAGATGACTCAATTTTAGCCTTGCTCCAGAAGACTTTTTTTCTTGGCCAATATTCAGAAGATTTTACTTTAAATTAACACAGAGCAAAGCCGCAATCTCCATTTATAATACATAAAAAACATAATTTGACAACTAAAAATAGTCCATCTGTGAAACTGCATTCTAGGAATAACTACTAAGTTAATCGCCGGCGGAAGGTTTTGTAGTACTGTTGGGGGTTCCTACCTAAGAGCCAATGGCCATAGAAACCCTACAGCACAGATGAAGGCTATTTGGCCTATCCAGCCTGCACCGACCCTCCAAAACAGGCCATGGTAGGCGTGGTCATAACCTGGCCAAATGGTTTGATTATCAGCCGGTAAATCCTTCCTGGTAGACAGTAAGAGTGGGAGAGTCCCCTGGTCAGCCATCCTTGATGTGGAATGGCACCACTCATGCTATAACCTCTGTTAACAGTCTAGCAGCCTGCTCCAGGAAAAATCAGACATAGAAACACACATGAGCATGTGCTTTGTCTGCCTCATGCACCACTAGGCACAGGAAAGAAAGAAGGGATGTAGTTATTTGGTAGAACAGAAATTGAATATTGTTGAGAAACGAGACAGTCTGAGTTTTACATCTTGCATTCATCAGGACAGTTCACGGGCAGCACGGTAGCATAGTGGTTAGCACAATTGCTTCACAGCTCCAGGATCCCAGGTTCGATTCCGGCTTGGGTCACTGTCTGTGCGGAGTCTGCACGTTCTCCCCGTGTGTGCGTGGGTTTCCTCCGGGTGCTCCGGTTTCCTCCCACAGTCTAAACACGTGCAGGTTAGGTGGATTGGCTACTCTAAATTGCCCTTAGTGTCCAAAATTGCACTTAGTGTTGGGTGGGGTTACTGGGGATAGGGTGAAAGTGTGGGATTGGGTAGGGTGCTCTTTCCAAGAGCCGGTGTGGACTCGATGGGCCGAATGGCCTCCTTCTGCGCTGTAAAATCTATGAATTCACAAGTTTACCAATAGTAAAGGGAACAACAATTTATACTGCATGAGAAGAGAGTGCTGATTGTTTGGCAAGTGGACTCTGATAGAGAATGCAAAATAGATGGAGAATGCAGGAGGAAACGGTAAACTGCTAAGCTATCATTCAAATTCAAACAAGGCAGGTTGATTCGGATTGGGCAAGGCATTGCCATGGGGAACGAACCAGGAAATGGCTGTACACCGAGCAGGAGGGAGCTGAGAGAGAGGAATGAGAACAATGTTGTATGCTCTTTTTTGTGTTTGTCTGATCTGCACCATCTTCATGGCAGCTGCCTGGGACATCACACTACATGTGGATGTGTGTGGTGCACACCCCCTGCAGTTGCAGCATCAGCAAAAACGGCTGTACAACTTTACTGTGTATTCATGACCTGGAGTACGGGTTCCCAAATTCAGGAGATCCATGAGAACTTCCCAGGAAATCCATTGCATGACAGGCTCATTTTCTTTTGAAATTCATTTTTTATGGGATGCGGGCTTCGCTGGCTAGGCCCATCATTGCCCATCCCTAATTGTCCTTGAGAAGGTGGTGGTGAGCTACCTTCTTGAACTGCTGCAGTCCATGTAGTGTAGGTACACCGACTGTGCTATTAGGCAGGGAGTTCCAGGATTTGGATCCAGTGAAAATGAAGGAATAGCGATATATTTCCAAGTCAGGATAGGGAGTAACTTGGAGGGTGTGGTGAACGTATTGTATTAACCATTCACCATGTATGTTACTGTATCACGCTGTTGCCCATGTGGGCTCCACCTATGGACCATTATACGATATTACATGAAATGTATCAGGTTGGTGCCCTTGTGGGCTCTGCCCCTGGCTCCGCCCCTTGAGGGGAGGTATAAAGAGCAGCAGCCCTGTAGCTGCACTCACTAGCAGAGCAGTCACAGGCAGGCACTATTAAAGCCACAGTTTACATCTACTCTCTCCTAGTTTCCCACTGGCAGGATGTCCTCCCCGACACGCTCCACTCCATTAGGTCCCTCCTTTTCACAGCCACAAACGAGACCCATCATGACCGCCTGTTTGTTTTCCCCAGGAAATCCACCTCTGGAGTGTCACTTCCACCCTGGCTGAAGACACCGGGGCCCAACCTACTCCGCAAACACGTCAGGAGCCATAAGTCCAACCCCCTGGTCGAGAAGATCCAGCTCCTTCACACCAACCCCCAGTATGCATACATAGAACACCCCGGCGACCGACAGGATACGGTTTCCCTTCGGGACCTGGCACCTGCAGGTTCCACTACCACCGCCACCCCAAATTACCCCGCCCAACCTACACCGACCAGCGCCCCCGCCCCTACATGGCACCCACACCCCGCCCCTATGTGGCACCTGCACCCCCTCCCCCCTTCACCGACCCACAGGAACGAAGCTCCAGAAGAGACGCTCCCAGAGTCCACGTCTGTCCCCGCACCAGCGGCTTCACCACCTATGCCCATACAGATGAGTTCGACACCCAGGCCAGCTGCGATACCAAAGCTTCGGCGATCACAGCACACGATACGGGCGCCGGACAGACTGAACCTGTGAACGCTTCACCCTCGCCAGACTTCCATTTTTTAACAGAGGGTGAATGTGGTGAACGTATTGTATTAACCATTCACCATGTATGTTACTGTATGACGCTGTTGCCCATGTAGGCTCCACCTATAGACCATTGTACGATATTACATGGAATGTATCAGGTTGGTGCCCTTGTGAAGGGGTGGGAGGTGTGGTGGTGAGAGTGGGGTGGCACCATCGGTAGAGTGGGGAATTGTTGGACATCTGTGACACATTAAAAATCCTTGACCACAAGCAATATGACGTCTCTGTCACTTTCTTCCGCAATACGGCCCAATTTCCGAACCCTTAGCTCATCTCTCGAGGTATCTCCCCCTCCCGTGGCACACTGTGTACAGGTGATGGATGTGAGCTAGCACTCAACAGACAGGCAGGGGTCAGACTGACATAGATTAAGGAGCACTGGCGCTCAGCTCTCTGCGGGTTATCATCATGCCCTGCCCTCAACAGTGACCAGTTGACGGTGCCGATATAACCCTTGCACCCTGGAGCAATGTGACACAAACCCTGGAAGGGTGCGAAATGGGGGTGGAGGGTGGGTAAGGTATCGATGATGGACCAGGCCACATCCTATGTGAAGCGGACGAGTATGAGCACTTCCCTGACCCTCCGGGCTTGACGGACCCTCGTTGCTGCAACCTGTCCTGCAGCCTCCGACCCATCCTCTGGTTCCAGCCGAGGATCGCCCTCCAACCCCTGCTCGTCCAGCGCCTCCTCATCCCCAACTGCCAGAATGTCGCCCCGCTGCTGTGCTAGGTTGTGGCATCATTAGCCAGGTCCTCAGTAGGTACCCCTTATCCGCCCATCCTGGGCTGGTCCTCAAAGAGGCTGGGATGTATGACTGCCACAGGTTGTAGCTCTCGTGCATGGTCCCTGGGAAGTGTGCACACACGTGCATGATCTTCATGTGATGGCCACACACGAGCTGAATGTTCAGGGAGTGGAACCCCTTCCTGTTAGCGTGAGGCACCCAGATGGCCCGGTAAGCGCAAGGCACAATGCATGAAGTCTATCAGCCCCAGGACCTGGGCAACCCCAGTGGAGTGGCAGAGAATCCTGCTGCCCGGGCATGTTGTTGGGCTTGATCCATGTCAAAGTTGATATAGTTTTCTGCCCGGGTAAACTGGGCATCCATGACCTGTTGGGTGCATCTGTAGACTGTGGCCTGCGAGATATAACACAGATCCCCACTTGAGCCCTGGAAGGATCCCGAGGCATAAAAGATCAGGGCTGCGGTGACCTTGATGGCCATTGGGAGGGGGTGTCCTCATCCTCCACGTGGTGCCAAATCTGCAAGGACATGGCACGTGTCTCACAGCATCTCCTTGTCGTGGCTGAGCCTCCTGTGGCACGCACTGTCTGTCATTTGTTCAAACAACCAGTGACACCTGTACACCCTGGGCTTCGCAGACCACCCTCTCTGGGTCCCTCCCTGGCCAGATGGGCGGCTGGGTCCTCAGGGTATGGGGCGGGGTCCAGACACTGCTGCTGCTACCGTCTCCGGCGTCTGGCCACCCGGCCTAGTAGCAGCACCACTAGGGTTAAGGAAAATCCCAAGGCTTTTTACACGTACAAAAAAGGCAAGAGGGTAGCCAGGGAAAGGGTTGGCCCACTAAAGTACAGGGGAGGGAATCTATGTGTGGAGCCAGAGGAAATGGGTGAGATACTAAATGAATACTTTGCATCAGTATTCATCAAAGAGAAGGAATTGGTGGATGTTGAGTCTGGAGAACATAGAACATAGAACAGTACAGCACAGAACAGAAGGGTGTGGCGATAGCCTGGGTCACATTGAGATCCAAAAAGAGGTGTTGGGCATCTTGAAAAATATTAAGGTGGATAAGTCCCCAGGGCCTGATGGGATCTACCCCAGAATACTGAAGGAGGCAAGAGAGGAAATTGCTGAGGCCTTGACAGAAATCGTTAGATCCTCAGTGTCCTCAGGTGATGTCCCGGAGGACTGGAGAATAGCCAATGTTGTTCCTTTGTTTAAGAAGAGTAGCAAGGATAATCCAGGGAACTACAGGTCGGCGAGCCTTACGTCAGTGGTAGGGAAATTACTGGAGAGAATTCTTCGAGACAGGATCTACTCCCATTTGGAAGCAAGTGGACGTGTTAATGCGAGGCAGTATGGTTTTGTGAAGGGGAGGTTGTGTCTCACGATAGAGTTTTTTGAGGAGCTCACAAAGATTATTGATGCAGGTAGGGCAGTGGATGTTATCTATACAGACTTCAGTAAGGCCTTTGACAAGGTCCTCATGGCAGACTGGTACAAAAGGTGAAGTCACACGGGATCAGAGGTGAGCTGGCAAGATGAACACAGAACTGGCTAGGTCAGAGGCAGAGAGTAGCAACGGAAGGATGCTTTTCTGATTGGAGGGCTGTGACTAGTGGTGTTCCGCAGGGATCAGTGCTGGGACCTTTGCTGTTCGTAGTATATATAAATGATTTGGAGGAAAATTAACTGGTCTGATTAGTATGTTTGCGGATGACACAAAGGTTGGTGGAATTGTGGATAGCGATGAGGACTGTCAGAGGATACAGCAGGATTTAGATTGTTTGGAGACTTGGGCAGAGAGATGGCAGATGGAGTTTAATCCAGACAGATGTGAGTTCATGCATTTTGTAAGGTCTAATACAGGTAGGGAATATACAGTGAATGGTAGAACCCTCAAGTGTATTGACAGTCAGAGAGATCTAGGTGTACATGTCCACAGGTCACTGAAAGGGGCAACACATGTGGAGAAGGTAGTCAAGAAGGCATACGGCATGTTTGCCTTCATTGGCCGGGGCATTGAGTATAAAAATTGGCAAATCATGTTGCAGCTGTATAGAACCTTCGTTAGGCCACACTTGGAGTATAGTGTTCAATTCTGGTCGCCACACTACCAGAAGGATGTGGAGGCGTTAGAGAGGGTGCAACTGAGATTTACTAGGATGTTGCCTGGTATGGAGGGCATTAGCTATGATGAGAGGTTGAATAAACTCGGTTTGTTCTCATTGGAACGACGAAGGTTGAGGGGCGACCTGATAGAGGTCTGAAAAATTATGAGGGGCATAGACAAGTGGATAGGCAGAGACTTTTTCCCAGGGTAGAGGGGTCAATTATTAGGGGGCATAGTTTTAAGGGGCGAAATTCTCCGCGGACCGACGTGACGCCCATTTCCGGCGGGAAAAAGCGGTGCTCATGACTCCGGCGTCTGGGTCTTCTTTTAAGCTGGCAATCTCCGTTCCCGGAAGGGCCAGCAGCAGACTGACGCGATAGGCGTCAGTTTCACCAGCTGCGGAAGTGGCGAGTCCCGGCGTTTGTGTGGTGGGGAGAGAGAGAGACCCAGTGGGGTGGGTGGGTGGGGGGGTGGGGGAAGAAGAGCGACCCGGCATTGGGGGGGGACCCGGCATTTTGGGGAGGGGCCCGGCATTTTGGGAGGGGGGGGGGAGGCGGCGACCCGGCGACCCGGCATTTTGGGGGGGGGGGGGGGGGGGCGGCGACCCGGCATTTTGGGGGGGGGCGGCGACCCGGCATTTTGGGGGGGGGGGCGGCGACCCGGCATTTTGGGGGAGCGGCGGCGGCGACCCGGCATTTTGGGGGGGGGGCGGGCGACCCGGCATTGGGGGGGGGGGGGGGGGGAGAGGGGAGGGAGGGAGAGAGGGGAGGGAGAGAGGGGAGGGAGGGAGGGAGGGAGAGAGGGGGAGGGAGGGAGGGAGGGAGGGAGGGAGGGATGGATTGCGGCGTTGAGAGGAGAGGAGAGGGGGGTTACGGCGTTGAGTTGAGAGGGGGGAGGGGGTTACGGAGTTGAGTTGAGAGGAGGGAGGGGGTTGCGGCGTTGAGTTGAGAGGAGAGGAGGGGGGGGGTACCGGCGTTGAGAGAGGGGGGGGCGGCGTTGGGGGGGGTAGGGGTGGTATGGGGAGGTTGAGGTAGGGGGCAGCGGCATGCAGAGGGGGGGGGCGACGGATGGCCGGGACCAACGCACCGTCGCCCCCTCTGCACGCCGCTGTCCCTACCGCAACCCCCCCTCACCACCCCTACCCCCTCCAACGCCCCTACCCCCTCCAACGCCCCTACCCCCTCACCACCCCACCCCCCTCACATCCCCTACCCCCCCACCCCAACCCCCCACACCCCCTAAACCCCTCCAACGCCGCTACCCCCCTCACCACACCCTACCCCCCACCACCCCTACCCCCCCCCCCCCAACGCCGCCCCCCTCCCTCTCAACGCCGGTACACCCCCCTCAACGCCGCACCCCCCCCCCACTAACGCCGCACCCCCCCCCCACTAACGGAGGAAGGAATGGGGGGAGGAGGAAGGGGAGGGGGAGGAGGAGAGAGGGTGGGTGTGTGGGTACCGGCTTTCAGAGGGAGGGGGGGGTGTGGGTACCGGCCTTCAGAGGGAGGGGGGGGTACCGGCCTTCAGAGGGAGGGGGGGTACCGGCCTCAGAGGAGGGGGGGGGTAACGGCCTTCAGAGGGAGGGGGAGGGTTGTGGGTACCGGCGTTGAGAGGGAGTGTGTGTGTGTGTACCGGAGGAGAGGGGGGGGGACCCTGCGTTGAGGGGGGGGAACCCTGCGTTGAGAGGGTGGGGGGTTGCGGCGTTGAGAGGGGGGGGTTGCGGCGTTGAGAGGGGGGGGTTGCGGCGTTGAGAGGGGGGTAGGGTGGTGGGGAGGGGGGTAGGGGTGGTGGGGAGGGGGTTAGGGGTGGTGAGGTGGGGGGTGGTTGGGGTAGGGGGCAGCGGCGTGCAGAGGGGGGGCGACGGTGCGTTGTCCCCGGCCATCCGTCGCCACCCCCCTCTCTGCACGCCGCTGCCCCCAAACCCCCCCACCACCCCTACCCCCTCCAACGCCCCTACCCCCTCACCACCCCGACCCCCTCACCACCCCTACCCCCCTCTCAACGCCCCCCCCGCACTCGCCCCCCCCCTGCACTCGCCCCCCCCGCACTCGCCCCCCCCGCACTCGCCCCCCACCCGCACTCGCCCCCCCCCCCCGCACCTCGCTCCCCCCCGCACTCCCCTCCCCCCCGCACTCACCCCCCCCCCCCCCCCCCGCACTCGCCCCCCCCCCCCCCCCCCCCCCCGGAGATTTGTTGATAGAAAAATATAATGAAATCCCGCCGGCGCCAGCTGTTTTCAGAGGCTGCTGGCGGGATTTGCACAACGCCGGTTTTTGGCCGTTGGAGAATAAAAAACCCTGCGGGAGCGGGATTAACGCCGCTGCCGGCCGATTCTCCAACCCTGCGTGGGGTCGGAGAATTTCGCCCAAGGTGTGAGGGGCAAGTTTTTTTACACAGAGGGTCGTGGGTTCCTGGAACTCGCCGCCAGCAGATTGTGATATTTAAGGGGCATCTTGACAAATACATGAATATGATGGGAATAGAGGGATACGGACCCCGGAAGTGTAGAAGATTTTAGTTTAGACGGCCAGCATGTTTGTCACAGGCTTGGAGGGCCGAAGGGCCTGTTGCTGTACTATACGTTTCTTTGTTCTTTGCCACGGCGCAATCCTGATTTTGCCTACGGGGGTGGGCCTGTTGCATTGCAAACTGTTTGACGCCTGGCACGGTGCCCATTTTCGGTCCCTCCCGCTATTCACGACCTTGTTTCGCTCAAGCAAGTACACGAGGTCGGAGAATCACGCTCTATATGTTTCAATTAGATCTTGCTTCATTTATCTAGAAAGATACTGGGGAATGTCGGCATAGTCAATGCAAAGCTCTCCTGTCGGACAATCCCCTCATAAGACCATAAGACATAGGAGCGGAAGTAAGGCCATTCGGCCCATCGAGTCCACTCCACCATTCAATCATGGTTGATTTCAACTCCATTTACCCGCTCTCTCCCCATAGCCCTTAATTCCTCGAGAAATCAAGAATTTATCAATTTCTGTCTTAAAGACACTCAACGTCCCGGCCTCCACCGCCCTCTGTGGCAATGAATTCCACAGACCTACCACTCTCTGGCTGAAGAAATTTCTCCTCATCTCTGTTCTAAAGTGACTCCCTTTTATTCTAAGGCTGTGCCCCCGCGTCCTAGTCTCCCCTGCTAATGGAAACAACGTCCCTACATCCATCCTATCCAAGCCATTCATTATCTTGTAAGTTTCTATTAGATCTCCCCTCAACCTCCTAAACTCCAATGAATATAATCCCACGATCCTCAGACGTTCATCGTATGTTAGGCCTACCATTCCTGGGATCATCCGTGTGAATCTCCGCTGGACCCGCTCCAGTGCCAGTATGTCCTTCCTGAGGTGTGGGGCCCAAAATTGCTCACAGTATTCTAAATGGGGCCTAACTAGTGCTTTATAAAGCCTCAGAAGTACATCCCTGCTTTTATATTCCAAGCCTCTTGAGATAAATGACAACATTACATTTGCTTTCTTAATTACGGACTCAACCTGCAAGTTTACCTTTAGAGAATCCTGGACTAGGACTCCCAAGTCTCTTTGCACTTTAGCATTATGAATTTTGTCACCGTTTAGAAAATAGTCCATGCCTCTATTCTTTTTTCCAAAGTACAAGGCCTCGCACTTGCCCACGTTGAATTTCATCAGCCACTTCTTGGACCATTCTCCTAAACTGTCTAAATCTTTCTGCAGCCTCCCCACCTCCTCAATACTACCTGCCCCTCCACCTATCTTTGTATCATCGGCAAACTTGGCCAGAATGCCCCCAGTCCCGTCATCTAGATCGTTAATATATAAAGAGAAACAGCTGTGGCCCCAACACTGAACCCTGCGGGACACCACTTGTCACCGGTTGCCATTCCGAAAAAGAACCTTTTATCCCAACTCTCTGCCTTCTGTCTGACAGCCAATCGTCAATCCATGTTAGTACCTTGCCTCGAATACCATGGGCCCTTATTTTACTCAGCAGTCTCCCGTGAGGCACCTTGTCAAAGGCCTTTTGGAAGTCAAGATAGATAACATCCTCTCCTTGGCTCTCCTTGGTCTAACCTATTTGTTATCTCTTCAAAGAACTCTAACAGGTTTGTCAGGCACGACCTCCCCTTACTAAATCCATGCTGACTTGTCCTAATCCGACCCTGCACTTCCAAGAATTTAGAAATCTCATCCTTAACGATGGATTCTAGAATTTTGCCAACAACCGAGGTTAGGCTAATTGGCCTATAATTTTCCATCTTTTTTCTTGTTCCCTTCTTGAACAGGGGGGTTACAACAGCGATTTTCCAATCCTCTGGGACTTTCCCTGATTCCAGTGACTTTTGAAAGATCATAACTAATGCCTCCACTATTTCTTCAGCTATCTCCTTTAGAACTCTAGGATGTAGCCCATCTGGGCCCGGAGATTTATCAATTTTCAGACCTTTTAGTTTCTCTAGCACCTTCTCCTTTGTGATGGCAACCATATTCAACTCTGCCCCCTGACTTTCCTGAATTGTTGGGATATTACTCATGTCTTCTACTGTGAAGACTGACACAAAGTACTTATTAAGTTCCTCAGCTATTTCCTTGTCTCCCATCACTAGATTACCAGCGTCATTTTGGAGCAGCCCAATGTCTACTTTTGCCTCCCATTTGTTTTTAATGTATTTAAAGAAACTTTTACTATCATTCCAAATGTTACTGGCTAGCCTACCTTCATATTTGATCCTCTCCTTCCTTATTTCTCTCTTTGTTATCCTCTGTTTGTTTTTGTAGCCTTCCCAATCTTCTGACTTCCCACTACTCTTTGCCACATTATAGGCTCTCTCTTTTGCCTTGATGCATTCCCTGCATCTCAGAATCAATCTGGTGAATCTTTATTGTACTCCCTCTGAGGCAATTATATCTTTTAAGTAAGAAGACCAAAGTTGTACACAGTATCCCAGGTCTGGCCTCACTAAGCCCTTACACAATTTCAGTGACACCTCTTTGCATTCACACTCTAATATCTTTGAAATAAAGGCGAACATTTGATTTGCTTTCCTAATTGCTTCCAAATCACAGAATAATACGGTAGAGGCCTTTGGTCCATCGAGTCTGCCCCGATGAAAAACATCTGACCTGTCTACCTAATCCCATTTTCCAGCACTTGACCCATAGCCTTGAATGTTATGACATGCCAAGTGTTCATCCAAGTACTTTTTACAGGACATGAGGCAACCCGCCTCTGCCACCCTCCCAGGCAGTCAATTGATTCCAGACCGTCCTCACCTCTGAATAAAAAAGTTTTTCCTCAAATCCCCCATACCTCCTGCCCCTCACCTTGAACTAGTATCCCCTCATAATTGATCCTTTAACCATGGGAAACAGTTTAGACATAGAATTTACAGTGCAGAAGGAGGCCACTCGGCCCATCGAGTCTGCACCGGCTCTTGGAAAGAGCACCCTACCCCCTACCCAAGGTCAACACCTCCACCCTATCCCCATAACTCAGTAACCCCACCCAACACTAAGGGCAATTTATCATGGCCAATCCACCTAACCTGCACATCTTTGGACTGTGGGAGGAAACCGGAGCACCCGGAGGAAACCCACGCACACACGGGGAGGATGTGCAGACTCCGCACAGACAGTGACCCAAGCCGGAATCGAACCTGGGACCCTGGCGCTGTGAAGCGATTGTGCTATCCACAATGCTACCGTGCTGCCCAAATCCCTATCCACCTTGTTCATGTCCCTCATAATCTTGTTCACTTCGATGAGGTCGCCCATCAGTCTTCTCTCCTCCAGCAAAAACAAGCCAACCTTATCCAAACTCTCTTCATAACTTAAATATTCCATCCAGGCAACATTGTGGATAATTTTCCTTCCCATGAATGAATGACTCCATGAAACAATCAGTGGGGAATATACCTTTGACAGAAATTAGGTCGCAGAGCACTGTGTCCAATAGCGCCACAGAGAGGAAGAGGGGAATGACCGCAGTATCGGATCTAGCTCGTCATGGAAAATGAACCAAGGTAAATAAGGAAACTAAGCATCGGGGAAAATATAGGCAATAAAGAATTTGGGGTTGCGGGGGAAGGGGAACGCAAAGGCAATGTCGCCAAGAGGGTAAAAATACAAAGTGGCATCATTCAATATTAAGAAAGGGAAAAGACAGAAGAGAGGATTCCAAGAGGGGACAAGAGAAAAACAAAGCAAGATAGAAAATAACGAAAATTAGAGTATAAGTTTCCTTTGTATCGCTCTTGAGCTTCTTACCTTTATTCTACCTTTTAGTCATAGAGTAAATGTTTCGTATGAGTCTTTTTTTGTATTACTAGTCTTAGTTGTCATCTTTAGCATTTCTTTTCTGCCTGTACTGTATAAGACCGATACACTGAATCTTGAATTAACATTTGCAAATAAAGTGCAATCTTTATTTTTGATTTTAAAATATTTGAATACATTTTAATAATTATTTGTAACAAAATATATTAACAAAATGACCTCAGATGGTTTAATTTCCTCTGATCATGCGCTGGTCTAAAATTATTGTGACCTTTTTAAAATATTATTTAACTGATTTAAAATAGCCAGTGCTACCAGAGCCTCCAGATTTCTTAATTTATCTATTTTATCTGTACTTGAATGAAGGGTATCAACTTTGTTAAAACCTGCAGCTTCTCAGTGAACCAGATTACCTCAAAAAACCTTAGTTTCATAATCTTTTTCAGGGCTATGGGGTCAGTGGAGCACAAAACAGCTTTGGCGGATTACCAAACAGGTGACACCAAGCATAAGCCCTGTGTCCTTATGTGGCTTTATGAGGTTTACTTCGAACAATGCTTGAAAACATGTGCCTATTGAATTAAACCCAGTTCCACCAAAAATTAAGCATAAAATACTGCAACATACATAAAATGAAACTTAATGTCCCTCCAAACACTAACTCCAAGAAGAAGAATTTAAGCAGAAATAAAACTGAATAATTTTACTCCACCGGTGTCAGCATCATAGATAAATATTGACTTGTGACCCACAGATTTCATCAGAAGCATGTTTGTATTCTGCGTGCTGTTCCTCTAGTACTTTCACATCATCATTAACTTATAACCTTGCCAGTAAATGTTACAATCTTACAACCTTACTCACATGTAGTAAACAAAACCTCCCCTTCCCCCGTCAACACCCCACCCCCTCCCGCACCAACCAAGAGCTTCAATGGAAATAAACTGACTCAAAAGACAATTATTTAGAGATGACTGATGGTGGGTCACAGGCCCTGAAATTCTAAGGGATTTTCTTTGTTTCCTGACAAAACTTTGGCAGGGTCCCCAGGGAAATAATGAAAACAGCTGAAAATGGCCATTTGCCTCATTCCCCTGGAAGTTCTGTCAGACTCCAAACAAGCCGATGGTGGGAGATTGGAAAGTCTATGTAATGTTAAGGCCTCAAGTTTTCTGTTGTTATGGGAAATAAAGAGCAGTAAATAGGGCCAGGAATATTACAATTCCGCAGGTCCATTTGTGTAGTTTTATTTTTAAAAGCCAAAGGTCAAAGAGTATTATCCAGCCCTTTCAGGTAAGAAGAGGAAGAGATAATGTAGATGTAAGGAAGTAATTTAAATTGGACAACAATCACAGAGATGCAGGATCCAAGTATGAAGTGAACACTTTTAAAAATATGTTCAATATATTTTGAGTAAAACCAGTTAATGCTGAGCCAATTAACTCCTCCAAAAAAGGATCTCTGATTTGGAATAGTTTGCAGGGTGAAAGGGATCATTTTAGACTGAGGTAATTAAATGGCCCACAGGAAACAATCATTTCTTTTCATTCTACAACTAACAATATATCAACTATGATTATTATGGAGTTTCTTTATTACCTTTGGTGGTTGGGGAGAAATTATGCAACACCTAGCCCCAGGAAATTAAATACATTGCTTTAAGCCCATTAAATGGTTGACTGTAAAAACATAGTTTGCCCTATGCTTTTTATATTCTTATAAAAGAACATTTACAAAGCACCTTTCAGTGTCTCAGGACTTCCCAAAATTCTTTATAGTCAATTAAGTATTTTTGAAATATAGTCACTGTTATAATGCAGGAAACACAGCACCTAACTTATATGCACCAAGCTCCAGCAAGCAGCAATCTGTTTTGGGATGTTGATTGAGGGATAAACATTGACCAAGATACTGGACATAACTTCCCTGCTCTTCTTTAAAATATGCCATGTGATCTTTTACATCCACCTGAGAAGCTAGACAAGGCCTTGTTTTATCATCGCAGATGAAAGATGACAACTCCAACAATGCACTGGACTATCAGATTTGGTTTTCATGCTCACTTCCCAGTGTCATGATATGCAGACATGCGCATAATGAGATACAAACAGGCAGAACACTTGGGGGTGGTTTCCCACTATAAAAGGCACAACGCACTCACACTCCGTCTCTTTCCACTGGTGACATCTACATGTGAGTCAGGGTGTACATATCATATAACTCCTACAGCACGTGGCTAAGAGCTAATCTGGTTCAGTCAGACAGATAAATCACACTCGGTTAGCAGAGAGTCAAACTCACAGAGGATTGAGCTAACTGTGTGACAGGTTCAATAAATCATACTGAACTAACTTCAAGGTGTGGAGTATCTCTCAGGTAAAGCTGCATCCAGTTACAGCCCGTGTTATCTTACGGAGCTTAACATGACACCCAGAGTGGGCACAATCAGGCCATTAAAATGCACAAAGCTGGAAGCACTATTAAACCGAATCAAGCATTTGACATGAGCAGACATGGGGCCTCTTTTTCTGCAATTTTCTGCACAATACAATGGTAGATGGTATCATTGCACAAAGCTTCAGGTGTGTTCCATAATTGGGCATAAAAGCTTATTCAACTTTATTGGAATTATTGAGATGCCTGTTGCTTTATCCATTTAGTTGTGCATACCAATTGCCAAAAGAGAATCTGGTATACTTTAGCTTTGCATTCAAGCATTTGACTTAGTCAGAATTTAAAAATTTGTCAAAATATGGATATTAACCTGCACCTGCACAGTACTAAATAACGCACAGCAATGCTGTGAATTGGTGAAGCATTTTTAATAGGGCCTGTACTAGCACATTACATGGGGAAATAATTTATCCAGTAAGAACATGTATCTATTTGCTCCATCCCGACCCCAGACTAGTGCTATTTAAACTGGGGCCAGCCATCCAGCTTGTATGTGAGGTGCTTTTCACATATTTCTGCTGTAGCAAAGTTTGTGGAAATATTTTAACACAATGGAAGTACATGGGTTTTGAGTGGGTTAAATCCTGTCCTGTGACGCAGAATATTAAACAAATTAGCCAAGATTTTAACTCTCTGCAGAAGTCATGCTGGTGGGGACCAAGGTGAACAGGAAACAGTCCAGCCTACTGCACAGTGAGACGCAGCATATTTTAGCTCCCGGATATAAATCGGCAATGTCAGAACTCCCACCCAAACCAGGAAGTACCCACTAGACAGTGAGGCAGCAGAAACATTTTAATAAATATTATCGATCTTTTGACTTTTTTAGCAAGTCATGCAAGGACATGCTGGTTTCGTTTTTTTCAAACAAATCAAGTGAGTCGAGTTTAATGACTGCAATAGAGTTGAGCAAAGAATTAATATTTTTCTTTGGTACTCCTTAATCCAATAATGCTTTATTTTCCTTGGGTGCCATAAATCCAGCACTGTTACAAAATTGCAGTTTTATATATTGCGTGATTTGACACAAATCTCCTGTCAAATCTGATTAAGTTCCAATTTAAAGTAGAATTATGTTGCATAAAGTTCAGATGTCTAATACTTGCCTTTTATTTTCAGTAGGTCAGATGAGGCTAACATGCTTGTGATTCAAAGCCTAATTTTGTTTCACAATATCCCTTTCTTGTAAAAGGCCAGAGATCTTAATGATAAGCATTTTATTCTGTTTATGCCAGAATTGGTCATTTGAGGCTTTTGTTTCATCCACAAGTATTCACCATTTAAAAGAAGGCAAGGTTTGTACTATTTTTAATTGCAGCGCTTGTTAATAAGGAAATGAGAACAGAACTTTAAGACTATTTTAGGAGCAGCTAATCCCATACATATTCAGTAATAACATGACTAAGCAGTTGTTTTATTTCTTGGGCGGGATTCTCCATTCCTGAGACTAAATGTTGATGCCGGGGCAGGATTCGTGGACTTCCACAACAGCAAAACTGGTGCCGCACCTGGAACGATTCAGTGACAGTTGAGGGGCTAGCACCGGCGCCACATGGAATACAATCGATTCCAATAAGAAAGGATGTCTAATTCGCAGGACGCACGATTGACACTCAGAAGGCTTACAAGCTGCAGGCGCACATACATACTTCACTCCCCACACACACCATCCCAGCTAGCAAGATGGCAGCAAGGAGAGCGGCATCCAATTTCACGAACGCCGAGCTTGCGACCGTCCTGGACGCGGGGAAGGAGAGGCAGGCTACCCTGTACCCCGGCCCGCGAAGAAGGCTGCCAGCCGCCGCATTCACCATGCCTGGGTGCAGGTGGCAGAGGGCGTCAGTGCCACGAGCAACACTATCCGAACCAGCCAGCGCTGCCGGAAAAAACTGCAGGACCTCTTTTGTGAGGGCCATGAAGAATGCAGCACGAGTTTTAAGGATAGAAAGAAATAACATTTATTTACAATAACTTATATATACAACAGCAACAGCAACTTCCCTTGCTGCTCACTCTTCTCTCTCTCCTGGTTCCAAACTGGCCAGCTCTATTTATGCAGGGAGTCTGCTAATGATTTATCCGCCCCCTCATTGGGGAAGCTCATACTCCCATAGGATTGTGGGTTCGCCATTAGTCCCCAGCCAGTGGTAAGCAGGCAGGTTATAACATCCCTACCCCCAAAGTCCAAGGAATCCACTGAAGACCCTGGCAAAGGAGGGCGTCGGACTCGTTTTGCCGCAGGCCGGACACCATTTACACGAGGTTCTGGATCGGGCGGTGTGTAACGAGACAGAGACCGCCGCTTCCGTGATGAACGGCGTAACGGTTGTACATCCACGGCCCGTGGGCCCGAGGATTCCCATTCTGAGGTGTCATGTGTCTCCATCTCGGAGTTGGAGTCTGCTTCCTCCGTCATCTCGGCGTCTCTATCTCGACGCGGTTCTGTCACGACCTGTGCAGGCTTTGAGTGAGGCACCAGAGGAAGATTTTGAGCAATAGTTTCCATTGTGTCTGGTCTTTGTGGTTTCCATTGTGTCGGCGCAAACTGCCGAATCGGCCGATGCCGAGAAAAACCATGGGTGGAATTTTCCGACCCCCCGCAGGGGAATCGCCCGGGGCCGGCGTAAATCCCGCCCCCGTCATGGCCGGAATTCTCCGCCACCCGGGAATCGGTGGGAGCGGGAATCATGCCGCGCCAGTCGGCATGGCCCCCGCGGCGATTCTCCGGCCCAGCGATGGGCCGAAGTCCCGCTGTTGACAGGCCTCTCCTGCCGGCGGAAATTGGAGCACCTCTGTGCCGGCGGGATTGGCGTCACGAGCGGGCCCCCGGGGGGGCGCGGGGCGATCGGGACCCCGGGGGGTGTCCCCACGGTGGCCTGGCCCACGATCGGGGCCCACCGATCGGCGGGTGGGCCAGTGCCATGGGGGCACTCTTTTTCTTCCGCCGCCGCCACGGCCTCCACCATTGCTGTGGTGGAAGCGACCACCCTACTGCGCATGCGCCGGTAGTGACGTCAGCGGCCGCTGACGCACCAGCGCATGCGCGGGCCGGCGAAGGCCTTTCGGCCAGCCCTGACGCCGGGCGTTTTGGCGCCAGTCGGCGTAGCAGAAACCACTCCGGCGCGGGCATAGCCCCTAAAGGTGTGGTGAATTCCGCACCTTTGGGGAGGCCCAACGCCGGAGTGGTTGGCGCCCTCCGCTACGCCGGGACCACCCCCCCCCCCCCCCCGGGTAGGGGAGAATCCCGGCCCATTTTCCTGCCATTCTTGTGTGTGGGAAAACAATGCTAAGGCGGGTGCGAAGACTCCGGCCCATTAGGAGTTCTGCGTGAGCTACCCCAGTCACCGCATGGGGCGTGGTCCTATATGAAAACAAAAAACGAGCCAGTCTTGTGTCCATCAACCCGGAAGACTGCTTCTTTGGGCCTCGTTTGAATGTCTGCACTGCGCGCTCCGCCAACCCATTTGAAGCCGGGTGGTAAGGGACAGTGTGGATACGGCGTATGCCGTTCATCTTCATGAACCTCGCAAACTCCTCACTTGTGAACGGAGTGCCATTGTCTGTGACCAGCACCTCGGGGAGGCCATGCGTACTGAAAGACAAAAGCATCTTCTCGATTGTTGTGCAGGACGTTGTGCTTCCCACCTTATGCACCTCTAGCCATTTAGACTGGGCGTCGATTAATAGAAGGAACATGGATCCTTGAAAAGGGCCGGCGAAATCCGCATGCAAGCGCGCCCAAAGCCCCCCTGGCCATTCCCAGTGATGTTGGGGCGCGGCCGGCGGAAGCTTCTGATGCTTCTGATGAGCAGTTTTGGCCCACCTTCTCAATGTCGGTGTCGAGGCCTGGCCACCAGACATAACTCCGGGCCAACATTTTAATTTTGGTCACACCTGGATGCCCATTGTGCAAGTCTCTCAGTATCAGCTCCTGTCCTTTTTCCGGGACAATCGCACGCGTCCCCCCCAAAAGGATGCCGTCTTCCACGCTGAATTCGGACAGCTTGGAGGAAAATGCCCGCAACTCGCCTGGGAGCTGTCTATGCTGCCCACCATACAGGACTATGTGCCGAACCTTTGACAGGACTGGCTCAGTCTGGGTCCACTCATGGATCTGTGATGCCGTGACAGGCAAGGTGTCCATGAAATTTAGGGTTGCAACCACCTCACTGGTCGTGGGGGTCGACATGGGACCAGTTGATAAAGGCAATCGGCTCAGTGCGTCGGCATTCCCTATCTGGGTTCCTGGTTTGTACTCCAGAGAATACTCGTATGCAGCGAGCAACAAAGCCCAGCCCTGGATCCGTGCGGAAGCAATGGGCGGTATTGGCTTATCCTCTCTGAAAAGTCCCAGCAGAGGCTTATGATCAGTCACGATAGCGAAGTGGCAGCCATACATGTACTGGTGGAAACGTTTCACCGCAAAGACCACTGCCAGGCCCTCCTTCTCGATCTGTGCATACTTTTTTTCCGCTGCAGTCAATGTGCGGGAGACGAAAGCTATCGGCCGCTCGGCCTGGTTCTCCATCTTGTGGGACAGGACGGTCCCAATACCATATGGGGATGCATCACATGTGACGAGCAAGGCCTTTCCAGGATCATAGTGGGTTAGTAACCCAGACGACGACATTTGTTGTTTAACCCGCCGGAAAGCGGTTTTTTGCGGCTGACCCCAAACCCAGGTGTGATTCTTCTTTAGCAGAAGGTGCAACGGGGCCAGCATAGTTGCCAGATTGGGGAGGAACTTCCCGCAATAGTTTACGAGGCCGAGAAACGAATGAAGATGCGAAGTGTCAGTCGGGGCGGGGGTCTGTTGAATTGTGCGCACCTTCTCTGCGATGGGGTGCAAACCTTCGCGGTCCACCCGATAACCCAGGTAGACTACTTCCTTCGCCTAAAAGACGCACTTTGTGCGACATAAATGGACTCCAGCCTCCGAAAAGTGTCTAAGGACAGCCTCCAAATTTCCAAATGTTCCTGCTCCGACGTCCCTGTGATCAAAACGTCATCTAAGTAGACAGCAACATGCGGTAAACCTCTCAAATGCCCTCCATAACGCGTTGAAAAATAGCAGTCAGAGGGCAAACGTGTATATTCATACAGGCCCCGGTGTGTATTAATCGTTACATATGGCCGGGAGGCAGGGTCCAGCTCCAACTGTAGGTAAGCGTGACTCATATCTAATTCTGTGAACGAGAGTCCACCTGCAAGCTTCGCGTAGAGAGCCTCTATGCGAGGCATTGGGTATCAGTCGAGTCGGGAAGCCGTATTCACTGTAAGTTTATAGTCACCGCACAAGCGAACTGTGGCATCTGGCTTCATTGCAGGTACAATTGGTGCTGCCCAGTCAGCGAAACGGATGGGCCTGATAATACCCAAAGTCTCCAAACGAGTGAGCTCCCCTTCTACCTTCTCGAGCAAGGGGTAAGGCACCGGTCGCGCCCGGAAACGGCGTGGCTCCTGGTTCGACTTGGATACGGGACTTGGATTCCCCAAACCGGGCACCCCTAGCACCTCAGTCAACCCTCCAGAAACTGTTTGGAGGATGCACTGCCACTGCAACCGCAATTGGCGCAACCAGTCCCGACCCAAAAGGCTGGGCCCATGGCCACGCACCACGATAAGTGAGAAACTCCCCTTCTGACGTCCATAAACAACAGGGGTCAACGTAGTTCCTGCAATGTCCAATGGTTCCCCCGTGTAGGTGGCCAACCTGGCCTGCCTGTCAGTTAATGTTAGGGTCTGGATACCCTGCTTGATGCGGTCGAATGTCCTCTGGGCGATCACGGAGACCGCTGCGCGAGTGTCCAACTCCATCTCAAGCGGGTGACCATTGACCCGTACTGTCACCTTGATGGGGGCCACATGAGAAGCTGCCATACAATGCAACTGCAGGCAGTCGTCCTCCGTCTCCACGTCCTCGGGAGTAGTTGCCGCAGGTTCATCCAAATGGAAGGTACAGCCCCTGGGCTGGCCCCAGTTTCGGTCGGAACGACAGCGCCTCTGGTGCCCCCAGGACCGGCGTCCGCGACGGGGTCGGCGCCTACAAGTCTGACACGGACATGGCTCCTCATGCATTGGTTCTGGAGAAGGCTCCCTTCGGGGAGAAATATCCGACGGCCACTGGCGCAATCCGGACATCGCCTCTCCCAAGGTGTTAAACCGGTAACGTTGGACTATTTTGGATGGGGTTGGGTTAAAATGTTGCCCCACGATGTTCACAAGTTCATCAAACGTTTTGGTGTCCGGCGCAGCTGGGTACATAAGGCTCCTAAACACCCCAAACATATGTGGGCCGCAGGCGGTGAGCAATATGACCACCTGGCGCTCGTTTTCGGTGATGTTGTTTGCCCGGAAATAGTAACGCATCCGTTGTGCGTACTGGTTCCAGCTTTCCAGCACAGCATCAAAAACATCCAAACGTCCATACAGAGGCATGGTGAAATAGAAAACAACTTCCAACCTGTATCCAACAAAAGTCCAGGTAGGTGGCTTCAGCAGTGTAGCAACTATTCACTTTAACCCTCATCGCCAGTTTTGTGAGGGCCACGAAGAATCCAGCACGAGTTTTAAGGATACAAAGAAATAACATTTATTTACAATGACTTATATATACAACAGCAGCAGCAACTTCCCTTGCTGCTCTCTCCTGGTTCCAAACTGGCCAGCTCTATTTATGCAGGGAGTCTGCTAATGATTTCTCCACCCCCCTCATTGGGGAAGCTCATACTCCCATAGGATTGTGGGATTGTCATGAGTCCCCAGCCAGTGGTAAGCAGGCAGGTTATAACAACCTCCTCAAGGCCTGACCTTGACTGAGCAGAGGACCCTGGACGTGGTCGGTGGCCCAGAGAAAAGGGAGGTTGCCGGAGTGGAGAACGGCCGTGGTCGAGGAAGTGACACCCCGCTGAGTTACGGTTCCCCATGCCACGTGTGTCAACCCCTCCCCAACACCGCCCTCACACATCACCCTCGCAACCAGAGCACCCTCTTCCCCCACTCCCACACCACCCTCACCCGCACCCTCACTCCCACCCTCATCCCCACCAGCGCGACTCCCCCGACCTGTGGTCTAATCATGCATCTTAATTTATGTCTTGCAGGACCTACTGGTAATGGGGCAGGTCCATCTGTCGGCCCCAGCCCCCAGTCAGTGCCACAAAACGGAGCTCTCCCCGTGTGCCAACCAGCGGTGAGGAGAGCAGCATGGACTGTAGCCCTCGATAAGAGATCCAAGAGATGCAAGTCCGGATATGACAAAAATTTCACGTCACAGCTATCTCCAACATGCTCCATCATCCCAGAGAGAGACACTCACCTTGGTTGGACACTTTAGTGAAGAGTCTCCTGGGACACTATCTTGTACGCACCACACACCTGGGGCTGGATTCTCCGCCCCGCTGCGCCACATTTCTGTTTCACCCAGCCAGCGGGATGCTCTATTACGCCAGTTGGTCAATGGGGTTTCCCAATGTGGGACAGCCCCATGCTGTCGGGAAACACCTGGGCTGCCGGCAAAACGGAGCATTCAGCCGGCAGAGAATCCAGCCCCCGTTCCGGTACACCAGGTGGAGGTAGGAGCTCCTGAGGGGATGAATGGTCAGAGGGTGGGCCAACCCCAGGAACTAGCTGACATCCAGATGGGTTTCGGGCTTCTGGAACAGACAATCCCATCGATTGTGGAGATGCATAACAGGGCAAGGGACTACATGAGGGGTTGTCGGCGAGCATCCAGTACTTGCAGGTGCAGTTGGAGGAGTCCAACTGTGCAGGAGCAGGTGGGACCGACCATGCATGCCACACAGCCAACACCGCACGGGTGGCATCCATGGTGGAGGATTTGGGGGTGAGGGTTTTGACTATGAATCAGCATGTCCAAGACCTGGGCCATTCTGTGCAGGCGCTGGCCGAGGCCAAGGACAGGGTTGCCACCTCGCAGGCAGCCATGTGCCAGAGCCACCTGGAAATTGCAACGGTGCTTCTGAGCATGACCCAGTCACAGCAGGCCATGCCTGGGAACGTTGGCGGCATTGCCCAGGCGCTGGCCAACATGGCGCAGACAGAGAGGGAGGCGGCCCAGTCGCAGAGGGAGATGGCGCCGTCATTGGCTGATGTGACTGATTGATTGATATTTATTGTCACATGTACCGAAGTACAGTGAAAAGTATTTTTTTGCGGCCAAGGGAACGTACACAGTATGTACATGGTAGATAAAAGAATAATCAACAAAGTACATTGACAATGGTACATCAACAAATAGTGATTGGTTACAGTGCGAAACAAGGGCCAAAAAAGACCAGCATAGGGCACCGTGAATACTGTTCTTACAGGGAGCAGATCAGACCAAGGGAGAGTCGTTGAGGAGTCTCGTAGCTATGGGGAAGAAGCTATTCCTATGTCTGGATGTGTGGGCCTTCAGATTTCTGTATCTTCTGCCTGATGGAAGGGTCTGTAAGAGGGCAAAGCCTGGGTGTGAGGAGTCTCTGGCAATACTGTCTGCCTTTATGAGGCAGTGGGAGGTGTATATAGAATCAATGGGAGGATGGCAAGCTTGTGTGATGCGTTTGGCTGAGTTCACCACACTGCAGTTTCTTGCGATCTTGGGCAGAGCAGTTGCCATACCAAGCCGTAATGCAGCCAGATAGGATGCTCTCTATGGCACATCTGTAGACGTTTGTGAGAAGCGATGTAGACATTCCGAATTTCTTTAGCTTCCGTAGGAAGTAGAGACGTTGTTGGGCTTTCTTGACTGTTGCATCAAAGTGAGTGGACCAGGACGGACTGTTGGTGATGGTGACCCCCCAGGAACTTAAAGCTATCGACCATCTCTACTTCAGAGCCATTGATGTAGACAGGAGGTTGGGGGGGGGGGGGGGGGGGGGCAGGAGGTGTTGTGTTATGCTTCCTGAAGTCAATGATCAGTTCCCTTGGTCTTTCCAACATTTTAGAGAGAGGTTGTCTTCGGTACACCATGCAACCAAGTGATCATCTCACTTCTGTATTCTGATTCGTCGTTGTTTGAGATACTACCCATCACAGTCGTATCATCTGCAAACTTATAGATTGAATTGGAGTTGAATCTTGCCACACAGTCATGTGTGTATAGTGAATAGAGGACTGAGCATACATCCTTGCTGGGCCCCGGTGTTGAGGTCTACTGTGAAGGAGGTGCTGTCACCTATCCTGACAGATTGCGGTCTGTTGCTGAGGAAGTCAAGGATCCAGCTGCACAGGGAGCGGTCAAGTCCAAGACTGCAGAATTTGGTTATTATTTTGTTGCGGTAATGGTGTTGAAGGTGGAGCTGTCGTCTATGAACAGCAATCTCACGTAGGTGTCCTTGTTGTTGAGATGTTCGAGAGTTTAATGTAGGGCCAGAAAAATAGGTTCTACTGTGGATCGGTTGCCATGGTAGGCAAACTGCAATCGATCGACACCATCTGGGAGATTGGCGTTGATTTGTCTCATGACTAGCCACTCAAAGCATTTCATGATAACAAAGGCCAGGGCCACCGGTCGGTAGTCATTGAGGCAGGCTACCTTGTTCTTTTGTGGTACTGGTATTAAAAACATAAGAACATAAGAGCTAGGAGCCGGAGTTGGCCATCTGGCCCCTCGAGAGTGCTCCGCCACTCAGTGAGATCATGGCTTATCTTTTGTGGACTCAGCTCCACTTTCCGGCCCGAACACCATAACCCTTAATCCCTTTATTCTTCAAAAAAACTAATACCTTATACAATTGCAGCATATCCGCCCTAGTCTTAATCTCCATCCCTCTAGCAATGAAGGACAAAACTCCCATTCCCCTTCTTAATCAACTGTTGCACCTGTAAACCAACTTTTTGCGACTCATGCATAAGCATACCTAGG
The DNA here is from genome assembly GCF_902713615.1 of Scyliorhinus canicula. Taxonomy (NCBI): domain Eukaryota; kingdom Metazoa; phylum Chordata; class Chondrichthyes; order Carcharhiniformes; family Scyliorhinidae; genus Scyliorhinus; species Scyliorhinus canicula. The sequence goes on along the minus strand of NC_052147.1, from coordinate 43,371,768 downwards.
TCTCCCTGCACAGCAGCATGTTTTAATATTTTATCATTTAAATAATAATCCCTTTTGCTGTTATTCCTACCAAAATGGATAACCTCACATTTGTCAACATTGTATTCCATCTGCCAGACCCTAGCCCATTCACATAGCCTATCCAAATCCCTCTGCAGACATCCGGTATCCTCTGCACCTTTTGCTTTACCACTCATCTTAGTGTCATCTGCAAACTTGGACACATTCCACTTGGTCCCCAACTCCAAATCATCTATGTAAATTGTAGACAATTGTGGGCCCAACACTGATCCCTGAGGGACACCACTAGCTACTGATTGCCAACCAGAGAAACACCCATTAATCCCCACTCTTTGCTTTCTATTAATTAACCAATCCTCTATCCATGCAATTACTTTACCCTTAATGCCATGCATCTTTATCTTATGCAGCAACCTTTTGTGTGGCACCTTGTCAAAAGCTTTCTGGAAATCCAGATATACCACATCCATGGGCTCCTCATTATCTACCGCACTGGTAATGTCCTCAAAAAATTCCTCTAAATTAGTTAGGCACGACCTGCCCTTTATGAACCAATTGGGACAATTTCCATCCAGATGCCTCGCTATTTCTTCCTTGATGATAGATTCCAGCATCTTCCCTACTACCGAAGTTAAGCTCATTGGCCTATAATTATCCGCTTTCTGCCTACCTCCTTTTTTAAACAGTGGTGTCACGTTTGCTAATTTCCAATCCGCTGGGATCAGCCCAGAGTCTAGTGAATTTTGGTAAATTATCACTAGTGCATTTGCAATTTCCATATCCATCTCAAAAGCACTCTGGGATGTATTCCATCAGGGCCAGGAGACTTGTCTACTTTTAGCCCCATTAGCTTGCCCATCACTTCCTCCTTAGTGATAACAATCATCTCAAGGTCCTCACCTGTCATAGCCTCTTTTCTATCAGTCACTGGCATGTTATTTGTGTCTTCCACTGTGAAGACCAACCCAAAAAACCTGTTCAGTTCCTCAGCCATTTCCTCATCTCCCATTATTAAATCTCCCTTCTCAGCCTCTAAAGGACCAATACTTACCTTAGTCACTCTTTTTTGTTTTATATATGTGTGGAAACTTTAACTATCTGTTTTTATATTCTTAGCAAGTTTACTCTCATCATCTATCTTACTCTTCTTTATAGCTTTTTTAGTAGCTTTCTGTTGCCGCCTGAAGATTTCCCAGTCCTCTGGTCTCCCACTAATCTCCCACATAATTTGTATGCTTTTTCCTTTAATTTGATACTCTCCCTTATTTCCTTAGATATCCACAGTCGATTTTCCCTCTTTCTACCATCCTTCCTTCCTTTTTGTTGGTATAAACCTTTACTGAGCAGTGTGAAAAATCGCTTGGAAGGTTCTCCACTGTTCCTCAACTGTTTCACCATAACGTCTTTGCTCCCAGTCTACCTTAGTTAGCTCTTCTCTCATCCCATTGTAATCTCCTATGTTTAAGCACAAATCTCGTGTTTGATTTTACCTTCTCGCCCTCCATCTGTATTTTAAATTCCACCATATTGTGATCGCTCCTTCAGAGAGGATCCCTAACTATAAGATCATTAATCAATCCTGTCTCATTACACAGGACCGGATCTAGGACCGCTTGTTCCCTCGTAGGTTCCATTACATACTGTTCTAGGAAAATATCACGGATACATTCTATAAACTCCTCCTCAAGGCTGCCTTGACCGACCTGTTAAAACCAATCGACATGTAGATTAAAATCGCCCATGATAACTGCTGTACCATTTCTACATGCATCCATTATTTCTTTGTTTATTGCCTGCCCCGCCATAATGTTACTATTTGGTGGCCTGTAGACCACTCCTATCAGTGACTTTTTCGCCTTACTATTCCTGATTTCCACCCAAATCGATTCAACATTATCCTCCATAGCACCGATGTCATCCATTACTATTGCCCGTATGTCATCCTTAAATAACAGAGCTACACCACGTCCCTTACCATCCACTCTGTCCTTCGTATAGTTTGATAGCCTTAGATATTTAATTCCCAGTCGTGACCATCCTTTAACCACGTTTCAGTAATGGCCACTAAATCATAGTCATTCATGATGATTTGCGCCATCAACTCATTTACCTTATTCTGAATACGATGAGCATTCAGGTAAAGTACACTTATGTTAGCTTTTATACCTATTTATACCTATATAATGGTGGTCTTCTTGAAGCAGGTAGGAACCTCGGAGCGGAGAAGTAAGGTGTTGAAGATATCTGTGAATACACTCGCCAGCTGGTCAGCGTAGTCCCTGAGTGCTCTCCCAGGGACTCCATCAGGGCCAGTCGCACAGACCCAGAAGGTGGTGGCACAGGCACAGCTTAATGTGGCACAGTGCCAGACAGCGATGGTCACCTCCCTGTGCTCCATGGCCACAAGCATGCAAATGCTGGTCGAGACCAGAGCAGGCCTCCAGGACTGGCTGCGCCAGGTGGAAGGGGAGCCTCAGAGGATAGCTCCGCTCACACCCCCATCCAATGGAGTAGTCCAGGGCCACTTGGCACCTTGAGGGAGAAGGAGGTGATGGGGCCTGTGCTGGTGACTCCCGCAGGGAAAGTGCCAGAACACTGCTGCGCCTTGGACTCCCCTCCTCCTGTCCCTGGCTCATCTGGTGGGTAGCGGACAGTTCTCCCTTCCCCCCCCCCCCCCAGTCGGTGAACCTGAAGGCGATCAGAGCATCTTGTGCAGACTCCCCTGCCCGCCTGAGCACCATGTCCTGCCCATGCATGGTAGCATAGTGGTTAGCACAGTTGCTTCCCAGCGCCAGGGACCCAGGTCCAATTCCCGGCTTAGGTCACTGTCTGTGCGGAGTCGGCACGTTCTCCCCGTGGGTTTCCTCCAGGTGCTACGGTTTCCTCCCACAGTCCAAAGCAGGTTAGGTGGATTGGCCATGATAAATTGCCCTTAGTATCCAAAAAAGGTTAGATAGGGTTTCTGGGTTATGGAGATGTGGAGACGTGGGCTTGGGTACTGCTTCCAAGAGCTGGTGCAGACTTGAGGGGCCAAATGGCCTCCATCTGCACTGTAAATTCTATGATCCTTGCCCTCACCCGCATGCACCTCATAGGACAAGGGCTGGTGTTCATCCTCCTCTTGCAGGACATCGATGCGTGATGTTGTGGTGGATGCAGCAGGCCACCATGATGTGGGTGACATACAGCAGGATCCATCCACAGCAGTCCTGGCACCTGAACCGCATCTTCAGGAGGCCGAAGCACCGATCGATCACACCCCTGATCGCTGCATCGAGTCATTATAGTGGATCTCGGCGTCGACCTGTAGCCACCAGATAGGCGTCATCATCCACAGCAGCAATGGATAATTCCTGTCGCCCAGGAGCCAACCCCACAGCCGGAGGGTGGGGGGGCTCTCGATTATGTCAGGTATCATCGGTTGTGCCAGGATGAAGGCGCTGTGCACACTACCCGGGGATCAGGCGTAGATGTGCATGATGCATATCTGATGGTCACATATCAGCTCAACATTCATTGAGTGGAACCCCTTTTAGTTTGTGTGGAGCTGCCTGTTATCTGCAGGTGTTCATAGGGGGACATGTGTCCCATCGATCACAGCCTGGACCCAGGGCATACCAGCGATGGCGGTGAACCCCACAGCCCGGGCATTCTGGTGGGCTTGGTCCACATTGAAATGGATGTATTGTGCCAACTGGGCGTATAGGGTCCCCATGTCGGCCTGACCTCATGAGATCCCGGACAGGTCTCCACTTAGCACCTGGAAAGACCCCGTGGCGTAAACGTTCAGGGTGACCATCAAAGAGGGCATCTTCCCCGTTCCCCGCAGTGCCAGGGGCACCATGATCTGGCAGAAATGTCACACTGTCTCCCTGCTCAGCCGGACTTTTCGACGGCATGCCCGGTGTGGCAGGTCCCCGGTACACACGAGGCATCATGCGCCGCCTCCTTTGCACCTATTCCTCATCGGCCTATTGGGCAGCCCATTCTCCATCCTTGGTGGCTGGAGTCCAGGCTAGTAGAGCCACAGGGCATCCAGCAGGGCTGCGGCGATTAGCAGAAAGGCCACCATTGCTGGTGATATTCCAATATCCATTGTCTGCAGGGGATGAATTGTCGACATGTTAGCATGGTGCGTATCCCCATGCCCAACCAGGTCCACCGGGCGACATGGTGGCCCCGGTTGGCATTACGGGATCTGCCCTCACATGTCCCCCACCCACCCATCCCCCGGGTCACGTTGCTGTCTGATTTTGGTTGTTCTGGGTGAGTGTGCTTAACACTCAATTTGGATGTTTCTTTTCTAAGCAGGTGTCGACCGACACAAGCTTCAAAATGAAGTTCAAAGCAATAAAACCATACACTACCCATGCACACGCTAAAAGGATTAAACTTATTCCTACCGCTAAATAACTAATACTTATCTCGAAGGAACTGCTAGGTCAGGGAACAAGGCCTCTTGCTCTGCTCTGCAGACTTCAGGTTGGTGTCAGTTAAAAGGGGTCAGGAGTGCCTATCCCTGGTAGTGATCGTTGTGAGGCACTTACTTGTTGGCGGCTGCTGTTCGAACCCTCTTCTCTCTCTCGTTCAAGATTTTCTTGGCAAAAGCTGGTCCACGGAGGAGTGTTGGTCAAAGAGAGAGAAGGGCTGGAGGGCTGGATCAGAAGACTGAACCATGTGTGGGACCTGTCTTTTATATGTCCCAGGGGATCCGCGCCCCTTTGGGCGGACTCCCTTACCTGCTTGGAATCGATTGGGTCTCTTCCCAATCGATATGTTTGAACCCCCCAATCATGGGGCAGTTCCTCGGTCGCTGGGGCGGTTCTTGGGACTTTTTGTTTTTTTGCTTCTCTGGAGCCAAAAGGTCTGGCCTTCCATTGAATGTATCGATCTGTGTTTAACTTGTTTCCATTGTATCTGGGGATCGCCCGGTATCGCCTCATTAGTATGTTAACTGGTTTCTTTTTACAGTGCTGTCTGGTTTCTGCAGCAGTCAAAACTGGTTTCTGCAGCCGTCCCAATATACAATCGCTTTGCAAGCTGCTTGCTTTACAACATGTCCATTTTCCCTGCATTCCTTGCAATCTTCCATTTTGTGTTGGGCAGTGGCCACCCCAGGTGGCTACACTCCCTCCTCGTGAATCTCATGAGAAATCATGAAGGTGTCGTTGTGTTCCCTGACCTCAGCGAGTTCCATGGCTTCTATTCTTTCCTCAACTATGGCAAAAAATTTTAACTAACATTGTCTGATTGGCGCTATGTCAAAGGGGACATGCATTACCAATTCGAATCGGGAACCTCTAACTATCTCAATAAACTATTCTAATCTCACATTTAAAACATGCTATAACATTCTAAACCCTTACTCATTCATACAACAGTATCTTTACATTTCGTTTTCTGACTCGGCAGTCGAGCGCAGAACATTATAATACATCCACAATAATCTTTATTTACAGATCGTATCAAATCTAATTAAATCCTTTATTACACATCAAGGGGTTGGGGGGATTGGTGGAATCTGAAAATAGGGGATTGTACTCTGTAAATGGTTGAGGCGCAAGAGCGGGAGGCTCTCCTTCTCCATTTTCTTAACCGGAGGGTCTGCACTATGATGCAGAGAACTGCAATCACCAAAAGTGATTCGATGACGTACGAAAGTGAGTACCAGTTCATGAATTTTGTGCACCAGGTCTGGTCCTTGCTGCTCATTACTGGGCTTTGAGAAGTCGGTGTGTGGGAAACATTAACGGCGGGGGTCATAGGGGAAAAATGGTTTGTGTCCACGCGCAAAAATACAAAAACAGTAACTAAAAGCATGTAGTTTTTCATCGTGGTCTTCTTCCCTCTCTTCCTTCTGTCTTTTTGTATTGCTGATCTTGCTCTGATCCTTCCTTCAAACGTTCGAAAGCTATGGGATCAAGCACAGTATCTGTCAATAATTCGTTTAATACCTGTAATGTTAGTGTATCTGTCCTCTCATTCCAATTGTCCCTTAAATGAATGGCCAAGTCACACCCTGTGATTCCCCTCATTTTTTTTTACAAAAGCAAATTTAGGACCAGACATACACCTAACAACTGTGACACTGCGAGCCGTCTCGCAGGTTTTGCGATTTACCATCCGAATGTTCCTGGATGTAAATAGCATATGGGATGGCGGCCGAAGGGCTACCTTAAACAAAAATGAAACCAAAGTTTAGAAACGAAAAGGTCGAATGAGTTGCGTATGAGCCGCGACGGGTAAGAGTTGTATGGGATCCCCGGGTAGGGCGTGCTGTGCTGTGCTGTACCCGAGCTTAGCTGACCAAAGGGGGGTCCTCAGACAGGGCGGGTCCTCAATGCCGTTTCTCCACTGCCTGAGCAACCTGAAATGAACGGGCAAGAATGTAGTCATATGGAATTGCAGCCTCTATTCCCAGAATAGAGGGGCACCTAAAAAAAAAGGAGGAGCCAAGATGCTCCTTGTGAAAAAGTTGAGATGGGCTCCAGACATTTCAGGTGTGTCAAGTTCAGGTGTATCAGAAATATCTGCGGACAAACTAACGTGCATGTGAGGTGGTCACAAGCTTTTCAGCTGAAAAGTAAGTGGCCAATCTCCAAATCAAACATTTAACATACAAACAAACAAACATACATGCAGGTTCCATCAGAAAGGACAGCGCTTCTCTCAAGCGGTTCCTTTTTTTACATCATCTGGACACCTCACTTCTCCTCATTCTCTGCGAACAGGGTCGCAAAGGGGTTGCCATGTCGGGAGTCAGACATCAAGTCATCCTCTTCTCCCGGATCCCATACCCTTGTATGGATCAGGCATGCAATCTGTGCATTGTGTGACCGGGGGTCACTCTCCTCATTGCGGACAAGTCGCCAAGAATTGTCCCTGTGCCAAATCGTGGAGTCTAAAATTGAAGTAGCGTTGTCGGGGTCGTCAGTGTTGGGTGTAGGTGTGGGTCTGGATTTTTAATGTAGGTGATCTCCATGGGGTCACTGGAGTCAGGGTCGTAGTCGCTGAAGTGGGGGCTGTAGGGTGGAGTGCTGTAGCTGTCCTCAGTTTCACAGTCACTGTCACTGTCTCTGCTGTGGCAGCTTGTGGGCGGTCTGGGGCGTGGTCTGGAGTCAGTGGGAGGAGTCGAGGTCGAGTCCGATGAGGAACTGGTCTGTGAGGGGGAGGGTGGAAATGTGTCTCGTGTGGGCGGAGCGAGGTGTTCTGCTGCATCGAGAAGTACATGGTGCGTGTGGTTTGACTGTGTTCCATAAGCCTTTAGCTGGTTAATATGAAACCACGCAGTCTTACCGTTGGGGTACTTTATCCTATATACTGAGGGGCTGATTTTGTCCGAAATTGAGTACAGGTCGGAATATTTAGGAGCCAAAAACGTGCTGGGGTTATAAACAGATAGCATAACCTGTTGCCCAACCTGAAATTCTGTGGGGTGTACATTCTTGTTGAAACAGGCCGTGCTCTGTTTCCGTCGTTTTCCCAATGTTACTGCGGCTGCTAACTGTGCAGACCTCACAGTTTCAACTAATTCTTTGACTGCTTTCTCGTGTGTGAGGGCCGTCACTTCTGGGCTGGTCATGTCCAGTCCTAAAAGGAATTCTGATCCTTTCATAGGGCGTCCGGTCATGAGTGTGTGTGGGGTGAAACCTGTAGATGATGAAACTGTATTTCGGATGAACATTAGTGCGAATGGGAGCACTGAAGTCGAATTGTTCTCCTGTACCATCTTCGAATTTAGGGTCCGATTCATGCGTTCTACTATCCCGCTTGACTGGGGGTGATACGCAATATGGAAATGTTGTTTTATACTGAATATGGTCAGGACGTTCTTCATGACCCGTCCTGTGAAGTGAGATCCCTGATCTGACTCTATACTTCTGGGAAGACCCCATCTCGTAAAGATGTGGTGGGTCAGGATCTTTGCAGCTGTCTTTGCTGTGTTGGTGAATGAAGGGAATGCCTCTACCCATTTGGTAAAGATATCTATGACCACCGGAACATATTTATAGCCATTCCTGCAAGGGGGCAATGGTCCTATAAAATCGATCTGGAGGTTTGTTCAGGGGCCATTAACGGGGCGAGTGTGGCTGAGTTGTGCCTTCTTTGAATACCTCTCCGGGTTATTCTGTGCACAAATTAAACAATTCTCAATATAGTGGGTTACATCTTGTCGTAAGTTGGGCCACCAACAGAGTTGTCTAAGGTGTCTTGTGGTAGGGTCGATCCCTTGGTGTCCATGACTGTCATGGAATAAGGCAATCATTTGATTCCTGTCCTGTTCAGGAACCACATACAATTTATCTTTTATGATCATACCCTCATGTGTGGTCAAAGCGTGTTTGAATCTATCGTACTGGGCCACAAAGTTTCCTTTAAAAATCTCCCGGAGATTTTCGTCCTGCTTCTGTGCCTGTACTAAATCTTTTATTTCTGTCTGTGAGACCTGAACTGCACTCACAGGGGCGCTAGCTGGTGCGCTAGCTGGGGGTGTCCAAAGGTGACCTCGCCTGGAACCTGCTTTTGCCAGTGCGTCGGCTTTTACATTTCCAGGGGGGGATGACCTATGGTGACTTCTAACTTTAATAGTGCCATACGTCCTATCCTTTGCCTTCTCTAGGATATGGCGGAGTAATGGGGCTGATGGAAGGGGCTTCCCGTCTGCGGAGACAAAACCTTGTGTCCTCCACAGGAGTAGAAAATCGGTCAGGCTGTTACAGACATATAAGCTGTCCGAATATACGTCTGCTGGGCTGGGGAACGAATCTGGGTGGTCCACTATATAAGCAATGGCCGCGAGCTCTGCTGCCTGCGCGCCTAAGTGACCTGGTAATTTTAATGCAATCTCTTCTAGTGCGCGACCCTGCGCATCCTCAACATAGATCCCGCATCCAGTGATGCGTTCTCCATCTAAAACCGTGGATGAACCGTCCACATATATTTTCAATGCGGCACACGTGTCGGTGTGCTGGGGGCTCTGGCTTGAATTCCCTATCTCCCTGGGGGGCGTCTTTGCAATGAGGGGTCCTGTGTTGTGTAGGGGTGCTACAATCTCGCATTCATGGGGTTGTCCTGGATATTGGAGGTTGTCCGCTAAAAATGTGTGTGTTTTGCTCTGTTTAACTGTTATGTCCCGTCCTTGTAACAGTAGTGTCCACCTAGCTGCTCTTATCTGGCTCACTGAACCATCCTTCAGTCGACCGTCTAAAAGTAACTGTGTGGGGGTGTGCTCGGTCAAAATGGTGATGGGATTAAGTCCGGTAATGTACGAGAAGTACTGAACTGCCCAAAAAACTGCTAGGAGGTGCCTCTCGCAGGCTGAAAATCCTTGTTCTACGGGGTCTAAAAGTCGTGAGGCATAAGCCATGGGTCGTAGCTGCTCGTGCCGTTCCTGAAGGAGCAAGGCCGAGAGGGTCAGATCGTGTTAGCTACCTCTATTGCATAGGGGGAGAGTTGGTCTGGAACTTGTAGTGCGGGTGCTGCGCTAAGGGCCTTTTTTAACTCTTCCACAGCCTCTGTATGCTGCGGTAGCCATTCCCAAGGGGCTCCTTTCTTAAGGAGGTCTGAAAGTGGGGCTGCCTTTGTCGCAAAACCATCGATATGGTTCCGACAGTACCCAACCAGTCCTAAAAACGACCGGAGGGCTGAAACATTCTGTAGAAGGGGCAATTTGACAATCGATTCAATTCTTTTGAACTCGACCTCGCGCTTGCCGTGCGTGATGACTGTACCCAAATACATCACTTGATTCTCTAATATTTGGGCCTTTCTGGGGTTAACTTTACATCCAATTTCTTGTAAAATTTCCAGGAGCTCGGACAGAAGCGTGATGTGCTCTGCCTTGGTGTCTGTCTGCAGTAATAGGTCGTCCACATACTGTACCAGACATTCGGGTCGGGAAAATTTGGCTAATCCATTCGTTTCTCCCCACCGCAGACCCCCACCAATTTTTCGCAAAGGTAAAACAGCAGGCTACCATGTACGGCCTGGATGAAAGAGAGCAGGTTAAGCTCACAGTTTTGAGCTTAGACCCATCAGTAGTTGCAGCCCTCCCCGACCCACAGAACGTTGGAGGAGGCACCCTCGAAGAGATGCATACATCCATTTTAGACGCGATAGGGTACAATAGAGGAGACCCAGTCGAAGGCCTAAATAAATGTAGGCAAAAGAGGACAGAGCATCCCACAGCATTCGCAGGAAGGCTGTGGATCCATTTCACTGCCGTTTTTGGCGAATTAGACCGCGCACATTTAAACCGAGACAATATGGTTAAATGGACCCGCACCATAATCTCCCATGCCACAGATGTAGGACAAAATGTTTGCAATAGTTACGACCCCTCAGAAGAGGCCCATAATGAGAAATGGGTTCTGAAAAGATTGTCCCGTGCTTGGGAACAATCTGTCCTGGGCAAAGTTAAAGTAAAGACCCCAGAGGAAGCTCAGGCTGCAACGGATATTCAGGCAGTGAGAGCGCACCAAAACCCCGCATGGGTAAACGAAGGGAAGAACAGCCCTCCACAGAAGTCGCAGGAATGCTACAACTGTGGTCAATCAGGCCATTTTGGAAAAGAATGCAATGCCCCACAGAGATCTCAGAGAGGCAAGCAGACAAGCACTCTGAATAGGAACAAACCTAAGCCTATCCACAGTATAGGGATGCAGTCAGGACAGACCAATGTGGACGGAACGGACTGACGGTGTTCGGGCTCCCCCACTTGGGTCTGTGACACCCTCTGGGACCAATCCGGAAGGCCGGTAGTCACAGCGAAGGTTAGAAGGAAGCCCATAGAATTACTTTGGGACACAGGAGGGTCTCGCACCACAATTAATTCCATCACCACAGCACAGGCAGACACGTAGCCGACCACATCCACAATTACACTCAGCGGATTTACAGGTCACTCGCAGCAGGGACACATTACAGCCCCCGTAGCAATTCAGCTAGGGAACATCTCCACCAGACACCCCGTTGTTTTAGTTAATCTACCCCGTACAGTAGAACACATACTGGGTATTGATTTTATGAATGCCCATAGCCTGTCGTTCGATCCAGTAAATCAGTGTGTCTGGAGAATGGCAAAATCGGACAGAGCACCCGCAACTCTCACAGTAGGAGAGTATGCAAATCGGATTAGCGCAGTAGGCGACTATTGTTTCGACTTGACCACGCTTAGCACGGACAGACAAGTTAGGGCAGTTTTAAACCGACATAGGACAGCATTTGCCAGTCACCGGCACGACTGCGGCAGAATGGCTGGACATGTCCAAGTTACCGGACCTGACCCCAGACCACAGAAACAGTACCGATTTCCCCTAGAAGCAGAGGGAGAAATTGGAAAAGTGATAGAAAGCTTATTGGAGCAAGGGGTACTTAGGACAGTTGCCTGAACCAATAATGCACCTATTTGGCCAGTGAGAAAGCCCGACGGATCATGGCGTCTGACCATCGATTATCGGGAGCTCAACAAAGTAACCCCAGCAGTAGCCCCCACGGTAGCAACAAGTCCCGAGACCATGCTCAAGCAGGGACTCCACTCCAAATATTTCACGGTATTGGACATTAGCAATGGCTTCTGGTCAATCCCATTGGCAAAGGCGTGCCAGTACAAATTTGCCTTCACATTTAAAGGACAGCAGTATACGTGGACATGCCTCCCACAAGGATTCCACAATTCACCCTCCATTTTCCACCGACAGCTGGCAAATGGATTAGTCAAATTTTCCCGACCCGAATGTCTGGTACAGTATGTGGACGACCTATTACTGCAGTCAGACACCAAGTCAGAGCACATTACGCTTCTGGCCGAGCTCCTGGAACTTCTGAACTCAATCGGATGTAAAGTTAACCCCAGAAAGGCCCAAATATTAGAAAACCAAGTGATGTATTTGGGTACAGTCATCACGCACGGCAAACGCGAGATCAAGTTCAAAAGAATTGAATCAATTGTCAAATTGCCCCTTCCCCAGAATGTTTCAGCCCTCCGGTCGTTTTTAGGACTGGTTGGGTACTGTCGGAACCATATCGATGGTTTTGTGACAAAGGCAGCCCCACTCTCAGACCTCCTTAAGAAAGGAGCCCCATGGGAATGGCTTCCGCAGCATACAGAGGCTGTGGAAGAGTTAAAAAAGGCCCTTAGCGCAGCACCCGCACTACAAGTCCCAGACCAACTCTCCCCCTATGCAATAGAGGTAGCGAGCACAGATCTGACCCTCTCGGTGGTGCTCCTTCAGGAACGGCACGAGCAGCTACGACCCGTGGTTTATGCCTCACGACGTTTAGACCCCGTAGAACAAGGATTTTCAGCCTGCGAGAGGCACCTCCTAGCAGTTTTTTGGGCAGTTCAGTACTTCTCGTACATTACCGGACTCAATCCCATCACCATTTTGACCGAGCACACCCCCACACAGTTACTTTTAGACGGTCGACTGAAGGACGGCTCAGTGAGCCAGATCAGAGCAGCTAGGTGGACGTTACTGTTACAAGGACGGGACATAACAGTTAAACGGACCTGGACACACACATTTTTAGCAGACAACCTCCAGTATCCAGGACAGCCCCATGAATGCGAAATTGTAGCACCCCTACACAACACAGGACCCTTCATAGCAAAGACGCCCCCCAGAAAGATAGGGAATTCAAGCCAGAGCCCCCAGCACAGACACGTGTGCCCCACTGAAAATATATGTGGACGGTTCATCCACAGTTTTAGATGGAGAACGCATCACTGGATGCAGGATCTATGTGGAGGATGCGCAGGGTCGCGCACTAGAGGAAATTTCTTTAAAATTACCGGGTCACTTAGGCGCGCAGGCAGCAGAGCTCGCGGCCATCGCATATATAGTGGACCACCCAGATTCGTTTCCCAGCCCGGCAGACATATATTCGGACAGTTTATATGTTTTCAACAGCTTGACTGATTTTTTACCCCTATGGAGGACACAAGGTTTTGTCTCCGCAGACGGGAAACCCCTTCCATCAGCCCCATTACTCCGCCACATCCTAGACAAGGCAAAGGATAGGACATATGGCATAATTAAAGTTAGGAGTCACCATAGGTCATCCCCCCCTGGAAATGTAAAAGCCGACGCTCTGGCAAAAGCAGGTTCCAGGCGAGGTCACCTTTGGACACCCCCAGCTTGCGCACCAGCTAGCGCCCCTGTGAGTGCAGTTCAGGTCTCACGGACAGATATTAAAGATTTAGTTGAGGCACAGAAACAGGACGGAAATCTCAGGGAGATTTTTTAAGGAAACTTTGTGGCCCAATATGATAGGTTCAGACACGCTTTGACCACACATGAGGGTATGATCATTAAAGACAAACTGTATGTGGTTCCTGAACAAGATAGGAATCAAATGATTGCCTTATTCCATGACAGTCATGGACACCAAGGGATCGACCCGACCACAAGACACCTCAGACAACTCTGTTGGTGGCCAAACTTACGAAAAGATGTGACACACGACATCGAGAATTGTCTAATTTGTGCACAAAATAACCCGGAGAGGTACTCAAAGAAGGCACAACTTAGCCACACTCGCCCAGTTAATGGCCCCTGGACTAACCTCCAGATCGATTTTATAGGACCATTGCCCCCTTGCAGGAATGGCTATAAATATGTTCTGGTGGTTATAGATACCTTTACCAAATGGGTAGAGGCAATGGGTAGACCCACCACATCTTTACGAGATGGGGGTCTCCCCAGAAGTATAGAGTCAGATCAGGGATCTCACTTCACAGGACGGGTCATGAAGAACGTCCTGACCATATTCAGTATAAAACAACATTTCCACATTGCGTATCACCCCCAGTCAAGCGGGATAGTAGAACGCATGAATTGGACCCTAAAACCTTAGGAAGATGGTACAGGAGAACAATTCGACTTGGGATTCAGTACTCCCATTCGCACTAATGTTCATCCGCAACACGGTTTCATCATCTACAGGTTTCACCCCACACACACTCATGACCGGACGCCCTATGAAAGGGACAGAATTCCTTTTCGGACTGGACATGACTAGCCCCGAAGTGACGGCCCTCACACATGAAAAAGCAGTCAAAGAATTAGTGGAAACTGTGAGGTCTGCACAGTTAGCAGCCGCAGTAACCCTAGGCAAGCGACGAAAACAGAGCACGGCTTGTTTTAATAAAAATGTACACCCCACGGAATTTCAGGTTGGACAACAGGTTATGTTATCTGTTTACAATCCCAGCACGTTTTTGGCTCCTAAATTTTTCAGCCCGTATACAATTTCGGACAAAATCAGCCCCTCCGTTTACAGAATAAAATACCCCAACGGTAAGACTGCGTGGTTTCATATTAACCAACTGAAGGCTTATGGAACACAGTCTAACCACACACACCATGTCCTATTGGACGCTGCAGAACATCTCACTCCACCCACAAGAGACACATTTCCACCCTCCCCCTCACAGACCAGTTCCTCATCGGACTCGCCCTTGACTCCGCCCACTGACTCCAGACCACACCCCGGAATGCCCACAAGCTGCCACAGCACAAACAGTGACTGTGACAATGAGGACAGTAAGAGCACTCCACCCTACAGCCCCCACTTTAGCGACTACGACCCCGACTCCAGTGACCCCATGGAGGTCACCTACATTAAATATCCAAACCCACACCCAGACCCACCACCCGACCCCGACGACACCGACTATGCCCCTTCAAATTTAGACCCCACATTTTGGCACAGGGACAATTCTTGGCGACTTGTCCGTAACGACGAGAGTGACCCCCGGTCACATAATGCACAGATTGCATGCCTGATCCATACGAGAGTATGGGATCCGGGAGAAAAGGAAGACTTGATGTCTGACTCCCGACATGGCAACCCCTTTGTGACCCTGTTCACAGAGAAAGAGGAGAAGTGAGGTGTCCAGATGATGTAACAGAGGAACCGCTTGAGGGAAGCGATATCCTTTCTGATGGAACCTGCACGTTTGTTTGTTTTGTTTATATGTTAAGGGTTTGATTGCAGATCGGACACTGCCTTTTCAGCTCAAAAGCTTGTGACCACCTCACATACACGTTAGTTTGGCCGCAGTTATCTCTGAGAACTTCAGTTAGATATCCTCTGGTGAACCGACAAAGTTCACGACTTGTCTTATGTTTTCAGATGTTGGAGCATCTTGGCGCCTCCCTTGTTTTCAGGTGCCCCTTTATTCTGGGAATAGAGGCTGCAATTCCATATGAATACATTCTTGCCCGTTCATTTCAGGTTGCTCAGGCAGTGGAGAAACAGCATTGAGGACCCGCCCTGTCTGAGAACCCCCTTTTGGTCAGCTAAGCTCGGGTACAGCACAACACGCCCCCGGGGATCCCATTCACATCTTACCCGTAGCGGCCCATACGCAACTCATTCGACCTTTCCGTTCCAAACTTTGGTTTCATTTTCTTTAGGTAGCCCTTCGGCAGCCATCCCACATGCTATTTACATCCAGGAACATTTGGATGGTAAATCGCAAAGCCTGCGAGACGGCTCACAGTGGAAAAGTTGTTAGGTGTATCTCTAGTCCTAAATTCGCTTTTGAAAAAAAAAAATGAGGGGAGTCACAGGGTGTGACTTGGCCATTCATTTAAGGGACAATTGGAATGAGAGGACAGATACACTAGCATAACAGATATTAAACTGTGTATTGACAGATACTGTGCTTGATCCCATAGCTTTTGAACAGTCGAAGGAGGGATCACAGCAAGATCAGCCATACAAAAGGAAGAGAAGGAAGAGAAGAAGACCACGAAAGAAGCCTACATATTTTTACTGATTATTGTTGTATTTTTGAGCGCGAATGCAAACCATGTTTCCCCCATGACCCCCGCCGTTAATGTTTCCCACACACCGACTTCTCCATGCTCAGCGAAGAACAGCGAGGTTCAGACCTGGTGCACAAAATTCATGACCTGGTACTCGCTTTCATACATAATTGAATCACTGTTGGTGATTGCAATTCTCTGCATCATAGTACAGACCCTCAGGGTGAGGAAATGGAAAAGGAGAGCCTCCCGCTCTTGCCCCTCAACCATTTACCGAGTCCAATCCCCTATTTTCGGATTTCACCAATCCCCCCAACCCCTTGATGTATAAGAGATTTATTTAATGCGATCTGTAAATAAAAATGATTACGGATGTATTATATTGTTCTGTACTCGACTGCCGGGTCAGAAAGCAAGATGTACTGTGGTATGAATGAGTAAGACTTTAGAATGTGATAGGATGTTTTAAAAGTAAGACAAGAGTAGTTATTGCGATAGGTAGAGGTTCCCGATTATTGGTAATGCATGTCCCGTTTGACATAGCGCATTTAGAAAAATGTTAGCTAAAAATTTTGCCATAGTTAAGGACAGAGTAGACGCCCTGGAACTCGCTAAGGTCTGGGAACCCAAAGGAACTGTACATAGGTGATCCTTCACAATTTCTCGTGAGGATCACAAGGAGGGAGTGTAGCCATCTAAGATGGACACCAGTGAATACAAAATGGATACAAAATACAAGACTGCAAAGAGCGCAGTGAAAAACGGTCATGGTCAAAAGCAAACAGCTTGCAGAAGCATTAAGCATTGGGACAATTGCAGAAACCAGTTTCCCGACAGCTGCAGAGTTCAGGCAGCACTGTAAATGGGAAAGCCATTTACATAGTAATGAGGTGATACCGGGCCGTCCCAGATACAAAGGATACACTTAGGTATCAATCGATACTTTTAATAGAGAACCAGACACGATGGAGCCAGCGAAACCAGGACAATGAGTCCTAAGAACCGCCCCAACCATCAAGGAACAGCCCTAGGATAGGGGGGTTCAAATCATATCGATTGGGAAAAGGCCCAATCGATCCCCAGCAGGTGAGGAAGCCCGCCCCAAGGGGCACGGACCCCCTGGGACCTATAAAAGAGAGGTTCCGCACATGGTTCAGTCTCCTGTCTCCGGCCTCCAACTCCAGCCTCCAGACTCCTGTCTTTTACACCAGCCGTCGAGCAGCAGCCATCGATAAGTAAGTGCCAAACGACGATCGCTACTTGACCCAGGCATTACTTATACCCTTGCCGACCGATAGTAACCCGAAGTTGCAGACCAGAACGGAACGAAGGCCTTGTTCCCTGACCTTGCCTGTTCCTTCTTAGATAAGTATTAGTCGTTTAATGGTAGAAGTAAGTTAGTCTTTAGCGTGTGCATGAGTGTTATTATAATTGTTTTATAATAAACTCTAATTGTTTTGGACTTACTAATTGGTGTACAGCTTTATTGCTTTGAACTTGACCTTGATACTTGTGACGGTGTCTTTTACGGCACCTGGCGACTCCAGAGCATAGAGAGAGAAACAGAGCCAAGTGAGTGTTAAGCACACTTACTCAAAACGAGCAACATATATCTGCTGCAGCCTGAGCTTCTTCTGGGGTCTTTACATTTACTTGCCTTGGACAGATTGCTCCCAATCGCGGGACAATCTTTTCAAAACCCATTTTTCATTATGGGCCTCTTCTGAGGGGTCATAACTACTGCAGACATTCTGTCCTGCATCTGTGGCGTGGGAGATTATGGTGCGGGTCCATTTAACCATATTATCGCGGGTTAAATGCGCTCGGTCTAAATCGCCAAAAACGGCAGTGAAATTAATCCACAGCCTTCCTGCGAATGCTGTGGGATGCTCTGTCCTCTTCTGCCTACACCTATTTAGGCCTTCGACTGGGTCTCCTCTATTGTACCCTATCGCGTCTAAAATAGATGTATGCATCTCCTCTAGTGTGCCTCCTCCAACGTTCTGTGGGTCGGGGAGGGCTGCTACAACCGATGAGTCGAAACTCAAAACTGTGAGCTTCACTTGCTCTCGCTCATCCAGGCCGTACATGGTAGCCTGCTGTTTCACTTTTGCGAAAAATTGGTGGGGGTCTGCAGTGGGGAGGAACGGGGTGATTTTCTCACACGCGTCCCTGAGTTGTGTTACAGTTAAGGGGGTGGTGTAGGTGATGTCGGGTGCGCCTTCTGTGGTTGCCTTTCTTTGGGTGGTGACTGGGTTCATAGGTGCGGGTGTTATCTGATCTGTGGGGTTGTTGGGGTGCTTTCCTTTTCTGTTGCGCTGCTAGCGCACATGTTCCCTGAACATAGCGCTGCGCTGTCTCGCTCAATTCTTGCCAATCTGGGGCATTTTCCTCATCTAACTGTGTTCCAAAGGTGCTTTGGAACCCACTCTGTACGGAAAGCAGAGATTGCAGCTCCGCAATCTGCTTCCTACACTTCGCGTGATCCACTGTGCTTTGCCTTTGCTCAGTGGTGGCAGCATGGAGTGCTCTTAAAGCTGCCTTTAGGTCAGAGCATTGCCTTTGCAGTGCCTCTACCTGCTTTTCTGACTCTTCTCTTATCAGGACTGCACGCTGCACATCTTGATAGGCTTTTTCATATTGGGTTTGGGAACTGCTCAGATGGGCTAGACTGGACTGATGTGCCCTCTTGGCATCATCCACCTCTCTATCCTTCTCTGCCAGCTTCCTTCTTAACTCTAGGTTTTCCTTTTCGATGTCCCTGACATCCACTTTGCTCATCCTATTCCTTTCCTCCAATTCTTTGCGGAGCGTCCGAACGACCTCCTCTGTGCCTCGCAATTGTGCCAAGCAGGACACAATTGCCATCGGCTTGCGTGCTTTTCCTAAACTCTTCTTGTGAATTTGAGAAAGGTTCTCCCACCAAGTATGTCCTATACTCCCGGGACCTGTCTCCTCATTCACACAAAACACACTCCAAAGGGGCCATCCTTTCCCTTTGAGATATTTCTTGAGTTTCAGCTCCCATACGGGACACTGGCCTACTCTGCTACTGCTGGTTGCTGCAACCACGAACTGCTCTGGGTTCATGAGGCGTCCCATTGCCTGCATGGCCATTTCCTCTTTCTCCCTTTAATTTGGAACAGGGGATGATCAGGTAATGCTTTTAAATACGGGTACGGCTTTCGCTATGTTCCGATTATAAAACTCCCGACAGTTTGACGCAACAAAAATCTCTCGGTTTAACCTTACAACCCTGTTAGTTACGCATGCAAAAACACACTTCCGAATTATGACTATTGATTTGAACTCCTTGAACACTTGTGGTTTTTCCTTTTCCCAATTGGATTTCCAATTCAAATTTCTGGGCTCTCTCGGAGTAGGGGGGCCACTTCTAATCGAGTCCCGGCAGAGTCTGCCACTAAATGTTGGTCGTTCTGTGTGAGTGTGCTTAACACTCAATTTGGCTCTGTTTCTTTTCTAAGCTCTGGAGCCACCAGGTGTTGTTAAGACACCGCCACAAGCTTCAAGGTGAAGTTCAAAGCAATAAAACCATACACCAATTAGTAAGTTCAAACAACTGAGTTTATTATAATACAATTATAATAACTACCCATGCACACGCTAAAAGGATTAAACTTATTCCTACCCCTAAATAACTAATACTTATCTCGAAGGAACTGCTAGGTCAGGGAACAAGGCCTCTTTCTCTGCTCTGGTCTGCAGACTTCAGGTTGGTGTCAGTTAAAAGGGGTCAGGAGTGCCTATCCCTGGTAGCGATCGTTGAGAGGGACTTGTTGGCAGCTGCTGTTCGAAACCTCTTCTCTCTCTCGTTCAAGATTTTCTTGGCAAAAGCTGGTCCACGGAGGAGTGTTGGTCAAAGAGAGAGAAGGGCTGGAGGGCTGGATCAGAAGACTGAACCATGTGTGGGACCTCTCTTTTATACATCCCAGGGGATCCGCGCCCCTTTGGGCGGACTCCCTTACCTGCTTGGAATCGATTGTGTCTCTTCCCAATCGATATGTTTGAACCCCCCAATCATGGGGCAGTTCCTCGGTCGCTGGGGCGGTTCTTGGGACTTATTGTTTTGGGATTCTCTGGCGCCAAAAGGTCTGGCCTTCCAGTGAATGCATCGACCTGTGTTTAACTTGTTTCCATTGTATCTGGGGATCGCCCGGTATCGCCTCATTAGTATGTTAACTGGTTTCTTTTTACAGTGCTGTCTGGTTTCTGCAGCAGTCAAAACTGGTTTCTGCAGCCGTCCCAATATACAATCGCTTTGCAAGCTGCTTGCTTTACACCATGTCCATTTTCCCTGCATTCCTTGCAATCTTCCATTTTGTGTTGGGCAGTGGCCACCCCAGGTGGCTACACTGACACCATAGGGTCTCTGGCCCTGGCACCCGTCCTTGCTGCCAGGGGTACCATCGGTTGACGCTGCCCTTGCCAGCTGTACGCTCCGCAGCCTGATGCCCTGCCGGCGGGTGGTGGCCGGTTGGATGATGGGGGCCACGGCGGAGGATGGGGTGCGGGAGTAGGGGCACCCATATGGCCGGTGTTACTCTGCAAAAGCAGAGGTCAAGGTGAGTGGTCAGTGGGGTGCGCAGCAAGGTGGCTGCCCGGCAGGCCGCGGTAATGATGGTCCATTCCTCGGCACCGCCACAGTCCCATGGGGGGTCTGCCCCGGCAACATGGCGTGTTCCCCCGTCACCCCCCCCCCCCCCCCCACCCCTTCACTCCAGCCTTGGCAGGGCTCCCCCACCCTAGCCAGCCCGGCCAGTGTAGGTCCGTCAGTCCATGGTCACGCCTCTCCATGTCCTACCTCCTCTCTCTTCCTCATCAGGCACAATGTATCTTTCATGCTTTTTAAAAGCACAAGTGAACCTCGCCATGGGGTATTCGGCCCATCAGAGGCGGAGAATCGCAGAGACCCTGGAGAATACCGAGTCGGGCCAGCTAATGATATGCAAGCCGCATTTACTGTACATGGAAAATTGCGATTTGGGGTCAAATCTGTGGTCACCAAGATTTCGGCGTTGGAACCGATTCTCTGCCCAATCATATTTCCTGATTTTGGTGTCAGCTGACGGAGAATCCCGCCCCTTGTGTTTATATATAACATACTTCAGGACCATGATTTTACAGCCTCTCTTGCCTAGTGGGATATTACATTCTCTCCAAAGTAAACAGGAGTATAAATGCTCTGCCGCATCTGCTGGTGGGCGACACACCGCACTAAAATCCTGGCCCAGGTTTATGTAACAATTATGTAACATATTCTTGTATCATTTGCCCTTGACCATATCATTTTTGTCATAACATCCTATTGTCAAAATCCCACTTACATTTTCTAAATTATGCACCATCAGATAAAATTCAAAATGACTGTTAGCAGTGGTTTGAATTGTTTTAATCAGTGACATTGAAATATTTTAGTCAACCATCAGATTTAATCAGCCAGATTCTCCATTCCTGAGACTGAGAGCCCGATTCTCTGGTCTTGTTGTACTCCTGCTCAAGCGAAACAAGGCCGGTGAATAGCGGGAGAGGTCAAAAATGAGTACTGCGCCAGGCGCCAAACAGTTTGCGATGCAACCGGCCATCACCCGTAGGCAAAATCGGAATCTCACCATAGCATGTGACAACACAATGTCATCACTTAAGCCATATTTCCATACAATTGACGGGAGCCACGCCATATCCAATGGCCTCCCATCATTCATCGGCCTCCCCAGCAAGTGATCACACCGGCGCCGAATAGTACTCCTTGTGAAAAACGTGAACCTGGAGGAAGGGCTTCTGTGGGGAGCCGAGGAGGAGAGTAGCCATCTTTGTTCACAGGCAAAGAGCCTACGGGTGCTGGGCTTGCCACCCTAGGGGTGGGAGCCCCACGGCTGGGCTGGGTGTTAGACAGCCCCAGCTGTGTTGGGCGTCATTGGGAGGGGTGGGAGGGAGAAACATGCCAACCCCAGGATCGTGTGTACCTGTTCTAGGGCAACCCTTGGACTTGCCAGTCTGCCCCACCGACCACCCGTAACCTCCACCAACTGCCGAGGCCTCTGGCCAACGGCTGAAGGCTATTGTTAATAGGGAATTGGCAATCGTGGTTAAGTGAGCACATCACACAACCCAAGTGGATTCCCATGGGTGGACGGGCCATGTAGCATGTGGGAGTCATTGCCTGGCATCCCAATCAGACTGCGATGCCTGGACACCGTGCCCGAACACTGCAGCAGGCACACCACACACGCAGCAGCCGAGATCCGAACACCCAGGGGATGGGACACAGATCCAGGGACGTGTCCATGACCTGAAGTTGGGTGGGTGCCACAGGGAGGAGACCAGTGGCAGGTCGAAGTGAGGTTATAAGCGGGTGTCCGGGGTATAGGGTCTGGGGTCCGGTGAGGCGGGCCACTGTGGCCGGTTGTATGTGGGAAGGGTGTTCAGGATGGGGGTAGGATTGGATCAACGGAGGGTCCCGGGATGAGAGCCACAGCTGTTTGTCAGTCTAACCCCTTCTCCCAATTTCTTACAGATATTGAGCGCTATGGCAGGGATATTGGACCCAGAACTTGCCCCAGAGGACCCGGCCGCCAATCGGGCCAGGGAGTGACCCAGAGGGGGAGTCCCGTGACGGCCCAGGGTGTACTGGTGTCGCTGGTTGTTTGAACAGATAACGGACAGCTCGTGCCGCAGGAGGCTCTGCCTCAACAAGGACACGGTGCGGCACCTGTGCCATGTAATTGCGGACTTGGCACTACATGGAGGAGGAGGACATCTGCTCCCATTGGCCATCAAGATCACCACAGTCCTGAACTTATACGCCTCAGGATCATTCCAGGGCTAGAGTGGGAACCAGTATGGCGTCTCACAGGTCACAGCCCATAGGTGCATCTGACAGATCATGGAAGCTCTGTTTGCCCGTGAGGAAATCTACATCCACTTTGACATGGACCAAGCCCAACAGGATGCCTGGGCAATAGGATTTTCCGCCATCGCCGGGATGCCACATCTCCAGGGGGCATGTTGCCCTGCACTCACCGGGTCATCTGGGAGTGCCCTAGGTTAACAGAAAGGGGTTCCACTCCCTCAACATACAGCTCATGGGCAGCATGGTGGCGCAGTGGTTAGCACTGCAGTCTCACGGTGCCAAGATCCCAGGTTCAACCCCGGCTCTGGGTCACTGTCCGTATGGAGTTTGCACATTCTCCCGTGTTTGCGTGGGTTTCGCCCCCATAACCCAAAGATGGCTAGGTGGATTGAACATGCTAAATTGCCCCTTAATTGGAAAAATGAATTGGGTACTCTACATTTTTAAAAAAATACAGCTCATGTGCGACCACCAGATGAAGATAATGCACCGGTGTGCATGCTTCCCAGGGCGTGTCCACGACAGTTACATCCTGGGACAGTCGGTCATCCTTGGCCTCTTCGAGGACCACCCAAGAATGGGCGGCTGGCTCTTGGAGTAAAAAGGGTACCCGCTGAGGACCTGGCTAATGACGCCAGGACGGAGGCCTGAAAGTGAAGTGAAGACCCGGTACAAGCCCCATGTGGTCACCCGAGCTGTGACTGAGCAGAATATTAAAAATACGGTTTCAATGCCTCAACCCCTCACCGGACCCCAGCAGGAGGGTCACCTGCTTTGTGGTGGTCTGCTGTGCACTCCACAACCTTGTACAGCAACGGGGCAACGAGCTGGAGATTGGTGATGAGCAACATATGGCCACATCCGAGGAGGAGGAGGAGGTGGACCAGAATGGTGAAGTGGCGCCAGACCAGCAGGGGCTGGGGGCCGGGAGGGACCTGAGGACCAGCCAGAGGTGCTGCAGGCGGTAATGGCGAGGGTCCGCAAAGCCCGGAAGGCCAAGGAGGCCCTCATACTCGATTCACTGAGGACATGATCTGGTCCACTTCCATTTCCCACCCTCCCAGGGTATGTGTCGCATCACTCCAGGGTGCTGGGACTGTGTCAGCAGCATCAATGGGTCATTATCGAGGGGAGGGGGGGGGTGATGATAACCTGCAGAGAGCTGATCGCCAGTGCTCCTCAATCTATGTCATAATCTGACCCCCTTCCTGTCTGCTGAGTGCTCGCTCACACCCATCACCTGCACGCGGTGTGCCCGGGAGGGGGAGCTGCCTTGAGAGATGGGCCAAGGATTTGGAGGTCGGCCAACGTTGCGGAAGAATGTGACAGAGACGTATCCTAGTGGTTGCACAAGCATATTTATTGTGTTTTACAATTCTCCACTCTCCCGAAGGTGCCACGCCTTGGCCATGCCCTTCTGAGAGTGATACATGTCCCGCAGAACCTCATCATGGTCAGCCTGGTACTGCGTCTCATTCCCCAGTGGGTCGAACATTCTGTCAAGACCCTCAGCCATGGTTGCCACAGACTGTGTGACACATTGGACACCTTCACTAATGGTGCCGACGTCGTGCCCCAGGCTCTCAATTGCGGTCGCCACACCGGCGACAGCTCCAGCGTCCGTAAACTTTGGGACTCCTCCAAGCAGCTATGGATCTGCTGGAGGGACTCTGACATCTCCCTCTGAATGTCCTAGCTGCATCCTAACATCTCCATCAGCTCCAGGATCTTCCACAGGTTCAGCATCAGTCTGGGACCCAGTTGGTGTCTATTCACTCGTGCTGCCTGGTGGAGGTCATTGACCTTCTTCCTGCACTGGAGGCCAGTCCTCCTGGTCACATTCCTGGCACTCACAGCTGCTGCCACCGCATCCCAGGTGGCTCCCTATGGCTGACCCTCCTGAACCCTCAGGGGGAACAGGACATCCCTCCTGGCTTCCACAGCGTCTAGCAGCCTCCCTAGGTCTGCATTCCGAATCTTGGAGCTCGTCTCCTTGGCACCATTATTGCCAGCTGGCTGGGGTTGGCTGAGCAAGTGCTGCTTAAGTGCTGCTCGACCTTGTTAGCGGGGGGCTGGCGAGTATGGTCCGGCCAATCAGCTGGTGAACCTTCATTTGCGGCGAGGAGCCCATGAGGCCTCATTAAGTGAACCAATTAACGTTGAATAGCGTTGCCGGCCTCGCTGGACCGAACAGTTCCCACTCTCTGCAACACTTAGAAAATCTTTCCGGAGAATCGCGCCCTATGTGTTGATGCCAGGACAGGATTCATGGACTTCTACGACTGCAAAACTGGCGCCGCACCTGGACCAATTCAGCGACCGTTAAGGGGCTAGCACCAGCACCAAGTGGAACACAATCCATTCCAATGAAAAACGGTGTTGGATTCACAGTATTTACATACTGCCTTCCCCACACACACCTTCCTAACCAACAAGATCGCAGCAAGACGCGCGGCCCCAAGGTTCACCGATGCAGAACTGGAGACTCTGCTAGACGCCATGGAGGAGAGGCGGGCCACCCCGTATTCTCAGGGGAAGGAGACTGCCAACCTATTTGCAGAGCCTGGATGCCGGTGGCAGAATTGGTCAGCACACTGGACCGGCCTACAGTGCCGGAAAAAACTGCACGGCCTCCTCAGGCGGCCAGAGAGTTGGCAGCACTGTGCCCCGGCACCAACCCCCATCCCACACACCCGTAACCCCCTCCATGTGCCACACACCAGCACCCATACCAGCTGCCATGGCCTGGTGTCCTGGCCACTGAAGCCAGCAGCTACCCACCCCCTTGGCTGCATGCATCGGACTGTCTAACACTGTGCGTTTTCTATTACCCACCCCCCCAGGAGAAGGCGTCCCATAACCACTGGGGGCAGGAGATGACTGGATGTAGACCGCTGTACCTGTGGCCCCTGACTGCAGCAGAGCTGTGGTCGGCGAGCCTGAGGAAAGGGCAGTACTGGGGCAGAGGTTGGCATTGGGTGAGGAACTGAGACCCCGCTGAGTTGCGGTTCCCCATGTCATGTGTGTCACCCCTCACAGCAGCCCTACACCACCCTCACAGCCACACCACCCCCCCCCCAACACCACTCCGACATCACCCGACCAAACACACACTCACTCCCCAACACACCAACTTCCCCCGGCACCATAATAGTCGCATCACAATTGTGTTCCCCACCCTCCACCAGTGCAGACACATGTGATGCAATCATGCATCTTGTCTTGTGTCTTACACAAACTGCTGGTGATGGTGCGGGCCCTTCTGGTGTCCCCGCCCCAGGCGCCGACCAGCGACGAGGATGATAGAGACACGTATGGACGACATCGACAGAATCCAGGACACCTTGGAGCTCGATTCCAGGGATGACACAAATTTCCCGTCACAGCTGTCTCCAACACCTACCACTGTCCCAGAGACACTCACTTTGGCTGGATACTTTAGTGAAGAAACTCCTGGGACAGTATCTAATGCGCACTACACACATGCTCCAGTACATCAGGTGGAGGTAGGAACTCCCAAGGGGCGGACAGTCGGAGGGCGGGCCGACTCCAGGGACTAGCTGCCGTCCACATGGGTTCCAGGCTTCTGGAACGGACAGTCCCATCGATCGTGGAGATGCAGTCGCAGAGTGGTTGTTGGCATCCAGTACCTGCAGGTGCAGTTTGAGGAGTCCAGCCGTTGCAGGAGCAGGAGGTGGTGCTGACCATGTGTGCCACCCGGGCCAATACCAACGCGGGTAGCGTCCTTGGTGGAGGCCTTAGAGGCGAGGGGTTAGGCCATGGATCAGCATGTCCCAGGCCTGGGGCACTCTGTGCAGGGGTTCGCTGAGGCCCAGGACAGGGCTGCCCTCTCACAGTCAGCCATGCACCAGGGCCACCTGGAATTTACAGTGGTGCACCTGAACGTGGCCCAGTCACAGCAGGCCATGGCTGAGAGCGACGGCAGCATTGCCCAGGCACTGGCTGACTTGGGAGATGGCCCACTCCCTGTGCTCCGATCGGTACAAGCATGCAGACCCTGCTTGAGACGACAGCGGGCCTCCAGAACTAGAAGTGCTAGATGGTGGGCGAGCCTCAGGGGGTCAACTCTGCTCTCACTCTATCCAATGGAGTAGCCGAGGGGCCATCAAGCATATCAAGGGAGGAGGAGGTGATGGGGCCCGTGCCAGTGACTCCCGTATGGGGAGATGCCGGAACACCGCAGCACCTCGGATCCCCCCATCCCTGGCGCATCACATGGGCAGCGGGCAGAACAGGGCAGCACCATACCATACCTGAGTAGCAGCCAGGCCCATCCAGGCCTGGTTGCCCCAGAAGATGGCCGCCACAGGGGACCCAGGTTGTAGGGTGGGAATCACAGCAGGCTTTCTCCACTCATAGAATCATAGAAATTACAGTGCAGAAGGAGCAGTCATGGAGTGAGTGGTCAAACACAGGACAGCTCTGGCTCAAAGGTGTTGGTTTGGGCACTTTATACCCATTAGTGGGGTTGCTCCCCCAGGGAAGTGGTGCAGAAGTTGTAGATGGAGGTTCTCCCCAAAATTCCCAAGATGGGCCAGAGGTTTAGAAAACTCCAAAGTATATCATGGAGTTCACCTGATCTACAAATGTTTATTTATTTTGGTTACAATGAGCACAAGAGCCTGACCTTCAGGTGTTATTCAACAGAGGCCTGAGGCGCTTTTAATAAAAAAACAAGCTTGATTCTACGAATTTAGTTAACATTTTATAAACACACACAGTAAGCATTTTTATCAACTACAAACATAAATCCCCACACAGCTACAGTACTCTATGTATAACCCTTAATAAATTCCCCCCTTTAACTGTTCCAATTTATTAACAAAATCCCATAACAAAAAAACCCTTTTCAAAGGCGTGGCCCAGCAAATGGCACTCTTACTGTCTTTAAGACTTGATATGGATACTCTTGTTTCCTTTCTAAAACAGCAGGTTTAAATTTCTTCCAAAAAACAGTTATCTCTTTTAAGTTATCAAGTAATCTGGAAACAGCTTTTAAAATGCAGATAGAGAGACACTTCTTTTCAACATGTGCTGTACAAAACCAGTTCAAACTCAAAGAAAAAGTAAAACTCAGAGCCACAGCCAGCTCCCAACTCAAAAAGGAAAGTAAAAAGTCAGAGCCACAGCCCAGCTCCACCCACACAATGACATCACTGAAGCCATGTGATAAGACAAAAGCATTTCTTAAAGGGACACTCCCATGACAATTGGCATGTTGGCTGGCTGCCAGACCCAGAAAAAAACAGTTAAAGGCCAGGCGAAGGTATTGGAGGGGATCTCTGGCACAGCAACAATTGTGAGAATGGCAGAGAGGGAAGAGTCATCGCCAATTCACCAAAGACATATTTTGCCAACAAATGAAGGAGATGCATCATGACTGGTCGAAGGCCATTGAGGGAGCAAAAGCACCTCTGCAAGGATTGGTGGACCATGTAGAGAGGCACAGGACGATACGAGAGTGGAGAAAGTGATGCCCACCAGAGTGATCTGACCGTGTCCTTGGAGGTGGAAGTGGGCATCCTAGGGGGCCTATGCAAGTAATTAAGGATGAAGGTTTAGGACAGAAAATCAGGAAATAATTGTGGGGCTGCCAGAGTGTGTGGAAGTAATGAGCACCATAAAATATGTGTCCAGGTTGCTGGTTGGATTGGTGGGGGAAGGGGTGCTGGGTAAGGCCCCAGAGATGGACAGGGCCCACAGGTCTTTCAGGCAGAGGTCGAAGAGTGAGGGAACCATCATGGGTGGTGATTGTGCGGTTGCTCAAATTTGTTGAGCAGGAGAAGATTCTACGATGCAGGGGGTGATTTTCGAGTTTGGGTATTTTTTCTTTACGGGTGAAGGGTGTCTATGGTGGGGCCTGCTGGGTGGAGCCCCTGGCTGAGGGTCATTCAGGTGGGTAAGGGGGCCGTTTGCACAGGCTAAGGCAGGACTGGTGGAGGGGTGGGCAGGGGCAGGGGGGAATGTAAGGCGGGTCTTCGAGTGGGAGCTGCCACACTGGCAGGTAGTTCTGGTGAACGGAGGTGAGGTGGGGGAGGAAGCTGTGGGAGGTGGCCAGGCGGTTGGGTGGGGGTGGAAGGGGGAGTGAAGGGGTGAGAAGGAGATGGGAGGGGGGATTATGAAGTGGCTGAGTTGGAAACTGAGCGTGATCATGGGTGGAGAGGGGTCCATCATGGATGGGCCTGTTTTAAGGTGGTATTAAAGGAGGCAGAGCCGGAGGGGAATGATGGCGGACGGTAGAGGGGAGTGGAAGCGTAAGCCTCCGGTAAGAATTGGAATGTGGAATGTCCGTGGATTGAACAGGCCAATTAAGAGGTCTCAGGTTTTTGCGCACCTGGGGAGAATGAAGGTGGAGATGATCTTTTTACAGGAGACGCACCTCCGGATGAAGGATCAAATTAAGGCGAGGAAGGGGTAGGTGAGACAAGTATTTTACTCGGAATTTGATTTGAAGTTGCGGGGGGTGGCCATTATGTTGAACAAAAGAACAGGGTTTGTGAGATCAAGGACATCAGGAACCCGGGGAGAAGGTATGTGGGTAGTTAGTGGGGTGCTGGAGGGGATGCCAGTGGTGCTAGTCAACCAATATGCGCCGAATTGGGATGATACAGGGTTTGTGAGGGGTTTACTGGAATCGATACTGGACCTGGATACGCACCATTTGATTATGGGTGGAGATTTTAATTGTGATGGAACCGAAGGTGGACAGGTCGATCCCAAGTCAATGGGAAGGTGAGGATGGCAAAGGAGTTGGGAGAATTTATGGAACGTAAGGGAATGGTTGATCCCTGAGGTTCAAGAACCTGAGAGGAAGGGAGTACTGTTTCTTCTCAGACGTGTATAATGTGTACTCGAAAGTTGATTTTTTTTGTGGTGAGTCGAGCAGATATTGTGATAGCTGACCATGTGCCACATTGGCTGACGGGTAAGCTTAGCGCGGGGCAAATGCAGAGGCCAGGATGGAGACTAGATTTGTGTATTGAGGAAGATACGGGGTTTTGTGAAAAGGTGAGATCGACGATTGGGTATTACGTCGAGATTAACCAAAACAGCGGCCATGTTCCGGGAGGCATTGAAGGCAGTGGTCCGAGGGGTGAGTATCTCATTCAAGGCGCACAGGGACAAGAGGAGGAGGGAGGAGCATGGACGGCAATTGGACGAGATAGTCGAGGTGGACAGCAGACACGCGGGGGCCGCCACAAAACAGTTGCTGGTGGAAAGGAGATGTTACAGGGGCAGTTTTATAGGTTGATGACAGGAAGGGCAGTGGGGCAGCTAGGGAGGGCAAGTTGGGTACAATGTGAATATGGGAAGCAGTGAGCCGTCTGCCGGCCCACCAGCTGAGGCGACAGGCTGCGTCCCGGAAAATTAGAAGGGCACAAAGACAGAAAGGGGGGGTTTTGTGTCAGTGCCGTCAGGATAAATGAGGTGTTCAGGAGGGTATTAACAGAAGCTGTACAGGGTTGTGCCGGGTGGAAAGGAAGGGAATATGGGTTGGTTTTTGGATGGATTGGTGTTTCCAAGGGTGGAGAAAGAGAAGAGGCATGCATTGGAGGAGCCACTGGGGTTGAGGGAGGTGATTGACAGCATTCGGGGCATGAAGTCGGAGAACACTCCAATCGGTGAAGCTGGAAGCCATCAGAGCATCACGTGCACGTTGGCTCTGGCGCACACGTTGTGCAGCCTCCCATGCCTGCCCAGGCCCATGTCCTGCCCATCCTCGCCCTCTACCCGCATTCTTCTCGTCAGACGAGGACTGACGTTCATCCTCCTCTGCCAGCATGTCACCCCTCTGCTGCGCGATGTTGTGGAGGACGGAGCAGGCCACTATGATGTGGCCGATGCTCCCAGCACTAATAAGGAGGGCCCCTCTAGAGCGGTCCAGATACCTGACCGCATCTTCAGAATGCCGAAGCACTGCCCCTGGTTGCTGCATGGGAGTCATTATAGCAGGTCTCTGCCTTGGTCTGTGGCCTCCGGATAGGCATCATCAGCAACAACCGCAACAGATGATCCCTGTCACCCAGGAGCCAGGAAGCGTTGAGTGTGCCAGGATGAAGGCTTGTGCACACTGCCCAAGTATCGGGCAGGGACGTGTATGATTTGCATCTCATGGTCAAACACCAGCTGCACGTTCATTGAGTGGAACCCCTTTTGATTTGTGAAGATCTGCAAGTGCTTGTGGGACAACCCAACAACACCGCATACCATCGATCACCCCCTAGACCCAGGGCATCTCGGCGACGGCAGCGAATCACGCTGCTCGGGCACGGTCCACATTGAAATGTATGTATTGTGCTGACTGGGCATTTAGGGCCTCCATGATGGCGCGGATGCACTGTGTATCAAGCTCTGTTAAGATCCCGGGCAGGTCCCTACTCACTGCCTGGAAGGAACCCATGGCGTAAAGGTTCAGGATGACCGTCATCTTGATGTGTGTGTCCTCCCCCATTCCTCCATGGTGCTGGTGCACCATGATCTGACAGAAATGGTGCACCCTCTCCCTGCTCAGCTGGAGTCTTCAACAGCATGCCAGGTCCAGCAGGTCCTTGAATGACAAGCACCTCCGGTACGTGCATGGCCTCATGCAGGACCTCCTGTGCATGTCCTCCTCGGCCTGTTAGATGGTCGGCACTCCATTCTCAACAGCTGCCTCCTGTTCCTCTGCAGCAGATTCCACTGCTGCAGCTTCCTCCTCCTCGAACAGCTCCACCTCGTACAGCCGCAGTGCATCCTCCATTGCTGCAGCGAGGTAGGCCACCATCGCTGGTTGTATTCCAATATCCATTGTCTGCATGGGTGAAAGGCCGACCTGTTAGCTTGGTGCCCACCCAGGTCCACCAGGCTACATGGTGGCCCCGGTTGGCTCTGTGCGCTCTGCCACCGCATCTCCGGAGGACCTGGAGAATACCGGGTCAGGCCCGCTAATGATATGCCAACGGCGTTTACTGTACATGCTGAGTGGAACACATTGACGCTGCTATCGAGGCAATGGAGAATTGCGATTTAGCATGAAACCAGCGCCCACCACAATTCGGCGTCAGAACCAATTCTCCGTCCAATCGCATTTCCTGATTACAACATTCCTGATTCCTGAATGCGCCCCTTTACCTCTTCCATGCTTACGATCCCATGCTCAAAACACTCATTCCAGGTTAAGCAGTGTTTCACTTGCACCTCTTTCAATTTGGTTTATTGTATTCGCTGCTCACAATGTGGTCTCCTCTATATCGGAGAGACCAAACGCAGCCTGGGTGATCGCTTTGCTGAGCAACTTCGTTCTGTGCGCATTCAGGACCCTGACATTCCCATTGCTTTCCATTTTAACAAAAGATCCTGCTTCCATGCCCACATGTCTGTCCTTGGCTGCTGCAATGTTCCAATGAAACTCAACGCAAACTGGAGGAACAACATCTCATTTTCTGGTTAGGCACGCTACAGCCTTCCGGTCTCAACATCGAATTCAACAACTTCAGATGATTAGCTCTACCCCACCTCGACCCCTTTGCTTTTATTCCATTTCAGTTTAACTGTCTTTTTACCATTTCTTTCTTTCTTGTCTTTCTGTATACATATTTCCCCCGTATCTTATCCCCCTTTACTTACCTTTTCTCCCCTTTTTGTCCCACTTCCCCTACATCTACATCTGTCACAGTTTGTCCTCTGATGTTAGTTTCTCTGCTGTTTGGCCTTTCACACCTTTTGTTCTCTCTGGAGACTGTCCTTTTCCCTTTGTTTCTGTGGCTATTAGCACTCTGTTCCCTTGGTTTACATACAGTGCAGAAGGAGGCCATTCGGCCCATCGAGTCTGCACCGACCCACTTAAGCCCTCACTTCCACCCTATCCCCGTAACCCAATAACCACATCTAACCTTTTTTGGTCACTAAGGGCATTTTTTATCATGGTCAATCCACCTAACCTGCACGTCTTTGGACTGTGGGAGGAAACCGGAGCACCCGGAGGAAACCACGCAGACACGGGGAGAACGTGCAGACTTCACACAGACAGTGACCCAGCAGGGAATCGAACCTGGGACCCTGGCGCTGTGAAGCCACAGTGCTAATCACTTGTGCCACCGTGCTGCCCGTTTCTGTGGCTATAACTCATCTTTCATTCCCTCATCCCACAGTACAAATATTTCCCATTTCCTGTCTTTTAGCTTTGACGAAGGGTAATTTGGACTCGAAACATTAGCTCTTTTCTCTCCCTACAGATGCTGCCAGACCTGCTGAGATTTTCCAGCATTTTCTCTTTGATTTCATCGTAATCTTTCCAAGCAGAGAAAAAGAGGATGAGCAGGCATGAGGCTTTGCCCCCCAGGATAGCAGGATTTACAGTAGTGCAGTAAGCATTGACAACATGCTTGTGGCTCTGTCAATGGGGAAAGGTACAGGCACTGCAAGAAATTCCAGTCCATTACTGTGCTGTTGGTGTGTAACCACACAGAACCTCTATGTCAGTATCTGCGCACTATCCTGGCAGCACCCACAGCACCTTCATCTTGTGTCAGTCTACCATTTATGCCAACTTTGGGCCACCACAAAGAAACAGAGGGTGGCTGTTCGGAGCTTCTACATGTGGCTGATGACCCACCTCAGCTACCCAATCATGCAAGGGCAAAGGACTTATAAATAAAGCCTGCAGCCACGAGGGACATCATGGAGCAGACAATTAGCTTGCTTCAGCAGTCTCAGCCCTGGACTGCTCAGGGGAAGCTCTCCAGATTAACAGTTTATTCATCCAATGTGCTGATTATTGAGCCACTATGCTTGTCCACATAACAGCAGCGACAACATCTCCAAACTAATTCACTGACGATGAAAAACCTGGGGATGTCCAGGGGTATTGAAAGGAAATGAAGAGAAAAAAAGAGAAACAGAAGAGACACAGAAACAGACCCACATAAAACAAGAGGCAAGTAAGAGAGGTATTTATTCTCCAGCTTAATTCTGCAATGTCATAGCAGAACCAATCATTTTATATAAAAACAGAAAATGCTGGAAAGATTCAGCACATCTGGCAGCATCTGTAGAGAGCGAAACTGAATTGGAGGACGGAATCTTACCACATTTTTTCAATGAGTCGGTTCTGGTGAGAAAATTGGCAGGAAAATGCACCAAAATTCAGATTTGTTTTTTTGAAAAATGTTTTTATTGGGTTTGTTGGTATAGATAACAAATATAAATACGAACAGAACAATGAGAATTATGCAAGGGAGTTCCTTGGCAGTTCTATTAAAGTTATTTACATCAAGATTGGTTTTAACTAATTACATGGATTTTTCAGTTTCTTCTTTCCTTGCAGCGTTTGATGTGGCCGTTGTGGTCCCCTGCATATCACCCCACACCGTTTTTTCCCTCTTTTTCATCCCCACTGGTTCCCATTATTGGGGCTCCTGCCCTCCCCAACCCTCCCTTGTGGCCCCTGGCTCTCCTATTGGGTTTGGTTGAACTTTCCAATTTCCCCAGTCCCTCCACCTCTCCCCCCACCCCCCCACCCCCATACCTTCCCCCCCTCCCCCCTTTATTTCCTTCTGTGTCGTGGCAACTCTCTCTTTGTCCTTGGCTACCTAGTTGTTGGCTACAAACAGGTCTTGGAATAACCGGGTGAATGGCTCCCATGTTCTGTGGAAGCCCTCTTCCAATCCATGGATAGCGAATTTGATTTTCTCCATTTGGAGAAATTCCGACAGGTCTGACAGCCAATCTGCAGCTTTTGGTGGTGCTGCTGACCGTCAGCCAAACAGGATTATATGGCGGGCAATCAGGGGGGCAAAGGCAAGGGCATCGGCCCTCCTTCCCATGAAGAGATCTGGCTGTTCTGATACCCCACAAACTGCCACTAACGGGCATGGCTCCACCCTCAGCCCCACCAATTTGGACATTGTCTCGAAGAAGGCTGTCCAGTACCCTGCAAGTCTGGGGAAAGACCAGAACATGTGGGCGTGGTTGGCCGGGCATCCTTGGCACTGTTCACATCAGTCCTCTGCCTCTGGAAGAACCTACTCATTCGGGTTCTTGTTAAGTGGGCTCTATGTACCACTTTAAGTTGTGTAAGGCTAAGCTTTGCGCACGTGGAGGTGGAGTTGACCCTGTGCAGTGCTTCACTCCAGAATCCCCACCCTATTTCAATCTCCAAGTCCTCCTCCCAAATTTTCCCTGTCTCATCTAGTTGGGTGCTGGCCCCCCTTATCAATCATCTGTACATGTGGCTGAAGTTCCCTTTGCCTAAAATGTCTGTGAGCTCGTCCAGGGTTGTTACCCTGCCGTCGATGTACGGATACCTAACTGTCAGCCTGCCCCCATGTTTTGAAGAAGGCGTCTGTGAGCATCGGCGTGAACCTGTCGTTGTTGCAGATGGGAGTGTTGTTGGATATTTTGGTTAGGCTGAAATGTTTTCGCAGTTGATTCCACAACTGGAGTGTTGCGACCACCACTGGGCTGGTTAAATGCTGGTTGAATCCCCCACACAAACGCCATAATTAGTTTGTCCAGTGAGTTGTAAAAGACCTTAGGGATATAGATCGGAATGGATCTAGATAGGAAGAGGTCCCTGGGCAGCACGTTCATTTTGACTGTCTGCCAGGTAGAGTGGGAGTGTGCTCCATCTCTGCAGGTCCTTTTTTACTTTCTCTGTCAGACTGGGTAGGTTCCAGTTGTGGGGGATTTGGATCCCCAGGTAGCGGAATTTGTGCAGGGCTTGTTTAAACGGCAACCCCACCAACTCTGCCCCTCCCCCTTGCGGGTTTACCGGTAAGATCTTGCTTTTGCTCATGTTGAGTTTGTAGCCCGAGAAGGCTCCAAACTCTTTAAAGAGCGCAATGATTCCTTCCATTCTACTTTGTGGGTCCGAGATGTAGAGGCGCAGATCATCTGTAAGCAACCATCTAGAAGGTCCCTGGGCAAAGAGAGACTCCGGAATGTGGGGCATAGTGGGACTCTATGCTCTTTGCCTCCTCCTCGGATCTCTTTCCAATTCTTTGCCGTTCTGAGCACGACTGCTAATGGCTCTATCATTAAGGCGAACAGCAGCGGGGATACCGGGCATCCATGCCTCAAGCCCCATTGCAGCTGGAAGTACTTAGAGCTGGTGGGTGTTTGTCAATATGCTTTTTTACGCCTTGGCGCATTATACAAGAGTATAATCCTGTTTCGAACCTGAACCGATCCAGTACCTCTGAGAGGTACTTCCATTCGACTCTGTTGGAGGCTTTTCTGTGTCCAGGGAGACGATCAGCTCAGGTATTCTTTCCCCAGATGGGGTCATGATCACATTCAGCAGGCGCCTGATGTTCAATGTTATCTGTCCACCTTTGACAAAGCTGCTTCTGCGACCACCTCTGGTACGCAGTCCTCTAGCCTCTTGGCTAGGATTTTGGCCAGTATTTTTGGATCCCGTTTAGAAGCGAGATGAGTCTGTAGGAACCGCACTATGTTGGGTCGTTGTCTTTTTCAGGTATCAGCGAGATTGAGGTTTGTGCCAGCGTGGGCAGCAGTGTGCACTTCGCCAGCGCGTCTGTGAACATCTCCTTCAGGTGCAGGGCCAGTGCTGTCGCAAATCTTTTGCGGAAGTCCGCCGTCCAGTCCCGGTAACTTCCCCACCTACATGGAGCTAATGCTCTCCTTGACCTCTCTCAGTTCTAGCGGTGCTTCCAGGCCCTGTTTCCTGTCCTCCCCCACAACTGCCATGTCCAGCCCATCAAGGAACTGCTTCATCCCTGAGTCCCCTGCTGGGGGTTCCGATGTGTACAGCGCCTGGTAGAAGGCCTCGAAGGCTTTGGGTTTTTTTAACAGACAATTTTATTGAGGTATTTTTGGCATTGTAAACAGTAACAATATGCATTAGTGTGCAGATAAATTATAATTACAAAAAACATAGTGCAAATAACAGTATCATTCTCGCAAGTAGACCCGCCTATTCTTCCCCCCTACTCCACACTATTCTACCCCCCCCCCCCCCCCCCCCCCCCCCCCCCACCACTGACGATTAGTTCCCCGCGAAGAAGTCGATGAATGGTTCAGGGAAGCAAATTCCACGTCGGCCTTTATCCCCTCCTGGACTCCCGGGTCTTCCGACACCTCAAAAATTGTCACCTCTGGACTCATTGCTACCCTTGTTTTCAGTACCCGGGATATGACGTCCGCTAATCCCTGCCAGTATCCCCTGAGTTTTGGACACGCCCAGAACATGTGGACATGGTTCGCTGGTCCTCCCCCACATCTAGCACACTTGTCCTCCAGCCCAAAGAATTTGCTCATCCGGGCCACCGTCATGTGGGCCTGGTGAACCACCTTGAACTTAATCAGACCTAGCCTGGCACATGTTGCGGTTGCATTTACCCTCCTCAGAGCGTCTGCCCATACGCCTTCCTCCAACTCCCCACCAAGCTCCTCCTCCCACTTAAGTTTCAGTTCC
The DNA here is from genome assembly GCF_902713615.1 of Scyliorhinus canicula. Lineage (NCBI taxonomy): Eukaryota > Metazoa > Chordata > Chondrichthyes > Carcharhiniformes > Scyliorhinidae > Scyliorhinus > Scyliorhinus canicula. Next base: position 43,334,663 of record NC_052147.1, on the reverse strand, counting down.
TCGGTCCCTGTGTCCTCCGCTCCCATAAGCTCCTTATAAATATCTGAGACTCTCCCCTCGCCTACCTCACCCCTGGAAATTACGCTGTACTGGATCCCCCTTGGTGGAAGGCGTGGAAAGGACGGGACCTGTCTATGTACGAAATCCCGCACCTGCATGTACCGAAAGTTATTCCCCCTCGCCAGCCCGAACTTCTCCTCCAGCGCCCTCATGTTCGCGAATCTCCCTTCCAGGAACAAGTCACCCATCCTGGGCTGGCTTAGCGCACTGGGCTAAATCGCTGGCTTTTAAATCAGGCCAGCAGCACGGTTCGATTCCCGTACCAACCTCCCCGGACAGGCGCCAGAATGTGGCGACTAGGGGCTTTTCACAGTAACTTCATTGAAGCCTACTCGTGACAATATGCGATTTTCACTTTCATTTTTCATTCCCTTCCCACCCCCGCCACGCTCGAAACCCACCATCCGTCTTCCCCGGGACAAATCGGTGGTTGTCACATATTGGGGACCAGACCGACGCTCCCACTTCCCCCGCATTCCTCCTCCATTGGCCCCAAATCCGCCACCACTACAGAGCTGGTGGAGTACCTGGCCGGCGGGAACGGCAGGGGAGCCGTGACCAAGGCTGCCAAACTGCACGAAGCAGCCTCCACCCGCTCCCAAACCGACCCTGTACCCACCATCCATTTCCTTATCATGGCTATGTTAGGCACCCAGTAGTAGTTGCTGAGGTTCGGCAACGCCAGCCCCCCCTCGCTACAGTTCCGTTCCAGCATCCCCCTCTTTACCAGCGGGGACTTCCCCGCCCAAACAAATCCCAGGATGATTTCATTGATTCTTTTAAAGGACCGCGGAATGAAAATAGGGAGACACTGAAAAATAAACAGGAATCTCGGGAGGATCGTCATTTTCACTGCCTGCACTCTCCCCTCCAGTGACAGTGAGAGTACATCCCACCTCCGAAACTCGCTCCTCATTTGCTCCATCAGCCTGTACAAGTTCTACCTATGCATTTTACCCCAGTCACGTGCCACTTGTATCCCTAGATACCTAAAACTTTCCCCAACCAGCCTAAATGGTAGCTCCCTTAGCCTATTCTCCTGACCCCTCGCCTGCACCACAAACATCTCGCTTTTTGCCATGTTCAACTTGTAGCCTGAAAACTGGCCAAACACCCCTAGGATTTCCATAATCCTGTCCATCCCTGCCGCTGGATCTGACACATAAAAAATCAGGTTGTCCGCGTAGAGCGAGACCTTGTATTCTATCCCCCGCCCTGACCATTCCATTCCATCCCCTTGCTGCTCTCAGAGCAATTGCCAGCGGTTCTATGGCCAACGCAAACAGCAGTGGAGAGAGGGGGCATCCCTGTCTTGTCCCGCGGTGTAGTCTAAAATACTCAGATGTCGTCCTGTTCGTCCTTACACTCGCCTCCGGGGCCTGATATAGCAGTTTAACCCAGTCCCCAAAGCCCTCTCTAAACCCAAACCGTCCCAACACCTCCCATAAATAGTCCCACTCCACCCGGTCAAAAGCCTTTTCGGCATCCATTGCCACACTACCTCCACCTCACTGCCCTCTATCACATTGAGTAGCCTTCTTAAATTGGCTACCAGCTGCCTGCCCTTAACAAACCCCGTTTGGTCCTCCACAATCAAGTCTGGTATGCAGTCTTCGATTCTGGATGCCAGGATCTTGGCCAGCAGTTTAGCGTCTACATTAATCAGGGAGATTGGCCTATAGGACCCACAGACCTCCGGATCCTTATCCCGTTTTAATATCAGCAAGATGGTGGCTTGCGACATCGTCGGGGGTAACACCCCATTGTCCCTCGCCTCGTTAAACACCCTAACCGGCACCGGCCCCAGTATACCCGCAAACCTTTTGTAGAACTCCACTGGATACCCATCTGGCACCGGGGCTTTACCAGACTGCATGGCCTTCAGGCCCCCCCATTACTTCTTCAGCTCTAATCGGGGCTCCCAGGCCCTCTACCATCCCCCTGCCCACCTTTGGGAAGGTCAGCCCATCTAAGAAGCACCTCATCCCCACCGGCCTCGTGGGGGGTTCCGAGGTATACAGCTTACTGTAAAAGTCCCTGAATACCCTGTTCAGTCCTGCCGGGTCTCCCACCCGGTTCCCTGCCCCGTCCACTACTGTCCCTATCTCCCTGGCCGTCTCCCTCTTCCTAAGTTGCTGCGCAAGCATTCTGCTGGCTTTCTCCCCATACTCATACACCGCTCCCCTGGCCTTTCTGAGTTGCTCTATGGCCTTCCCAGTGGATAGCGCTCCCAGCTCCGCCTGCAGTCTCCGTCGTTCCCTAAGTAGCTCTGCCCTCGGGGAGTCCGTATCTTCCCTATCCGTCCGTGTCATCTCCTGCACCAGTCTGTCCATCTCTGCCCTATCCATTCTGTCCCTATGGGCTCGGATTGAGATCAGTTCCCCTCTCACCACCGCCTTCAGCACCTCCCAGAGCACCGCTGCTGAGACTTCCCCTGTATCGTTGACCTGCAGGTAGTCCTGCATGCATTTCCCCACTCTCTCACACACCCTCTCCTCTGCCAACAATCCCACCTCTAACCTGCATTGTGGGCGCTGGTAACTTTCTTTGCAGACTAGCAGGTCGACCCAATGTGGAGCATGGTCCAAAATAGTGATCGCCGAGTATTCTGTATCCCTCACCCCCTCCAAAAAGGTCCCGACTCATAATAAAGAAGTCAATACGAGAATAAACCTTGTGAACATGTGAATAGAACGAGAACTCCTTCCCCGTCGGCCGGCTGATTCTCCAGGGTTCTCCATTTGTTCCATGAACCCTCTCAGTTCTCTTGCCATTGCCGGGGCCCTGCCCGCTCTGGAGCACGACCGGTCGAGGTCGGGGTGGAGGATTGTATTGAAGTCCCCACCCATAATCAACTTGTGCGAATCCAAGTCGGGGATTTTCCTTCTGATGAAATCTACATCATCCCAGTTTGGAGCGTAAACATTCACTAGGACCACCTTCACCCCCTCAAGCTTGCCCCGGACCATAAGAAATCTACCACCCCCATCCGCAACTGTGCTGTCCGCCTCAAATTTAACCCGTTTGTTAATCATGATCGCGACCCCTCTGGTCTTAGCATCAAGCCCCGAATGGAAGACCTGGCTAACCTAGCCCTTCCGTAATCTAATCTGGTCCGCCACTTTCAAATGTGTCTCCTGCAGTAACATTACATCCGCCTTGAGAGCCCGTAAGTGCGCGAACACACGTGTCCTCTTTACCGGCCCGTTTAATCCTCTAACATACCAGGTCATCAGCCTTGTTGGAGGGCACCCTGCCCCCCCCCCCCCCCACGCCGATCAGCCATCCCCCTTCTTGGGCCCACCCCCTGCCCATGTGCCGTGCCTCCCCTGGTCCACCTCTTGCCAGCTCCCACCCCCGACCCCTTCCCTATAACCTGGTTCAGTTCCCTCCCTCGTCAGCAGATCATCTCCCCCCCCCCCCCAAGCAACAACCCCTTGTAACCTAACCCCTGCCATAGACTGGCTGTATACACACCCCCAACCTCGCTCCCATTGACTAGCTCAAAGCAGCTAGCTTGGTGGCTCTCAACTCCAAAGTAGCTAGCCTGGTGGCTCTCAACTCCAGCGCCACCATGTCTCACACCTATTGTCCCACCGCTCCCCTCCCCCCTGCCCATCAACACCACCTCCCCAGAACAACCCTGTTCGAGCAATCGCTCTGGGACCGAGACAGAGAGAAAACAAACAAAGAACAAAGCAACATTCCCAGAAGAGAAAAAAAAGCAAAGAGAACCCGAACAGCCCCCCAGCACCTTAAACTTTAACTATCACTTTGGCTTTAACTTTAAAACTTTCAAACAGGCAAACACAAACACAAGAACACCCCCAATTTTAAATAAAAGAGCATGCCGAACAACATCGCTAACACGAAAGGCAATCTGTGAACAACTGCAGACATCCCTTACTAACTTGAGTCCATGGGTCCTCAGTTTGGCACCAGTCCATGCCCCTTAGCGAAGTCCATCGCTTCCTCCGGGTCGTCAAAATAATGTTGCTGTTCCCGGTATGTGACCCAAAGCCGCGCTGGGAAGAGTAGCCCCAAACTTGACCTTCTTTTTAAACAGAATCTCTTTAATTTGTCTGTAGGCTGCCCTCCTTCTGGCCACCTCCTGGCTCAGATCCTGGTAGATGCGCAGGACACTGTTGTTCCATGAGCAGCTCCCTTGGCCCACTGTAGAACCCGCTCCTTGTCCACAAACCTATGGAACCTGACCACCATCGCCTGCCCCCCCCCCCCCCTTCGTGGCTGCCTTGCCTGCACTCTGTGTGCCCTGTCCAGCTCCAACGGACGCGGGAAGAAATCATCCCCCACCAGCTTCTGCAGCATGTCTGCCACATATGCTGTGGCATCCACTCCCTCGGCCACCTCCGGGAGCCCAATGATTCTCAGATTCTGCCGACGAGACCTGTTTTCCAGGTCCTCCAGCTTGTCCATCAGCCTTGCTTGCTGCTCCTTCAACTTAAGCTTTCCTCCCACTTGAGCTTCCACACCACCTTTGTTCAGCCCCCTCTTCGCCTGTTTTCGCTCCCTTCTGCTCCTTAAGTCCATACAACTCTGTATGGATTCAGATCTAGAGTGCTATTGCTTTTCACTCCAGCGCTCAAAAACGTCAGGGAAAAAGGTCTTAAAGTCAGACCAGAGCGAGAGCCACCAAATGTGCGACTTACTCCCTCATAGCCGCCACCGGAAGTCCTCGAAGGCTTTGTTGACCATGTCTGGATCTGTTACCAGTGTGCCTCTGCTATCCCTAATTTGTGTAATCTCCTTCTGGCTGGCCTCTTTCTCAGCTGGTGCGCCAATAGGCGATTGGTCTTGTCTCTGTGCTCGTATTGGGTCCCCCATTGCAGGTGGAGTTGGTGCACCACTCTCCTCGTGGCGAACAGGTCAAAGTCCATCTGTAGCTTTTTCCTCTCCGTCAGGAGCCTCGGTTTATCGCCGGTCCACCTCCATTTTGGAGTCAGCTAGCTGCTGCCTAGCTGTCCTCTCCTCCCTGTCACTTTGTGCTTTAAAAGCAATCGTTTCTCCTCTGATCACAGCCTTTAGCGCCTTCCAGAACGTAGAGGGTGAGACCTCACCATTCTGGTTGTTATTTACATATTCGTCTATGGCCTGTTATATTTTCTCACAAAAAGCCTTGTCAGCCAATCGGGCCGTGTCCAACCTCCATGCGGGGAGTTGGGCACTGCCCATCTCCAACCTCACATCCATTTAGATTATGATCATGGAGCATTCTGCCTAAACTAGCCCTAGAAGCACCGATTTCCCTCCTACAAAGATATCGATCTGGGAATAGACATTGTGCACTTGGGAGAAGAAGAACTGCTTTTCCCTGGGTGGGTGAAACGCCATGGGTCCACCGCCCCCATAAAAAGGCCAAGTTCTTTTGCCATGTTGGAGGTCTTTCTCGTTTTGGGGTTCGATCTGTCCGTCCGTGGGTCCTGGACACAGTTAAAGTTCCCCCCCAATGATCAGTCAGTGATTATCTATGTTGGGGATTTCTGCCATGGTCTTCTTTACAAACTCCGTATCGTCCCAGTTGGGAGCGTACATGTTAACGAGGATTACCAGTGCCCCGTCTAGGACACCGCTGATGATGGCGTACTGTCCACGGGTCCATTACCATCTTTGACGTCGTAAATATCGTCCTCTTATTAATTAGAATGGTTACTCCATACCCCCCTTGGCCCTTGTGCCGTAGCAGGAATGGTAGGTCTGTCCCACCCAGCCCTTTCTTACCCGCAGTCGGTCCTTCTCCCTCAGGTGCGTTTCTTGGAGGAAGACTATGGCGGCTTTCATATTCCTCAGGTGGGTGAAGGCTCTGGATCTTTTCACTGGGCCGTTAAGTCCCCTGACATTCCAGGTGACTATTCCTATGGGGGTTTTTTTGTCCCCCGCTCCGGTGGGATTAACCAAATTCGCTTGGTGGACATACCCCTGCACTCCGGTATTTCCCTTTGTGAGGGGGCTGTCCAAAATAGCTGCGGTCACTGTTCTCCCATGAGGTTGGGCCTGTGCTCCAGGGTTTTCCTGTGTCCCGGGGGCATCCAACATGGCCACCAACTGTAAGTCCGCCATATGGATGCACCTCCCGCATTCCAGAGTCTCCGTTTGCCCAGAGACATTGTAGGTGGTTGCTTACAGAGCCATTTTGTTCCAAGCCACCACGTGTGGCCTGCTGCAGCCCGTCAACCGTTTTCCATCTGGCTTTGCCTATTTCTTTCTTACAATGTCCCCCCTCATCCCTCCCTTCCCGTAGCCTGCTGCCCCGATCCCCCTTCACCTTCTTTCCCTGCTTGCCTACCCGTCCCCATTATCTGTCCCTCACTTTGCCAGGTGCTTTCCCCCTTGCTAGGGCCTCCTTCTTTGTCATGAGTCCTGGTGCTAGCTGCCCCGCAAGTGAAGCTTATGAAGCCGTACCCAATCCCAGGCCACCTGCACCCCCATTGGCAAGTATGTTGGTGGTATCAGTTCATGTATATGCCCCAAACTGGAACCATTCAGCATTTATTTGGAAGTTGTTAGCTTCCATGTTGGATTTTGGAGGTGATTTAAATTGTGTGCTACCCAAAATCGTTAGTGCTCTTGGGAGTGGCAAAGACATTGTTAGTGTTTATCGAGTAGTTGGGGTGGGAGCAGATCTGTGGAGGTTTATGCGCCCGGGTGATAAGGAATTTTTGTTCTCTCCTCAATACATTAGGTGTATTCCAGGATTTACTTTTTTCTGGTGGGTAGGTTGCTCCTCCCTTGGGTGAGGGAGGCAGAATACTACGTCATGGTTATCTCGGATCATGCTCCACATCTGATGGATTTGGTTCTGGAATCGATCCCGCTCGGCGCCCACCGTGCAGTTTAGATGTAGCGTGGATTTGGGATGTGGGCACAAGTCCAAGGCCATTGGCGAGTATGTAGAATTGAATAGGCTTGATTGTGTCTCGCCTTCCACACTTTCCGAAGCCTTGAAAGCAGTGATTAGTAGGTGCATATGGCGAGAGGGAGGTACCGTGGAATGGCAGAGGTTGGTGGATGATATTTTGGAGGTGGACTGCGGGTACCCATGTGACCCTACCCTGAAGTTCCTGACGAGCAAGAAAAAGCTGCAGATTGTTATGGGAGAGGTGTTTTCAGAACACCAAAATGTATCCTGGAGTTCAACCAACCCCCACCTTTAATGGATTGTTGCGTTTGAAGCACACGGCTTGTTCCCCAGGTGTAGTATTACAATTATGGACATGTGGGTTTTAAAACAAAACAATGTTTATTCCATGAACTCAAACTAACCTTTTAAATAATCATTGGATCTCTTAAAACCCTTTACTTCAAAGATAACCCCGAAAATAATACAACACGACAACACAATAATACAATACAATCCAATCCTGCAAACTGTTCCTTTACACATCCAAAAGACTTAACAAATCCTTCAAACAGAAGCACATTAGATTTATATTCAATACTGAGACCTTTTTACAATTCCGATTTCACCAAAGGATTAAGAGATAGTCCTTCATGGCAGAGATCACCAGCAATGCAGCTCACAGCCACACCCAAGCTAGCTTCAAAACTGAAACTAAAATTCCCAAAAAAACCAGAAGTGAGCTCAGCTCCCCCCCTGTGACATCACTTCAGTAATATGATCAGCTACATTTCTTAAAGGTACATTTCTTAAACATCCAATTCTTAAAGGCACTCTCACATGACAAGACGCAGTTTGATCTGTTGTCTTCAGGGAAGGCAGTGAGATAGCTGCGGCATTCCACGGGGATCTTTTATGAGTAAGGGGAGAAGGGCAGTTGTCTGTTAGCTCATCAGCTGAGGTGGCAGGCGGACTCCCAGGGGATTATTCCAGTTCGGGATTCGACCGGTGGCTTGGTTTCCGACCAATATAAAGATAACGCTGCATTTAAGGCATTTTACAATAACCTTTATAGGTCGGAGCGCACGGTGGGGGGGTAGATATGATTAACGACTCTCTGTCCCAGGGGTCCCTGCCTGCTACACTCTCGGAGGCCTCTATTTCACTATTGTTGAAGAAGGATAAAGACCCAATGGAATTTGGGTCATATCGGCCTATCTCATTGTTAAATGTTGAAGTCAAGGTACTGACTGAGGTATTGGTGGTAAGGCTAGAGCCTTCTCTCCCCGAGATGATTGCGGAGTATCAGACCAGTTTTGTTTTTTTACATTTTTTTTTATTCTCCTCCTTTTCACATTTTCTCCCAAATTTACACCCACCAACAATAAACAATAATCAGTAACAAATATGTCAATCCCTATATCAATAATAGCAATCCCAGCCTCCCACCATACCCCAAACATTAGCCCGCATGTTTACATAAATAAATGACAAAAAGGAATCAGGAATCAGCCATAGTCACCCTTAATACACACAACCCCCCTCCCCCCAACCCATCCCCCTACCTAATGTTCGATGTTATCCAGTTCTTGAAAGTGCATAATGAATAATGCCCATGAATTGTAAAACATTTCCATCCTTCCCCTCAGTTTAACCTTCTCAAGAGTCAAGAATTCTAACAGGTCCCCCCCCCCCCCCCCCCCACCATGCCAGGGCACAGGGTAGAGAGGCTGCTCTCCATCCCAACAGGATCCGCCTTCGGGCGATTAACGAAGCAAAGGCTACGTTATCTGCCTCCACACCCATTTCCATCCCTGGTTGGTCTGACAACCCGAATATGGCCTCCCGGGGACACGGGTCCAGTTTCACTTGCACCAGCTTGGAAATTACTCTAAAAACCTCCTTACAGTAATCCTCCAGCTTTAACAAAGTAATCGGACTCGAAACGTTAGCTCTTTTCTCTCCCTACAGATGCTGACAGACCTGTTGAGATTTTCCAGCATTTTCTCTTTCATTCCTCTAGCTTTGGACAGGACCAAAACATACGATCGTGATTAGCGGGGACCCCCGCAACACTTACACACATCTTCCACTCCTTCAAAGAATCGGCTCATCCTCGCCCTCGTGAGGCGTGCTCTGTATACCACCTTCAGCTGTATCAGCCCCAACCTCGCGAACGAGGTGGAGGCATTCACTCTCCAGAGCACCTCACACCAGAACCCCTCCTCCATAACCTCTCCCAAATCTTTCTCCCACTTTGGTTTGATCCCTTCCAGTGGTGCCTTCTCCTCCTTCAAAATAGCTCCGTAAACCGCTGATACTACCCCCTTCTCCTGTCCCCTTGCCGTCAGCACCTCCTCCAGCAATGTGGAGGCCGGTTCCACCGGGAAGCTCTGTATCCCCTTTCTGGCAAAATCTCGAACCTGCATGTATCTAAACACTTCCCCCCCTCCAGCCCATACTTCACTTCCAGCTTCTTCAGTCCTGCAAACTCACACCTAAGAAACAAAGACCCAAATACTCGAAGCAGCTCCAATATTCCGCCTATCGACACACCCGGTTCCGACACGTATAACAGCAAGTCATCGGCATATAAGGACACCCTATGCTCTATCCCCCACCCCCTGCACTATTCCTTTCCATGCTCCCGAACTTCTTAATGCGATGGCCAACAGCTCAATTGCAAGTGCAAACAGCAGGGGGGACATAGGACATTCCTGCCTCGTCCCACGGTGGAGAGAAAAGTATCTTGAGCTGATGTTGTGCGGACACTCGCCCTCGGCTCCTTATATAGTAGCCCAGTTCACAAATCTTGGTCCATTCCCAAACCGCTCCAGACCTGCCATCAAGTACCCCCATTCTACCCGGTCAAACGCCTTCTCAGCATCCATGCCACAACCACCTCTGTTTCCTTCCCCTCCGCCGGCGCCGTAACGACGTTCAATACCCTTCTAATGTTTGAAAAGAGCTGCCTCCCTCTCACAAATCCCATCTGGTCCTCACCTATCACCTTTGGGAGACACTCCTCCAGCCTACCCACCAGTACCTGCGCCAATACTTTTGCGTCCACATTCAGAAGTGATATGGGCCTATATGACCCACACTCCGTCGGAGCCTTATCTTTTTTTGCAACAGTTAAATCGATGCTTCCCCCAAAGTTTGTGGTAACACCCCCTTCCCTATCGCCTCTTCAAAACATCAGGGGCGCCAGCTTATCCTAGAATTTTTTATAATATTCCACCGGAAACCCATCCGGCCCTGCCACCTTCCCCGACTTCATCCTCCCAAGCACATCCTTCATCCCCTGCTCAACTATTGCTCCTTCTAATGTAGCCCTGTCCCCCTCCCTAACCTTGGATACTCCAACCCATCTAGAAATTCCTGCATCTCACGGTCTCCCCAGGTGGCTCTGACCTGTACAACCTCTCATAAAACTCCTCAAAAACCTTATTAATCAGATCTGGAGCCACCACCAACTTCCCTGCCCTATCCCTCACCTGAAGAATTTCCCTTGCCGCTACTTCCCTCCGGAGCTGACCTGCTAACATACTCCATGTTCGTCTTATCTCCATGTTCATAAACTGCACCCCTTGCTCGTCTCAGTTGGTGCACCGCCTTCCTGGTACACAGTTGGTCGCCTGCAGTTCCTTCCTCTTTTCCAGCTTCGCTGGGTTCCCATCTTCTGCAAAACTCCTATCTCCCTCCAACATTTCATCTATTACCCTCTGCCACTCCAACCTCTCCTCTTTATCTACCCTGGCCTTAAACAAAATTACCTCCCCCCCTCACCACCGCCTTGAGAGCCTCCCAGTCAACTGCCTTCAACACCTCACCCGTACAGTTGAAACCTACATATTCCTTAATTACCTTTTCAATTTTGTCACAGAACACTTGGTTCCTCAAAAGTCCCACATCTCATTTTCACCCTGGCCTCTGCGCTACCCCCTTCTCCAGTACCATATCCACCCAATGCGGAGCATGATCTGACACTGCAATTGCCAAGTATTCCGACCCCTTAACCCCAGCCAGCAAAGCCTTCCCCACCACAAAAAAGTCGATCCGCGAGTATACTTTATGGACTGCTGAGAAAAATGAGTACTCTTGTTCCCTTGGGTGAAGAAACCTCCAAGGGTCCACCCCTCTCATTTCCACCATTAGCCCTGCCAGCGTCTTCGCCCCCCCCTAATGGGACCAGCGAGCGCAGCCATGACCTGTCCAACCTTGGCTCCTGCACCAAGTTCCAGTCCCTCCCCACAATCAGTTCATGTGTGTCCAAGTTGGGGATGGCCCCAAACACCTTCTTTGCGAATCCCACATTGTCCCAATTGGGATCGTATACACTTAACAGTGCCACTAGCCTCCCCTCCAGCGCCCCTGTCACAATCACATATCTACCCCACTGATCTGCCACCACCTTCTCCATCTGGAAGCGACCCTTTTGCTGACCAGTACCACTATCCCTCGAGCCCTTCCGTCAAATCCAGAGTGAAACACTTGACTAACCCAGCCCTTTTTAAGTCTCACCTGGTCCTTCACCCTCAAGTGAGTCTCCTGCAGCATTGCCACATCGGATGACCAATGTAAATCTTAATCAAATGAAATCATGGAACGATTCAACCTGCATAACCGATTCCAAAAAAACGGGGAGGCTATCTCCAATTTTGTCACAGATCTCCGCTTGCTAGCACAAGGCTGTAACTATGCTGATGTAACAGGCTCAGTCATCAGGGATCAATGAATCTATGGTCTTTCCGACGAAAATCTAAGGGAATCATTAATGCTGCAAAATGACGTAACACTGAAAATCACGATAGCAAAATGCTTACAACAGGAGCAGAAAAATCAGCAGTACCTGGAGCTTCTTGAAAAACAAAACATGGCGAAAACCCACCACGAGGCAGACGTAAGAATGGTGGCCTCTCCTCACAGGCCTTCTCTTCCGGTGGCTGGCGCCCATAACGGCACGTCTGCGCATGCGCGCAATCCGGACAGACGCGACCCCGGAAGGACCTGGTATGCGCATGCGCATTACCCACAATACCGGCCCCGGTATGAAAATCGCGCTGCGCATGCGCGAACGCTACAAACGCGTGACGTCACGGACGTCATGACGTGTCACCACTGTGGCACCGCCCATTTAAAAGAGCAATGTCCTGCACAAGGGAAAAGGTGTCTAAAATGCTACAAAATGAACCATTTTGCCTCCCAGTGTCAGTCCACAGCCAAATACTACACTACAATGCAAAGGCATGGAAACTTTAAAGTACGCACAGTAGATGCAATGGACACTCCGACACCCAAAGAAAATTTCTCCGACCACGAAGAGTTCCACTCCTGGGAGAACACGTATGGCGTTGGAACCATAAACGCCACAGTGGAACCACATGAGCTACCACACAGCCTCGATACGTGCATGCCATCGAATCCACAAGCGAATGGTGTGCCACGGTGCAAGTCAACAACTCCCCGATCACGTTCAAGCTGGACACGGGAGCATCCGCAAACTTGATGACAAGCAAAGATCCCGCATCCATCCCAGGGACACACGAGATGCTACCTGCTGCATGCAAGTTAACAGATTACAATGGGAACCAGATCACCTCGAGGGGATCCTGCTACCTATAAGTAGTCAACAAGACAGTCACAACAGGACTACGATTTGAGATTGTGGACGACAAAAGAACTTCACTGCTAGGTGCTCAAGCCTGCAAGGATTTGTGGCTAATTCAAACGATCTTCATGCACGCAGCTGACTCATCACGACTGGCCGATGACATACAGCTGCTTCTCAGTGAGTATCCCGACGTCTTCTCTGGCATGGGTACGTTACCCTACAAATACAAAATCCTGCTCAAAGAGGATGCAATACCGGTCATTCATGAGCCAAGGAGGGTACCAGCTCCGTTGCGGGACAAGCTAAAAGCTGAACTCCAACGCCTCCAATTTCAAGGCATTATATCACAAGTCACACAGCCGACTGACTGGGTCAGCTCGTTGGTGTGTGTCAAGAAGCCGTCTGATGAACTCAGAATCTGTTTAGATCCCAAGGATTTGAACAAGAACATTCGCAGGGAACACTACCCTATCCCCAAGCGAGAGGAGATAACGAGCGAAATGGCACAAGCTCGCATATTTACCAAACTTGATGCCTCACAGGGCTTCTGGCAAATGCAGCTCGATGATTCCAGCCGACTGCTGTGTACCTTCAACACGCTGTTTGGACGGTACTGTTATAATCGGATGCCCTTCGGGATTATATCTGCATCTGAAATATTTCACCGAATAATGGAGCAGATGACAGAAGGCATTGAAGGCGTCCGTGTCTATGTTGATGACATCATAATATGGTCGACAACAGAGGAAGACCACATTGCGAGGTTAAAACAAGTCTTCCAAAGAATCCACCACTTTGGGCTGAAGCTCAACCAGGCCAAGTGCACCTTCGCACGGTCCTCTCTGACCTTCCTGGGTGACACAATATCAGAGCACGGGGTGAAGCCGGACGCTGAGAAGACTGCAGCAATTCAGAGCATGCAGTGGCCACATGACAAGAAAGTGAAACTCAGGTTCCTGGGATTCATCAACTTCCTAGGCAAGTTCATACCGAACCTAGCAGCATGGACGACGGTGTTAAGGCAAGTGATAAGGAAGGACACGGAGTTTGCCTGGACCCAACATCACCAAGATGAATGGGATGATCTGAGACACCAATTGATGGCAGCTCCAACGCTGGCATTTTTTGACCCGGCAAAACCTACAAAGATCTCCACTGATGCCAGTCAACATGGAATTGGTGCGGTGCTACTGCAACAGAATGACCAGTGTGACTGGGTCCCAGTGGCTTACGCTTCACGAGCGATGACCACCACAGAGTGCAGGTACGCACAGATAGAGGATTGCCTGGGGTTGATCACAGGCGTGACCAAATTCCACCACTATGTGTACGGTTTCCCCACATTTCTCGTGGAAACTGATCATAGGCCACTGATAAACATCATCAACAAAGATCTCAATTATATGACTCTGTGCCTACAACGCATGATGATGAAGTTGGGGAGGTACGACTTCACGCTGGTCTACACCCCTGGTAAGGACCTAATAATAGCTGACACCTTATCCCGAGCCATTGACTCTGACAATCCGCCTCCGGCTTCCATAAATGACGTGGAAGCTCATGCACAGTGGTGCAGGGAGACACTCCAAGCAACGGACGGGAGGCTGCTGCAAATTCGTCAGGCGACACGAGAAGATGCCACCCTCCTTCAAGTCATGCACAACCTTCAGCATGGCTGGCCAAGAGGGCGATGCCCAGAATTCAAAAACGTCCAAACTGAACTGTCCATGGTGGATCGCACCATACTGCGGAATGACAGAATCGTCATCCCACTGGCGCTCCGTCCGGGCGGACATGGTCCGCAGGATTCACAAGGGGCACCTTGGTGCCGAAAAGTGCAAAAGGAGAGCACGACAATCCGTTTATTGGCCTGGGATAAACGAGGACATAACGAACATGGTGCTCACATATGACACGTGTCAAAGACATCGACCGGCACAATGCAAGGAGCCACTGCAACAGCATGAGATGGTGACGTCACCGTGGGACAAAGTTGGCATAGACTTGTTTCACTCCATGGGCCGAAATTATGTTCTGCTCATCGATTACTACTCCAACTTTCCGGAAGTACTGAAACTCCCGGATCTCACAGCGGCGTCAGTCATCAAGGCCTGCAAAGAAACCTTCTCCAGGCATGGCATCCCACAGACGGTCATGTCCGACAATGGTCCTTGCTTTGCCAGCTGGGAGTGATTGGAATTCGCAAAACAGTACAATTTCAAGCATGTGACGTCGAGTCCACACTTTCCTCAATCGAATGGCAGGGTGGATTAAGGTGTCCACATTATTAAACAACTAATCAGCAAGGCTGCCGACTCAAAGTCCGACATACACTTGGCCCTCTTGTCATACCGTTCGTCGCCTTTGAGCTCTGGGCTATCACCGGCTCAAATGCTCTTCAATAGAGATGTGCGGACAACGCTACTGGCATTACACTTCGCCAATCCCGATCACTCGCCAGTCCTGGACAAGATGCATCACCAATGTCAGGTACAAAAGCAGCACTATGACTGGCAGGTAAAAGTACTGCATCCGTTAGCAATCAACGACACGGTGAGGTTACGACACCTGGCAGGGGGTTGGTCTAACATGGCGACGGTTCTCCGCCAAATATCGCTACGATCTTACGTTGTGAAGTCTGACGATGGAACACTGTTTCGACGCAATCGTCGAGACCTGCTAAAGGTTATTCCTCGTCAACCTGCATTTCCAACATTAGATCTGCAGGACCCTGTCATGCAACATCCTGGAACTCCAGCAGCGGGTGTCCACATGGACGTAAAAGACTCTGGATCTCCATGCCCACTCAGGAGGTCTACCCGGATCAGACGTGCACCCAGCCGTCTGAACTTGTGAACATGGACTGACACTATCATTGCTCTGCTCTGTCTTTGTATATAAAACTAACTGTGTTTGAATTTGTGTTTAGTTACGGCTCTGCAACTATGAAAAAAAAGTGAAAAAGGGGGATGTAGTGATCCTCACTTGAGTGTGTACAGAAGGGGCTGATGGGAAATGGAAATAACACCAGGGGGCAGCACGGGGACGTATAAGAGTGACGCCGAAGGCCCTCCCCCTCACTTTGGCTGAACAGACGGTGAGGAGAACAGGGACGGAAGTGAGCTTAGGGCTGCTAGTGTGGTCAGGCCTAGTTGCAGAGCATAGAGAAGTGTAACCTTTACAAGTGCAGTTCTGTCAGTAAGAGCTCACGCAATCATTTAAGTTGTGTAGCACAATAAACCTTCCTTCAACTACTGGACGACTTCTAGCATTCTTTCCAGTAACACAACAGTGTCTATTTGTTAATTGGGAGTATGCTTCCAGTTGTTCGGTGTGATTGACATCCTGTTTAGTCAGGAGGCCCATTGTGGTCCTTGAGCATGTAGTTAAAGCAGAATCCAACGAAGGGGGTAATAAATGCCATCAGAATTTTGGACTTGTAGCCATCTGGAATGGACACTTCCAGAATACAAAATGGATGATCGCAATGACTGTAGGGAAATATGGACAATGTTAGGAAAGCAAGCAGGCACAGAGCCTGTATGCATATTGAGAAGGCAACTCCCAGACGAGACTGAAACTGTAGGTCAATTAACATATTGATGGCCCATCTCTGGGAACAAAGGAAAGACACTCAAGCAACCGATCTAGCTCCAGACACCCCGGCGCCAGTTCCCCAAACCGAAAGCATAAACAAAGCAAGGCCAACAGCCACTTAGGACATGCCCAGCCATCAGGGCACCCACCACTTTATTGGTCAAGATCAATACGAGTGATCAAGATACGGCCCAATTAATCGGGGCCAAGTTCAAGGCCTGCCCAAAAGCGTACAAAGCCCCTTCAGGTATAAGAAGAAGTCCTGGAGAGAGAATCGCTCTCTTGGACTCGGCTCTCGAAGCGGAGAGACCCATCTACCAGCTGCACCATAAGCAAGTAAGTCCAAGGTCAACGCTCGCTATCAGATGGACGACCTTAGCTGTTCTCCTGTCACCTCTTCGAACCCAACAGCCTCAGCCTCGGCCCCTGTATAGGTGTGTCATGGCCAGCATCAGTTGCTGGGTCACCAGCCATGGTTCTTTGTCCAATAAGCTTGTTACATTGGCTCCTGTGTCAAATTTTAAATTTGTTAAATGGCCATTGACAGAAATGTCCGTATTCCAAAATGAGAAAACAAGATCTTTGACCTCACCAAAGAAGCATGGCTGTGTGTCTTCTAGACTTGCAGTCTTAACCTCTTTGATGATCTTCTGTGCGTTTTAGAATTTTTGCCCTGCAGTTTGCTGTCATGTCCAATCCTGTTGCACTGAAAACATTGAGCTGAAATTGTAGAACATTGACACTTTGCTCCAGTTATTTGATTTGAATCGACTTATTGTCATATGTAGCGAAGTACAGTGAAAAGATTGTTGGTGATGGTGACCCCAGGAATTTAAAGCCAACAACCACCTCCACTTCAGAGCCATTGGTGCTACGCTTCCTGAAGTCGATGATCAGTTCCTTGGTCTTTCCGACATTTAGAGAGGTTGTTCTCGGTACACCATGCAACCAAGTGATTTATCTCTTGGCATGGTTACGGAATGGTTGCTCTGCAGATTAGTTTGGGTATTACTTTCCCTGGCTTAGAGTCTCCCTGTGTCGTCGCTGCTTAACTAGCTGAACTGTGGGTTCATCTTTGCACCATGGCTTATTTTCTCCCCTGAAAATGGTCCTGTGTTGCTCACAGAGTTCTGACTGCCTAACTATCTGGATTTCCTTTTCCAGGGTTAGCTCTTCCTCTGCTCGCATGAGGTCAGAGTGTATCATCCCCTGCTCCTACCACTATTCTGACCTTGATCAGTGCAGATTTTAACTCTCCATCTTTGCAATCTACTGCCATCCTGTACAGATCATTGAAGAATGAATCAACAGGTTCTCCTGGCTGCTGGACTTGTTTGTTAAATTTCACTCTTTTGAGCATTTTATAGCTTCTTAGACTATGATAAACATCAAAAAATGTTGTACTTCTTCAAATTTAGCAGATGATTCATTAATTCCTGTCTTGCAACAATGTTGTCCACAATCGACCCTACAGAATAAAGTGGTGTGTTAATCTCCTCGGATTCAGTTTTTTTTTGTCTAAACTTGAAGGGATGCTCTATTTTAGGAACCTTTTCCTCTAAAGTGCCCAATTTTGTGATTAATCTGGGTCTTGGGTTAGTCCAAATTGATTTGCAAGTGTGGAATCTTTAAACTGTAGTTTGTGAATTTCAAAAAGGCTTCTCCATTCACTTAGAGACTAAAGGATTTCCCATGCCTGCCGATTTCGGCAAGTCCTCTACAATGGCACAGCTTGAAAGTACATTTTCAACAGTTGCTGCATGGATTTACTGTCAGGAGAATCCTCTTGCTCAAAGCTTTACTTTAAAGTCGCAAATTTGTTGAATCCTACATATTAGGGGCTGGTTTAGCTCACAAGGCTAAATCGCTGGCTTATAAAGCAGACCAAGCAGGCCAGCAGCACGGTTCGATTCCCGTACCAGCCTCCCCGGACAGGCGCCGGAATGTGGCGACTAGGGGCTTTTCACAGTAACTTCATTGAAGCCTACTCGTGACAATAAGCGATTTTCATTTCATTTTCATTTCATATTATACTTTCTCTCAGTCGAGTTTAAAAGTCATGATTCTCCCGGATTATTTAATTTTTTTTCCCATTTCAGAGAAAGCTTGGACTCAGAAGTTGAGGCGATGACTTGGGAGATTGGGTTTTAGAAATTTTTTGTCAAACTGGATTTTTTACTCTCAATTATTAAAACATTTGTCAGGACTTGCTGTTTTAAGAGTTTGCTCATTCCTGCTATGTTTGCAGGTTTAATTCCTGTGCTGGCTGAGGTTATTCATGAAGGCCCAGCTTTGTCCTTTGCCAAAAGTGTGGTGATCCTTAGGTTAAATCACTACCAATCAGCTCTCCCCCTCAAAGGCGAAAGCCACCTATGGTTATCTGGGACTATGGCGGCTTTACTTTTACTTTAACTGAAATCAGTAATCACAGAGAGTTTGCTGGAGCCACAGTGAAGAATTTTGTTTAAAAATAAACTACTTAATTCTATTCAGGCTGAGTAGATTATCACACTATTCACGAATCCTAAAACCTTGTTTGAACTGCTGGAATGCCTTAGTTGACCTCGTTCACAAATCTCTGCAAAGCACTACATCCTGAAGATTAATGAAAATCTTCAAATAGGACAAACAATAAAGAACTGGCAGGAATCTATCTACTCTCCCACACCAATACAAGAACTGTGAGGTGCCTTTTGTCTCCACCACATTGGTGAATATCTGACAGAGTGGATTATTCGTCTTTATTTTCAAGTCTACTGAAATCAGAAAATTGGGTAGATTCTGTAAAGGACAGGCTGTTTGCTCCATTGGATTACTTCCCAGGCAGTGAAGAGAAAAACATTATCTTTTCACTGCCCTTTTATTTATCAAATCCTGTGGTCAGCTACATAACATACATTTTTCCTGTCTTGCCAGTTGTTTCTTTATATCAATTTACTAAACCTGGATTAATTACATCAGATTAATCTTTCTTGGAATTAGCAGCAACAATTTTACCATTTACTCTTTTCATATTTCATCCAGTGATTTCACCAACAATGCTTATAATATAAAACAAATTGATGTATTTCAATTAACATTAAAATACTTTCTCTCATTTCATATTAGGAGCTATTACTGTTTTTCTGATATATGTTCAAATGTACATTTACATTATAGATAGTGACAATCATAAAATAGTGTAAAGCGATGTGAAAGCTAATTACAGAGTCAAAAAGAAGTAGTTAGTATGGTGCAGTGCTCTGCACCAGAAGATCTGGGTTCAAGTCTCACTTCAGCAAATGTGATGGAAGAAAAACATTTTCACACGAGTGGTTAAGGTCTGGAATGCATTGCCTGGAAGTGTGGTTCAATGGAGGCATTCAAGAGGTATTAGATGATTACTTGACTAGAAACAATGTGGAGGGTTACGGGGGAAAGGGGGAATGGCACTGAGCCATGATGTTCATTTGGAGAGCCAGTGCAGACATGATGGGCCAAATGGTCTCCTTCTACACCCTAACAATTCTGTGTTTGTGACTTGATGACCACAGTTGGTACATTCGTAACATGACAAAACTGGTTGATTATCAGCCTGTACATCTTTCCATATGCCTGACATCACGTGGTAAGAGAAAGTGGGTTTCCTGGTCAGCCATACAACAAAAAGCAGTACTTTGTCAAGAATAGTCATGGACATTGTGTGAGGCAATGTTTTTCAAACTTTTTTGCTCTGGACCCATTTTTACCAATCGCCCAGCCTTTGGGACCCAATCCAGTTGATTTTTGCGACCCACTCCATTTGACCTTTGTGACCCTTACCGGCCAACCTTCGCAACCCATTTTTACTTACCTTCAATGTGCCAGGTGAGCCTGCTTGGTCCTCACGATCTCAATTACTTTGTTATTCAATGTTTCATTTCTGATAATGACTTCAGCTGAGATTTAAGATCTGCATCTGTTGAAAAAAATAAAGAGGTTTTTCCTTGAACTCGCCATGTTTAGTCTTCAAATGTCTTTGAAGTTTTGAGGGTTTTAAATTTTCATTTGCGAGTGCTTCCCTGCACATAACACACATGAATTTGTAATCCTGATTTGCAGTGGCACAATGAATAACCCATACCTCAAGTAATCATCTTTGTGCTCCTTTGTTGCTGTTTTCAGCTTCTTCTTCGCGGGTTATTCAGCAGAGGCCCAGGAGTCCACACCAGCACACCTAGCAGCTGCAAAATGGAGGAATCTCTCTTATGCACAGAACATGTTTGGGCCGTGTGATCTGCTTTCTGCCACATCCGGTGGGAGAACTTTGTCGTTTGCTGAAAAAAACTGGCCCTGGACAGCGTACTAACATCATGAAGAGATGATCTACCCTGCTGGGCTCAGGGCCTGCGCGCTGCTTGGTCCGGCACGCATACGCTAGATGGTCGGAAATCTCAAAGGTCCGTCATGGCCGGCATTTTTTAAAGGCGGTTGTGACCGTTGGCCGTTCACCCCATGATCGGGAATGCTGGGACTGAGTGCTGTGACCCTCGCCGGTTGTGACCCTGTGTTTGAAAACTCCTAGTATGAGGTGTAAGGAGTCAGGAAATTTCACTCAGTTCCTCAGAGACTTAGCCAAGCTTATATATTAGTAGATGGCATTAGGCTATTTTTGTACAAATTGGGGCAACTGGTACATCCTGACTTTTTTTTATTACTGCATCCACATGGGTCTTTGTTCTTTAGGTTTGGGATTTACATGATTTGTTATTTCATGAGGCTTGCCTGCACAATGACCTAGCTAAAGGATTTTTTCTGCACAGGATCAACAGTTCTGCGTTTCTGGCAGCATCTTAAATGGCTGCATCTTAAAATGCATCAAAAGGAGTTTGAGCTGGACAATAACCACACACACGGAAACGTGCTAGGCTGTTCTACACTACAGAAAGTGAGGGAAAGTGGTCAAGCTTTTTCAACAGAAATTACATGTGTACCAATCCTGACAGAGATTGCCAACGGTTATCAATATCTGTCAACAAAGCCAAAGTTAGAGGTAATTATCAAACTACTGAGTGGCAGCCAAAGTATGCATGCCACAAAGTGGCTCCTCTCAATCTGTTACTCTTTTGCGAAAGATCTGAGAACTCCCCCCCCCCCCCCTCAATTTTTAACTCTGCTTTGCCTCTCTTGCAGAAACGGATAGAGGCTGTAAAACACTCGGGAAATTGCGCCACGCACGATGTTCGGACTTGACCATCTCCTGCAAAACCCAGAAGCTTCATTCACAGGATTAAAATCAGGGAGAGGTTGAAAAGTAAGCCGCCACAGTCCTGTGCACCGCACCGGCAAGACATTCGCGGGTGGAGATGCTGAGGCGTGAGGGAGGAGGAACCCTCGCAGCCCCGCCCGTCCACCGATCGCCTACCTCTTTGATTTGAAGGGCCGACTTCCCCGTGCTGGGGCAGTCGGCACGCTCTGACAGTTGGGCTTTTGGGCGCGAGCGCCCGAGTGAGAAGAGCTCGCGCCTCACGTGCCCAGGGAGGCGCCTCGCGCGAGAGCTTCGAATAAAGGCCGCCAAGAACCTTGCCGGGGGGGGGGGGGGGGGGGGCACACGAAGCTGGAGTCGTTCTTCAGGGAGGGGTAAGGGTCCGTGGCCGGTAATAGTACCCGTGGCATCCTCGGACGATCAGCAGAAAACAGGAGTCTGCAGGAGCGAGAGCGATGGGGCTGGGTGGAGACATTTGGCGGAATGTGTGACAGAGAGAACATACTTATGCATCGGTTTAAATCTTTGCGGTCAAATACTGAGGGATTTGGAGCTGAAAGAAATAAGCGCAGAGCTGCAGCTAGAATTAAAAGCTAAATAATTTAGACAAATACTTTAAAGTGTCCGAGAGGAATAAACAGGAGTTTATTATAAACAGGAATAACATGACTTCATGTTATTTAATTAAATGGTTAAAGGAACATTTTGCTAGAAAGAACGAAAGTCAAAACTCAGGATTTAAAATGAATTGTATTTTGAATTTTCGAAAAGAAAGTTAAGATATATGTTCACCATCCCTGGTGGGTATATATAAACGTAAAAGTAAGGCAATGGGGGATTCGCAGCCAATATGAACAGCAGCAAATGAAGACTTTGGACCTCAAAGTCATCCACAGGGAGAAAACGTGAACATTTTTACACCTACATGTGAGAAACCACCACCGAGAGGAGACAAGTGAAATTGGTGGGTGGTCAAACTAAGATTCAACTAACATTCATCTTGAGGCATGGCCTGATAAGGGCAGGGACATCAGCAAGATCATGGGCCAATGTGGGAGTTTCAAAAAGGTTAGTTCAGGCTTTTAGTCTGATGTTAAAAGTTTTATTTTAGATGTTTCCATGAAGTTAAGGGCAGAATTCTCTCATTTTGAGTCTTAAGTGTGGTGACAGGCGGCTCCGGTGGTGCAGATCCCGCCAACTAGAATAGTGGAATTCTGAGCCAGATACAGCCATTGCAGGGTGGCCCAGTGCTGCATCACGCTGCCAAGGACCTGGGTTTGATCCCGGACCCGGGTCACTGTCCGTGTGGAGTTTGCATTCTTCCCGTGCCTGCGTGGGTCTCACCCCCAGAACCCAAAGATATGCAGGGTAGGTGGATTGGCCATGCTAAATTGCCTGTTTAATTGGAAAAAAATGGGTACTCTAAATTTAAAACAAAAGATTCAGCGCTTGAACCTCATTAATTATGCAGGGGAGAGTTCCCCTCCAATTTTCCTGGTGGGCTGGAGGCTGATTTGTCTGCCTGTCCGTGGTTGGTGGGTTGGCCCCGGGATCATATTTAAACACCAGCTCAACACTTGCATCACACTCTCCAGCCCACTTGTCTTCAATATGTCTGGAACCCAGAGGGAAAAGTCTAGCAGCCTCAAAAAGAAGGCAGGACGGGGAGTGTGGGCCCAGCAGCATGTCCACTCCTGTAGGGATAGCTCAAAGAAGCACACCAACTTCACCTCTCCATCTGGGAGGCTGTTGCCCAGGAGACCAGCACAGCTGTCACCCGCCCACAAAGCACCATCCAATGCAGGAAACATACAAATGATCTCATCCACTCTACCAGGGTTAGTCTTCTCTCAGCTCTCTGAACTATCAGATTCTAAACATGGTATCATGTACTCAAATGGCTACTCTCCTCATGGATCTCACATCCATTAACAGGGTACAACACTCACTCTCTCAACAAGACTTTCACAGCATCACCAACCCATCTGTCTTGTTGCTTGGACTCCAATCACTGTCCCTTCTAGGTAAGGCATACCACACAAAGGTTGGCCGGTGTCGGTCCCAAAGGATGGCTGGTTGGTAAAAATGGATCCTGGGCAGATGTTGGGCTGCAACAAGGTGTAATGGTATGGTTAGGAAAGTTAAAAAATGTTGATGTCACCTCAGGATCATGGGTGCTTTATCATTGTGAATAAATTGCATTTTTTGAAAACCATTCCATGAGTATATGAATGTAATAGTCAGATGAAAGCATTTTGGTTTTGATCTTTGCAGTCCTCTCACTCCGAGGTTCAACCTTTCTCACATTTAGAGTGGCACCCTTTTAAGATGCCAACCGCAAGTGCCACTTGGCAATCATCCCTACAGACTTTCTGACCCCTTGAAGATCCCAGGCACCTGGGAACGACAGGATGTAGGAGTCATGGCAACTCCTAGGGAACCATGCACAAACATGGTTGCTAATAATGAATAAATTTAATCCATTTGGCCCCTGATAATTGTCAACCCATGACTTCCCTTCACTGATGGGATGGTAGAATTAATGCAGCTGTGCCCCGTTGAATATAGCCTTCACTCCCCAAGGCTGCATCACTGTCGACCACGATGTAGTTTTTCAAAATTTTATGTGAGCCTATTGAGTTGTGCCAATCCTTTTCAAAGCCGGAAATTAGAACTCTGGCCTGCTCTTGCTTCATGCGCAACGCACTCTGAGCCCTGTGTAATTAATCACGATCCTGTACACTAGCAGCACTAACACATGACTATGCATTGTAAAAAAAAAAGACTATGCATTGTAAGGAGGCCAGTATTGCGGTCCTCCAGCACTTCATCATACCTCTCCCAGACAACTGATCTTACTTTTGATTTTGGAAGACACCATTTTACATGAGTGCCAAGGTGTTTGACCCTCCCTCCCACAATGTCCGTGTGCCTCCTCTTTAGCTGGAGCTTCACGTTGTGACATAGAACATACAGTGCAGAAGGAGGCCATTCGGCCCATCGAGTCTGCACTGACCCACTTAAGCCCTCACTTCCATCTATCCCTGTAACCCAATAACCCCTCCTAACCTTTTTTGGACACTATGGGCAATTTAGCATAGCCAATCCACCTAACCTGCACGTCTTTGGACTGGGAGGAAACTGGAGCATCCAGAGGAAACCCACGCAGACACGGGGAGAATGTGCAGACTCCACAAAGACAGTGACCCAGCGGGGAATCAAACCTGGTACCCTGGCCTTGTGAAGCCACAGGGCAAACCACTGTGCTACCATGCTGCCCAGGTAGATGTGCAGGTAGAGATGCCACTTGTTATTCTCCAACCTCTCCAACTAATACTGGATCCTATTGTTGTGGACATTGACACACTCCCCACTGAACCCATCACCTGTGTGGTGCCCATGCTTTGTGTGAACCTGTAGCCACCACATTTGGAGGCTGTTTGCACCATTAATTACAAGGTGGACCCCCCCCCCCCCCCACATGAGAGTTTGCATACCACACGCCTTGTATTATGCGTTCCCTATCTACATGTTGAAAGTGTCCCTGTGAACATCATCATACCCTCTGCAGCCGAATACAGAGCCCGCCACACCGTGGGATGTCAGCTGGGACAGCCCTGCACAATAAGCTGTACATTTATCCTTTGAAGCTCACAACCCTACCAGTCAGCAGAAAGACCAATCCACCATTAAACCACCACTGGGAGAATTGCAACATAATTTTACGCCAGTGGGTTTCCAACTTTTGATTTACGCCGGATTACCCACTGCGCCTGCCCACCACCAAATCCGCTGTGGGTGGATTAGGGGAATTCTGCCCTAGTGTCTAGGAGTGTAGGTGGGAAGGAGGGTTCCCACGGACAGCATCTGCAAGAAATTTAAGTTACCAATCAACACCCTCTTCTCATGCAATATAAATTATTGTTCCGTTTGGAATTTGAATGCAGAACTTCCTATCTTGGATGTCATTTCCAGAGATATCCCCACTGAAGATACTCTGGGGATAATTCAGAAGTGCTGATGCATTGACTACATGGGAATTTGCATGAAGGTTTGGACATCTAATGTACAATTCTCCTGCATCTGGAACCTACGAAACTCAAGTTTCCCTAATCCAAATGTAACCCTAATCCAACCCAGATCAGACAAATAAGTTACCTACAGAACTTTCTCAGCTTTTTTGGTTGTGTCTTCTGATGTTGAGTCCTTCTACACTCATGCAGTGCAGCAATCCTTGCAGTGAACAATGCAGAGAAACTTTGTAGAATCCACACTCCCTTTCAGTGGAATCAGCTCCGTTGAGTGAGGTGAGGGTGAATTGGGTCCCATTCTGGATGGTGAGGTATGGAGTGAGGCCCTTCATAGGGTCAAATCTAGTCCTGTCCCAAGTTGGGAAGCTTCTGTGCTTCTTTCTTAATGCCATGTTGGAAATACTCAATATCCACTGGTGGCCATATTTGGGATGTCAGACTCGCTGGTGCAGTCGGGGGTGAAGGCGGATGTCCTCGCCTCCACCTTTTTGATAGCCCAGAGAAGCGTTCTGCTTGGGTGGAGGTCTCCTACTCCACATAGTAGCTTGGCTTGGTTGGGTGATCTCATGTCTTTTCTACATTTGGATAAGGTTAAGTACACTATTAAAGGGTCAGGAGAAGGGTTCTACCTAAGATGACAGCCATCATTTCCTTTTTTAAAGAGCAAGTCACCGTCAGCTGTTAGGGGGGGTTTAGATTTTTGGGTTATAGTTAATATGTATTTTTGCTTGTTTCTTTCTTGCGTAATTTTGTTTAATTGTTTTAGATGGTTATGTTTAATATGAAAATCTTCGAACAAACATATATTTTTTAAAAAGGCATTGCCCCATCCCCCACCAACCACCTGTTAATCATCCGACTACCTCCCAACCCCTCCAAATCACCCAATTATCCCCCCAACCCACCCTACCTCCTCATGCATGTATGTGTCATCGTACCACCTCACATTATTTCCTGCCACACCATCTCTTCACCGTGCCACCTTACCCACTCACCTACTTACCTGCCACCCTACCCCCTCATCTACCTACCTGCCACCCTCACTTACTCATTTGCCACCCTAATCCCTCACCCACTTACCTGTCACCATACCCGTTTACCCAGTTACCAGCCATTCTACCCCTTTACTGGCCCATCATCCACCCGGCACCCTCACCCACCCATCTGCCATCCTACCCCCTCAGCAACTTATTAAGCACTTACCATCTCTCCATAGGTTCTCAAAGAGGCTTTGATGCCTTTAAACTCTACTTACTGGAATATGGCAGCTTGTGCTGTAAAAAAAAAGGGAATATGGATTCTACAAAGTTTCTCTGCATTGTTCACTGCAAGGATTGCTGCACTGCATGAGTGTGGAAGGACTCTACATCAGAAGACACAACCAAAAAAGCTGAGAAAGTTATGTAGGTAACTTATTTGTCTGATCTGGGTTGGAAATAGGGATACCGACAGAAATCGGGTGTTCTGGGCATTGCTATCCTTGCCTTTGTCCTGATGTCCTGATGAGTGACATCATCCGGATGAGTTTTGACAGCATGTCTCTTTTTTAATCTAAATTTTTTTTATTGGGTTTTTGAACACTGTATTTACAGATGTACATACAAGAAAAAGGAAAAACTGAGAAGATATTGTACACAAAATAAAAACAACACTATATAGTTAGCAAAATTACATGATTAACAAGTAAACAAAAACATGTTGTGGGGGGGAACACTGGGGGTATATATACATCGAGGTATTGGGTAGACAATTACACTACATCTGTATGCCCGTCTTGTGCATTCTTTCATTTTTATACATTTATTTTTGTCCAGTACAGAGAGATTGAACATTCCCCCGGCAAGACAACAAATGGATCTGGGTTGGGGGTGGCCCTGGGTGACGCCCCTGAAGTTGTTGCTTGCTTCTCTCGGTCGGCCTTTGCTGCTGTTGTTCGTTGCGCGTTCGCATCTGCTTCGGTCATTCAACATTTCTTCCACCTGTACTTTCTTACTCTCTTACTGTGTTTGCCGTGGTTGTTGTTGTTTCCTGTGCTCTCCTTCCAGATTGTGGCCCCTTGCACTCCCCGCCCTCTGGTTCCCCTTTATTGTTCTGTACCTCCTCTCTATCTTTCTTCCCTCCCTCCCACTTGCCCTCCCACCCTCCCCTTGTCCGCCCCCCTCCCCATGCCCCCCCCCCTGCAGTGCACCTTTCTGTTCTTTTGAGTTTGCTATCCCCGTGCACTGTGCGCACCCCCCCCCCCCCCCCCCCCCCCCCCCCGGGAAGTCCGCCCTCCTCCCCATGAAGTGATCTGGCTGGTCTGAAAGCCCGAAGACCGGCACTTTCGGGCATTGCTCCACCCTCATCCGCACCACTTTGGACATTGCCTCAAAGAAGTCTGTCCAGTACCTAGCAAGAGTCTGGGGCAAGACCAGAACATGTGGGCGTGGTTGGCCGGACCTCCTTGGCACCTTCACATCTGTTCTCCACCTCCGGTAAGAACCTACTCATTTGGGTTCTTGTTAAGTTGGCTCTATGTACCACCTTTAGTTGCGTCTGGTTGAGCCTTGTGCACGTGGAGGTGAAGTTGACCCTAAGCAGTGCTTCACTCCAGAGTCCCCACCCTATTTTGATCCCCATGTCTTCCTCCCATTTCTTTCTCGTTGCGTCCAGTAAGGTGTCAGCCCTCTCTATCAGTCATTCATACATGTCGCTACAGTTTCCTTTACTTAGGATGTTCATGTCAAGTAACTCCTCTGGTAGTGTCTGTCGTGGCGGTCTTGGATACGTCCTTGTCTTCCGTAGGAAGTTTTAAAGTTGCAGGTACCTTAGTTTGTTTCCCCTAGCTAGCTGCAGGCTCTCCGTCAGTTCGTCCAGTGTTCTGACCCTGCCGTCGGTGTATAGGTCCCTGACTGTCAGTGCCCCCTGTCCTGTCTCCACTTTTCAAAGGTGGCATCAGTGAGCGCTGGGGTGAACCTCTGGTTGTTGCAGATGAGGGCTTTGTCCAACATTTTGGTCAGGCCAAATTGCTGCCATAGTTGGTTCCAGGTCTGGAGGATGGCTACCACTACTGGGCTGCTGGAATGTCTTTTGGGTGGGGACGGGAGTGCTGCCGTGGCGAGGGCCCGGAGAGAGGTCCCCTTGCAGGAGGTCTCCTCCGCGCGCACCCATTCAGCTTCTGGCTCCTTGATCCATCCCCTCACTCATTCGGCTGTCACCGCCCAATGGTAGAATTGTAGGTTTGGGAGGACTAGCCCGCCCCTGGACTTTGTTTTTTGTAAGACCTTCTTTGGAATCCTAGCATTCTTCCCCTCCCAAAGGAACGCCATGATTAGTTTGTCCAGTGCTTTGAAAAAGGCCTTGGGGATGTAGATCGGAATGGATCTAAGCAGGAAGATGTACCTGGGCAGTACGTTCATTTTGATCGTCTGCACTCTCCCCACGAGGGAGAGTGGGAGTGTGTTCCATCTTTGCAGGTTCTTTTTGACTTCCTCTGTCAGACTGGTCAGGTTCCATTTGTTGATCCCCTTCCAGCCATGAGCGATTTGGATCCCCAGGTAGCGGAATTTGTGCCGGGCTTGCTTGAATGGCATTGAGTGCTGCCCCTCCTCCTTGTGGGTGTACCGGGAAGATCTCGCTTTTGCTCAAGTTGAGTTTGTAGCCCGAGAAGGCCCCAAACTCTTTCAGGAGCGCGATGATTCCTTCCATGCTGAGATGTAGAGGAGCAGGTCATCTGCATAGAGCAAGACTCTGTGCTCTCTGCCTCGCCTTTGGATCCCCCTCTACTTTTTTGCTGTGCTGAGAGCGATCACTAATGGTTCGATCGCTAGGGCAAACAGCAGCGAGGACAGCGGGCACCCCTGCCTGGTGCCCCTGTGCAGCTGGAAGTACTGGGAGTTGGTGTTGGTGGCCGTATGCTCGCCATGGGAGCATTGTACAGGAGCTTCACCCAGGAGGTGAACCCTGTTCCGAGCCCAAACCTCTCCAGTATCTCTATGAGGTACTTCCACTCGACTCTGCCGAAGGCCTTTTCTGCGTCCAGGGAGACGATCACCTCTGGTGTTCTCTCCCCGGATGGGGTCATTATTACGTTCAGCAGGCGCCTGATGTTCGAGGTTAGCTGTCTACCTTTGACAAAGCCCGTCTGATCCTTTGCGACCACCTCTGGTACGCAGTCTTCCAGCCTTTTGGCTAGGATTTTGGCGTCTGTGTTTAGCAGTGAGATGGGTATGTATGACCCACATTCCATTGGGTCTTTGTCTTTCTTAGGTATTAACGAGATTGAGGCCTGTGCTAGTGTAGGTGTTAGCGTGCCCCTAGCCAGCGAGTCTATGAACATCTCCCGCTGGTGTGGGGCCAGTGCTATTGCAAATTTTTTATAGAAGTCGGCCGTGAACTCTTCTGGTCCCGGTGCCTTCCCGCCTGCATGGAGCTGATACTGTCCATGATCTCACCCAGTGCTAGTGGCGCTTCCAAACCCCAGTTCCTGTCCTCCCCCACGACTGGCATGTCCAGTCCATCGAGGTACCGTTTCATCCCCGACTCCCTTACTGGGGGTTCTGAGGTGTCCAGCCCTTACTAGAACGCCTCAAAGGTTTTGTTGACCTTTTCTGGGTCTGTTTCTAATGTGCCTCTGTTGTCCCTGATTTGTGCAATTTCTCTGGTGGCTGTCTGCTTTCTCAGCTGGTGTGCCAACAGGCGGCTGGCTTTGTCTCCGTGTTTGTATCCGGTCCCTTGTGCCTGGCGGAGTTGGTGCTGCTTTCCTCGTGGAGAGCAGGTCAAAGTTCCTTTGTAGCTCTTTCCTCTCCGCCAGGAACTCTATGCTCGGGGCCTTGGAGTATTTACAGTCTACCTCCAGTATGGACTCGACCAGTTGCTGCCTCGCCATCCTTTCCTCCCTATCTCTTTGCGCTTTGAAACCGATAATTTCCCCTCTAAATGCGGCCTTTAGCGCTTTCCAAAACGGGGAGGGTGAGACCGTTTTGGTTGTTCTCCGTATACTCCGCTATGACCCGTAATACCCTTTCGTTGAAAGCCTTGTCAGCTAGTAGGGCTGTGTCCAACCTTCATGTGGGGCGTTGGGCCCTGTCCATCTCCAACCTCACGGCCATAAAATGTGGTTGGAGAACACAATTGAGGAGTATTCCGCTTTGTTCAGCCCTGGAAGCACCGTTTTCCCCAACACAAAGAAGTCAATTCTAGTATATATGTTGTGTACTGGGGAGAAGAAGGAGAACTCCTTTTCCCCTGGGTGGGTGAACCTCCAGGGGTCCACTACCCCCATCTGTTCCATAAAATGACCAAGTTCCTTTGCCATGTTTGAGGTCTTTCCTGTTTTGGGGTTTGATCTGTCAGGGATTTCCACCATGGTCTTTTTAATGAATTTTGTGTCATCCCAGTTGGGAGCATACACGTTAACAAGTGTTAAGGCTGATCAGGGGAGAAAGCTTTCCTAAGCCCCTGAGGTGAACTTGGCCCACAGGCCACTCAAGCAGAGGCCCAAGGCAGGAGCACCACTGGGGGCAATTATTGCAAAGATCCAACGATTCCAAGACAAGGTGAAAATCCTGAACTGGACGAGGTGCATATGCGCTCCTGCAAATGGCAAGGGCACATAATCTGTATATATCAGGACGTTCAGGCCGACCTGGCCAAGTCCTGGATGGAGTTCAGTGGGGCCAAGTTAATCCTATTCAAGAACAAGGTGCAGTTCAAGATGCTGTACCTTGAAAGACTCTGGGTGACATACAACAATAAGGAGCACTATTTCAGTATGTCAAGAGAAGCAGTGGAGTTCATCTGAAAGGGCTGGGAAGACAGCAATAATGAACATGCATGGCCCATTGATAATGTCTCTTTTTTTCTGACCCAAATCCCTGCACGCCCTGGGCGGTGGGGTGCAATGGGACACCAAACTGAGAAGGAGTGGGGGGGGGGGAAGAACAGACGAGATGGTGGGACTCGCTCCAAGTGTGGGGAACCACCATGCTGGTGAACATGCTAATATGAGGACATAAGAGGCTGGGGTGGCCGGGCGCAGCTCTTGAAAGGGAGTGAGTGCCTGGCTGAAGAGGAGGCACAACACTAAGTCAGAGAAAAGGGAGGGGAGAGAGACAGGGAGAGGTGGGGGGAAGCCCACAGTGGCACAGGGAAGGGGTGTATGGTAAGGGTGGGGGAGGATCAGTGAAGTGGGGGGTTATGGTAAGGGTGGGGGAGAATCGGTGAAGAGGCCGGTGGGTAGAATGCTGGTTGCAATAGGTTGCACATGGACGCGGCTGTAACAAAGAAGGCTGTGGCAGCCATCTGGCATAGCCCCCAAACAAACCGTGGAGTTCAGGGGCGTGACCACATGGTAAATATGGCTGCCGCTGTGGGAGGGGGCAGAAACCCCCATCAGGTTGTCACCTGGAACGTCAGGGGGCTAACGGCCCAGTGAAAAGATCCAGAGTCTTTGTCAATCTAAAAAGCCTGAGGGCAGGACATAGACCTCCTTCAAGAGACATACCTGAGGGAGAAGGACCGGCTGAGGGTAAGAAAGAGCGGAAAATATGGTGATGGACGGGCGGACAAAAAGACGTTGGACAAAAAGACGTGGACGAAGTGTCGTTGGACGAAATGACGTCGGACGAAAAGACATAGCACCCTAATGGTCAGCGGTGTCCTGGATGCTGGACACAGCCCTCCTCGACGACAAGGCATTCTGTGAGAGAATGGCGCAGGTAATAAATGGATACGTAACCTTTCTAACCATCCACATTCTGGGAGACACTGAAGACGGTGATAAGGGGGGGAATTAATAGCGTACAGGGCAATCAAGGACAGGAAGGAGAGGTTAGGCAATAGTTGATCGACTTCATATTGAAGGTGGATCGACTGGAACTACTGGCGGAGAGAAAAAAAATTACAAATGAAATTTGATCTGATGTCCACTGGGAAAGCAGTCCACCAACTCCGCCAGGCACAGAGGACCTTTTATGAACATGGTGACAAGGCCCACCACCTCTTGGCTCACCAACTGAGATAACAGGCAGCCACGAGGGAAATAGTGCAGGTGAAAGACAGGAACGGCAAGCTAGTCACAGCATAAAGCAAGATCAATTGCCTTCGTGACTTTCTGTCGAGGGCTTTACACCTCCAAGCCCCCAGAAGGGGACTCGGAGATTAAATGATTCCTCGACGGGCTGGACATACCAGTGGTGGCGGTGGAAAAGTAA
The DNA here is from genome assembly GCF_902713615.1 of Scyliorhinus canicula. Classification (NCBI taxonomy): domain Eukaryota; kingdom Metazoa; phylum Chordata; class Chondrichthyes; order Carcharhiniformes; family Scyliorhinidae; genus Scyliorhinus; species Scyliorhinus canicula. Next base: position 43,302,088 of record NC_052147.1, on the reverse strand, counting down.
CAGGGTCTGGAAGCACCACTATAACTGGGGGAGGTCATGGAGAGAATTAACTCCATGCATTCAAAGAAGGCACCAGGTCCGGATGGTTTTCCTGTGGATTTTTATAAAATAATTTGCGACAGCACTGGACCTGCGGGAGATATTCAATGACTCGCTGTCAAGAGGGACCCTGCCACCCATGTTGGCACAGGCCTCTATATCGCTGATCCCTAAAAAAGACAAAGAACGGACAGAGTGGGGATTATACAGCCCCATCTCACTCCTAAATACTGCCGTTAAAGTTCTGGTGAAGGCCATGCCGAGGCAACTGGAAAGTTGCATGCTGGAAGTTGTCATGGAGGATCAGATGGGCTTTGTCAAGGGCAGGCAGTTCCTATTGTGGGATTGTCCTGATGCTGGCTCCCTGCTCCAGAGGTCTTCCAGGTGCTTTTGCATTGTCTGTTCTTGTGTTTTTATCATGTATGATACCGGCCTAGTCTGTTTCACCATTCTCCCTAGAATTCACCAGGCACCGCTGTTATGGGCCAGGGTTTAGAGAACTCCAAAGTGTATCATGGTGTTCAAATGACCCACACCTTTTAAGAGATTGTGGTTATGGGGAGCACACGAGTCCTCTGCAGGTGTGATGCAACAGAAACCTACAGTACTTTTAAATTAAAACAATGTTTATTTATGAAACCAGTTAACACTTTATAAACCCACAGTAAACATCTTAACAATTATCAACACCAATAAATCCCCCAAAGAATTCGGTACTCTCGAAGTAACTCTTAATCTTTCCTTGCAACATCCATAAGACAAAAAGAACCCTTTTTTACAGAAGACATCAGGTTTAACTTTACTACTGAGAACAGTTACCGCTTTGAAATCAAATGAACATTCATAAGCTTGGGAGATTCATACACATCTTGCTGTGACTGCAGCTTCTCCAAAACTAAAACGAAACTAAGCACACCCTGTAGCTGTGAGCCCAAAGTGAAAGTAAAAGCAGACAGACAGCCCAACTCAACCCACACTCTGACATCACTGATAAACACCCATTACTTAAAGGTACATCCACGACAGCTATTTTATAACCCCCCATTTCTTAAAGGTACTCTCACATTACACCTCCCCCCAATAAAAAAAATAAACCATCAACTTCAAGATGGTTTCATTTTTCACCTTTTCATTGTCCTTTAAAAAATGTGGCCAATGAATATACATTTTTTAAAAACAAAACAAAACACGCAAACATTTAACAATAACATAGTACATTTTTGTTGTTCTTCCTCCAACTGGAATCCTTGTCGATTGACAGTTTCTTTGGACAAGAAGGTCTCTGCACGATCCATCCATTTTTCTATGCCTCGGCATTTCTCTTTAAAGTCAGATACTTTAGTTCAATCTGATCACCGAGTCCCTTCTAATTCTCATATACAGGAGCATTGGTTATCACAGATTTCAGGCAGTCAAATGCCTGTTGAAACTCCGCTGTCCACAGAAATTTGGATTGGATTGGATTTGTTTATTGTCACGCGTACCGAGTACAGTGAAAAATATTTTTCTACGAGCAGCTCAACAGATCATTAAGTACATGGGAAGAAAAGGGAATTAAAGAAAATACATAATAGGGCAACACGAGATAGACAATGTAACTACATAAGCACCGGCGTCAGATGAAGCATACATGGTGCAGTGTTAATGAGGTCAGTCCATAAGAGGGTCATTTAGGAGTCTGGTAACTGTGGGGAAGAAGCTGTTTTTGAGTCTGTTCGTGCGTGTTCTCAGACTTCTGTATCTCCTGCCCGATGGAAGAGTGAGTAAGCCGGGTGGGACGGGTCTTTGATTATGTTATGCTGCCCGCTTTCCCCAAGCAGCAGGAGGTGTAAATGGAGTCAATGGAAGGGAGGCAGGTTTGTATGATGGACTGGGCGGTGTTCACTACTCTGAAGTTTCTTGCAGTCCTGGGCCGAGCAGTTATCATACCAGGCTGTGATGCAGCTAGATAGGATGCTTTCTATGGTGCATCTGTAAAAGTTGGTAAGGGTTAATGTGGGCATGCCAAATTTCCTTAGTTTCCTGAGGAAGTATAGACACTGTTGTGCTTTCTGGTGGTAGTGTCGATGTGGGTGGACCAGGACAGATTTTTGGAGATGTGCACCATTTGGAATTTGAAACTGCTAACCATCTCCACCTCGGCCCCGTTGATGCTGACAGGGATGTATACAGTACTTTGCTTCCTGAAGTCAATGACCAGCTCTTTAGTTTTGCTGGCATTGAGGGAGAGATTGTTGTTGTTGTACCACTCCACTAGGTTCTCAATCTCCCTCCTGTATTCTGACTCGTCGTTATTCGAGATCTGGCCCACGATGGTCATATTGTCAGCAAACTTGTAGATGGAGTTGGAACTAAATTTTGCCATGCAGTCGTGTGTGTACAAGGAGTAGAGTAGAGGGCTAAGTACGCAGCCTTGCGGGACCCTCGTATTGAGGACTATTGTGGAGGAGGTGTTGTTGTTCTTTCTTAACGATTGTGGTTTGTTGGTCAGAAAATCGAGGATCCAGTTGCAGAGTGGGGAGCCAAGCCCTAGGTTTTGGAACTTTGATATGAGCTGGGCTGGGATTATGGTGTTGAAGGCGGAGCTATAGTCAATAAATAGGAGTCTGATGTAGGAGTCCTTGTTGTCGAGATGCTCTTGGGATGAGTGTAGGGTCAGAGAAATGGCGTCTGCTGTGGACTGATTGTGATGGTATGCGAATTGCAGTGGATCAAAACGTTCTGGGAGTATGGAGGTGATGCGCTTCATGATCAACCTCTTGAAGCACTTCATTACCACTGAAGTCAGGGCCACCAGACGGTAGTCATTGAGGCACGTTTCCTGGTTCTTCTTTGGCACCGGTATGATGGTAGTCTTCTTGAAGCAGGTGCGGACCTCGGAGTGGAGTAGGGGCAGGTTAAAGATGTCTGCGAACACTTCTGCCAGCTGGTCCGCGCAGGCGCTTGAGTGCACGACCAGGCATCCCGTCCAGGCTTGTCGCCTTCCGAGGGTTCACTTTCAGGAAGGCCGATCTGACTTCGGAAGCTGTGATGGTGGGTATGGGTGAGTTATGGGCACTTGACACCGGATTGTTGGTTACCTGCTCGAACCGAGCATAGAATGCATTGAGTTCATGTGGGAGGGGTGCGCTGCTGCTGGAGATACTGCTCGGCTTCGCTTTGTAGCCCATTATGTTGTTTAGTCCTTGCCACAATCGCCGAGAGTCTGTCTGTGACTCTAGCCTGGTTTGATATTCTCGCTTGGCATCCCGGATGGCTTTGTGGAGGTCATACCTGGATTTCTTGTATAGGTCAGGGTCGTCTGACTTGAACACCTCAGATCTGTCCTTCAGTGGGGAGTCAATCTCGCGATTGAGCCATGCTTTCCAGTTGGGGAACGTACGTACTGCTTTCTTTAGCACGCAGTCGTCTTATGGACCAGTCCACTGTCTCTAAGCAGTCACGTAAGAGCTCTTCTGTTTCCTCGGACCAGCACTGCACGAACCTCTTAGCTAGATTCTCCCGCTTGAGTTTCTGCTTGTATGCCGGAAGAAGGAGCACCGTTTTATGGTCTGATTTCCCAAAGTGCGGTTGGATGATGGAACGGTGGCCCTTTATTTTTGAGTAGCAGTGGTCAAGAGTGTTGTCGCCCCTGGTGGGACAGGAGATGTGCTGGTGGAATTTTGGCAGTACACTCTTGAGGTTTGCCTTGTTGAAGTCTCCACGACATCCACGGCCATGATGAACATGGTCTCCGGGTGTTCTGTTTCGTCGTTGTTTATAACTGGACAGTTCGTCTACCACCTTCCTCACTTCTGGCTGGGGTAGGATATAGACCGCTGTGATAATGGCTGAAGTGAACTCACGTGGAAGATAGTATGGGCGGTACTTCACAGTCAGTTATTCCAGGTCCGGGAGCAGTAGGTCGCCAGGGTCGCCACATCCAGGCACCAGGAGGAGTCGATGAGGAGGCAAACCCCTCCACCCTTTGCTTTGCCCAATGATGCGGTGTGGTCCACCCGGTGAATTGAGAAGCCAACGCATTTCCCTCGCTTCCTCGGTCAGCTGCGGCTGGATGATCCTGGGATCCGATGGGAGATGTCTGACCTTGTGGAAGGTAGGTGGTTGCTTCTGGCGGGGTCCAGGGTGCTGGCGGGCACTGGTTATGTTTCCGGGGTCATGTCTGGCAGGGTCCCGGGCGCTTGTTGAGGTAGAGGGGTTGCTGGGGAGGCATGTTTGCGATCCAGAAGGGTCCCGGCATTCTGCGGGCACGTGAATACCTTGCAGCGCGTTCGGGCCCTCGCACGGGGTCTCCGCCAGTTTGGGGTTCCTGGGTCGTGGGCAGGGGCTTCCTGAGGCAGGTTGGGCTGAGTCCTATGGTCTGTTCCCTCCCTGGGCGCTTCTGGGATCGGGTCTTGAAGTAGGCCCGGTCGTGGATTTTTCTTACTTCCATCTCCAGGTAGGTCGGGTTGCTGGGCGGGCCTCACCGGGTCGGTCGCTGGGCGGGTCTCTCAGGGTCGAGTTGGGCCAGGTCTCGTCATCGGGGGTTGGGTCAGGGGCTCCTTGGACTGGGCTGGTGTCAGTTGTTACACCGGGTTGGGAGCTCCGAGGTCCGGGTCGGCCCCAAACCGAGGTCGGGGCTTCACTTCCGGTTTGGGCCCGATCCACTTCCAGGTCGTGGAGGTCAGGTCAAAAGGTCTCCACGGGCCTTGCAGGATGTTCAAGCCTGCAAGAAAATATAAAAGAGAGATGTTGGTAATAATGTTAGTCTTGGAATTAAATTTTAAAAGATTTGAACGTGCATAAGTAAAAAGTGGATCTGTTGGGCAGAGCTCGCAGAGAGTTGCCTCGCTCCGGTGTCATCTTCTGGACAAATTTCCAAAGTTTTTTCAGCAAGTCCCATCAGTGGAGGAACCACGCTACAAAAATTTAGCACAAATGTTCGATCAATCCATTCATGCCAAGAAATTGCATTATTTCACTTCGTGTCGAGGGTATTGGAAACTCCTCAACAACTGTTGTTTTCACATCCCGTGTGACCATTCGACCCTGTCCGATTGTACGGCCCAGGAAAGTGACTTGGGCTTTTCCAAATTCACTTTTGGCTAGTTTTACCACCAAACCTGCCCCCTGAAGTCGATCGAATAACTCCATCAGATGTTTGAAATGTTCTTTCCATATCTGGCTGAAAATTACCAGATCGTCGATGTATACCGCACAATTGGGTAATCCAGAAGTGACTTTGTTAGTTAACCGATGAAATGTGGCTGGGGCATTTTTCATGCCAAATGGCATAACATTGAATTGGTATATACCATCAGGAGTCACAAAAGCTGAAATCTCCTTGGCTCTTTCCGCTAAAGGTACCTGCCAGTAACCTTTAAGTAAATCCAGTTTGGAAATAAAAGCTGATTGATTCACTTTCCCAATGCAATCCTCCAAACATGGGATAAGATCAGAGTCCGTTCTTGTAACTGCATTAACCTTTCTATAGTCCACACACAACTGTTGGGTACCGTTCGGTTTTGGTACCAACACAATGGGTGAGCTCCATTGGCTGCAACCCACTTCAATTATAAGCCAATTTTAAGCATACTTTCAATCTCCTTGTTAACCTGTGCCATTTTAAAGGGTTAAGTCTGTATGGATGTTGTTTGATGGTGTTATGAGAGCGGCGTTTCCAGAACCAACCCCAAAATGTATCATGGAGTTTAACCAACCTCTCCCTTTAATGTATTGTTGCTTTTGAAGCACATGGCTTGGTCTCCAGGTGTGGTATTACAATTATGGACATGTGGGTTTTTAAACACAAAACAATGTTTATTCCATGAATTCAACTTAACGTTTTTAAATGAACATTGGATCCCTTAACACCCCTTACTTCAAAGATAACCCCGAAAATAATACAACACTAAATAATCCCTCAAAATGTTCCTTCAAACCTCCATATGACTTAACACCTTTAAACAGAAACACATCAGGTTAAAAACATTACTATTATGAGTTTAAATCACCCAAATGATTCAGAGAGAGTCTTTCCTGGGAGAAATCACCGCAGATCCAGCTTTGTTGCAAACACAGACACACCCAAGCTCTTTTCCTCAAACCGGCTTTCTCCTTTCAAAACAGCTCACAGCAAACCAGCCAGGCACTTTTCAGCTTCTCTCTCTCAAACTGAAACTAAACACTGCAAAATAGCTGAGCTAAAAACCCAGCTCCACCCACACTCTGACACCACCAGTAATATGAGCTGCTGCATTTCTTAAAGGTACATTGCTTAAACATCCATTTCTTAAAGGTACTCTCACATGACAATGGGAACAGCATTTCCCAAATCTACATCATGTATAGCCATTTTAGTGCTTCCTAACTTATCTCCACAAACTTGACCATGTGATATCAATAACTCTCAGGTCAGTCCGGTTTTCCTCTGGAAGGTAACTCAACAATTTATCCCAATTTTTAAGAACATTCTCGTTTTCCCTTTCAAAGTACCTTTTAAGCATATTCACATGACACACTCAGTGAGTTTTTCCTTCTATCTGGCATTCTTACCACATAATTTACCTCACTTAATTTCCTTTCAATCTGATACGGTCCACAAAACCTAGCTTTTAAAGGTTCACCTACCACGGGCAACAATACTAAAACAATACCTCAACTGGCAAAACTATGAACTTTGGATTTCTTGTCATCTACCCATTTCATCACATTTTGTGCAACTTTTAAATGCTGTCTCGCCAATTCTATTCAATCGTTCCCTAAAATTTGACACATAATCCAATAATGTAAATTCCGATTTCTCACCAATTTTTCCTTAACCAATTTAAGTGGTCATCTCACCTCATGACAAAAATTAGTTCAAAAGGACTGAATTTGGTTGACTCATTAGGTGCATCTCTAATTGCAAACAGTACAAATGGAATTCCTTTATCCCAATCCTCTGGATAATCTTGACAATAAGCCCTCAACTTTGTCTTTAATGTCTGATGCCACCTTTCTAATGCTCCCTGCGATTCTGGATGGTACGCAGTTGATTTTTAAAGAAATATTTCTTTATTCTACTTTCTCGCATTTTCTCCTCAATTTACACCCACCAACAATAAACAATAATCAGTTATATGTCAATCCCCATATCAATAACAACGATCCCATCCTGCCACCAAACCCAAAACATTCACTCACATGTTCACATAAACAACTGACAAAAAGGAATCAGGAATCCCCCATAGCCCCCATTAACACCCATCGCCCCCCTTCCTCCAGCCCTCCCACTCACCCACCCCAACTAATGTTCGATGTTATCCAGTTCCTGAAAGTGCATAATGAATAATGCCCATGAATTGTAGAACCCCTCTGTCCTTCCCCTCAGTTCAAACTTAACCTTCTCAAGAGTCAAGAATTCCAACAGATTCCCCCCGCCACGCCAGGGCACAGGGTGGAGAGGCTGCTCTCCAACCCATCAGGATCCACCTTCAGGCGATCAACGAGGCGAAGGCTACGATATCTGCCTCCGCCCCCATTTCCAACCCTGGCTGGTCCGACACCCCGAATATGCCTCCCGGGGGCCCGGGTCCAGTTTTACGTGCTTTCGAAATTATCACCACTTTAGAAATTATCCTAAAAACCTCCTTCCAGTAATCCTCGAGCTTGGGACAGGACCAAAACATATGAACGTGGTTAACGTCCCCCCCGCAACGTTCATACACATCTTCTACTCCTTCAAAGAATCGCCTCATCCTCAGCTGTATCAGCCCCAACCTCGCACACGAGGTGGAGGCATTCACTCTCCGGAGTACCTCACACCAGAACCCCTCCTCCATATCCTCTCCCAACTCTTCTTCTTACTTTGCTTTGATCCCTTCTAGCCGTGTCTTCTCCTCTAAAATAGCTCCATAGACCGCTGACACAACCCCCTTCTCCAGTCCCCCTGTCGTCAGCACCTCCTCCAGCAATGTGGAGGCTGGCTCCTCCGGGAAGTTCTGTATCTCCTTTCTAGAAAAATCTCGAACCTGCATATATCTAAACATTTCCCCCTGCTCCAGCCAATACTTTGCTTCCAGCTCCTTCAATCTTGCAAACCGACCATTAAGAAACAAATCTTTTAGTGTCTTAATCCCCTTCTCCTCCCATTTCCGAAAATTTCCATCCCACCTCCCTGGCTCAAATCTGTGGTTCCCCCGAATCGGCATTTCCCTTGACCCTGCTCCCAACCCGAAGTGTTGGCGGAACTGCCTCCAAATTTTTAATGAAGCTATTTTTACCGGACTCTCTGAGTACTTCCCCGGGGCTCTCAGGAACAGTGCTATTGCTTTCAATCCTGATGCCCTGCACAAACTCTCCTCCATTCTGACCCACTGGGAATCAACCCCTCTTACCCAGCTCCGCACCTTCTCCACATTCGCTGCCCAGTAGTAATACATCAGGTTCAGAAGACCCAAACCCCCTGCTTGCCTTCCCCTCTGTACTAGCACCTTTCTAACTCTGGCCACCTTCCCTCCCCATATGAACGACATAATCCTCCCCTCAATCTCTCTGAAAAAAGCCTTTGGCAGGAAAATTGGCAGGCATTGAAAAATAAACAGAAATCGTGGCAACACGTTCATTTAAAAAAAATTTTTTAATTCAAACTTTTCAATAACAAATTTTCTCCCCACAATTTAAAACAAACAAGGCGTGTTTCCACACCAACACAAGAAAAGAACTCACCCCCCCAAAATAAATAATAACAAAAAACCAACAGCAATACAAGAAAGAAGAAAATAACAACATCGCAAACCCACCGCCGCAAAAACAAACCCCCTAACCATCTCCCCCCCCACCTCCCCAAGTTGCTGCTGAGACCGACCACTCTCTACCCCTTCGCCAGGAAGTCGAGAAAGGGCTGCCACCGCCGTAAGAACCCCTGTACCCACCCCCTCAGGGCAAACTTCATCCTCTCCAACTTGATGAACCCAGCCATGTCATTGATCCAGGCCTCCGAACTCGGGGGCCGCGTATCCCTCCACTGTAACAGAATCCTGCGCCGGGCTACTAGAGACGCAAAGGCCAGAATGCCGGCCTCTCTCGCCTCCTGCACTCCCGGCCCCGAAGCTACCCCAAAGATCGCGAGCCCCCAGCCCGGCTTGACCCTTGACCCGACCACTTCCGATAAAGTCCCCGCCACCCCCTTCCAAAACCTCTCCAAGGCCGGTCAAGCCCAGAACATATGGGTGTGGTTCACCGGGCCTCCCGAACACCTCCCGCACCTGTCTTCCCCTCCGAAGAACCGGCTCATCCTTGCCCCTGTCATGTGAGCCCTATGCAGCACCTTCAGCTGAATTAGGCTGAGCTGTGTGCAAGAGGAGGAGGAATTCACCCTCTCCAGGGCGTCCAACCACGTTCCATCTTCAATCCCTTCCCCTAGCTCTTCCTCCCACTTCGCTTTGAGCTCTTCTACTGAGGCCTCCTCCTCCTCCTCCTGCATCAGCTGGTAAATAGCCGAGATCTTTCCTTCACCGACACACGTCCCCGAAAGCATCCTATCTTGCACCCCCCTTGGCGGCAGCCGCGGAAACTCCGCCACCTGCCTCTTAACAAATGCCCTGACCTGCATAAGCGTTCCCAGGGGGGGAGGTTCCACTTCCCCACCAGCTCCTCCAGAGTCGCGAACTTCCCATCTAGGAAGAGGTCCCCAAACTGTCTGATGCCTGCCCTGTGCCAACTCCCAAATCCCCCACCGGTTCTCCCCGGTGCAAAACAGTGATTGCCCTGTATCGGGGCCCAAACTGAGGCCTTCACTTGCCCCCCTAAAGCTCCACTGTCCCCAGATTTTAAGGGACGCAACCACCACCGGACTCGTTGAGTACTTTGCCGGGGGGGAGTGGAAGTGGGGCCGTCACCAAAGCCTCCAGACTCATACCCGCACAGGACTGTGGTGATATGATTTGCATAGCTGTCTGCCATTGGGGCAGAACACCGGCTTACCATTGGCCCTGGTCGGTCATGTGCCTCTCGACCGATTGGTTGAGACCAGTCATGTGACAGCTCTCCGATTGGTCGAGAGGCTGAGTTAACCACGCCTCCTTACCGAGGTATAAATAGTCGAAACGCCCGGCGGTCGTCCATTTTATTGTAGACAACCGCAGGGCTAAGTTCTAGCTTATTAAAGCCTAACTTTTGTAAAGGTCTCGTGCAATTGATGGCTCATCAAGGACGCCACCTCCAATCTCTTCCATGCATCACCCTCCCCTTCCGTCACCCACCTGTGAATCATCGCCACGCTCGCCGCCCAATAATATCCACACAGGTTGGGCAGCGGCAGGCCCCCTACCTCCCTTCTTCGCTCCAAAAATACCCTCCTTACTCTCGGGGCCTTCCGCGCCCACACGAACCCCAGAATCAACTTATTCACCCTTCTGAAAAAAACCTTTGGGATCAATATGGGGAGGCACTGGAAAAGAAACAAAAACTTCGGGAGCATCGTCATCTTAATTGACTGGACCCTGCCCGTAAATTAAAGCGGTAGCGCGTCCTACCTCCTAAACTCCTCCTCCATCTGCCCCACCAGCCTCGAAAAGTTAAGCCTATGCATGGCCCCCCAGGTCCTAGCCATCTGGACCCCAAGATACCTAAAGCTCCTCTCAGCCCTCTTCAACAGGAGCTCACCTATCTCCCTCTCCTGATCCCCCGGGTGCAGGACAAACAGCTCACTTTTCCCCATATTGAGCTTATAGCCCGAAAAGTCCCCAAACTCCTCAAGTATCTTCAGCACCTCTGGCATCCCCTCAGCTGGATCCGCGACATACAACCGCAGATCATCTGCGTACAGCGACAACCGGTGCTCCTCCACCCCCCCCCCCCCGCCGCATAATACCCCTCCAACTCTTCGAGTCCCTCAGCGCCATGGCCAGGGGCTCAATCGCTAACGCGAAGAGCAGGGGAGACAAGGGGCACCCCTGACTCGTCCCCCTGGAAAGCCGAAAGTCCACCAACCTCCTCCCATTCGTCACCACACTCGCCACCGGGGAGCTGTACAGCAACCTCACCCAGCTGATGAACCCCTCACCAAACCCAAACCTCCGCTACACCTCCCACAGGTAACTCCACTCCACCCTCAAAAGCTTTCTCCGCATCCATGGACGTCACTATTTCTGATTCCCCAGTCGCCGGTGCCATCATCATGACATTAAGGAGCCTCCACACGCTGGCATTCAGTTGTTTCCTCTTTACAAACCCCGTTTGATCCTCATGAATCACCATCGGGACCACATCCTCCACCCTCCTGGACAGCACCTTTGCCAACAACTTGACATCTACATTAAGGAGCGAGATCGGCCTGTAAGACCCACAATGAAGGGGGTCCTTGTCCCGCTTCAGGTGCAAAGAGATAATTGCCCTGGACATCGTTGGGGGCAGAGCCCCCCCCCCCCTCCCTAGACTCATTCAGGGTCCTTACAAGCAGAGGGCCCAGCAAATCTGAAAATTTCTTGTAAACTTCCACCAGGAACCCGTCAGGCCCCGGCGCTTTCCCTGTCTGCATACTTCCCAATGTCTCCACCAGCTCCTCCAACTCGATTGGGGCCCCAAACCCTCCACCCGCTCGTCCCCAACTCTTGGGAACTCCAGCCTATCCAAAAAGCGGTCCATCCCACCTGCTTCCCTGGGGGGCACCGCCCAGTACAGCCCCTCGTAAAAGGATCTGAACACCCTATTGATGTCCTTTCCACCCCGCACCAAGTTTCCTCCTGCATCCGTGGCTCCTCCAATTTCTCTAGCTGCCTCCCGCTTCTGGAGCTGGTGAGCCAACATCCGACTTGCCTTCTCCCTGTACTCATATACCGCCCCCTGCGCCCTCCTCCACTGCGGTTCCGCCTTCCGGGTGGTTAAAATGTCAAATTCCGCTTGGAGATTGCGCCGCTTCCTCAAAGGCCCCTCCTCCGGGGTGTCTGCATATCTCCTATCCACCCTTACCATTTCCTCCACCAGCCTCTCCCTCTCGGCCCTCTTCCCCCTCTCCCTGTGCGCCCGAATAGATATCAGCTCCCCTCTGACTACTGCCTTTAGCGCTTCCCAAACCACCCCAACTTGCACCTCCCCGTTATCATTGGTTTCTAGATACCCCTCTATGCCCCTACGGTTCCGCCCGCACACTTCCTCCTCTGCCAAAAGCCTCCACAGCGGGCGCTGATCCCCCGGCTCCAGATACACTAAATCTGGGGCATGATCAGAAATGGCTATCGCCGAATACTCCAACCCCGCTACTGTCGGGATTAGCGCCCTGCTAAGCACAAAAAAAATCACCCTTATGGACATGGGAGAAAAAGGAGAACTCCCTACTCCCCGGCTCCAAAAACCTCCAAGGGTCCACCCCCCCCCCCCCCCCCCATCTGATCCATGAACCCCCTCAGCACCGAGGCCGCTGCCGGCCTCCTGCCCGTTCTAGACTTCGAGCGATCCAGAGCCGGATCCAGCACCGCGTTAAAGTCCCCACCCAGGATCAATCCCCCTGTCTCCAGGTCCGGGACCAGGCCCAGCATTCGCCGCATGAAGTCCGCATCGTCCCCGTTGGGAGCATAAACATTAACCAAGACCACCCGCTCCCCTTGAAGTCTCCCACTCACCATCACATATCTACCTGCACTATCCGCCACCACTTTGGACGCAACGAACGACAGGTTCTTACCGACCAAAATTGCCACCCCACGGTTCTTCGCATCAAGCCCCGAGTGAAACACCTGTCCCACCCAACTTTTTCTTAGCCTCACCTGATCCGTAACCCTGAGGTGCGTCTCCTGGAGCATAGCCACATCGCTCCCAACCCCCTCAAGTGAACCAAGACCCGGGATCGCTTCACCGGACCATTCAGCCCCCTCACGTTCCATGTGACCAGCCGAACCCGGGGGGCCATCCCCCTACGCCGATCAGCCATAGCTCTTCCTCAACCCGGCACGCGCCCAGGGAACCCCCCAAACCCGCTCCCCACGGCGGCAGACCCCCCCTCCCAACCTCCCCCTTCACCATCCATTCCCTCACAGTCCCTGCAGCAACAACCCGGTAACGCCCCCTTCTTCCTCCCCCCCACCCCCCCCCCCCCAAGCTAGAGCCCCCCTAGCTGCGTTACCCCTAACATTGTGCTTCCGTGAGTCAGCTGACTTCTGCTGACCCCGGCTATTCCCGCCATAACCACGCCGCCCCCGCCCCCAATTCCTCCGGCGCGGGAAAAAAGCCCGCGCTTCCAACCCGAGCTCCGCCCCTCAACCCAACACGCGGGAAAAAGACGGACACATGACCCATCGGGACCCCAAACTACTCCCCAACCCACCAGTGGACAAAACAAAAAAAACCACCACAGTAAATAAACAACAGCCCAGAAAACAACCCCGAAAAAACCAAAATAGCGAAAACGAACAGGCAACATCAATCAGCAAACACAGCCAATATAAATGACAGGGTACCCAGGAGGGCAAAGCCTCCAAACAAAGTACATTTTTCCCCAGTCCTCAGTTCGAGTCCAAGTTCTCTGCCTGGACAAAAGCCCAGGCCTCCACCGGAGAGTCAAAATAGAGCTGGTGGTCCTTGTAAGTGACCCAGAGGCGTGCCGGCTGTAGAAGGCCAAACTTCACCCCCTTCCTATGAAGCACTCCCTTCGCTCGATTGAAGCCAGCTCCACGCTACAGTCCTGATAAATCCTAACGTCCGTGTTCTCCCACCTGCTGCTCCTCTCCTTCGCCAATCTCAACACGCACTCCCGGTCGACCAAGCTGTGAAAACGGACCAGTGCCGCCCTGGGCGGCTCGTTCGGCCTCGGCTTCCACTGCAGCACTCGATGGGCGCCCTCCAGCTCCAGGGGAACACGAAATGACCCCGCACCCATCAGCGAGTTCAACATTAGGACCACATAGGCCCCCAAATCCGAGCCTTCCAGCCCCACCGAGAGGCCCAAAATCCACAGATTCTTCCGGCGGGAGCGGTTCTCCATCTCCTCCATCCTAGCCGGCCATTTCTTGTGCAGCGCCTTGTTCGACTCCACTTTCACTGCCAGGCTCAAAAGCTCATCCTCGTTGTCCGAAGCCTTTTGCTGCAGCTCCCGAATCTCCGCGGCCTGGGCCGTCTGAGTCGCCACCAGCTTGTCCAGCGAGGCCTTAAATGGCTCCAAGATCTCAGCTTTGAGCTCCTTGAAGGAGCGCTGAAGCAGCTCCTGCTGCTCCCGCGCCCACTGCTGCCACGCTGCTGCTGCTTCCCCGCCTGCCGCCATCTTGCTTTTTCTGCCTCTCGCCTTCCTCTGCTGTAAAGCCGACTTTTGGACCGCTCCACTGCGAGTCCAGTTCATCCACCAGCCGCTGGGCACACTGGCTGTGTTTCCCCCCGGGGAAAAGTTAAAACAGCGCCGTTGCGGGCTCTTAAAAGAGCCCGAAACTCCGAAAAAAGCGGGAGCTGCCGAACGTGCGGCTTAGCTCCGCATCGCCGCCACCGGAAGTCGCAACACGTTCATTTTAACCGACTGTACCCAACCCGCCAGTGACAGAGGGAGACAATCCCACCTTGCCAGATCCGCTTTCACTCTCCCCACCAAACTAGAAATGTACCTGCGGAGACACCCACCGACTCCCAGGCAACCTGCACCCTCAAGTACCTAAAGTGAGTCCCTGCCCGACGGAATGGCAGCCCCCCACCCCTGCCCTTACCCCCGGCCGAGATACCACAAAATACTCACTCTTGTCTAGATTCAGCTCGTACCCCGAGAAAGACCCAATCATTCGAAGCAGCTCCAATATTCCCCCTATCGACACACTTGGTTCCGACATGTATAATAGCAAGTCATCAGCATATAAGGACACCCTATGCTCTATTCGCCCCCCCCCGCACTATTCCTTTCCATACCCCCGAACTTCTTAATAATGTACGATAGCCAATGGCTCAATCACGAGGGCAAAAAGCAGGAGGGGACATAGGACATCCCTGCATAGTCCCATGGTGGAGAGAAAAGTATCTCGAGCTGATGTTGTTTGTGCAGACACTCGCCCTTGGCTCCTTGTATAGTAGCTTTGCCCAATTCACAAATCTTGTTCCATACCCAAACCGCTCCAGAATCCCCATTCTACCCAGTCGAACGTCTTCTCAGCTTCTCAGCGTCCAATGCCACAAGCACCTCTGTTTCCTTCCCCTCTACCGGTGCCATAATGACGTTCAATACCCTTCTAATGTTCGAAAAGAGCTGCCTCCCTCTCACGAACCCCATCTGATCTTCACCTATCACCTTCGGGAGGAACTCCTCCAGCCTTCCCGCCAGTACCGTAGTCAATATTTTTGCGTCCACATTCAGAAGTGATATGGGCCTATACGACCCACACTCCGTCGGATCCTTATCTTTTTTTAGCAACAGGGAGATCGATGCCTGCCCCAAGGTTTGTGGCAACACCCCCTTCCCTATCGCCTCTTCAAACAACCCCACCATCAGGGGTGCCAGCTTATCCTTGAATTTTTTATAATATTCCACCGGAAACCCATCCGGCCTTGCCACCTTCCCCGACTGCATCCTCCCAATCGCATCCTTTATCTCCTGCTCCCCTATCGCTCCTTCTAATGTAGCCCTGCCACCCTCCCCTAACGTCGGGTACTCCAACCCTTCTAGAAATTCCTGCATTTCACGATCTCTCCTGGGTGACTGTGACCTGTACAACCTCTCATAAAATTCCTCAAAAACCTTGTTAATCAGATCCGGCGCCACCACTAACTTCCCTGCCCTATCTCTCACCTGTACAATTTCCCTTGCTGCTGCTTCCCTCCGGAGCTGACCTGCTAACAGACTGTGGTAGTCGGTATTAGAGGTATTACGGTACCTAGGTTGGAGGTACCTGATGCTGTAAGATCATTGGTGTTGGAGGTACCTGATACTGTAAGATCATTGGTGAAGCCTGCCTGCTGGTTCCACCCAGAAAGGCGGAGTATAAGAGTCTGTGTTCCCAAGCTGTTGCATTCTGTACCTGCGCTGCTGGGGGAAACATCTAGTTCAATAAAGCCTTCAATTATCCTACAATCTCGCTCTTGGGAGTTATTGATCGTGCATTAATTTATTGAACTAGATTTGAAGTTGAAGCTCCGCATCAAGCCGGAGTGTCTACAACTTAGCCCCCACGCTAAACTCAGCGGCGACCTTTAAACACTGGCTGGCATGTTTCAACGGATACATCAGGATGGCAACAACTACACCCATGGAGGACCAGAAACTGCAAGTTCTCCACTCAAGGGTGAGCCCAGAAATCTACACGCTCATCGAGGACGTGGACGGTTTCGTGGCCGCAATGACCCTGTTGAAAGGACACTACATTCGCCCAGTAAATCTGGTTTACGCCCGTCATCTTCTATCTACCAGACGACAAATTCCGGGGGAATTGCTAGATGAATTCTACCGCGCACTGCTGGTACTAGGTAGGAACTGTGACTGTCCGCAAGTTTCAGCCAACGACCACACCGAACTCTTAATCTGGGACGCCTTTGTTGCAGATATGCTGTCCTCTCAGATCCGCCAGCGGCTGCTGGAAAAGGAGACGCTGAGTCTCAAGGAGGCACGGGCACTAGCAAGTTCCTTAGACGTAGCCTCCCGCAACGACCGAGTGTACGTCCCCGACCGTGCGGTAGACCCATTGGCAGCGTGGACCCCACCCGCAGCCGATTCCGACGCATCCCCCAACCCCCCACAAGCTTGTGCCGCGCGGCTGCCAGGAAACCCCGGGGGGCCCCGATGTTATTTTTGCGGGTAAGCCAAGCACCCCCGGCAACGCTGCCCGGCCCGATCCGCAACTTGCAAGGGCTGTGGGAAGAAGGGGCATTTTGTGGCGGTATGCCAGGCCCGGGTGGTCGCCGCTGTCTCCGCAGGTGAACTGGGGCCACCGCCATTCCCCTCCTCGCAGGCCATGTGTGGCCCGTGGGCGGCACCATCTTCGATCCCGTGGGCCACGTGCGAATCCTGGGCGCCGCCATCTTGTCCCCCAGAGACCACGTGCGATTCATGGGCGCCGCCATCTTGCCCACCGCCAGACCCCCAGCCATGTGTGACCCGTGGGCATTTCGGCTGGAGTCTCAAGACCCCGATTTGGATGACCGCACACCGCCCGATGAGATCCATCAGTTTCTGCCACGACTCGCCTCGGTGACACTGGACCACTCTCGGCCCCGAACTCTTTCGACCGCTATGACGACTACTCATCAACAGACACAAGACATCCTGCCTGTTCGACTCCGGGAACACAGAGAGCTTTATACACCCCAATACGGTAAGGCGCTGCTCACTCACAGTACACCCAATTAACCAGAAAATCTCCCTGGCCTGTGGGTCTCACTCTGTAGAGATCAAGGGGTACTGTATAGCTAACCTCACAGTCTAGTCCAGGGAAGAGAGTTTTAAGAATTTCCGACTCTACGTCCTCCCTCATCTCTGCGCTCCAACACTCCTGGGATTGGACTTCCAATGTAACTTCCAGAGCTTAACCTTTAAATTTGGGGCCCTATACCCCCTCTCACTGTCTGCAGCCTCGCGACCCTCAAGGTCGACCCACCTTCCCTGTTTGCAAACTTCACCCCCGATTGCAAACCCGTCGCCACCCTGAGCAGACGGTACATTGCCCAGGACCGGACCTTCATCAGGTCGGAAGTCCAGCAGTTACTTAAGGAAGGTATTATCGAGGCTAGCAACAGCGCCTGGAGAGCTCAATAAGTGGTTGTAAAGACCAGGGAGAAGCACAGGATGGTCATCGATTACAGTCAGACCATCAAAAGGTATGCGCAGCTCGATGCGTACCCTCTTCTCCGCATATCTGATTTGGTCAATCAGATTGCACAATACAAGGTATTTTCCACGGTGGACCTCAAATCCGCCTACCAGCAGCTCTCCATTTGCCCGGACGACCGCAAGTACACTGCATTCGAAGCAGATGGGTGGCTCCACCACTTCCTGAGGGTTCCCTTCGGTGTCACAAACGGGGTCTCGGTCTTCCAACGGGAGATGGACCGAATGGTTGACCGGTATGGTTTGCGGGCCACGTTTCCATACCTCGACAATGTCACCATCTGCGGCCACGACCAGCAGGACCACGACACCAACCTCCGCAAATTCCTCCATACCGCCAATCTCGTCAACCTGACCTATAACAAGAAGAAATGCGTATTCAGCAACGATCGTCTAGCCATCCTTGGCTACGTAGAGTACAATGGAGTCATAGACCCTGAACGCATGCGCCCCCTCATGGAGTTTCCCCTCCCCTACTGCTCCAAGGCCCAGAAACGTTGGCTGGGGTTTTTCTCATATGACGCCCAGTGGGTCCCCAATTATGCGGACAATTATTAGTACCGCCCACTAATCCAATCCACGGCCTTCCCCCTGTCGGCCGAGGCCCGCCAGGCTTTCAGTCGCATAAAGGCAGACATCGCAAAGGCCACGATGCACACAATCAATGAGTCCCTTCCCTTCCAGGTCGAGAGCGACGCATCCGACGTAGCTCTGGTGGCCACCCTCAACCAGGCGGGCAGGCCCTTGGTCTTCTCACGCACCCTCCATGCCTCCGAAATCCGTCATTCCTCCGTTGAAAAGGAGGCCCAAGCTATAGTAGAAGCTGTGCGGCATTGGAGGCATTACCTAGCCGGCAGGAGATTCAAGCTCCTCACTGACCAACGGTCGGTAGCTTTCATGTTCGATAATGCACAGCGGGGCAAGATAAAGAACGATAAGGTCTTACGGTGGAGGATCGAGCTCTCCACCTAGAACTCTGAGATCTTGTATCGTCCCGGGAAGCTCAACGAGCCTCCTGATGCCCTATCCCGCAGCACATGTGCCAATACACAAGTGGACCAACTCCGGACCCTTCAAGATGACCTCTGCCACCCGGGGATCACTCGTTTCTTCCATTTTATCAAGACCTGCAACCTGCCCTACTCCTTCAAGGAGGTCAGGACCATCACCAGGAACTGCCACATCTGCGCGGAGTGCAAGCCAGAGAAAGTGCACCTGGTGAAGGCTTCCCACCCCTTTGAACGCCTCAGCATGGACTTCAAAGGACCCCTCCCCTCCACTGACCGCAACACGTACTTCTTGAACGTGATTGACGAGTACTCCCGGTTCCCGTTCGCCATCCCCTGTCCCGACATGACCGCTGGCACCGTCATTAAAGCGCTCCAAGCATCTTTACCCTGTTCAGTTTCCCCGCCTACGTCCACAGCGATAGGGAGTCCTCCTTCATGAGCGACGAGCTGCGTTAATTCCTGCTCAGCAAGAGCATTGCCTCAAGCAGGACGACCAGTTAGAACCCCCGGGGAAATGGTCAGGTGGAGATGGAGAACGGAACGGTCTGGAAGACCGTCCTACTGGCCCTAGGGTCCAGGAATCTCCCAGTCTCCCACTGGCAGGAGGTCCTCCCCGATGTACTCCACTCCATTCGATCACGACTGTGTACCACGACCAATGAAATACCTCCTGAACGTCTCCTTGTCTTCCCTCGGAAGTCCTCCGGAACCTCGCTCCCAACCTGGCTGGCAGCTCCTGGACAACACGTACGGGCGTACAAGTCGGACCCGCTGGTCAAGAGGGTACACCTCCTTCATGCTAACCCTCAGTACGCCTATGTGGCGTACCCCGACGGCCGGCAGGATACGGTCTCCTTCCAGGACCTGGCTCCCGCTGAATCCCCACCCACACCCCCCTCACCAACCCCACCCACCGGCGCACCCCACGGCTGCCCGCTTCCCAGGGAGTCACGGATCCTCGAGCCAGCACCTGCATCACCGCCGAGACTGCGACGATCACAAAGGACGACAAGGGCCCCTGATCGACTAATAGCTTCATTATGAAATGTATCTGTAAATAAATACCTGTAAGTAATTTGTGTGACATGTAAAAAGGCAAAACACTGTACCACCGACGGGTACCGCCATAACCTCGACCAATGTACAATGCAAGACCACCACCCCCGCTGGACTTTTTTTAACAGGGGGTGAATGTGGTAGTCGGTATTAGGGTATCTAGATTGGAGGTACCTGATGCTGTAAGATCATTGGTGTTGGAGGTACCTGATACTGTAAGATCATTGGTGAAGCCTGCTTGCTGGTTCCGCCCAGAAAGGCGGAGTATAAGAGTCTGTGTTTCCCTAGCTGTTGCATTCTGTACCTGCGCTGCTGGGGGAAACATCTAGTTCAATAAAGCCTTTAATTGTCCTACAATCTCGCTTCGGGAGTTATTGATCGTGCATCACCATGTTCGGAAACTGCACCCTTTGCTCGCCTCAGTTGGCGCACCGCCTTCCTGGTAGATAGTCTGTCAAAGCTCGCCTGTAGTTCCTTCCTCTTTTCCAGCTTTGCTGGGTCCACATCCTCTGCATAACTCCTATCTACCTCCAACATCTCAACTATTACCCTCTGCCGCTCCAACCTCTCCTCCTTGCCCACCCTGGCCTTAAACGAGATCACCTCCCCCCTCACCACCGCTTTTAGAGCCTCCCAGACAACCGCCTTCGACACCTCACCCGTACAGTTGAAACCTACATATTTCTTAATTACCTTTTCAATTTTGTCACAGAACACTTGGTCCCCCAAAAGTCCCACATCTAATTTCCACCCTGGTCTCTGCACTACCCCCTTCTCCAGCACCATATCCACCCAATGTGGAGCATGATCTGACACTGCAATTGCCAAGTATTCCGACCCCTTAACCCCAGCCAACAAAGCCTTCCACACCACGAAAAAGTCGATCTGCGATGATACCTTGTGGACTGCTGAGAAAAACGAGTACTCCCGCTCCCTCGGGTGCAGAAACCTCCAAGGGTCCACCCCTCCCATTTCCACCATTAGCCCAGCCAACGCCTTCGCCCTCCCTGATGGGGCCAGCAAGCGCAGCCGTGACCTGTCCAACCTTGGCTCCTGCACTAAGTTCCAGTCCCTCCCCACTATCAGTTCGTGTGTGTCCAAGACGGGTTGGCACCAAACACATTCTTTGCGAATCCCACATCGTCCCAATTGGGGCCATATACACTTAACAGCGCCACTAGCCTCCCCTCGAGCGCCCCTGTCACAATCACATATCAACCCCCTGATCTGCCACCACCTTCTCCATCTGGAAGTGTACTCTTTTGCTGACCATTACCGCTACCCCTCGAGCCCTTCCGTCAAGTCCAGAGTGAAACACCTGACTCACCCAGTCCTTTTTAAGTCTCACCTGGTCCTTCACCCTCAAGTGAGTCTCCTGCAGCATTGCTACGTTGGCTTTCAAACTTTAAAAGATGCACAAGCACCCTTGATCTCTTGATCGGCCCTCCTAACCACCTCACGTTCCACGTGACTATCCTAACTGGGGGTCTCTCACTCCCCCCCCACCCTTCTTATCCACCATCATCATACCACCCATGAGCCTGACCCGCCCCTATTGATTATTAACATCGAACCCCTTCCCCCCTCCCAAAAATCCCCCCCTACATTTCCTCACAGAAAAACACCTCCCAGCATCAGTCCCTTCCCTCCCTCCCCTCGCTCGCCTCGTAGGCCCATCGAAACCTGCCAACCAGGCTCCAATGTCCGCAGCCCTCCTCTCACCTCACCTCTGTTAACTAGCCGACTTTAGTCAGCTAGCGCCACGCTATACCGTCCCCTCCCACCCAGTCCCAGAGGAAGAAAAAAAACAAAACAACAATCCAACCCATACAATTCACTAAACTAAGATATAATCGTCGCTACACAGAATGCCAGTCAACCCAACTATTAACTTGAACTCTGTAACAATGTAAAGAGTAGTAAATTACAATACTGAAGTTAAAACTCACCACTATTCTTAGAATTCCCCCTATACCAAAAAAAAAAGGTTGATATTCTAAATGGTGAACAGGGATTCTCACTCCCTGACTCCAGTGCAGGCTTCTGTGGGTGCTATTCAGGTCAAACTATCTTTTCAAGTTATCCCCCGGTATAACCCATACCTTCACCGAAGAATTTTACCTACTTACCCCTTAATAGCATTGATGTCCTGGGTCCTGCGTTATTAAAGAAGTGAAGTAAGCTAATAACCACTTTTTCAGGTTAAGTTATTTTTATTATTATATTTTTTCTTTTAAAAGCTGCAAACACTTTCTTTACAGAAAGGAAAAAAGATCTTGCTTCTGGCTGCTGCTGGTTGCTTCAGGCCTACCTTGGCAATCGATCTTCTTAAAATCTGGTCTTCTTGAGTTGTATTCGCTGGTGAACTCGGTTGCTGTGTCCTGTTCTTCCCATGCACCGAGCTGTGAGAGCTGGCTCTGCTAGCTATCTCTAAGCTGACTCTGACTCCTGTTTAAATTCTAGCCTTCCTTAGATGTATAGCTGTTTAAACTCGGCTGCTTGCCTTGTCTTTCCCATGACCGAGCTCTCTCTCTCTCTCTTTCTGAGTTCTCCTCCCCTTCTCTCCTGTTGCTGTTTTCCTCTGCCCTCTGTCCTCTGTTCATGTTGCTGCTGCTCCCTGGGTTTATATTCTCTTTCTGAGAGTTATTAAGTTTTAACGACTTTATTGTAAATGGGCTGGTTTCACTTTGATAGTTTAAAAGTATCTTTGATGTAAACATCTTACTACAACTAATTATTCATTTTGGGCATATCGTCTCCTCTCAGATCTGATTAAAAAATGCTTTGGTTTCAATAGTTAACTTTTATTTCTGTGATTTCGAATCGTTTAATTTTCCAATTGTCCCCAGCTCATAACTTTGCCTTTGATTTTGACTTACATGATGTTTCTGGTAGACAGGTCGTCTCCAATTTTCTTTTAATTGTCCTGATGTTCATAGAATTTTACACTTTAAAATTGACACCAAATTCGACTGGGCATCTTCCATCCTTTCCAGCTGTTTACTAAGAGAGTTTATTTCAATTAAGGTGTGAAACTTTGCTTTTAGCTGTGTGCTAAAATTTAACTTGGTTATGACTTGAAAGACTTGCCTGTTTTAAACATTCGTCACTTAATGCAATTGAAACTCTCATCCATGCTTTTTCAGATGCTTCCTGAGATAGTTACATTCCATGAAGGTGTGAGCCATTGTTTTAGCTTACCACATGAAACCGGTGTGTTTGCTAACCCTGCTTGTGATCAAGAATCTGCATTTTATAACCCTGCTCTTTGCAGCTGCTATTAACGTTTTGTGGGATCTTTCCCTATACCCTCTCAAACCAGATATTGCCAGACTTCCATGTTTCAAATGACACATTTTTCTGTATTTTCAAGAACAATACACATCAGTAAAAAGAAAGTTGTAACATTTATACATTTTCCAGTTCCCCAAACACAGTCCACAGTCTCTCTTCCAGCTCTGCTCCTCACGTCTGTCCCAAGCCTTCTGCCCTCACGAACGCCTCAGCCGCCTCCGCTGCCTCGAAATAAAAGTATTTGGCATCATACGTCACCCTCAGCTTCGCCGGGTATACCATACCAAATCACACCCCCTTCTTGTACAGTGCTGCCTTCACTCGCCCGAACGCCGCTCGTCTCTTTGCCAACTCCATCGTCAAGTCCTGGTAAATCCGAACTCCGGCATCATCCCACTGCACCTCGCGCTTCTGCTTCGCCCAGCTTAACACCTTCCCTTTCATGCAGTACTTATGGAAACAGATGATTGCTGCTCTTGGCGGCTCATTCACTTTGGGCTTCGGCCTTAACGACCGATGATCTTGGTCCAGTTCGTATCAAGAGGGGTCTCCCCCTCCCCTATCAGCTCCGCCAATTTCTTAGCGAAGTACTCTGTTGGCCTTGGACTCTCTATCCCTTCGGGCAAGCCCACAATTCTTAGATTGTGTCACCTCAAGCGGTTCTCCAAGTCCTCAAGCTTTGCTCGGAACCCTCTGTTGGCCTCCACCACCCTTCGCAGCTCGTCCCCCATCAATGTGAGCTGGTCGCTGTGCTGCGACGCGCCCTCCTCCACTTCCTTCACCTTCTCGTCCAGCTCTCTCACCTCGGACGATGTCTTTGCCACAGCTACTCTCACCAGGGCGATTGCCTCCTCCACCAATGACTTCAGTGTGACAGCCATCTCCTTCCTCAAAGCCTCCATGTGCCTCGCAAACTGCTTTTCCAGCTCTACCGCCATCACCTCGGTCATCTTCTCCACTGTAAGTGGTGCAGCCCCACCATGCGGTCCGGCCTCCGCCATCTTGTCAGCACTTTTGCCCGTCTTCTCGTTCAACGGCGAGCCCGCGTTTCCTCCCTACCTCGACGCTGCCTTTTGCATCCTTTAACGGCTTATTATTTTTCCTTTTTCTCACTCTTCCTTCTTCAATCTCAAATTTCTTTAAAACTTCTTTGTGTTTTTTTTTTTGTAAACCTCCAGAATTTCCCTGGGACCAGGCTCAGTCTTCTTACCACATTCTAAGCAGGAGCCATCCGATGTGGGACATCTCACCTACATCGCGCCCTGGCATCGGGCCTGCCCCTCGGCCTCCTCTTGGCACTGCCCCCACCGCTACCTTCCAGTTTTCAGAGGAGAGTAAAAACAGAAAAAAATCTTTCTCTTTTCTGCTCGTGGTCTTTGAGGCCTTCAGCTTTCAGGATGCTCCTTGGGGAAACAGGTCATGATCCCCGCTCCTCCTCCACATGCAGCCGCATACGCTGAACCCACCGGGACCAGTCTCTCCCCTCCCACCTTTTTAATCCCTCAGCTCCGTGAAACGGAGCTTTGATGCTGTCACAGGGCGAGGGAGACAGGGCCGACCCTGGAGAGGTTTATTTATTTTTTCCCCCCCAAAATCTTTGTGGAGAACCCCCGAAAAAGACCGCAATATCGCGGACCGGCGGGAGCTTCTTCCAAACGCGGCCGCTCTGCTCGCAGACGCCATCGGAAGTCATACGCAGTTGATTTAAATTGTTTTATTCCTAAATTACCTATAACTTGTTTAAGATACCTTGTTACTACACAATCCGGAAAAATCTCAGGATATTCGTCTTTCAACACTTCAGTTGTCTGATTTTCCACTGGCTTATCAACCACAGTAGGCATCACTCCCACCTGCGATCCAGCTATATCATTACCCAAGACAAACTGTATTCCTGGACAAGATAGTTTCTCTATTACCCCTACTAGCACTTCACCGGACTTTCCAACCTTATTTTGTATAATGGAACGCTACTCTTCTCACCCTGAATTCCACATATTACCACCTTTTCTGGCAACATACAAACCTGTTGGACTTTGCCTGGTGTTGTAAGACTTCTTACTGTGCTCACTCTAGTCCAACGCCAGCATCTCCACATCATAACTTCTTTGAATAAGCTTGAGGTAAAATTTGATTCTTGATCCGATTGTATTTCTGTGGGTAGTAACTCCCCCACAAACATTTTAGCTGTGATATTGCGACTGGAATGACCTCTGGAAACCAAGTAGATACATCCATTATACTCAAAAGTTATTGATTCCCACTTTTTGTTTTAGGAAGCGGTCCTACACAATCAATTAAGACCCTTGTAAAAGGTTCCTCAAATGCTGGAATGGGTATTAAGAGCGCTGCTTGAGGTTTCCCTATCACTTGACATGTGTGACATGATCGACAAAATTTAACTACATCTTTATATAGTCCAGGCCAATAAAAATGTTTTTGTATTTTAGCTTGAGTTTTCCTTACTCCCAAATGACCTCCCACTGGTACCTCATGTGCTACTCGCAACACCTCCTTTCGATACCCTACAGGCAACTACTTGATGAACTTCTGCCCACTTTTCATCCATCTGCATATGTAAAGGTCTTCATTTTCTCATCAAGACATAATTTTTACAGTAATAAAACTCCAGTATACACTCAGATTCCCAAACTACATAATTCCTCATCTCTTGCCTTTAAAGATTGACTAGCTCCCGTATCTCTTAAAATTGTGACTTCTTTCCCTTCTGGGACGCAAGAGAAAACTTTACCCACACAGGTAAATTCTTGAAAGACACCTGGTACCTTCTTGATCAGGCTGTACAAACTTTTGCACCTACTTTGCTTCACTTGGGCTTTCCTTTATCACGTTAACAAACCCCACTGTCTTATCCTGTTTTACCACATCACAGCTTTCCCAGTGCTTTTCTTCAACCACCAACACTGTAACTTTACATGGCCTAGTTTATTACAGTGAAAACATTTGAAACTTTTCATTTCTTTGCCACCCTCCTGGATTTCTTTTTTAATCTGAGGTACACTCTCATTATCTCCCATCAGATCTCCTTTACCTCTACCACTTGAGTATCTCTCTTTTCCCCAGTTTCTATCCCTCACAGGCTGAAATTGATGTCAAAACAAAGCTTTGATTTATGAACTAATTCATAATCATCTGCCATTTCTGCTGCTAACCTCACAGTTTTAACCCTCTGCTCTTCCACAAGAGTTCTCACTACATCAGGAATTGAATTTTTAAACTCCTCCAAAAGTATAATTTCTCTGAGAGCTTCATACGTTTGGTCTAATTTCAAAGCCCGTATCCACCTATCAAAATTACTCTGTTTGATCCTTTCAAACTCCATGTATGTTTGACCAAATTCTTTTCTTACATTTCTAAACCTTTGTAGGCTTCAGGCACTGGTTCATATGCACCTAAGATGGATTTTTTTCACCTCATACATCTCAGATACCTCCTCTGATAGTGATGCAAACACTTCACTGGTTCTAGCATGGGTGCAGGGTACAGTTTAGTTATAGGGAGTAGGGCACAAATCTGTATATACGTTGTCACATTAAACATCTGTTAACACTGTTACAACCTGCCTCGATACCCTTGTTGTATGGGTGTTAGAGATAGGCTGATCTGGGCTGGCCACAGGGAGGGTGGGAGGGTGAATAGGCAGATGTTGTGGGTGGTCTGGGCTCTGCAATTGCATCTCCACAATCAATGGGACTGCCCGTTCCAGAAGCCGAAACCCGCCTGATGGCAGCTAGCCTGGGGTCAGCCCGCCCACCTCCTCGGGAGTTCCTACCTCCACCTGATGTACCGGAGTATTTGTGTGGTAAGCACCAGATAGTGTCCCAGGCACCTTTCACTTAACCGAGGTGAGTGTCTCTGTGATGGTGAAAGGTGTTGGAGATAGCTGTGACGGAAAATCTGTGTCATCCTCGGACTTCAGCTCCAGGTTTTCCTGGGTCTCGAGTATATAGGTCCTCTCCGTGTTGGTATCCTCGTCGCTGCTCTCCACCCATGGCTGTGGCTGGGGGTAGGGAACACCAACAGGACCCCCCCCCCCCCCCCCCATCACCAGCAAATCCTGCAAGACAGAAGACGACGCATGATTAGACTGCAGGCCAGGGGGTAGTGGTGGTTGTGGGGGGGGTGTAGTGAGGGGGTAGCATAAGGGTAGTGTAGGGATGAGGCTAGTGTTGGGTGGGGCGGGTTGAAAGACGTGTCACAGGGAAATCACAACTCAGCAGGGTCTCACGTCCTCACCCGAGGCTGATCTCCATCCTGGTGACTGCCCTTTCCTCGAGCCCGCCGAGCATATCCAGGGTGGGGAGGGGCCACTCGTCTGGCGGTCCCCCTCCAGTCTTTTAAAGTATAATTTTTTCCTTCATGGGATTTGGGCGTCGCTGGCTGGACCTGCATTAATTGCCCATCCCTGAGGGCATTTAATAGTCAACCATTTTGCTGTGGATCTAGAGTCACATTAGGCCAGACCAGGTAAGGTCAACAAATTTTAATCTCTAAAGGACATTAGTGAACCAGATGTGTTTTTACGACAATCAACGATGGTTTCATGGCCTTTAATCCATGGCTTTTAATTCCAAATTTTTATTGAATTCAAATTTCACCATCTTTCGTGGTGGGATTCAAACCCAGAACCTTGGATTATCACTCCAGCAACAATACCACTATGCCATTGCCCTCCCCATCCGCTCCCTTGTGGTTATGGGCAGCCTTCTTCTGAGGGGGAGGGAAACAGAAAATGAACAGTTAGCCAGTCTGATGACGCATGCAGCCCCGGGAGTGGGTAGCTGTCGCCTTCAGTGGCCAGGGCACCCGGCCATGGTGACCTGCATATGGGGAAGGGTGGGGGTTGGGCCACCCTCCAGGTGGGGGATGGTGGGGTTACGGGTGTGTGGGATGGAGGTTGGTACCAGGGGCACAGTGCTGCCTATTCACCCTAGTCACCTGAGGAGGTCATACAGTTTTTACGGCACTGCAGGTTAGTCCGTCAGGTGTTGCTTGTGGCGCTTGCTGAATCTGCCACCGGCACCCAGGCATGGCGAACTGCAGCAGCTGGCACCCTCCTTCCCGGGCCGGGATACAGGATTGCCCGCCTCTCCTCCACAGAGCTCAAGAGGGTCTCAAGCTCAGTGTCGGTGAATCTTGGGACCACTCTCCTTGCTGCCATTTTGTTGGCTGGGATGGTGTGGGGAATAAAGTGTGTATATGCGACTGCAGCTTGTCAGCCTCCTGAGTGTAGATCGTGAACCCGGCACCGTTTCTCATTTGAATCGATTGTGTTCCATGTGTACTGGTGCTAGACCTTCAACGGTGGCTGAATCAGTCCAGGTGCGGCGCCAGATTTGCCGTCATGGAAGTCCACAAATCCTGCCCGGGCGCCAGGAAAATGAATCCCGACTCATAATCTTCATTGAACGGCACATTCAAGAACAGGACAAGGAACAGCACCAACTGCTGTACATGGCCTTTGTTGAAAACCTTAGACTCTGACAACCATGAAGGCTTGTGTAGTGTTCTACACAAACTTAGCTATTCTCAGAAATAGCTAATTGGTTGCAATCCCTGGGAACAAAATTGGACTTTTTTGGAATCTGCTGACAGGCAAATCATGTAGAACTTTGATGTTCCACAAAATGTATTTCCAGTAGGGAACAAAACAGTCTGAGATGTTCAGTCGTTTTGCAAACTTTTGTAAAATTTTAATGGAGAATAATAAATGTTGAGAGAAAGGGAAGGGTGTTACTAAAGCCTTTGACTATGTACACCCAATTCCTGGCAGTATATGAGGAAAGACCGGCCAATACACCTCAGTGATGTATTCTTTCAATCCAAAAATGCCAACTAAAAATGGCTGTTTACATTGGGTTACAGATGTTCAGATTTTGTAACATCAGGAAAAAGTTAGAAGAAATAACTTGCATTTAAATTATATCTTTCACTATCTTGGGATGGCTGAAACCGCTCTTAAGAACATAAGAAATATAAGCAGTAATAGGTTATTGATCCCCTTGAACCTCAGCCAGTCAGTAAGATCATGGCTGATCTGATGTGGCCTTAACTCCACTTTCTGTATCCCATAACCCTGAACTGCCTTGTCAATCAAAAATCTGTAACTCAGCCTTGAATATTTTCAATGACTCAGCCTCCACTGTTTGCTGGGAGAGAGAATTCCAAAGGCAAATGACGCTCTGAAAGGAAAAATTCCTCCTCATCTGAAACTATCCATATTCGTTTGCAAGCTCTTTGAGTGGGATTTTCTGGCTCCCTGACAGTGTGTTTTCCAGCGACGGAGTAGACTCACTGTTGGCTGCCAGAGGGACCTTCCGATCATAGAAGATCCCGCTACTGGGAAGAGCCTGAAAGTCCCGCCCTTTGTAACCTCCTCGCAACTTGCTTCCCTACCTATCTTCATATCATTAGCAAATTTGACAGTCAGTCCCTTCATCCAATAATCAACGTACATTATAAATAGTTGAAACTCCAGCACTAATTCCTGTGACATTCCATCAGTTATAGTTTGCCAATTTGAAAATTATCCATTTATCCTGACTCTGTTTCCTGTGAGTCAGCCAGTCCTCTATTCATACTAATATACCATCCCCAACCCCAAGTTTACATCTCTGGGCAAACCCCTCCACAGTCCATCTCAAAGCGAACTTCATTTTTTACAACCTAAGGAATTCCGTGAGGTCGCTCACCCCCACCCCAGGTTCGACAGCCCTGAGTCCCTCCATTCCAACAAGATCTGTCTCCGGGCTACTAGGGAGGCAAAGGCCAAGACATCGGCCTCTCTCGCCCCCTGGACTCGGGACAGTGGTGAATGTATAATATAAATTCACACTGTGTGTCCCTGTGGGCTCCATCTGTGAGCCGTTGCGCGGCTCTGCCCACAGGGGGAGATGAGGAGCATGTACAGGGCTCCACCCTTGGCTCCGCCCATGGCTCCTCCCACAACCGGAAGTATAAAGTGCTGCGGTCTTGCGAGCCTGCCTTCAGTTCAGCTAGTCGCAGGCAGGCTCAGTTGTAAGTCGATTAAAGCCACAGTTTACTTCTCGTGTCCTTGAGTGAATTGATGGTCGCATCAATTTAATCGACTTTAAAAAAACTACCATGGGATCAGCCCTCAAACCTGATCGACTGGAACTCGATCCACAGGCCGCAGAAGCGAAGGAAATATTTCTGTATTGGCTTTGGTGCTTCAAAGCCTACCTGGCTGCGTCGACTACCTCCGCTGTTACTGAAGAACAGAAACTCTACATGCACAGGTGAGCCATCGCATTTCAACTCAACTTGATAGTACCGACTCGTACACCGAGGCCCTCGCGATACTCGACTGCCTGTACGTGCATGAAGTTTACGCGTGGCATATTTTTACTACCCGCCGCCAGTGCCCTGCAGAGTCGCTAGAAGACTACCTGCGCGACCTAAAAGCTCTAGCTTGGGAATGTAACTTACAGGCTGTGACAGCCTCCCAGCACATGGAACTCGACGTCCGAAATGTGTATGTCGAAGGGGTCCGGTCCAATTATGTGCGCCAGCGTCTCCTCGAAAAAGGGGCCCAGAACTTGAAGGACACGGTAACATAACGAGGTCGCTTTTCAAAGTTTAAACTCGTTCCCAGCCGACCACGCCATCGTGGACCCCCGACCAGAGACTACCCCAGGCCTGCGCCGCGCGGCCACCTGCCCACCACGGAGGGTTATCGTGCCACTTTTGCGGCCTACCCCAACACCCACGGCAGCACTGCCTGGCCCGCAACGCGACCTGCAGCAGCTGCGGACGGAAAGGACACTTTGCGAAGATATGCCAGGCTAAAACCAAAACCTCAAACTCAAACGCTATCCAGAACAATCACCCCTCCAGCTCACAGGTCCGCAGACCCCGCAATGTGGCAGTGTGTTTGCCGACTCCGCCTCCGCACGACATGTGCGACTCATGGGGGCCGCCATCTTGGCTATCTTCCCCCACGTGGCTGGACATGTGCGATTCATGGGTGCCGCCATCTTCCTTGAGCCCGCCACATGCAATCAACGGGGGCGCCCATCTTGGACGCCATATTCCTCGCCGCCCGCAACGTGCGATCAACGGGGGGCGCCATCTTGGCCATCACTCGATATGCAAATCGACAACTACGACCTCCGCGGACAGTAATCACGGCCGCTCCAGCACCGCTGACCAAGCCACCGACAACACAGTCACTTTGGACCAGTCGCGGCCAAAGCACCTCAGAAGCTCCATGATGTCCGTTCAAGTCAACGGATACAAGACACCGTGCCTCTTTGACTCCGGGAGCACCGAGAGTTTCGTTCACCCAGACCTGGTAAGGCACTGCTCGCTCCCGATATTTCCAGCATGGCAAACTATCTCCGTCGCCACGGGGTCGCACTCGGTCCAGATAAAAGGGCGTACGTTGCGACACTAACGATACAGGGCGCCAACTACTCCAACTTCCAATTGTATGTACTCCCAGACCTCTGTGCCCCTCTCCTACTCGGACTCCATTTTCAGTGTAACCTCAGGAGCCTAAAACTCAGCTTCGGCGGACCCCTGCCCCCTCTCACTATATGCAGTTTAGCAACTCTAAAAATCGACCCCCCTCCACTCTTGGCGAACGTCACCGCTAACTGCAAACCCGTGGTCAATCGCAGCAGGAGGCATAGCCTGCAGGACAGGCTATTTATTAGAGCTGAAGTCCAGCGGCTCTTACGTGAGGGAATCATAGAGGCCAGTAATAGCCCCTGGAGAACTCAGGTGGTGGTCGCCAAGACCGGGGAAAAGTTCCGGATGGTGGTTGATTACTGCCAGACCATTAACCGGTTCACGCACCTCAATGCGTACCCCCTCCCCAGGATTGCAGACATGGTGAATCAGATCGCCCAGTACCGCATATTCACCACGGTGGATCTGAAGTCTGCATACCACCAGCTCCCAATCCGCCCGGAGGACCGCCACTACACGTCGTTCGAGGCAGATGGCCGCCTCTTCCATTTCCTCCGGGTTCCCTTTGTCGTCACGAATGGGGTCTCGGTGTTGCAACGAGCAATGGACCGAATGGTGGACCAGTACAGGCTGCGGGCTAACGTCACCATCTGCGGCCATGACCAGCAGGACCTGATGCCAACCTCCACCGATTTCTTCAAACTGCCCAGAAACTCAATCTCACCTACAATAAGGAGAAATGCGTTTTCCGCACAACCAGACTAGCCATCCTCGGCTATGTAGTGGAAAACGGAGTCCTGGGGCCTGACCCGGACCGTATGCAACTCCCCTCTTACAACACCTTCTCCCTCATTGTTCCAGCGTCCTCAATAGGTGCCTTGGACTTTTCTCCTTTAACGCCCAGTGGGTCCCCCAGTATGCAGACAAAGCCCGCCCACTATTTAAGACCACACTCTTCCCACTGTCAGCCGGGGCCCGCCAGGCCTTCAACTGCATCAAGGTGGACATCGCCAAATCCGCCATGCGGGCGGTGAATGAATCCGTCCCCTTTCAGGTGGAGAGCGACGCCTCAGAGGTCGCTCTCGCTGCCACTCTGAACCAGGCAGGGAGACCAGTAGCTTTCTTCTCCCGAACCCTCTCCGCTTCGGATCTTTGACACTCCTCAGTCGAAAAAGAAGCTCAAGCCATTGTGGAAGCCGTACGGCACTGGAGGCACTACCTCACAGTTAGGAGGTTTACCCTCATCACCGACCAGAGATCGGTTGCCTTCATGTTCGACAACTCGCAACGGGGCAAAATAAAAAACGATAAAATTTTGAGGTGGAGGATCGAACTCTCCACCGATAATTATGACATCATATACTGTCCGCGCAGATCGTGCAATCCCTGGTGATGGCTTTTACCTCCTCGGTGGAGAAAGGCAGATTTTGGGATTTGATGTAGTGGGCGAGCCGGGTGACCCCCGGGTGGCAGAGGTCATTGTGGATAGCCTGTAATCGGTCGTCCAGCCCATCCCAGAGCAAATCCGTGGTTTCCACAAATCGTTGCCAAACCAAGGCACCCTCAAGCCTCAGGTACTGTCCCCACACCTTCAGGGCCACCACCACCACCAGATTTGAGTACCTGGCCAGCGGGAACGGCAGAGGCCGACAGTGCGCCTAAGCTACGTTCTAACAAGAAGATGCCTCTATCCGCTCCCATATCGACCCCTCCCCCACTACCCACTTCCTAACCCAGGCTAGGTAAGGAACCAGTAGTAGTTCATCAAATTTGGATAGGTCAGCCCGCACCCCACCCCCCCATGTCCCTGCTCCAGCAGCACCTTCACCCGTAGAGGTTTCCTCGCCCACACAAAATCCAAGATCAATGCATTAATCTTCCTAAAGAAAGCCTTTGGAATAAAATTGGAAGATTCTGGGACATGAATAAAAAGCTCAGGAGTAAAGCCACCTTCACGGACTGCACACGCCAATGGCAGCACATTCCACCTCTTAAAATCCCCCTTCATCCATTCCACCAACCTCCACAAATTCAATTTATGTAGCTCCTCCTGTCCCCGCACCACCTCGATGCCCAAATACCTAAAACCCACCCCTGCCACCTTAAACGGCAGCTTGCCCAATCTCCTCTCCTGCCCCTTCGCCTGCATTGGAGGGACCTCATTCTTCTCCATGTTCAATTTCACCCCAGAGAACTGCCCACATTCCTCCAAAATGTCTATGACCCCTCAATACCTTACAATGGATCTGCATATAGCAACACCATGTGCTCCACCCCCCCCCCCCCCCCCCCCCCCCCCCCCCCCGGCACTATCTCATGTCAACCCCAAATTCGTTCGCTCTCGGCCCCCCAAACCTCCATGTGTCCACTTCTCCCATGCGCTCCATAAACCCCTTAGCTCCCGCGCCACCACAGACACCCTGCTCGACCGCGGACTCGCCCGATCCAATCTTGCCTCAATAACCGTATTAAAATTCGCTCCCCCCCCAAATAATCAGCCGGTGCGAGTCCAGATCCAGGATCATCCCCAGAACCCGCCTCATGAATTGGATATCATCTCAATTTGGGGCATAAATGTTCACCAAGACCACTGGCATCCCCTCCAATTTCCCATTCACCATCTCAAACCTTTCCCCCGAATCTGCCACTATATTCCCCACCTCAAATGCTACCCGCTTATTTATCAACACTACCATTCCCCGCATCTTCATAAGTAATCCTGAGTCAAAGACTTGGCCTATCCATCCTTTCCGTAGCCTAGTCTGCTCCCCGATCTTCAAGTGCATTTCCTGTAAAAATGCCACATCCGCCTTTAAGCACCTCAAGTGCGCAAACACGCGCAACCGTTTGGCACATTCAGCCCTCTCACATTCCATGTGATCAGCCTCACTAGCATCGCCTTTGGTGGCTCGTTCGCCTGCAGCTTCCTCATCAGCACCCAGAGGAAACCCATGCAGACACGGGGAGAACGTACAGACTTCGCACAGACAGTGACCTAAGCCGGGAAGTGAAACCGGGTACCTGGCGCTGTGAAGCAATGTATGCTGTCCATACATGTGCTGTAACACATCACCCCTTTGCTGTGCGATGTTGTGGAGGATGCAGGAAGCCACGATGCTGTGGGCGACCCTCCCAGCGCTATACTGTAGGGCCCCTCCAGTGCAGTCCCGGCACCTGACCCGCACCTACAGGGTGCTGAAGCACTGCTTGATCATCCTCCTGTTCACTGCATGGGCGTCATCGTAGCAGATCTCAGCATTGGCGTGTGGCCTCCGGATAGGCATCATCAGCCACGACCGCAACAGATGGCTCCTGGGCGACAGGGGTCCAGCCAGGGATGTGCTTCGAAGTGGCCAGGAACCAACAAGTGTGCCAGGATAAAGGCGCCGTGCACACTGCCCGGATATCGGGCGCAGATATGCATAATCCATATCTGATGATCACATATCAGCTAAACGTTCATCGAATGGATCCCCTTTCGGTTTGTGTAGAGTGGTCATCTGCAGGTGCCCCTAGAGTGACATGCATCCTGTCAATCACCACCTGGATCCGGGGCATCCAATCGATGGTGGCGAACCTCGCTGCCCGGGCATCCTGGTGGACTGGGTCCACATTGTATTGGATGTATTGTGCCGACTGGGCATTTTGGGCCTCTGGGACGATGCAGTTACACCTGGATGGGAAACCTGATGCCCCGCCGGCAGATAGCAGCCCATTAGGAAGGCGGAGGGGGGGGGGGTGGTGGAGGTGCGGGATGGCGGGTGGAGGGCAGGAGAGGGGGGTATGCATACAGCCGGTGTCACTCTGTAGAACCAGGGGCCAAGGTGGTCAGTGGGGTGTACAGCCAGATGGCTGCTTTTCAGGCCGCGGCAATAGTGGTCCGTGCCTGAACACTGCCCCAGCCCCATGGGGGGGGGATCACCCCAGCCACACAACCCATTCCCCTGTCACCACCCTGCCCCAGCCCTGGCCTGGTAGGTCCCCCTCTCACCCAACCAGCCCGGCCAGTGTCATGAGCGGCGGTCCACGGTTACGCCTCTCCATGCCCTACCTCCTCTTTCTCCCTCATCAGCCACAGAGTCATTTTCATGATTTTTAAAAGCACAAGTGAACCTTGCCATCAGGAATTCGACTCAGTGTAGGCGAGAATTGTGGAGGCCTCGGAGAAAACTGGGTCAGGTCCGCTAATGATATGCCAATGGCGTTTACTGTACATGTGTTCTGGAATGCATTGATGTCGCTGTTGAGGCAACGGAGAATCGCGATTTGACGTGAAACCGACACTTGCCCCGATTTCGGCATTGGAACCGATTCTCTGCCGAATCGCGTTTCCCGCTTCCAGTGCTGGCCAACGGAGAATCCCACCCTACATCTACTTGTCCATTTTTATCCAACATATATTCATCAAGCATAATTTTCCTTTCTGTTATAATCCTACAGAAGCCCTAGGTATCTGCAACGTCAGAATCTCTAGCGCCTCATCTGAGTATGATCTACCTAGATGAGGGGATGGAGCTACCCCCTTAATCCAGGGGCCTGTGGGACATAAATATTCCTGCCCACGTATGGGCTGGTGCGGGAGACCCTTCAAAGAGTAAGAGATGTAATATAAGAGGTATAATAAATATTTGAGTATTTTGCAGTCGACGCTTTTATGTTGTCGCTTGCCTAGGACTTTACACTGGTAACGAGGGAAAAGTAGAGCTGCAGGAGATGCTATTTCCTCCGGACCAGTCCCACCTCGACTAGGCATCCGGAGGCCGACATCCAGGTTGCAGGTAATCTACTAATTGGAAGATTGGAGGTGTTCAACGCCAAGACAAGTGGCTGGACCCAATATATCGAGCGAGTGCACAATGTTTTTCGCCTAAACGGCATTGACGGGGGCACCAGACAATGGTGTGTGGTAGTCGGTATTAGGGGTATTACGGTACCCAGGTTGAGGCTGTAAGACCATTGGTGTGGGAGGTACCTGAGACAGCAAGATCATTGGTGAAGCCTGCCTGCTGGTTCCGCCCGGTAAGGCGGAGTATAAGAGTCTGTGTCTCCCCAGCTGCTGCATTCTGTACCTGCGCTGCTGGGGGAAACATCTACTCCAATAAAGCCTTCAATTGTCATCCAATCTCACTTCTGGAGTCATTGATCAAGCATCAATTTATTGGACTAAATTTTAAAGAATAGAGCTCCGAATCAAGCCGGAATGTCTGCAACTCAGCCCCCAGGCGGCAAACTCAGCGGCGACTTTCAAACACTGGCTGGCGTGCTTCAACGGGTACCTCAGGACGGCCACGACTACACCCACGGAGGACCAGAAGATGCAAGTTCTCGAGGGTGAGCCCAGAGATCTACACCCTCATCGAGGATGCGGACAATTTCGAGGCCGCGATGGCCCTGTTGAAAGGACACTACATTCGCCCAGGAAACCAGGTCTACGCCTGACATCTGCTAGCGACAAGGCGACAAATCCCGGGGGAATCGCTGGATGAATACTACCTTGCGCTTCTGATACTAGGTAGGAACTGTGCTCTGCTCGCAAGTTTCAGCCAGCGACCACACAGAACTTTTAATCCGGGACGCATTCGTTGCAGGTATGCTGTCCTCCCAAATCCGTCAGCGGCTGCTAGAAAAAGAGACACCAGGTTTCAAGGAGGCACAGGCCCTTGCTAGCTCCCTGGATGTGGCCTCCCGAAACACCCGCGCGTACGTCACCGACCGCGCGGCAGCCCCTTGGGCAGCGTGGAACCCGCCCGCGGCTGACCCCGATGCATCCCTCATCCCCTCACAAGCTTGTGCCGCGCGGCTACCAGGCAACCCCGGGGGGGCCCCGCTGTTACTTTTGAGGGCAAGCCAAGCACCCCCGGCAGCACTGACCGGCCCGCTCCTCCACCTGCAAAGGGTGCGGCAAAAAGAGCCATTTCATGGCGGTATGCCAGGCCTGGGCGGTCGCCGCAGTCCCCAGGTGTAAACTGGGGCCGCCACCAGAACTCTCTGCACGGTACACGCGCGGGCAGTGGTCGCCGCCATCTTCATTTTCCAGAGCCACGTTCGGGCTCCGGGCGGCGCCATCTTGTTCCCCAGGGACTACGTGCGACATGTGGGCGCCGCCATCTTGCACACCCCCAGCCATGTGCGATCTGTGGGCGCCGCCATCTTGGCTGGAGTCTCAGGACCCTGATTCCGATGACCACACACCGCCCGTGGAAAATCTTCAACTTTTACCACAACTCGCCTCGGTGACCCTGGACCAGTCTCGGCCCCGAACGCTCTTGACCACGACGATGACCGTGCTTATCAACGGACTCAAAACATCCTGCCTGATCGACTCCGGGAGCACAGAGAGCTTCATACACCCCAACACGGTAAGTCGCTATTCTCTTCCCATACACCCAGTTAATCAAAGAATCTCCCTGGCCTCCGGGTCTCACTCTGTAGAGATCAAGGGGCTCTGCGTAGCTAACCTCACGGGCCAGGGAAGGGAACGTAACAATTTCCGACTCTGTGTCCTTCCTCACCTCTGTGCTGCCACCCTCCGAGGGTTAGATTTCCAATGCAACCTCCAGAGCTTAACCTTTAAATTCGGTGGCCCTAAACCCCCCCCCCCCCCCCCCTCAATGTCTGCAGCCTCGCGACCCTCAAGGTCGACCTGCCTTCCCTTTTTGCGAACCTCACCCCAGATTGCAAACCCGTCGCCACTAGGAGCAGACGGTACAGTGCCCAGGACCGGACCTTCATTAGGTCGGAAGTCCAGTGGCTACTGAACGAAGGTATTATCAAGGCTAGCAACAGCCCCTGGAGAGCTCAAGTAGTGGTTGTAAAGACCGGGGAGAAGCACAGGATGGTCATCGATTATAGTCAGACCATCAACAGGTATACACAGCTCGACGCGTACCCTCTCCCCCGCTTATCTGGTCAATCAGATTGCACAATACAAGGTCTTTTCCACGGTGGACCTCAAATCCGCCTATCACCAGCTCCCCATCCGTCCGGACGACCACAAATACACTGCATTCGAAGCAGGTGGGCGACTCTACCACTTCCTGAGGGTTCCCTTCGGTGTCACAAATGGAGTCTCGGTCTTCCAACGGGAGATGGACCGAATGGTTGACCGGTACGGTTTGCGGGCCACGTTTCTGTACCTCGACAATGTGACCATCTGCGGCCACGACCAGCAGGACCAGGACACCAACCTCCAAAAATTCCTCCATACCGCAAACATCCTTAATCTCACCTACAAGGACAAATGCGTGTTCAGCACCGACCGTCTCGCCATCCTCTGCTACGTAGTGCATGATGGAGTTATAGGCCCAGATCCCGAACGCATGCGCCGCCTCATGGAGCTTCCCCTCCCTCACTGCTCCAAGGCCCTGAAACGCTGCCTGGGATTTTTTTCATATTGCGCCCCGTGGGTCCCCAATTATGTGGACAAGGCCCGCCCACTAATCCAATCCACGGTTTTTCCCCTGTCGGCAGAGGCCTGCCAGGCCTTCAGCCGCATAAAAGCGGACATCGCAAAGGCCACGATGCACGCAATCGACGAATCCCTTCCATTCCAAGTCGAGAGCGACGCGTCCGCATAGCTCTGGCGGCCACCCTCAACCAAGCGGGCAAGCCCCTGGCCTTCTTCTTCTGAAATCTCCATGCTTCAGAAATCTATCATTCCTCCATTGAAAAGGAGGCCCAGGCCATAGTAGAAGCTGTGCGGCATTACCTGGCCGGCAGGAGATTCACGCTCCTCACTGACCAATGGTCGGTTGCTTTCACGTTTGATAATGCACAGCGGGGCAAGATAAAGAATGATAAGATCTTACGGTGGAGGATCGAGCTCTCCACCTACAACTATGAGATCCTGTATCGTCCCGGGAAACTAAACGAGCCCCTGATGCCCTATCCCGCGGCACATGTGCCAACGCACAAGTGGACCAACTCCGGGCCCTCCATGAGGACCTCTGCCACCTGGGGGTCACTCGATTCTTCCATTTTATCAAGACCCGCAACCTGCCCTACTCCATCGAGGAGGTCAGGACCGCCACCAGGAACTGCCAAATCTGTTGAATGTTTGAGGTGAGGGACGCCTCCAGGTGAGGGAAGATCGAGACTCCATCTGTGACACCGAAGGGAACCCTCAGTAAGTGGTATAGCCGCCCATCTGCTTCGAATGCAGTGTCCCTGCTGATTTTATCTGTGGGAAGTGCACCCAACTCCAGCTCCTCAAAAACTGTGTTAGGGAACTGGAGCTGGATGAACTTCGGATCATTCGGGAGGCAGAGGTGGTCAAAGATAGAAGCTTCAGGGAGGTAGTTACGCCAAAGAATAAAGATAGATGGGTGACGGTGAGAGGGGCTCGGTGGAAGCAGTCAATACAGGGATCCCCTGTGGTCGTTCCCCTTAGTAACAGGTATACCGCTTTGGATAGTTGGGGGCGGAACTTACCTGGGGTCAGCCATGGGGTACAGGTCTCTGGCACAGAGTCTGTCCCTGTTGCTCAGAAGGGAAGGGGGAGAGGAGAAGAACATTAGTCATTGGAGACTCCATAGTTGGGGGGATAGACAGGAGATTCTGTGGGAACGAGAGAGACTCGCGGTTGGTGTGTTGCCTCCCAGGTGCCAGGGTCCGCAATGTCTCGGATCATGTTTTCGGGATCCTTAAGGGGGAGGGGGAGCAGCCCCAAGTCGTGGTCCACATAGGTACCAACGACGTAGGTAGGAAAAGGGATAGGGATGTTAGGCAGGAATTCAGGGAGCTAGGGTGGAAACTTAGATCCAGGACAAACAGAGTTATTATCTCTGGGTTGTTACCCGTGCCACGTGCTCGCGAGTCGAGGAATAGGGAGAGAGAACAGTTGAACATGTGCCTGCAGGGATGGTGCAGGAGGGAGGGTTTCAGATTCCTGGACAATTGGGGCTCATTCTGGGGTAGGTGGGACCTCTACAAATGGGATGGTCTACACTTGGACCAGAGGGATACTAATATCCTGGGGGGGAGGTTTGCTAATGCTAGTCGGGAGGGTTTAAACTAGTTCAGCAGGGGATTGGGAACCTGAATTGTCGCTCCAGTACACAAGAAGCTGAGAGTAGTGAGGTCATGAGTAAGGTTTCAAAGTTGGAGGAGTGTACCGGCATGAAGGAAGGTGGTTTAAAGTGCGTCTACTTCAATGCCAGGAGCATCCGGAATAAGATGGGTGAGCTTGCGGCATGGATTAGTACTTGGGACTTCGATGTTGTGGCCATTTCGGAGACATGGATAGAGCAGGGCGAGGAATGGTTGTTGCAGGTGCCGGGGTTTAGATATTTCAGTAAGCTCAGGGAAGGTGGTAAGAGAGGGGGAGGGGTGGCATTGTTAGTCAAGGACAGTATTACGGTTGCTGAGAGGACATTTGATGAGGACTCGAATACTGAGGTAGTATGGGCTGAGTTAAGAAACAGGAAAGGAGAGGTCACCCTGTTAGGGCTTTTCTATACGCCTCCGAAAAGTTCCAGAGATGTAGAGGAAAGGATTGCAAAGATGATTCTGGATAGGAGCGAAAGTAACAGGGTAGTTGTTATGGGGGACTTTAACTTTCCAAATATTGACTGGAAACACTATAATTCGAGTACTTTAGATGGGTCCGTTTTTGTCCAATGTGTGCAGGAGGGTTTCCTGATGCAGTATGTAGATAGGCCAACAAGAGGCAAGGCCGTATTGGATTTGGTACTGGGTAATGAACCAGGACAGGTGTTAGATTTGGAGGTAGGTGAGCACTTTGGTGATAGTGACCACAATTCGAGTACGTTTACTTTAGCGATGGAAAGGGATAGCTATACACCGCAGGACAAGAGTTATAGCTGGGGGAAAGGTAATTATGATGCGATGAGGCAAGACTTAGGATGCATCGGCTGGAGAGGAAAACTGCAGGAGATGGACACAATGGAAATGTGGAGCATGTTCAAGGAACAGCTACTGCGTGTCCTTGATAAGTATGTACCTGTTAGGCAGGGAGGAAGTGGTCGAGCGAGGGAACCATGGGTTACTAAAGCAGTTGAAACACTTGTCAAGAGGAAGAAGGAGGCTTATGTAAAGATGAGACGTGATGGTTCAGTTAGGGCGCTTGAGAGTTACAAGTTAGCTAGGAAGGCTCGAAAGAGAGAGCTAAGAAGAGCCAAGCAAGGACATGAGAAGTCTTTGGCAGGTAGGATCAAGGATAACCCTAAAGCTTTCTATAGATATGTCAGGAATAAAAGAATGACTAAGGTAAGAGTAGGGCCAGTCAAGGACAGTAGTGGGAAGTTGTGCGTGGAGTCTGAGGAGATAGGAGAGATGCTAAATGAGTATTTTTCGTCAGTATTCACACAGGAAAAAGACAAAGTTGTCGAGGAGAATACTGAGATACAGGCTACTAGACTAGAAGGGCTTGAGGTTCATAAGGAGGAGGTGTTAGCGATTCTGGAAAGTGTGAAAATAGATAAGTCCCTGGGCCGGATGGGATTTATCCTAGGATTCTCTGGGAAGCTAGGGAGGAGATTGCTGAGCCTTTGGCTTTGATCTTTAAATCATCTTTGTCTACAGGAATAGTGCCAGAAGACTGGAGGATAGCAAATGTTGTCCCCTTGTTCAAGAAGGGGAGTAGAGATAACCCCGGTAACTATAGACCAGTGAGCCTTACTTCTGTTGTGGGAAAAGTCTTGGAAAGGTTTATCAGAGATAGGAGGTATAATCATCTGGAAAGGAATAATTTGATTAGAGGTAGTCAACATGGTTTTGTGAAGGGTAGGTCGTGCTTCACAAACCTCATTGAGTTCTTCGAAAAGGTGACCAAACAGGTGGATGAGGGTAAAGCAGTTGATGTGGTGTATATGGATTTCAGTAAAGCGTTTGATAAGGTTCCCCACGGCAGGCTATTGCAAAAAATACAGAGGCATGGGATTCAGGGTGATTTAGCAGTTTGGATCCGAAATTGGCTAGCTGATAGAAGACAAAGGGTGGTGGTTGATGGGAAATGTTCTGACTGGTGTCCAGTTACTAGTGGTGTACCACAAGGATCTGTTTTGGGGCCGCTGCTGTTTGTCATTTTTATAAATGACTTGGAGGAGGGCGTAGAAGGATGGGTGAGTAAATTTGCAGATGGCACTAAAGTCGGTGGAGTTGTGGACAGTGCAGAAGGATGTTACAAGTTACAGAGGGACATAGATAAACTGCAGAGCTGGGCTGACAGGTGGCAAATGGAGTTTAATACAGAGGAGATTTCCAAGGATGTTGCCTGGTATGGAGGGAAGATCATATGAGGAAAGGCTGAAGGACTTGAGGCTGTTTTCGTTAGAGAGAAGAAGGTTAAGAGGTGACTTAATTGAGGCATACAAGATGATCAGAGGATTAGATAGGGTAAACATTGAGAGCCTTTTCCCTCGGATGGTGATGTCCAGCACGAGGGGACATAGCTTTAAATTGAGGGGAGATAGATATAGGACAGATGTGAGAGGTAGGTTCTTTACTCAGAGAGTAGTAAGGGCGTGAAATGCCCTGCCTGCAACAGTAGTGGACTCGCCAACACTAAACGCATTCAAATGGTCATTGGATAGACATATGGACGATAAGGGAATAGTGTAGAGGGACTTTAGAGGAGTTTCACAGGACGGCGCAACATCGAGGGCCGAAGGGCCTGTACTGCGCTGTAATGTTCTATGTTCTATGCGCGGAGTGCAAGCCGCACTTCTACAGGCCAGAGAAAGCGCACCTGGTAAAGGCTTTCCGTCCCTTTGAACGCCTTATTATGGACTT
This sequence comes from Scyliorhinus canicula, assembly GCF_902713615.1. Taxonomy (NCBI): domain Eukaryota; kingdom Metazoa; phylum Chordata; class Chondrichthyes; order Carcharhiniformes; family Scyliorhinidae; genus Scyliorhinus; species Scyliorhinus canicula. Next base: position 43,258,738 of record NC_052147.1, on the reverse strand, counting down.
CAAGGGGGCCCTCCCATCCACCGACCGCAACACGTACTTCCTGAACGTGATTGACGAGTACTCCTGGTTCCCGTTCGCCATCCCCTGCCCCGACATGACCGCAGCCACCGTCATAAAAGGCCTCCACAGTATCTTTATACTGTTCAGTTTCCCCGCCTACATACACAGCGATAGGGGGTCCTCCTTCATGAGTGATGAACTGCGCCAATTCCTGCTCAGCAAGGGCATTGCCTCGAGCAGGACCAGTTATAACCCCCAGGGAAACGGGCAAGTAGAGAGGGAGAACGGAACGGTCTGGAAAACCATCCTCCTGGCCCTGCTGTCCAGAAATCTCCCAGTCTCTCGCTGGCAGTAGGTCCTCCCCGATGCACTCCACGCCATCCGATAACCGCTGTGTACCACGACAAACGAAACACCTCAGGAACTTTTCCTTGTCTTTCCTAGGAAGTCCTCCTCCGGGTCCTCGCTCCCAACATGGCTGGCAGCCCCTGGACCCATCCTGCTCTGCAAACACGTTGGACCCATTGGTTGAGAGGGTCCACCTCCTTCACGCTAACCCTCAGTACGCCTACGTGACGTACCCCGACGGCCGACAGGATACGGTCTCCCTACGGGACCTGGCGCCCACTGGATCCCCCCACCTACCCCACCTTCCCTCCCACCAGCGCACCCCACGGCTGCCCCCTTCCCAGGTGGATCAGTTCTCCTACTAGTCCCATTTCGGGGTGATGAAGCTACCGAAGAAACCGAAGTCACGCTCCCGGAGTCACAGATGCCCGAGCCGGCGCCTGCATCACCGCCGAAACTGCAAAGTTCACAGAGGACGACCAGGGCCCCCGATCGACTAATTGCTTCATTTAGATATGCACATGTAAATAAATACTGTAGATAGTTGTGACATGTAACAAGGCAAAACACTGTACCACCGATGGGTACCACCATAATCTCAACCTCTAACACTGTATAACGCAAGACCACCAACCCCGCAGGACTCTTTTTTTAAAACGGGATGAATGTGGTAGTCGGTATTAGGGGTATTACGGTACCCAGGTTGAGGCTGTAAGACCATTGGTGTGGGAGGTACCTGAGACAGCAAGATCATTGGTGAAGCCTGCCTGCTGGTTCCGCCCAGTAAGGTGGAGTATAAGAGTCTGTGTCTCCCCAGCTGCTGCATTCTGTACCTGCGCTGCTGGGGGAAACATCTACTCCAATAAAGCCTTCAATTGTCATCCAATCTCGCTTCTGGAGTCATTGATCGAGCATCATAATATGCTTATTGGGGAAAGTGCATCTCGACCTGAAGAAAGCAACCAAAATAGCTTTGTCCCGGGAGCTTCAAGGAATGGCTGTCCTCAACCTAGGGTGCCCAGCTGGATGCTGAGTGTTCCCTTCCTGTGCTATAGTTCAGGACTTCCGCCATTGAGGACGCGCTCCCAGTGACCAGAACCAGCGGCAACACTTTTCCGGCGAGAGACTCCCGGGGTCTCCCCCACACCAGAGACTCCCTACCAGCGGGATGGACATGTCGTACCGAAAGAAACTGGTGAAACAGGCACCAGCGGTGATGCCCACCGTCCCAGAGGAAGTACCCATTTTGGGGTTGACCAGGCGAGGGGCCACTATGCCCTTGCTGTATCTCAACGCCACAGGTGATGCCCATTCAGATGACGGTCCATAGCAACGGTTTCTTATACAGATGGAATTGATACAAGTGCTGGGGTCTCACTGATCAGCTCCTTTCGACTGGATCCGCACGGGAATCCACGCTTTTGGCATTGTGGGACACTGACGCACGGCTGGCAACATTTACAGGGGGGAGACTTTGGAGATCGCGGGTACCTCAGAAAGCCCCGTGGAATACGTGGCACAGTCTGCCAGCCTACCATTTGTAGTAGTGAAAGGTTCAGGCTCCAGTTCACCAGGGCGGGATTAGCTGAAATGTCTTTGGTTGGACTGGCATCATGTGTGCCACACGTATACCGACGGCCCAGACACGGTATTGGCACGTTTTCCAGGGGTTTTTCAAGGAGGACTCGGTGTCTTCCGAGGAGCCTCAGCCAAGATTTCAGTGGATCCCGAGTCCCAGGCACGGTGTTTTCAGGACCATCCCTATGCACTGAAGCCAAAGGTGGATGCAGAATTGGACCGCCTGGAGCAGTTAGGGATCATCCACCCGGTGCAATTCGCAGATTAGGCTGTGTCGGTTGTACCAGTCATGAAGCTTAATGGTTCTGTCTATCTTTGCGGAGGGTATAAAATTACCATCAATCGAGAGTCCCCTTTAGACCATTACCTGGTACCTAAGATCGAGGACCTGTACCCTTGACTCAGCGGAGGGGAGGGCATACCTTCACCAAGCTCGACATGAGCTATGCTTATCTACCATTAGTTTTGAACCCGGCTTCAAGGAAATACATGACCATCAACACACACAGGAGTACACCAGGTTGCCTTTCGGAGTTTCCTCAGCGTGTGCCATATTTCAGCCAGTAATGGAGACAGGTAGCGGTTTATCTGGATGACGAGTTAATCACCCGTTTGTCCAACCGGGAACAAGTGAAGAACCTCAAGGATATTCTATGTCACTTCAAGGCAGTCGGGGTCTGCCTATGGAGTGAGATGTGTGTATTCTATGTGAAAGAGGTGGTCTTGCACCCAATGGATGACAAGGTATGAGCAATCCAGCAGGCCCCCATGCCCAAGGATCCCATGGAACTGGTCTTTCTTGGGCCTCATAAACTATTATGGAACATTCATCCCAAATTTGGTGATGGTGTTGCCCCCTCTGCACCTGTTATTAAAGAAGGGCCAACGATGGTTTTCAGACCCGCCACAACAGATGGCTTTCGATGAAGTGAAACAGGCTAACATCTTCGCATCTGCTGATTCATTTTGACCCCTCCAAGCCTTTATTGTTAACCTGCAATGCCTCACCTTATGGCATCGGGCTGTTCTGGTGCAGAGATGGATGAAGGTACGGAGTGGCCCATTGTGTTTGCTTCACGCACCCTGGCGGCAGCAGAGCCGAATTACGCACAGATCGAAAAGGTGGTTTGGTGTTGGTCTTCGGGGTGAAGCGATTCCACCAGTACACATACGGACATACGTTCACGGCTTATACGGACCATAAACCTCTTTTGGGGTTGTTAAAGGAGGATAGGGCAATCCCTGCCCATGGCGTCTGCCCGCATTCAGCATTGGACTCTGCTCCTGGTGGCCTATGAATACATGTTGGAACGTCGCCCTAGAACAAAGATTCCACATGCAGATGCTTTCAGCCACCTCCAGGTAAAGGCATGGACACAGACAGAACCATTATTCAACAGGCTCTGTTAATTGTGCTCTATGGGGCCCAGCATCACATTCTCCAGGAGAATCTGTGCGTCTTCACCACGAAGGTGGCCGAACTCAGTGTACTGGATAGCATCCTGTTGTGGAGCTCCTGGGTGGTCATCCCCGAGCGTGGCTAGGGGCAATCCTGCAAGACCTCCACAGTAGACACCCAGGACTCTCTAAAATGAAGATGTTGGCCCAGAGCTATGTATGGTAGCCCAGAATTGACACTACTATTGAGGCTCCAGCAAAACACGGTACATGGTGCCAGGAGCACTAGCAGCTCCCCTCCATCCATTGGAGTGGCCAGAGCCTCTCACCTGTCACCATGTAGATTTTCTGGGACCTGGTGCAGCATGGTGGTGCATTGGTTAGCCCTCCTGCCTCACGGCGCCGAGGACCCGGGTTCGATCCCTGCCCCAGGTCACTGTCGTGTGGAGTTTGCACATTCTCCCCATGTCTGATTGGGGCCCACCCCACAACCCAAAGCTGCACAAAGTAGGTGCATTGGCCACGCTAAATTGTCCCTTAATTGGAAAAAAAAAAGGAATTGGTACTCTAAATTTAAAAAAAAAGATTTTGTGGGGCCTTTTCAGGGAGCAATATATCTCATTATTGTGGATGCACATTCGAAAAGGATGAATGACCGCAACTACATTAAGAGCCACCACTGAGCAACTCAGGCAAACCTTACGTGTGTAAGCGTTTACAAGGACTGAGTATTGAGCTAACTTTTACGAGGGGTTCCTCCTCTTAGTTGCAGCTCAGCTGAACACACAGACCTGCAGACACATCAACTCTGGTTCGGATGGCTTTATTTTTCCAAGCTTGGTCCAACTTCGAGGGATAGTGATTTGGATAAATGCCAAAGCCACTCTGCTTTACACATGGTGCAGATGCTACAATTTTCCAAAAATTAATAGCCCTCCCCAGTTGGACTTGATCCAATTCCTTTCAATTTTATAGTGACCAATGAAGTTTATTTTAAGAAACATGATGACTGTGATAAACTTATAATTTAACCCGATTCTGCCACCTGTATGTAGATTGTCCCACCAGAGGGGAGGCCATATTGGATTTGGTACTTGGTAATGAACCAGGGAAAGTGATAGATTTGTTAGTGGGGGAGCATTTTGGAGGCAGTGACCACGATTCTGTGACTTTCACTTTAGTAATGGAGAGGGATAGGTGTGTGCAACAGGGCAAGGTTTACAATTGGGGTAAAGGTAAATACAATGCTGTCAAACAAGAATTGAAGTTCATAAGGAACATAGGCTGTCAGGGAAGGACGCAAGTGAAATGTGGAACTTGTTCAAGGAACAGGTGCTACGTGTCTTCGATATGTATGTCCCTGTCAGGCAGGGAAGAGATGGTCAAGTGAGGGAACCATGGTTGACAAGAGAGGTTGAATGTCTTGTTAAGAGGAAGAAGGAGACTTATGTAAGGCTGAGAAAACGAGGTTCAGACAGGGCGCTGGAGGGATACAAGATAGCCAGGAGGGAACTGAAGAAAGGGATTAGGAGAGCTAAGAGAGGGCATGAAAAATCTTTGGCGGGTAGGATCAAGGAAAACCCCAACGCCTTTTACATATATGTAAGAAATATGAGAATGACTAGGGCGAGGGTAGGTCCGATCAAGGACAGTAGCGGGAAATTTTGTATTGAGTCTGAAGAGACAGGAGAGGTCTTGAACGAGTTATTGTAGATTAATTTGTTCTTAAGGGCAGCACGGTAGCATTGTGGATAGCACAATTGCTTCACAGCTCCAGGGTCCCAGGTTTGATTCCGGCTTGGGTCACTGGCTGTGCGGAGTCTGCACATCCTCCCCGTGTGTGCGTGGGTTTCCTCCGGGTGCTCCGGTTTCCTCCCACAGTCCAAAGATGTGCAGGTTAGGTGGATTGGCCATGATAAATTGCCCTTAGTGTCCAAAATTGCCCTTAGTGTTGGGTGGGGTTACTGGGTTATGGGGATAGGGTGGAGGTGTTGACCTCGGGTAGGGTGCTCTTTCCAAGAGCTGGTGCAGACTCGATGGGCTGAGTGGCCTCCTTCTGCACTGTAAATTCTATGATAATCTATGATTAATCTAGGACAAAGGTTCTGCACAACATCGTGGGCCGAAGGGCCTGTTCTGTGCTGTATTTTTCTGTGTTCTATGTTGTTTACCAGGATACTTTATCCGTTATGAATATTGTTTTTCTGCTATTCTCATGTTACTTATCGCAGCCAGTTCCTGCCCACCTCATTGTTCATCTAGGGGCAGGATGCTGAAGTTGGTTCTTCTTTACACCATGGATTGTCTGAGACAGGATGTTGGGGGCACTGATAAGAACTGCTTACTCAGCTGACTGTTGTTGCTGGCCACACTATTTCTGTCTAATCCTGTTTGTCTTAAAAACATGGACAAATTAGCTATCTTAAATCCCATCAGGCATTGTGGCCACTGATTTTAGCAAGAGTTTGAATGCTTGTTACTGCTACATCCTAAAAATACATATTTAATGATTAATTATGATTACTGGGTATACTTTCTATGATTAGGCCCAATCGTAATAAACTAATTAATGTTGAACTATTCTAGTCTTATCCTAGCTATCCGGTTTTGAGGGATCTTATCTCAGGAAACGCGCCTTCAAGATGTTCAGTAGCTTCCCGAGGTATTGGTGTCGGACAATGGCGCCACTTTTATGAATTCGGAAGTTGCCGACTTTCTTTTTTTTTTAAATATTTAACTCCGGCATTTTCATAAAAACAAACCGAAACAGAAGCAGAATTATACAACATTATAAATAACCAACCCCCCCCCCCCCCCCCCCCCCCCCTGTCCTGGTCCCCCATCCCTGTCCTCTTCTCCCATCCCGCCTTCCCAATTTTGACCCAATTTCCCCCCCCCCCCCCATCCACTAATTTTACTGACTCTTCAATCCTCCTTGAAGAAGTCAATGAACTGCAAACCCATCTACCGACCCCTTCAGGACGAACTTGACCTTCTCTAGCCTCAGGGATTCTGCCAGGTCGCTCACCCACAACCCCGCTTTCGGCGGCTCTGAGTCCCTCCGTCCAAGTAAGATCCCTCTCCAGGTTATCAGGGAGGCAAAGACCAAGACATCAGCCCCCCTCGCCCCCTGGATTCCAGGTCTTCTGACACCCCGAATATTGCTATCTCTGGAACCGGGGCCACCTTCTGCCCTAGTACCTTGGACCTTACGTCCGCAAATCCCTGCCAGAACCCCTTTACCTTCAGACATGCCAAGAACATGTGGAAGTGATTCGCGGTACTCCCTGCTCACAGCCCACACCTATCCCCTACCTCCTCAAAAAACCTACTCATCCGCGGTACCGTCATACATGCCCTATGAATTACTTTAAACTGAATGAGGCTTAGCCTCGCACACGACGTGGACTCATTCACCCTCCGCAGGACCTCAATCCACATCCCAGCCTCCACCTCCCCTCCCAGTTCCTCCTCCCACGTACGCTTTATATCCCCACCAGGACCCCCTCCCAATCCGCCTGCTCCTTGTGGACGTCAGACACCTTCCCCTCCACTATCTCCTCCTTTGACCTACAACTTCTATATCAACCCCAGGAAAAGACGGCACCTCTCCACAAAATCCCGAACCTGCAGGTACCTGAAACCCGATCCCGCTGGGCAGCTCATACTCTTCCTCCAGGTCCTCCAATTGAGAAAAACAGCTGCCGACAAACAGATTGTCGAATTGCTCAATCCCTGCCTGCCGCCACCCCCGAAACCTCACACCCAGCCCCCCTGGTGCAAACCTATGATTGTCACAAATCGGTGGCCACACCAAGGTACCCTCCAATTCCAAATGCTGACCCCACACTCTCAAGGCTAACACCACCACTGAGCTCACGGAGTGCCTGGCCAGCGAGAATGGCAGAGGCGCTGTTAACAATACACTTCAGCTCATTCCCTCACAAGAAGCCGCCTCCATCCGCCCTCATACCGACCACTCCTCCCCCTACCCATTTCATAACCATGGGGGCCCAAAACTGCTCACAATACTCCAAATCGGGTCTGACCAGAGCCTTATAGCAGAAGTACATCCCTGGTCTTGTATTCTAGACCTCTCGACATGAATGCTAACATTGCATTTGCCTTCCGAACTGCCACCTGAACCTGCACGTTAACCTTAAGAGAATCGTGAACAAGGACTCCCAAGTCCCTTTGTACTTCTGATTTGCTAAGCATCTCCCCATTTAGAAAACAGGCTATGCCTCCATTTCTCCTTCCAAAGTGCATAACCTCACACTTTTGCACAATGTATTCCATCTTCCACTTCCTTGCCCACTCTCCTACCCTGTCCAAGTCTTTATGCAGCCCGCCAGCTTCCTCAATACTACCTGTCCTTCTACAGATCTTTGCATCATCTGCAAACTTAGCAACAGTGCCTTCAGTTCCTTCTTCCAGATCATTAATGTATATTGTGAAAAGTTGTGGTCCCAGCATCGACCCCTGAGGCACACCACCAGTCACTGGCTGCCATCCTGAAAAAGACCCCTTTATCCCCACTCTCTCTCTTCTGCCAGTCAGCCAATCCTCTATCCATGCCAGTATCTAACCCTTAACACCATGGGCTCTTAACTCATTTAACAGTCTCCTATGCGGCACCTTGTCAAAGGCCTTCTGGAACTACCTTCGACAGAAACTTGCCGCTACATTCAGTAGCGATATCGGGCAGTATGACCCACACTGCTCCAGGTTCTCATCCTTTTTCAATCTCAAAGATATGGATGCCTGCGATAATGGAGCAAGGAGTTCCCCTCTTGACACCCTAGTCAGCAAACCCCCCCCCCCCCAAACAAAGCAACCCCATCTCCCTCTATCTCCTGACAACCCCCTCTGCACTCCCGTTAACTCGCCTGCCCAGCTAGCATGGTGGCCCCCGCCTAATGCTTCCAAACCCCCCCCCCCCCCCCCCCCCCCCCCCCCCCCCCCCCCCCGTCCACGCTCCGCCAAAAAGCAGAAACGGTTCACTTAACCTTGATGTTCCCCCACGGAAGGCCTGCCCTCCAAACACCCCGCCATCAAAACAAAAGGAAAATTTCAAGGGGAAAGGTTTCCTGAGAACAAAGAAACATTCGCGCAAACTCCTCCAAAGTTCAGTGTCCTCCTTCTTCTGCCAGTCCATTGTCCCTCATAAACTCCATTGCCTCCTCTGGCATGCCAAAATAATATGCACGCTTCTGGACAGTCATCCAGAGGCAGGCCGGATACAGCACTTCAAATTTCACCCCCTTCTTAAAAAGAGTGTAGCCTAGACCGGTTAAACCCAGCCCTCCTCTTCGCCAGTTCTGCACCAAGGTCCTGGTACACCCGCAGTCCATTCCCTTCTCAGATGCACTTCCTCGCCTGCCTCGCCCACTGAAGAATCTTCTCTTTATCCAGAAAACGGCTCAAGATCGCCACCATCGCCTTTGGCGGCTCGCCCACTTACGGCCTCCTCACCAGCGCCCTGTGCGCTAGGTCGACCTCCAGGGACCCATCAACCGTTCCAACATTTTGGCCCTATATGTGCCGGCCTCCGCACCTTTGATGCCTTTGGGCATCCTCAGAATCCTCAATTTGTACCTTCTGGAGCTGTTCTCCAGATCCTCCACCTTCTCCTTCAGCCTCTTCTGGGTCTCCTGCATCACCCCCACCTTAGCCACCAACGAGACCAACTGCTCCTCGTGCTCCCCCACCGTCTCCTCCACCTTCTAGATTGCCTGGTCCTGGGACTCCAGCCTCTGCTCCATCCTCTCTATCCCTGCGTAAATCAGCTCCACCCCTTTGGCCAGGTCTTCCATGGCCTCCTTCCTCTGCTGACTGAACTTTGCATTCAGAAACTCCACTAACTGCTTCATTGGCCACTAGGTGAGCAGAACAGCCCCTTTACCCTCCGCCATCTTATCCCGTGACGCACCATGAAGACTCATGTTCCAGCTGCTCTTCCCGCCCCACTCCTAGTTCGTGGATACATCCACCAGCCACACCGGAGGAGTTACAACTTCTCCAGGTACTCTTACACTTCTTTCCATCCAAAAACGTCGCCCTTTGGATGGGGAAAGGACAATAAAATACCACCTTGGGCGGGAGCCATCAAATGTGCGACCACTCACTCCATGGCCGCCACCGGAAGTCTGGAATTTGCCAATTTTCTAAAGCAAAATGGAGTTTGCCATGTATGAACTGTATCTTACCACTCATCATCCAACAGTTTGGCTGAACAAACAGTGCGGACGTTTAAGCTCGGCATGCGGAAGCTGACCTTATGTTCCCCGAGACCTGTCTCGCCTGTTTCCTTTCCTACTACATGGCCACTCCACACCCCACTGGAGTGGCACCCTCGGAACTATTAATGGCACATTGGGGAAAAGATCCGCGACCATCAGGAACAAGTTGAGATTTTCTAAATGTCCTGCTTTTTAATTAATTCCAGCATTTTCTGAATGACAGACATTCGGCTGCCGTGCCTATGATTTCCTATAATCTGTCTCTGTCCTTCCTTGAACATAGGTGTTAATTTGCTGGGACCTATACGCTGGGACCCTTCCATAATTTAGATAGTAAGCAGTGAAGTACTGATATGTAGTTGCTCTGGTAATGCAAGTAAACTGGATAGCCAGTCTGTTCACAGCAAGTCCCACATATAGCAGTGAGATAAATTACCAGATAGTCTGTTATAGTCATGTTGGTTGAGGGATAAAAGCTGACCAGCAGGGAGCATTTCCATTCTCTTCTCTGCCCACCTAGAATGACAGACGGATCCTTCCTTCAGTATCTCAACAATAAAACAATACCTCCAACAGTGCAGCAATGCATCAGTACTGGGTGACACTATAGATTATGCATTCAAATATCTGGAAAAGGGCACGAACCAACAATCTTCTAACCCAGAGGAGAATTTGTTCCCACTCCAAATTGAAATCAAACACTTGCCGCGATTTTGCGCCACGAGTGCAAACAACAATGAGGCCACAAAATCTCAGGAGACTTGGAAAAAGAGAATTTCACTCATGAGATCTTGTTTTTCAATTCTTCACATCCCTTGCCAGTGATGTAATGAGGTTTTCGACCGGGGAGGTCTGGAACCTTATTTCAACCAATTTTAATATAATTAGCAGGCTCCTCCCCACATTTGGAATTCCCTCATGTCAGCAAGAATTACATGTGCTTTTCAAAAATGGGAACAGGCAAAGCGAATCCACCAGAGGCGCACAGCAAACAAACCAGAGGAGAGAGAGACATGCCCAGGCAATACCCTGTCAGGGGCAGTGCTAGTGGGCCCCTCTGGGGAGCTCCATTGGGGGCGGGGAGTTGAGAATTGCCCTTGTGCGTGTCGGGGAGGGTCCCCTAATCTGTGGGAGGAGGGGTGTTGCCCATGTGTTTTTGGAGGATCGGACTTTTTTTTAATCATAAATCGGGCGCCTCAATCTCTAGAGCTGGCTCTATTAAGCTCCGCCACTGTGACGGTGTGGACCACACCAGGAGGTTTGTAATAAACAAAGTGTTCCAAAATGTGCGAAGCAAAGTCGGCTGTTCAGCCTGTAAGCTGGACGCAGGTTTTCTCCCCTCAGCAATCTGTGCAAATAACTGAAAATTCCGCCCAGCTAAAATATATGGGGCTGGTTTAGCACAGGGCTAAAGAGCTGGTTTTTAAAGCAGACTAAGGCAGGTCAGCAGCACAGTTCAATTCCCGTATGTGGTAGTATGACTAGAGGTATTACGGTAACTAGCAATGCCGGGACACCATTGGTGGAGAAGGCTCGCTGTTCATTGGCCCAATGGTATGTGACACTAGTCACCCATTGGTTAGAGTTGTAAGGTAGCTCCACCCTGTAAGGCGGGGTATAAGAGCCCGTGTATTCCCCACAGCTTCCTTTCTGTACCTGAGGTGCTGGGGAAACATCTTGTCTATTAAAGCCTTCGGTTTCGGACTACAACCTCGCTTCTGTGGTAAATTGATAGTGCATCAATTTAATAGATGTGGTGAATGTAACTCTGTAATTCACACTGTGATATATATATGAGACCGTACGATTGTAAGCGCAGTTGCGTTGCCTGACCACTAGGGGGAGTAGCTCTGGGAATGCTTAGGAGTTTGTACAGGGCTCCACCCTTGGCTCCGCCCATGGCTCCTCTCCCTGGACTGCTGTATAAATATCGATGCCCAGAGCCAGCCGACCAGTTCATCGAGAGTTCAACATGTAACAGGCTGGCTCTGTAGTAAGTAGATTAAAACCACTGTTCATATCTCAAAGCACGTGTCTAGTGAATTGATGGTCTCATCAATAGACAAGATTTTAAAGGATGGAGCTCCGCATCAAGCCGGAGTGTCTACAACTCAGCCCCCACACGGCTAATGCAGCAGCAACCTTTAAGCACTGGTTAGCATGTTTCAACGGCTACCTCGGCACGGCAGAAAGCACACCTACGAGGGAGCAGAAACTGCAGATCTTGCACTCGAGAGTGGGCCCGGACATCTACACGCTCATCGAGGATGCTACTGACTACGATTCCGCAATGGAACTACTCAAAGGACATTATATCCGCCCAGTAAACCACGTCTATGCCCGGCACCTACTGGCAACGAGACGGCAGAGCCCTGGTGAGTCACTAGACGAGTTCTATCATGCGCTCCTCGTGCTAGGGAGGAACTGCAGCTGCCCACGAGTTTCGGCTAACGAACACACTGAACTATTGATCTAGGACGCTTTTTTTGCGGGTATGCAGTCCCTACAAATCCACCAGAGACTGCTTGAGAAAGAAACTCTGGGCCTCAAGGAGGCACGGGCCCTTGCCGACTGGACGTGGCCTCCCGAAACGCACGCACCTACGCCCCCGACCGCACGGCGGCCCCCTGGGCAGCGTGGAATTCCCCCTCAGCGGACTCTGAATCGCCTCAGGCCTGCGCTGCGAGACGCACCGGCACCTCCGCTGGGCCCCGTTGTTATTTCTGCGGGCAGGCGAAACACCCCCGACAGCGCTGCCCAGCCCGTTCGGCAACGTGTAAAGGGTGTGGCAAAAAGGGCCATTTCATGGCGGTCTGCCAGGCATGGGCGGTCGCTGCGGTCCTGGGCGGTGAGTGCGGATCGCCACTCCAACCCTCTCCACGGGCCCCGTGTGGCCCACGAACATCGTCAGCTTCCTCCCCCAGCGCCACGTGGGGCCTCCGGACGCCGCCATCTTGCTCTGTCGACGCCATGTGTAGAGGATGGGTGCCGCCATTTTGTCCACCCTCAGCCATGTGCGACCAGTGGGCGCCGCCATCTTGGATCGGCTCCAAGGACCCCAACACGGGTGACCACACACCGCCCGATGATGATTCTGAACTCCTGCCACGGTTGGCATCGGTGACCTTGGACCAGTCTCGACCCCGCACTCTTTCCACAGCAACGACGATGATACTGATAAACAGGCACAAGACGTCCTGTCTGGGAGCACGGAGAGCTTTGTACACCCTGAGACGGTAAGGCGCTGTTCTCTAACTGTCCACCCCGTCAATCAAAAAATCTCCCTGGCCTCTGGCTCCCATTCAGTTGAAATAAAAGGGTATTGTGTAGCGAACCTCACGGTCCAGGGAAGGGAGTTCAAGAATTACAGGCTCTATGTCCTCCCCCACCTCTGCACGGCCACACTCCTAGGGTTGGATTTTCAGTGCAATCTTCAGAGTCTAATATTTAAATTCGGCGGCCCTATACCCCCCTCACTGTCTGCGGCCTCGCGACCCTCAAGGTCAACCCCCCCTCCCTGTTTGCATACCTCACCCCGGATTGCAAATCCGTCGCCACTAGGAGCAGACGGTACAGTGCCCAGGATCGGACGTTCATCAGGTCCGAGGTCCAGCAGCTTCTGAGGGAAGGGGTCATCGAAGCTAGCAACAGCCCCTGGAGAGCTCAAGTTGTGGTGGTAAAGACCGGGGACAACAACAGGATCGTCATCAACTACAGCCAGACCATCAACATGTTTACGCAACTGGATGCGTACCCCCTACCCCGTATATCCGACCTGGTCAACAGGGTCACGCAGTACAAGATCTTCTCCACGGTAGACCTAAAGTCCGCCTACCACCAGCTCCCCATCCGCGCAAGTGATCGCAAATACACTGCGTTCGAGGTGGATGGGCGACTCTACCACTTCTTAAGGGTTCCCTTTGGTGTCACAACGGGGTCTCGGTCTTCCAGCGAGAAATGGACCGAATGGTCGACCAATACGGTTTATGGGCAACATTCTCGTATCTCGATAATATCACCATCTGCGGCCATGATCAGCAAGACCACGACACCAACCTCCGCAAATTCCTCCAGACCGCAAAACTCCTGACCCTAACACATAACAAGGATAAATGCGTGTTTAGCACCGACCTCCTAGCCATCCTCGGCTACGTAGTACGAAATGGAGTGATAGGCCCCGACCCGGAACTCATGCGCCCTCTTATGGAGTTCCCCCTCCCTCACTGCTCCAAGGCCCTGAAGCGCTGCCTCGGGTTCTACTCCTACTACGCTCAGTGGGTCCCCAACTACGCCGACAAAGCCGGTCCTCTTATCCAAACAACTACTTTCCCCCTGTCGACGGAGGCATGCCAGGCCTTCAGCCGCTTCAAAGCAGACATTGCAAAGGCCACGATGCGCGCCATCGACGAGTCCCTCCCCTTCCAAGTCGAGAGTGACGCGTCTGACGTAGCTCTGATGGCCACCCTCAACCAAGCGGGCAGACCCGTGGCCTTCTCGCGTACCATACATGCTTCCGAAATCCGCCACTCCTCGGTCGAGAAGGAAGCACGGGTCATAGTAGAAGCTGTGCGACATTGGAGGCATTACCTGACCGGCAGGAGGTTTACCCTCCTCACGGACCAACGGTCGGTAGCTTTCATGTTCGACAATGCACAGCGGGGCAAGATAAAGAACGATAAGATCTTACGGCGGAGGATTGAATTATCCACCTATAACTACGAGATCCTGTATCGTCCCGGGAAGCTAAATGAGCCTTCTGATGGCCTGTCCCGCGGCACATGTGCCAACGCACAATTGGACCGCCTCCAAGCCCTTCACGAGGACCTCTGCCACCCGGGGATCACACGTTTCTTCCATTTCTTAAAGACCCGCAACCTGCGCTACTCCATCGAGGAGGTCAGGACAGTCACTAGGAACTGCCACATCTGCGCGGAGTGCAAGCCGCACTTCTACCGTCCGGAGAAAGCGTATCTGATAAAGGCTTACCGTCCCTTTGAACGCCTCAGCATGGACTTCAAAAGTCCCCTTCCCTCTACCAACTGCAACACGTACTTCCTCAATGTGATTGACGAGCACTCCCGCTTCCCGTTCGCCATCCCCTGCCCCGACATGACCACAACCACCATCATCAAAGCCCTCCACAGCATTTTTTCCCTGTTCGGATTCCCCGCCTACATACACAGTGAAAAGGGGTCCACCTTTATGAGTGACGAACTGCGTCAATTCCTGCTTAGCAAGGGCATTTCCTCAAGCAGGACGACCAGTTACAACCCCCGGGGTAACGGACAGGTCGAGAGGAAGAACGGAACGGTCTGGAAGACCGGCCTACTGGCCCTACAGTCCAGGAATCTCCCGGTCCCCCGCTGGCAGGAGGTCCTCCCAGACGCCCTCCACTCCATCCGGTCTCTGCTCTGCACTGCAACTAATCAAACACCTCACGAACGTCTCCTTGTCTTCCCTAGGAAGTCCTCCTCAGGGATCTCGCTCCCGACCTGGCTGGCAGCCCCCGGGCCCATCCTGCTCCGGAAACACATGCGTGCGCACAAGTCGGACCCGTTGGTCGAGAGGGTCCATCTACTCCATGCTAACCCCCAGTACTCGTACGTGGAGTACCCCGACGGCCGACAAGACACGGTCTCCCTACAGGACCTGGCGCCCGCCGGATCCCCTCCCTCGCCACCAGCCTCACCCTCCCCCCCCCCACCGGCGCACCTCACTGTCGCCCCCTGCCCTGGACAACCGTTTTTTCCCGCCGGCCCTGCCTGGACCCCCCACCGCGGCACTCTACAGATGCTCCCTTTACTGGTCAGTCAACCTCCCCACCAGCGCCACCTAGAGGTCTGGACGCCCCCTCCCCGGGCCGGCCACCCTCGCCAGCGCCATCTAAGGGTGTTGAAGCCGCTATGGGGACTGGATCCACGCTCCCGGAGTCACAGACGCCTGCACCTCCGCCGAAGCTCCGTCGATCGCAAAGGACGACCAAGGCCCCTAATCGTCTGATTGTGTCGCTATGAACTGTATATAGACTTTTAATGTGACATGTACATGGCCAGTTGTGAAATTGCAAAACTGTATTATGTCTTTGTAAATAGTTATGGGCCAGTGGGCAGACGCAGTACGAGAGTAGTGCAGTACCTCAACACTAGTCATACTACCAGTATGTTATTCAACCCGTGCGGACCACCAGTTATGGTCGGGCGACCAAGCCGCCATCACCCCCCCGCCGGATTCCTTCTTCAACAGGGGGTGAATGTGGCAGTATGACTAGAGGTATTACGGTAACTAGCAATGCCGGGACACCATTGGTGGAGAAGGCTCGCTGCTCATTGGCCCAATGGTATGTGACACTAGTCACCCATTGGTTAGAGTTGTAAGGTAGCTCCACCCTGTAAGGCGGGGTATAAGAGCCCGTGTATTCCCCAGAGCTTCCTTTCTGTACCTGAGCTGCTGGGGAAACATCTTGTCTATTAAAGCCTTGGGTTTCGGACTACAACCTCGCTTCTGTGGTCAATTGATAGTGCATCACGTCCCAGCCTCCCCGAACAGGCGCCGGAATGTGGCAACTAGGGGCTTTTCACAGTAACTTCATTTGAAGCCTACTTGTGACAATAAGCGATTTTCATTTAATTTCATATTATAGATACCGGATTCTACGAGTTAACCCCAAATATTCCGCAAAAACCATCAGTGACTTGAATGCTTGTCATTAAAAATCAATTAGCCAGTGAAAGCTCAAGTTAAAGATGAATGATCATGCGTGCTGTTGGGCAAGAAGATCAGGAAATCAGAACTACCAATGGGCTGCAAAGCAAAGCCGAGTTGAATCTCTGGCAACAGAGCACCCCTCCCGATGAACTCAATGCATTCTAAGCTCGTTTCGATCAGGAAACAAACAAACCATTGTCAACTGCCCCGACAAACTCAGACACAGCTGTACCTACCGTCACAGCCTCCAAAGTCAGATCGGCCTTCTTGAAAGTGAACCCTCAGAACGCTACAGGTCGTGACGGAGTCCCTGGTCATGCACTGAGATCCTGTGGGGACCAACTGGCGGGTGTGTTTGCGCTTCAACCTTTCCCTATTCCATTCCGAGGTTCCCAACTGCTTCAAGAAGACCATCATCATAGTGGTGCCAAAGAAGAACCAGGCAACATGCCTCAATGACTACCATCCGGTGGCCTTGACATCTATCGTTATGAAGTGCTTTGAGAGGTTCATCATGAGACACATCAACTCTGTACTCCCAGAATGCCTTGATCCACTGCAATTCGTATACGGCGACAAAACTCATCCCTGGAGCATCCGAACATTAAGGACTACTATGTCAGACTCCTATTCATTGACTATAGTTCCGCTTTCCACACCATAATCTCAGACAAGCTCATATCAAAACTCCAAAACCTAGGACTTGACTCCTCCATCTGCAACTGGATCCTCAACTTCCTTTTCCTGACCCATAGACCACAATTAGGAAGGATAAACAACAACGCATCCGCAATAGTCCTCACTATCGGGGACCACAAAAGCTGTGTACTTAGCCCCCTACTATACTCCCCATACGCACAGGACCATGTGGCAAAATTCAGCTACATCTCCATCTGAAAGTTTGCTGCCGACACAACCGTAATGGGTTGAATCTCAAACAACGATGAGTCAGAGTACAGGAGGGAGATAGAGAACCTAGTGGCATGGTGTAACGACAACAATCTCTCCCTCAATGTCAGCAAAACTCAGGAGCTCATCCTTGACTTCAGGAAGTGAAGGGTCGTACACACCCCTGTCTGCATCAGTGGTGCTGAGTTGGAGATAGTTGACAGCTTCAAATTCTTAGGTGTACATATCACCAACAATCTGTCCTGGTCCTCCCACATCGATGCTATCACCAAGAATGCACAAGAGCGCCTATATTTGCTCAGGAAACTAAGGAAATTCGGCATGTCCACATTGACTCTTACCAATTTTTACTGATGCACCATAGAAAGCATCCTATCTGGCTGCATCACAGCTCAGTATGGCAACTGCTCGGCCCAAGACCTTAAGAAACTACAGTGAGACGTGAACACAGCCCAGTCCATCACGCCTCCCATCCATCTGTCTATGCCTCCCGCTGCTTTGTGAAAGCGGGAAACATAATAAAAGATCCCTCCCACCCGGGTTATCCTTTCTTCCACCCTCTTCCCTCGGACAGAAGATACAAAAGTCTGAGAACACATTCAAAAACAGCTTCTTCCCCATTGTTACCAGATTCCTGAATGATTCTTTTATGGACTGAACTGATCTCTCCACACATCTTCCCTACTGTGTACAACTACACTCCGTATGCTTCACCCAATGTCTATGTACATTGTATATTTATAATATGTCCTATGTTTTTCATGTATGGAACAATCTGCCTGGAACAATCTGCAGAACAATACTTTTCACCGTACCTGGGTACACGTGACAATAAATCTAAATCAATGCATTTTGGAAAGGGCAGGACAGCAAACTGACTGCTGTTCTTACTCATAAACAGCAATTTCTCGACATGTGTTGAAATGTTTACTGTTCTTGGGCGTACCATTTTACTGCAAACTCCCTAAGGGCCTTTGTTATGTTCAAAAATGACTCATCAAGAGTTTTGTTATGTACTTCTTCCTTCAGTGCAGCCTTAAAATGTTTATTTTGTGAAACTGTTCTTTCATAACATTTCCTAGATTTCCAGACAAAATAGAACATTGCATCACTGCAGATCACATTTTCTGCCTCATTTAGTGATGTGGTTTTAATTTGAATGTAAAAATAATTCTTCTGCCCTTGTTGCTTCCTGAGTTTCAGTGATTTGTACTTCAGTAACAAATTTGGTTTGACTTTCATTTTTGTGTTTTCTTTTTATTTACGTTCAACGTCTGTTTTGCTTCCATTAATTGTATTACTGTAATGACATGCCCATCAGACGTTGGCAATCTGAAATATTTCCCTTTAATATTTTCTGCTGAGTGGATATAGATTTAACTAGAGTTTTCAGAGATGAAATGGAATGTAGTTAAACTCTTAGTTTACACTTTCACACCAAGCCTGATTAGACTATTATATAGCAATAAATATGAGTAACGAGAAAGAATATGTTGTCAAAAGTGACGCATAAAACTTGGGATTGATAGTTAAATGACAGCTGAATTTGCAAGAAAAGATGACCAATGTAGTGGAATATTTTATGGCTAAATGGAACATTTATATCCAAAAGTTTTTTTTAACTGTCATTTTCCGGATTATAGCTGGAGATAGAGGAGCAGATAGACAGACAGATTTTGGAAAGGAATAAAAGCAACAGGGTTGTTGTGATGGGAGACTTCAACTTCCCCAATATTGACTGGAACTCACTTAGTGCTAGAGGCTTGGACGGGGCAGAGTTTGTAAGGAGCATCCAGGAGGGCTTCTTAAAACAATATGTAGGGAAGGGGCTGTGCTGGACCTGGTATTAGGGAATGAGCCCGACCAGGTGGTAGAAGTTTCAGTAGGGAAGCATTTCGGAAACAGTGACCACAATTCAGTAAGTTTTAAAGTGCTGGTGGACAAGAATAAGAGTGGTCCTAGGGTGAATGTGCTAAATTGGGGGAAGGCTAATTATAACAATATTAGGCGGGAACTGAAGAACCTAGATTGGGGGCAGATGTTTGAGGGTAAATCAACATCTGATAGGTGGGAGACTTTCAAATGTAATTTGAAAGGAATTCAGGACCAGCATGTTCCTGTGCAGAAGAAGGATAAATACGGCAAATTTCGGGAATCTTGGATAACGAGAGATTTTGTAGGCCTCGTCAAAAAGAAAAAGGAGACATTTGTCAGGGCTAGAAGGCTGGGAACAGACGAAGCCTGTGTGGAATATAAAGAAAGTAGGAAGGAACTTAAGCAAGGAGTCAGGAAGGCTAAAAGTCGTCGCGAAAAGTCATTGGCAAATAGGGTTGAGGAAAATCCCAAGGCTTTTTACACATACATAAAAAGCAAGAGGGTGGCCAGGAAAAGGGTTGGCCCACTGAAGGACCGGCTAGGAAATCTATGTATGGAGCCAGAGGAAATGGGCAAGGTACTAAATGAATACTTTGCATCAGTATTCACCAAAGAGAAGGAATTGGTGAATGTTGAGTCTGGAGAAGGGTGTGTAGACAGCCTGGGTCACATTGAGATCCAAAAAGACGAGGTGTTGGGCGTCTTGAAAAATATTAATGTACATAAGTCCCCAGGGCCTGATGGGATCTATCCCAAAATACTGAAGGAGGCAACAGGAAATTGCTGAGGCCTTGACAGAAATCTTTGGATCCTCACTATCTTCAGGTGATATCCGGGAGGGCTGGAGAATAGCCAATGTTGTTCCTTTGTTTCAGAAAGGTAGCAAGGATAATCCAGGAAACTACAGGCCAGTGAGCCTTACGTCAGTGGTAGGGAAATTACTGGAGAGAATTCTTCGAGACAGGATCTACTCCCATTTGGAAGAAAATGGACGCATTAGCGAGAGGCAGCATGGTTTTGTGAAGGGGAGGCTGTGTCTCCAAAGATGATTGATGCAGGTAGGGCAGTGAATGTTTTCCATATAGACGTCAGTAAGGCCTTTGACAAGGTCCCTCATGGCAGACTGGTACAAAAAGTGAAGTCACATGAGATCAGGGGTGAGCTGGCAAGATGGATACAGAACTGGCTAGGTCATAGAAAGCAGAGAGTAGCAATGGAAGAGTGCTTTTCTGATTGGAGGGCTGTGACTAATGATGTTCCGCAGGGATCAGTGCTGGGACCTTTGCTGTTCGTAGTATATATAAATGATTTGGAGGAAAATGTAACTGGTCTGATTAGTAAGTTCGCAGACGACACAAAGGTTGGTGGAATTGCGGATAGTGATGAGGACTATCAGAGGATACAGCAGGATTTAGATCATTTGGAGACTTGGACGGAGAGGTGGCAGATGGAGTTTAATCCGGAAAAATGTGAGGGAATGCATTTTGGAAGGTCTAATGCAGGTAGGGAATATACAGTGAATGGTAGAACCCTCAAGAGTATTGACAGTCAGAGAGATCTTGGTGTACAGGTCCACAGGTCACTGAGAGTGGCAACACAGGTGGAGAAGGTAGTCAAGAAAGCATACGGCATGCTTGCCTTCATTGGCCGGGGCATTGAGTATAAGAATTGGCAAGTCATGGTGCAGCTGTATAGAACCTTAGTTAGGCCACACTTGGAGTATAGTGTTCAATTCTGGTCACCACACTACCAGAAGGATGTGGAGGCTTTAGAGAGGGTGCAGAAGAGATTTACTAGGCTATTGCCTGGTATGAAGGGCATTAGCTATGAGGAGCGGTTGAATAAACTCGGTTTGTTCTCACTGGAACGTCGGAGGTTGAAGGGCGACCTGATAGAGGTCTACAAAATTATGAGGGGCATAGACAGAGTGGATAGTCAGAGGCTTTTTCCCAGGGTAGATGGGTCAATTACTCGGGGGAATAGGTTTAAGGTGCGAGGGGCAAGGTTTAGAGGAGATGTACAAGGCAAGTTTTTTACATAGCGGGTAGTGGGTGCCTGGAACTCGCTGCCGGAGAAGGTGGTGGAAGCAGGGACGATAGTGACATTTAAGGGGCATCTTGACAAATACATGAAATACACATCATCCATGTGGAGATGCCGGCGTTGGACTGGGGTGAGCACAACAAGAAGTCTTACAACCCCAGGTTAAAGTCCAACATGTTTGTTTCAAACACTAGCTATCGGAGCAATGCTCCTTCCTCAGGTGAATGAAGAGGTATGTTCCAGAAACATATATATAGACAAATTCAAAGATGCCAGACCATGCTTAGAATGCGAGCATTAGCAGGTGATTAAATCTTTGCAGATCCAGAGATGGGGGTAACCCCAGGTTAAAGAGGTGTGAATTGTCTTAAACCAGGACAGTTGGTACGATTTTGCAAGCCCAGGCCAGATGGTGGGGGATGAATGTAATGCGACATGAATCCCAGGTCCCGGTTGAGGCCGCACCCATGTGTGCGGAACTTGGCTATAAGTTTCTGCTCAGCGATTCTGCGTTGTTGCGCGTCCTGAATGCCGCCTTGGAGAACAGCAGTCAAGGGCTGAATGCCCTTGACTGCTGAAGTGTTCCCCGAATGGAAGGGAACATTCCTGCCTGGTGATTGTCGCGCGATGTCCGTTCATTCGTTGTCGCAGCGTCTGCATGGTCTCACCAATGTACCACGCTTCGGGACATCCTTTCCTGCAATGTATGAGGTAGACAACGTTGGCCGAGTCGCACGAGTATGTACCGCGTACCTGGTGGGTGGTGTTCTTACGTGTAATGGTGGTATCCATGTCGATGATCTGGCACGTCTTGCAGAGATTACCATGGCAGGGTTGTGTGGTGTCATGGTCACTGTTCTGAAGGCTGGGTAGTTTGCTGCAAACAATGGTTTGTTTGAGGTTGCACGGTTGTTTGAAGGCAAGTAGTGGGGGTGTGGGGATGACCTTGGCAAGATGTTCATCTTCATCGATGACGGGTTGAAGATGTCGTAGTTTCTCTGCTCTGGGAAAGTACGGACGACGAAGGGTACTCTGTCGGTTGTGTCCCGTGTTTGTCTTCTGAGGAGGTCGGTGCGGTTTTTTGCCGTGGGTCGTTGGAACTGTCGATCGATGAGTCGAGCGCCATATTCCGTTTGTACGAGGGCATCTTTCAGCATCTGTAGATGTCTGTTACGCTCCTCCTCATCTGAGCAGATCCTGTGTATATGGAGGGCTTGTCCAGGGGATGGCTTCTTTAATGTGTTTAGGGTGGAAGCTGGAGAAGTGGAGCATCGTGAGATTATCCGTGCGCTTGCGGTAAAGCGAAGTGCTGAGGTGACCGTCCTTGATGGAGACGAGTCTGTCCAAGAATGCAACTGATTTTTGAGAGTCGTCCATGGTGAGTCTGATGGTGGGATGGAACTTATTGATGTCATCGTGTAGTCATTTCAGTGATTCTTCGCCGTGGGCCCAAAGGAAAAAAATTTCACCATTGGGGCCTCACGGTAGCATGGTGGTTAGCATCAATGCTTCACAGCTCCAGGGTCCCAGGTTCGATTCCCAGCTGGGTCATTGTGTGGAGTCTGCACGTCCTCCCTGTGTGTGCGTGGGTTTCCTCCGGGTGCTCCGGTTTCCTCCCACAGTCCAAAGATGTGCGGGTTAGGTGGATTGGCCATGCTAAATTGCCCGTAGTGTAAGGTTAATGTGGGGATTGTTGGGATACGGGTTACGTGGGTTTAAGTAGGGTGATCATTGCTCGGCACAACATCGAGGGCCGAAGGGCCTGTTCTGTGCTGTACTGTTCTATGTCTATGTGTATAATGTCGGTTGAAGGTCCTTTGCAGTGAGGAGGTCTTGTTCAAACTTGTGCATGAAGATGTTGGCGTATTGAGGTGCGAATGTGGTCCCCATGGCTGTTCCGTGCATCTGGATGAAGAACTTGTTGTCCTTCAGGACGCGCGACAACGCAGAATCGCTGAGCAGAAACTTATATAGCCAAGTTCCGCACACATGAGTCCGGCCTCAACCAGGACCTGGGATTCATGTCGCATTACATCCATCCCCCACCATCTGGCCTGGTGTTGTAAGACTTCTTACTATGAATAGGATGGGAATAGAGGGATACGGACCCAGGAAGTGTTGAAGATTTTAGTTTAGACGGGCAGCAAGCTTGGAGGGCCGAAGGGCCTGTTCGTGGGCTGTACTTTTCTTTATTCTTGTTCTTTTGTATGGACATCAGTGGCAAAGGTATCATTTATGGGAACCCTGATTGCCCATGAGAAGATGGAGGTGAGCCACCTAACTGAGTGGCTTACCATTTCAGAGGACATTAATAGTCAACCACTGTCATGGTGGATTTGAACACATGGCTGCAGATCATTAGTCCAGGGGTAGAATAGTACAGGGTTGGTCGGGGGCAGACAGATAGATCCACCCCAAAATTCTGCACGCCAGCCGGCCCCACAGCCATAGCACACTGCAGGCAGGCTGACTACAGTCTGTGTGGGACTTCCGACCCTCACTGGGAAGGTAGTCCCAGCCAGGACTGCAAATAGACTCAGCGAAAATATTATGGACACAGGATTCTACGAATTAACTCCAAATATTCCTCCCAAGACCATCAGTGACTTGAATGCTTGTCCTTAAAAACCAATTATCCAGTCAGAGCGCAAGTTAACACATGAATAATCTTGTGGTGTGCTATTGGGCAAGCGTGATCAGGAAATGAGAACCAGTTGAACCATTTTCTAGCAATGCATCAATGCATTTAGAAGAGGGAAGGTCAGTCAGATAACTCCAGGGACTTGGGCAGGGAGGTATTTGAGCCCTTAATCGGGGGAGGGGGTAGTGTGACTTATGGAGCAGGCAGGTAAGAAAATATGTATGTACCGATGAGCAAACGGTACGCCCGAAGATGGGATCCCTTTCTTTCCCACTCTTTGACAAAGTTTTGAAAAAGCAACCTGCCCATTCCCACTTTACTGCCCATGCCAACCATTTTATAGCTTGGGCAGTGTCTTATCAAGGTCAATTGGGTTATTAACATGCCCAATTGACCCTTGATTGTTTATTTAAATATGGTGGGTGGGTGGATGATTTCAGCACCCGCCTACTCCTCGGTATTATGGGAGTGAGCTCAGGTGTGGGCAGGATAATGGCAAGGTGGACATCTGCACTATTTCACATGCTAATCTAACCCCTCTGACCCCACCCCACCAAAATGTAAAGTGCAAACCCGGGTCTCTGGGTTACTAGTTCAATAACATAATTACATACTACTGTAGCCTATACCCACTATCCAGCAGATACCATTGTGCAAATTTAGCAGATCAGTAAACTTAAAAGCATTGGATATGGTTCAAAGAGAGGCATCAAGGATTGCTCAGAGTCTTAAAATCATTGAGCTGTGAAGAAAGGCTTAGAGAACACAACTAACAAGAACTCACAAGAAAAAAATCTGAAATATAATACAATTCATTTAAATCATGAAAGGAATCGATGTGTTGTGTGAGGAGATGTTTCAAGCAGAACTAGGAGATAAGGAAAAAAAGCTAATTAATATAATACCTTCATAATGAGAACTTTTAATTTGCAGGCTAAAATTACCAGTACAGTAAATACTGAATTCAAACATGTAACACGGAAATGAAAATATTGCAAATGCAAATATCAAGGAAAAAGTAGAGAAAAGTAGCTCAATAAATCTAGGAACTCGAAAAGCAAATTTATCATGATATTCAAAAAATGGAAATTATAGATTGACTAATCTACTAACATATGCAGCAGCAAAAATATGTGAATTGTAATATAAGATCCCATCATTATTTGTTCTCTCTGTGTTCTTCGGACGAAAAGTTAACATCAATTAAAAGGCAGTAAGTGATGTCTTGAAATTCTACTGGAATTCTTTAAGAAGACATTTAAGTTGCTGAACATGGTGATCCAATTTATATACTGTAATTTATTTAGTTTTCATGCTCCATTTGTGAGACTTTGGGGAAGATTAAAATTCCTGAAATCAATTCAGTACTAGATTGGTAAAGGGGGATATGACGGTTTTCAATTAGTAGATTCAGCTGCGGAGGAGACATACATGGTCTCTTTTGGATCATACACTATTCATAAATGGCATGGACAGGAGGACTTGGTATCAATATTGATAATGTATTCAAGTAATGAGCATAAGGATGATTGATAATATTTCAAGGAATATTGGCAAATCAGCTAAAGTGAAGAAAAACAGATGGACAGAAAAATGTAAGGCAGAATTCTCCATGACAAATACTTAACTGCAGACGCCGGGACTGAATCGGTGATGTTCTACGACAGCAAAATTGGAGCCATTCCCAGATCAATTCGCCAGCCGTTAAGGGGAGAGCACTGGCGCCACGTGGAACACAACCAATTCCAATGAAAATGATGCACGATCAATCACTACCGAAGCGAGATTGTAGTCCATTGAAGGCTTTAATGAAAAAGTAGTTACCCAGCAGCTCCGGTACAGAATGACTGCTGTGTGAAACACAGACTCTTATGCTCCGCTTGCTGGGCGGAACTAGCAGGCAGGTTCTACACTCATACTACAGTATAAGGTACATCCCACCTAGGTACCGCGATACGCCTAATATAGCCTACCACATTCACCCCTGTTTAAAAAGAGTCCGGGGGAGGGGGTGGTGGCCTTGCTTTTACAGTGTTAGAGGTTATAGCGGTACCCTTCGGTGTCTTTACATTGCAATGCACATATTTACAGACAATTATTTACAAGTTCATTTTCAATGAAACTATCAGCCGGTCCGGGGCCCTGGTCCTCCTCTGCGATCATTACAGTTCCGGCGGTGATGCTGGCGTCAGCTCGGGCATTCATGGCTCTGGGAGCGTGTCGACTTCAGCTTCATCGTATCCGAATGGGGGCCAGTGGGAGGACGGATCCTCCTGGGAAGGGGCTGTGGTGGTGTGCGGCAGTAAAAAATGGTTGGGGTTGGGTGGGGGGTGAGGGTGGCATCCAGCGGGGGGACAGATCCCGGAAGGAGACCGTGTCTTGTCGGCCGTCGGGATGCGCCACATAGGCGTACTGGGGGGTTAGCATGGAGGAGATGTACCCTCTTGACCAGTGGGTCTGACTTGTGGGCCTGTACGTGTTTGCGGAGTAGGACGGGTCCGGGGGCTGCCAGCCATGGTTTGGAGCGAGGTCCCCGAGGAGGACTTCCTAGGGAAGGCAAGGAGACGTTCATGAAGTGTTTCGTTGGTAGTAGTGCACAGTAGTGATCGATGGAGTGAGTGCATCGGGGAGGACCACCTGCCATTGGGACACTGGAGATCCTTGGACCGTAAGGCCAGTAGGACAGCCTTCCAGACCGTCCCGTTCTCCCTCCACCTGCCCGTTTCCCCGAGGGTTGTAACTCATCCAGCAGAGGGCAGCAGAGCAGAGCTA
Organism: Scyliorhinus canicula; assembly: GCF_902713615.1. Lineage (NCBI taxonomy): Eukaryota > Metazoa > Chordata > Chondrichthyes > Carcharhiniformes > Scyliorhinidae > Scyliorhinus > Scyliorhinus canicula. The sequence continues at coordinate 43,232,227 of NC_052147.1, read as the reverse complement.
CTGATCAGCTGTTCTGGGGAAATTTGCATACGTGCAGTGCGGTCAGCCTAATTTGAAGGTGTACCTGCGAAGAAGACCCGAGGAGTTTGAGTGAAGGCGAGCATCCAGCAGAGGGCAGCAGAGCAGAGCTACTGATCAGCTGTTCTGGGGAAATTTGCATATGTGCAGTGCGGTCAGCCTAATTTGAAGGTGGTTTGTGGAGGGGCTGTAGTCAAGTGACAGTTAAACCCGAAACACTTTGTCAGTGTTTCCCACCCGACCTCCTCCTCTAACCAAAAAAAAAACCACGGTTGTTAGGAAGCGGGAGCAGGGGCTTGTCGTGAAGGTGAGTGAGTGCCTTTAAATTTGCTTACCTTTCAGCGGGAGCAGGGTTTGAGGGAATATCAGGTAAGCTCTTCCTTTCTTTTTCTTTTATTTTTCTTGGTTTTTTTTTAAATCTAGAGGTGATGTCAGGGAAGGCAGTACAATGCTCCTCCTGCAGAATGTTTGAGGTGAGGGACGCCGTCAGTGTCCCTGCTGATTTCATCTGTGGGAAGTGCACCCAACTCCAGCTCCTCAAAAACCGTGTTAGGGACTTGGAGCTTGAGCTGGATGAACTTCGGATCATTCGGGAGGCAAAGGGGGTAATAGATAGGAGCTTCAGGGAAGTAGTTACACCAAAGACTGGAGATAGATGGGTAACTGTAAGAGGGACTGGGAAGAAGCAGTCAGTGCAGGGACCCTCTGCGGTCGTTCCCCTGAGTAACAAGTATACCGTTTTGGATACTTGTGGGGGGGACGACTTACGAGGGGTAAGCCATGGGGTACGGGCCTCTGGCACGGAGTCTGTCCCTGTTGCTCAGAAGGGAAGGGGGAAAAGGAGTAGAAAATTAGTAATTGGGGACTCAATAGTCATGGGCACAGATAGGAGATTTTGTGGGAGCGAGAGAGACTCACGTTTGGTATGTTGCCTCCCAGGTGCAAGGGTACGTGATGTCTCGGATCGTGTTTTCCGGGTCCTTAAGGGGGAGGGGGAGCAGCCCCAAGTCGTAGTCCACATTGGCACTAACGACATAGGTAGGAAAGGGGACAAGGATGTCAGGCAGGCCTTTAGGGAGCTAGGATGGAAGCTCAGAGCGAGAACAAACAGAGTTGTTATCTCTGGGTTGTTGCCCGTGCCACGTGATAGTGAGACGAGGAATAGGGAGAGAGCAATTAAACATGTGGCTACAGGGATGGTGCAGGCGGGAGGGATTCAGATTTCTGGATAACTGGGGCTCTTTCTGGGGAAGGTGGGACCTCTATAGACAGGATGGTCTACATCTGAACCTGAGGGGCACCAATATCCTGGGGGGAGATTTGTTAGTGCTCTTTGGGGGGGTTTAAACTAATTCAGCAGGGGCATGGGAACCTGGAATTGTAGTTTTGGGGTACGGGAGATTGAGAGTATAGAGGTCAGGAGCACAGATTGACTTCGCAGGAGGGTGCCAGTGTTCAGGTAGGTGGTTTGAAGTGTGTCTACTTCAATGCCAGGAGTATACGAAATAAGGTAGGGGAACTGGCAGCATGGGTTGGTACCTGGGACTTCGATGTTGTGGCCATTTCAGAGACATGGATAGAGCAGGGACAGGAATGGTTGTTGCAGGTTCCGGGGTTTAGGGTGTTTTAGTAAGCTCAGAGAAGGGGGCAAAAGAGGGGGAGGTGTGGCGCTGCTAGTCAAGGACAGTATTACGGTGGCGGAAAGGATGCTAGATGGGGACTCTTCTTCCGAGGTAGTATGGGCTGAGGTTAGAAACAGGAAAGGAGAGGTCACCCTGTTGGGAGTTTTCTATAGGCCACCTAATAGTTCTAGGGATGTAGAGGAAAGGATGGCGAAGATGATTCTGGAAAAGAGCGAAAGTAACAGGGTAGTTGTTATGGGAGACTTTAACTTTCCAAATATTGACTGGAAAATATATAGTTCAAGTACATTAGATGGGTCATTCTTTGTACAATGTGTGCAGGAGGGTTTCCTGACACAATATGTTGACAGGCCAACAAGAGGCGAGGCCACATTGGATTTGGTTTTGGGTAATGAACCAGGCCAGGTGTTAGATCTGGAGGTAGGTGAGCACTTTGGAAACAGTGACCACAATTCGGTGACCTTTACGTTAGTGGTGGAAAGGGATAAGTATACCCCGCAGGGCAAGAGTTATAGCTGGGGGAAGGGCAATTATGATGCCATTAGACATGACTTAGGATGTGTAGGTTGGAGAAGTAGGCTGCAAGGGTTGGGCACACTGGATATGTGGAGCTTGTTCAAGGAACAGCTATTGCATGTTCTTGATAAGTACATACCAGTCAGGGAGGGAGGAAGGGGTAGAGCAAGGGAACCGTGGTTTACCAAAGAAGTGGAATCTCTTGTTAAGAGGAAGAAGGAGGCCTATGTGAAGATGAGGCGTGAAGTTTCAGTTGGGGCGCTTGATAGTTACAAGGAAGCGAGGAAGGATCTAAAGAGAGAACTAAGACGAGCAAGGAGGAGACATGAGAAGTCTTTGGCAGGTAGGATCAGGAAAACCCAAAAGCTTTCTATAGGTATGTCAGGAATAAAAGAATGACTAGGGTAAGAGTAGGGCCAGTCAAGGACAGTGGTGGGAGTTGTGTGTGGAGGCTGAGGAGATAAGCGAGATACTAAATGAATACTTTTCGTCAGTATTGACTCAGGAAAAAGATAATATTGTGGAGGAGAATGCTGAGACCCAGGCTATTAGAATAGATGGCATTGAGGAGCGTAGGGAAGAAGTGTTGGCAATTCTGGACAAGGTGAAAATAGATAAGTCCCCGGGGCCTGATGGGATTTATCCTAGGATTCTCTGGAAGCCAGGGAAGAGAATTGCTGAGCCTTTGGCTTTGATTTTTATGTCATCATTGGCTACAGGAATAGTGCCAGAGGACTGGAGGGTAGCAAATGTGGTCCCTTTGTTCAAGAAGGGGAGTAGAGATAACCCCGGTAACTATAGGCCGGTGAGCCTCACGTCTGTTGTGGGTAAAGCCTTGGAGAGGATTATAAGAGATACGATTTATAATCATCTAGATAGGAATAATATGATTAGCGATAGTCAGCATGGTTTTGTGAAGGGTAGGTCATGCCTCACAAACCTTATTGAGTTCTTTGAGAAGGTGACTGAACAGGTAGACGAGGGTAGAGCAGTTGATGTGGTGTATATGGATTTCAGTAAAGCATTTGATAAGGTTCCCCACGGTCGGCTATTGCAGAAAATACGGAGGCTGGGGTTTGAGGGTGATTTAGAGATGTGGATCAGAAATTGGCTAGTTGAAAGAAGACAGAGGGTGGTGGTTGATGGCAATGTTCAGAATGGAGTTCAGTTACGAGTGGCGTACCACAAGGGTCTGTTCTGGGGGCCGTTGCTGTTTGTCATTTTATAAATGACCTAGAGGAGGGCACAGAAGGTTGGGTGAGTAAATTTGCAGACGACACTAAAGTCGGTGGAGTTGTAGGCAGTGTGGAAGGATGTTGCAGGTTACAGAGGGACATAGGTAAGCTGCAGAGCTGGGCTGAGAGGTGGCAAATGGAGTTTAATGTAGAGAAGTGTGAGGTGATTCACTTTGGAAAGAGTAACAGGAATGCGGAATATTTGGCTAATGGTAAAATTCTTGGCAGTGTGGATGAGCAGAGGGATCTCGGTGTCCATGTACATAGATCCCTGAAAGTTGCCACCCAGGTTGATAGGGTTGTGAAGAAGGCTTATGGTGTGTTGGCCTTTATTGGTAGAGGGATTGAGTTCGGAGCCATGAGGTCATGTTGCAGCTGTACAAAACTCTGGTACGGCCGCATTTGGAGTATTGCGTACAGTCTGGTCGCCTCATTATAGGAAGGACGTGGAAGCTTTGGAACGGGTTGCAGAGGAGATTTACCAGGATGTTGCCTGGTATGGAGGGAAAATCTTATGAGGAAAGGCTGATGGACTTGAGGCTGTTTCGTTAGAGAGAAGAAGGTTAAGAGGTGACTTAATAGAGGCATACAAAATGATCAGAGGGTTAGATAGGGTGGACAGTGAGAGCCTTCTCCCGCGATGGAGGTGGCTAGCACGAGGGGACATAGCCTTAAATTGAGGGGTAATAGATATAGGACAGAGGTCAGAGGTAGGTTTTTTACGCAAAGAGTGGTGAGGCCGTGGAATGCCCTACCTGCAACAGTAGTGAACTCACCAACATTGAGGGCATTTAAAAGTTTATTGGATAAGCATATGGATGATAATGGTATAGTGTAGGTGAGATGGCCTTTAGTTTTTGACTTCCCACGTCGGTGCAACATTGTGGGCCGAAGGGCCTGTACTGCGCTGTATCGTTCTATGTTCTATGGTCGTCCTGCTGGAGGTAATGCCCTTGCTGAGCAGGAATTGATGCAGCTTGTCACTCATGGAGGAGGACCCCCTATCGCTATGGATGTAGGCGGGGAAACCGAACAGGGTAAAGATGCTGTGGAGGGCTTTAATGACGGTGGCAGTCATCATGTCGGGACAGGGGATGGCGAAAGGGAACCGGGAGTACTCATCAATCACGTTTAAGAAATACGTGTTGCTGTCGGTGGACGGAAGGGGCCCTTTGAAATCCACTCTGAGGTGTTCAAAGGGGTGGGAAGCTTTCACCAGGTGCGCTTTATCTGGCGTGCAGAAGTGCGGCTTGCACTCCGCGCAGATTTGGCAGTTTCTGGTTACGGCCCTGACCTCCTCGATGGAGTAGGGAAGATTGCGGGTTTTAACAAAGTGGAAGAACCAGGTGACCCCCGGGTGGCAGAGGTTGTGGAGGGCCCGGAGTTGGTCTACTTGTACACTGGCACAAGTACCGCGGGACAGGGACGATACAAGGGTAGCACGGTAGCATTGTGGATAGCACAATTGCTTCACAGCTCCAGGGTCCCAGGTTCGATACCGGCTTGGGTCACTGTCTGTGCGAGTCTGCACATCCTCCCGTGTGTGCGTGGGTTTGCTCCAGTTTCCTCCCACAGTCCAAAGATGTGCAGGGTTAGGTGGAGTTGGCCATGATAAATGGCCCTTGATGTCCAAATTGCCCTTAGGTGTTGGGTGGTTACTGGTTTGAGGATAGGGAGGAGGTGTGACCTCGGGTAGGGTGCTCTTTTCCAAGAACCGGTGCAGACTCGATGGGCCGAGTGGCCTCCTCTGCACTGTAAATTCTATGATAAAGATCTCGTAATTATAGGTGGAGAGCTCGATCCTCACCGTAAGAATCTTATCATTCTTAATTTTGCCCCACTGTGCATTGTCAAACATGAAGGCAACCGACCGTTGATCAGTGAGGAGAGTGAATCTTCTGCCGGCCAGGTAATGCCTCCAATGCCGCACAGGTTTCGACGATGGCTTGGGTCTCCTTCTCGGTGAGGAATGGTGGATTTCTGAGGCGTGGAGGGTTGCGTGAAAAGAAGGCCACAGGTCTGCCCGCCTGATTGAGGGTGGCAGCCAGAGCTACGTCGGAGCGTCGCTCTCGACCTGGAAGGGGAGGGACTCATCGATTGCGTGCAATCGTCGCCATGGCGATGTCTGCTTTGATGCGAATGAAAGCCTGGCGAGCCTCTGCCGGTAGGTTAAAAACCATGGACTGGATTAGTGGTCGGGCTTGTCTGCATAATTAGTGGACCCACTGGGCGTAATAAGAAAAGAAGCAGGGTAGCATGGTGGTTAGCATAAATGCTTCACAGCTCCAGGGTCCCAGGTTTGATTCCCGCTGGGTCACTGTCTGTGTGGAGTCTGCACGTCCTCCCCCATGTGTGCGTGGTTTCCTCCGGGTGCTCCGGTTTCCTCCCACAGTCCAAAGATGTGCGGGTTAGGTGGATTGGCCATGCTAAATTGCCCGTAGTGTCCTAAAAAGTAATGTTAAGGGGGGGTTGTTGGTTACGGGTATAGGGTGGATACGTGGGTTTGAGTAGGGTGATCATGGCTTGGCACAACATTGAGGGCCGAAGGGCCTGTTCTGTGCTGTACTGTTCTAAGCCCAGGCAACGTTCAGGGCCTTGGGGCAGTGGGGGAGGGGAACTCCATGAGGGGCGCATGCGTCGGGATCTGGCCTATGACTCCATCATGCACTAACGTAGCTGAGGATGGCTAGGCGATCGGTGCTAAACACGCATTTGTCTTTGTTATAGGTTAAGTTAAGGATTTTTTGCGGTATAGAGGAAATTTGCGGAGGTTGGTGTCATGGTCCTGCTGGTCGTGGCCGCAGATGGTGACATTGTCGAGATAGGGGAACGTGGCCCGCAGACCGTACCGGTCAAACCATTCGGTCCATCTCCCGTTGGAAGACCGAGACCCCATTTGTGACACCAAAGGGAACCCTTAGAAAGTGGTAGAGCCGCCCATCTGCTTCGAATGCGGTCGTCCGGGGCGAATGGGGAACTGGTGGTAGGGCTGATTAAGGTCTACTGTGGAGAAAACCTTGTATTGCGCTATCTGGTTGACCATTTCAGATACTCGGGGGAGAGGGTACACGTTGAGCTGCATATACCTGTTGCCTGTTGATGGTCTGACTGTAGTCTATGACCATCCTATGTTTCTCCCCGGTCTTTACAACCACCACTTGAGCTCTCGAGGGGCTGTTGCTGGCCTCGATAATGCCTTCCTTTAGTAACCGTTGGACTTTCCGACCTAATGAAGGTCCGGTCCTGGGCACTGTACCGTCTGCTCCTGGTGGCAACAGGTTTGCAATCGGGGGTAAGGTTGCAAACAGGGAAGGCGGGTTGACCTTAAGGGTTGCGAGGCTGCAGACAGTGAGGGGGGGGTATGGGGGCCGCCGAATTTGAACGTTAAACTTTGCAGGTTACACTGGAAGTCCAGTCCCAGGAGTGTGGCAGCGCAGAGATGGGGGAGGACGTAGAGTCGAAAGTTATTGAACTCCACACCCTGGACCGTGAGATAGGCTATGAGGAACCCTGGATCTCCACAGAGTGGGACCCAGAGGCCAGGGAGATCTTTTGTTTAATCGGGTGTACAGCGAGGGAGCAGTGTCTTACCGTATTGGGATGGATGAAGGCCGTCCCGTGCTCCCAGAGTCGATCAAGCAGGATGTCTTGAGCTTGTTGATGAGTACCGACGTCTTAGCGGTGTGGTGAACCACTGTGTACACCTATATTAGGGGTATGCAAGGTAGGACCTGTACTACAGGTCGCCGGTAGCCCCTGCTGGCTGGCTCCGCCCACAAGGAGCTGTATAAATATGCGTGTACTCCATTGATTTGCCATTTCGCCAGCTGCAGCAGGAGGCCACGCATCTGACTGCAATAAAGCCACAGTTGTACCCAATCTGAGTCTTTGTGCAATTGATCGTGCATCAATTTATTGCAGTCAGATTTTCAACAAGATGGATATCACAATCAAACCAGATCGCCTGCAGCTGGACTGCCCGCGCCAGATAGGACTGTAATCACTGGCTAGCTTGCTTCGAGGCTTACATCAACGCAGCAACCCCCACACCGAAGTCCAGCAGGCTCAGAAGATACAGGTCTTGTATTCCAGGTTGAGCTCAAGCGAGTACCTGTTGACCCAGGACGCCCCAAATTACGCGGAAGCCATGGCACTCCTAAAAGAGAACTACGCACAGAAAGCGAACACGCTCTTCGCCAGGCACATACTTGCCACTCGCTCTCAACTCCCTGGTGAGTCCATCGATGACTTCTGGCGGGCCCTAATCCCAAACGTCCGGGACTGTGACTGTCAGGCCGTTACGGCCACCGAACATTCTAATCTCATGCGCGATGCGTTCGTAACGGGGATTGGGTCACACCCATCCGACAACGACTGCTGGAAGGGGCCACGCTTGACCTAGCGGAGACAAAAACTTTAGCGCTCTCCATGACGGCCGCCTCCCGTAATGTTCATGCCTACCCCTCTCGCCGCGTGCCCACCCCTCCTATCCCTCCTGGACCCCGCAAACGACCTCCCCAGCTGGGCCCCTGCCTAGCCAATCCGCCCATGCCGCACGCCAATCCGCGCATCCCAGGGGTCCCCGCTGCCACTTCTGCGGCCAACAGAAGCACCACCGCCAATGCTGACCGGCCCGCGCCGCCACTTGCAAGTCAAGAAGCAAAAAGAGCCACTTCGCCGCAGTGTGCCAGGCCCGCACAGTCACCGCTATCGCCCTCTCCCCCCTGCCGAACGCACAATGGGCGCTGCCATCGTCTCCTCCCGGGGCCACGTGCGGCCAGTGGGCGCCACCATCTCTCCCCCCCCCCCCCCCCCCCCCCCCCCCCCCCCCCCCCCCCACCCCCCCCCCCCCCCCCCGGGGCCAGGTGCAGCCAGTGATATCCGCCATCTCCTCCCCCCTCAGTCCACGTGCGGCCCATGGGTGCCGCCATCTTGTCCAGCACCACCAACATGCGGCCCATGGGCGCCGCCATCTTGTCCCGCCCACGGGGCAGGAACGCTAACGACATCCGACGACCTGGGCTGCCGACGCTCTCTGTCCGAAACCTCTGACGATCACCCGCAGCTCGCCTCGATGATGCTGGACCAGTCTTGTCCGCACAACCTGGCCACCGCTTCGACAACGGTGAAAATCAACGGCCACATGACCTCTTGCCTGCTGGACTCCGGGTGCACCGATAGCTTCATACACCCGGATACGGTAAGGTGCTGCTCCCTCGCGGTCCACCCCGCCAATCAAAGGATCCCCCTGGCCTCCGGATCCCACTCTGTCCCGATCCGAGGGTTCTGTACGGTCACTCTCACAGTCCAGGGTGTAGAATTCAGCAGTTTCCGTCTCTACGTCCTTCCTAACCTCTGCGCTGCACTATTGATGGGCCTGAATTTGCAGTGCAATCTCCAGAGCCTCACCCTCAAATTCGGCGGTCCCCTACCTCTACTCACCGTTTGCGGCCTCGCGACCCTCAAGGTTGACCCCCCCCTCCCTCTTTGCCAATCTAACTTCGGATAGCAAACCCGTTGCCACCAGGAGCAGACGGTACAGCGCCCAGGAAAAGGCCTTCATCAGGTCCGAGGTCCAGCGGATGCTTCGGGAGGGTATCATCGAGGCCAGCAACAGCTCCTGGAGAGCCCAAGTGGTAGTAGTTAAAACTGGGGAGAAACACAGAATGGTCGTGGACTACAGCCAGACCATCAAGCGGTACACGCAGCTCGACGTGTACCCCCTCCTACGCATATCTGAAATGGTCAATCAGATTGCGCTGTACCTGGTCTTCTCAACAATTGACCTGAAATCCGCCTACCATCAGCTCCCCATCCGTAAATCGGACCATCCATACACTGCCTTCGAGGCGGACGGTCGGCTCTATCACTTTCTTAGGGTTCTCTTTGGCGTCACTAACGGGGTCTCGATCTTCCAAAGGGAGATGGACCGAATGGTCGACCGGTACGGTTTGCGGGCCACGTTTCCGTACTTAGATAATGTCACCATCTGCAGCCATGATCAGCAGGACCACGATGCCAACCCCGCTCAATTCCTCCACACCGCCACTCTTCTCAACCTTACGTATAATAAAGAGAAGTGTGTGTTCAGCATGACCCGCTTAGCCATCCTCGGCTATGTAGTCCAGAACGGACTTCTGGGATCCCGATCCCGATCGCATGCGCCCCCTCATGGAGCTTCCATCCCCCACTGCCCCAAGGCCCTCAAATGCTTCCTGGGGTTCTTTTCGTACTACGCCCAGTGGGTCCCAAACTATGCGGACATAGCCCACCCACTCATACAGTCCACTCAATTTCCCCTCACGGCCTTCGCCCGTATCAGAGCAGACATAGCCAAGGCCGAGATGCACGCAGTAGACGAGACACTGCCCTTTCAAGTAGAAAGCAATGCTTCAGATGTCGCCCTTGCAGCCACTCTGAATCAGGCAGGCAAACCCGTGGCATTCTTTTCCCGCACCCTTCATGCCTCTGAAATTCAGCACTCATCCGTCGAAAAAGAGGCCCAGGCCATCGTTGAAGCTGTGCGGCATTGGAGGCATTACCTGGCCGGCAGAAGATTCACTCTCCTCACTGACCAACGGTCGGTAGCCTTCATGTTCAATAACACACAGCGGGGCAAGATCAAAAACGATAAAATCTTGCGGTGGAGAATCGAGCGCCCCGCCTATAATTACGAGATTTTGTATCGACCCAGCAAGCTCAATGAGCCCCCAGACGCCCTCTCCCAAGGTACATGTGCCAGCGCACAAGTAGACCAACTCCGGGCCCTGCACGACAGCCTTTGTCACCCACGGGTCACACGACTACCACCTCGTCAAGGCTCGCAACCTGCCCTACTCCGTCGACAAAGTATGGACAGTCACCAGAAACTGCCAGGTCTGTGCGGAGTGCAAGCCGCATTTCTACCGGCCGGACCGTGCGCGCCTGGTGAAGGCCTCTCGCCCCTTTGAACACCTCAGCGTGGATTTCAAAGGACCCGTTCCCTCCACCGACTGCAACATGTCTATTCTCAGTGTGGTCGATGAGTACTCCAGATTCCCCTTTGTCATCCCATGCCCCGATATGACGTCTGCCACCGTCATCAAGGCCCGCAACACAATCTTCGCTCTGTTCGGTTTCCCTGCCTACATCTACAGTGACAGGGGATCCTCATTCATGAGTGATGAGCTGCGTCAGTTCCTGATCAGCAGGGGTATCGCCTCCAGCAGGACGACCAGCTACAACCCCCGGCGAAACGGGCAGGTAGAGAGGGAGAACGGGACGGTTTGGAGGGCTGTCCAGTTGGCCCTACGGTCCAGGAACCTCCTAGCCTCTCACTGGCAGGAGGTCCCCCCTGATGCACTGCACTCCATCCGGTCACTACTGTGCACCGCTACAAATAACACACCCCATGAACGTCTTTTTACCTTCCCCAGGAAGTCCACATCCGGGATGTCGCTCCCGACTTGGCTCGCAGCTCCAGGACCGGTCCTGCTCTGTAGGCACGTCTGATTCCACAAGGCGGACCCTTTGGTGGACAGGGTACACTTGCTCCACACCAAACCCCAGTTTGCGTACGTGGAGTTCCCCGACGGCCGTCAAGATACTGTCTCCCTCAGGGACCTGGCACCGTCGGGTTGCAACCAAACACACTTCCCCACCCATGCGCCACCCTCCCCTCCCCGGCGCTCCCAACATTAACTCCACCAGGTCCATCTCTCCTTCCCCTGCCCACGCAAGAGGATGAAGAAGATTTTGGCATGCTCCCGGGGTCATCTGACAGCAGGCCAGCACCAGCACCGACATCGCCGCCACCGTTACGTCGCTCCCAGCGAATCGTCAAAGCACCGGATCAACTGAACCTCTACCGGGCGCTGGACCGTCAGAATGGACATATTTTTCCTCCTCCAATCATTGTTAAGACACTACATAATTCTCAACACTGTATTTGGTTCCACACCACCCCCGCCGGACTCATTTTTAACAGGGGGTGAATGTGGTGAACTACTGTGTACACCTGTATTAGGGGATGTATGATAGGACCTGTACTACAGGTTCGCCGGTAGCCCCTGCCGGCTGGCTCCGCCCACAAGGAGCTGTATAAATATGCGTGACCTCCATTGATCTGCCATTTCGCCAGCTGCAGCAGGAGGCCACGCATCTGATTGCAATAAAGCCACAGTTGTACCCAATCTGAGTCTTTGTGCAATTGATCGTGCATCAAGCGGTTGAAAGCGTTCGGGGCCGAGACTGGTCCAGTGTCACTGAGGCAAGTTGTGGCAGAAGCTGAGAGATCTCGTAGGGCGATACACGGCCACCCGAGTCGGGGTCCTGAGATGTCATCCAAGATGGCTGCCCCCATGAATCGCACATGGCCTGTGAGGAGAGGAATGGCAGCGGACCCGGTTCGCCTGTGGAGACAGCAGCGGCCTACCGCACCTGGCATACTGCCACGAGGTACCCCTTCTTCCCATTGCCCTTGCAGATTGCGAATCGGGCCCGGCAGCGTTGCCAGGGGTGTTTTGCCTGCAAAAATAGCATCTCCCCCCCCCCCCCCCCCCCCCGCCCCGGTGTTTCCTGGCTGCCGCACTGCACAAGCTTGTGGGGAATTTAGGGGTGTTTTGGAATCAGCCGCAGGTGGGGTCCACCCTGTCCATGCGGGTACCGCGCAGTCGGGAATGTAGGCCTGGGCGTTGCGGGAGGCTACATCTACGGATTGTGCCAGTTTCCGTACCTCTTTAAGCCCTAGCGTGTCGTTTTCCAGCAGTCGCTGGCGGATTTTAGAGGACAGCATGCCCGCAACAAAAGAGTTTGGTGTGGTCATTGGCTGAGATTTGTGGACGGTTACAGTTTCTACCTAACACTAACAATGCACGGTAAAAATCGTCCAGTAATTCCCCTGGGATCTGCCGTCTGGTAGCCAAAAGATGCCGAGTGTATACCTGATTCACAGTGCGGACGTAGTGCTCTTTTAACAAAGTGATTGTGTCCTCGAAACCGTCCGCGTGTAGATTTCTGGGCTCACCCTTGAGTGGAGGACTTGCATTTTCTGTTCCTCCGTGGGGTTAGTCGGGGCCATCCTGATGTACCCGTTGAAACATGCCAGCAAATGTTTCAAAGTTGCTGCTCCATTTACCACGTGGGGGTTGATTTGTAGACACTCTGGCTTGATGCAGAGAGCAGCCATTCTTCAATTTTGTTCATTAAATTGATGCACGATCAATCACTACTGAAGCGAGATTGTAGTCCAATTGAAGGCTTTAATGAACAAGTAGTTACTCCAGCAGCTCCGGTACAGAATGACTGCTGTGGGTGAAACACAGACTCTTATGTTCCGCCTGCTGGGCGGGACCAGCAGGCAGGTTCTACCACTCATACTACAGTATAAGGTACATCCCACCAAGGTACCGATACCCCTAATATAGCCTACCACAGAAAAACAGTGTTTTTATTCACCGGATACGGGATTGGCACTTGAGAGGCTGACAAGCTGCAGCTGCATATCAGCACACCACTCCTCACACACTCATCATCCCGCCAGGACAGGCCAAAAGCGCAGGAAATAAACTGCATGACCTCTTCAGGGTGAGTCGGCAACACTGTGGCCCTAGCACTAACCCCCGTCCCACACACCCATAACCCCCCCCCATGCTGCATCACTTGCCAGCACCCATACCGGCCATGATTGCGGGGTGCCCTGGCCACCAGATACCCATCCCCTGTGTTACATGCGTCTAAGTGTCTAACACTGCGTTTTCTGTTTCTCGCCTCCCCTCCTCCAAGGAAAAGGCGGTGCACAACCGCTGTGAGCGGGAGAAAACTGGAGACGGACCTGCAGCCCCTCACCGCAGCAGGGCCAGGACTTGATCAGCGGACCCAGGGAGCGAGCAGTCGCCGAGGCGGAGGTCGGCATCGATCAAGTGAGACCCCGTGAGTTATGGTTCCCCATGGCACGTGTGTCACCACCCCCACACTTCCCCCGCCATTCCCACAACCCCCGATACTGCCCCAAACAGGAACCCCACCACCCACACACATCCCTCCTCCCACACTGCCCCTCCACCCCCACAACCCTCCCACCCCCACAACCCTCCCACAATGCCCCTTGCACCACAAGCACTCTCACCCCTAAGAGGGGCGGTCCGGGTCTGGGCCCAGGACTCCGTTTTCCACGACATAGCCGAGGATGGCTAGTCTGGTTGTGCGGAAAACGTATTTCTCCTTGTTGTACGTGAGATTCAGTTTCTGTGCCGTCTGGAGAAAACGGTGGAGGTTGGCGTCGTGGTCCTGCTGGTCATAGCCGCAGATGGTGACATTGTCCAAGTACGGAAACGTGGCCCGCAGCCCGTACTGGTCCACCATTCGATCCATTGCTCGTTGGAACACCGAAACCCCATTGGTGACGCCGAAAGGAACCCGGACGAAATGGAAGAGGCGGCCATCGGCCTCGAATGCCGTGTAGCGGCGGTCCTCAGGGCGAATTGGGAGCTGGTGGTATGCAGACTTCAGATCCACCGTGGAAAAGAGCCGGTACTGGGCTATCTGGTTTACCATGTCTGCAATCCTGGGGAGGGGATACGCGTCGAGGAGCGTAAATCTATTTCTAGCCTGACTGTGGTCGACCACCATACGGAATTTTTCCCCGATCTTAACGACCACCACCTGAGCTCTCCGGGGACTATTGCTGGCCTCTATAACCCACTCACTTAGTAGCCTTCGGACCTCTGCTCTGACAAATACCCTATCCTGCCAGCTATACCGCCTGCTATGAGTGGCTACGGGTTTACAGTCCTTAGTGAGATTGGCAAAGAGAGGAGGGGGGGGGGGGATCCGCAGCGTAGCGAGGCTGCAGATCGTGAGTGGGGGCAGGGGCCCTCCGAAGCTGAGGGTGAGGCTCTTGAGGTTGCATTGAAAGTCTAGGCCTAATAAGAGTGGCGCGCAGAGTTCGGGCAAAATGTAGAGTTTGAATTTCGAGTAACTAGTGCCTCGGATTGTGAGTGTCGCGGCGGTGCGCCCCTGGGTCTGGACCGAGTGGGAGCCTGAAACGAGCACGATAGTTTTCTGCGCAAGGGAAAACGGGGAGCGAACAGCGTCTTACCAGGTCTGGATGTATGAAGCTCTCTGTGCTCCCGGAGTCGAAGAGGCATGGCGTTTTATACCCGTTGATATGGACCTCTGCCATCGAGTTTCGTAGATTCTTTGGTCGTGATTGGTCCAGGGAGACCGCGCTGAGTTGCGGGTAGTCGGCGGGTCGATCAGCTGTGCTGGAGTGGCCCTGTGGTGACTGCCCTCTAAATTCATAGTCGTATTCTTCCGCTGAGTTGTCCGAGCACGGAGATGCCGATCGGGCCCGTGGATCGCACTTGGCGGGCGGCGAGGAAGATGGCATCCAAGATGGCGGCCCCCATGAGTCGCACGTGGCCAGCCGCGTGGTGGAGGTTTTCCAAGATGGCGGCCCCCATGGATCGCACGTGGCTGGAGGGGCGTAGTCAGGGCATAGGCCGCAGCGTTTCGGGCCCTGCACGGGCCTGCGAGTGAGGGGAGCGATTACTTCGTGTCGCTGGGGAGTTGGAAGCTGGGGCCCTTTTAGCGAGGCACACTCTTGCGTAATGGCCTTTTAGCCCGCAGCTGCTGCAGGTTGCGTTGCGGGCCGGGCAGTGCTGCAGCGGGTGCTGGTTCTGGCCACAGAAATGGCAGGCTGGAGCAGCATAGTGGCTGGCTGGAGCAGCATAGTGGCTGGCTGGGGCAGCATGGTGGCTGGGCGGCCGTGTAGCACAGGCCTGGGGGAGTCGCTGGTCGGGGGCCCATGATTGGGTCGCGGGGTCCTCGGGGAACGAGTTAAGGCTGCGGAAGGAGACCTCCATCGTGGTAGCAGCTTCCACAGTCGTTTCTAAGTCCTGGGCCCCCTTTTCCAGCAGTCGTTGGCGCACATAGTTAGGCCTGAGGCCCGCTACAAAAACATCGCGTACCGCAAGTTCCCTGTGTTCAGCCGCGGTACCCGCTTGATAATTACAGTCATTGGACAAATTATTGAGTTCCCTTAGAAATTCGGCGAGTGATTCCGTAGGCCGCTGGCGGCGAGTTGTGAACACATGGCGAGCGTAAACTTCATTAATAGGCCTTACATAAATTCTATCGAGAACTGCTAGCGCTGCAGTATATGAACTGGCCGAGTTTAGTTGCGTAGAGATTCTGTGGCTCACCCTCGCGTGCAGTAGACTTAGCTTCTGATCCTCTGTCGTTTCGGCTGTGCTCGCTTCTGCCAGGTAGGCCTTGAAGCACCGCAGCCAGTGGGTGAAGATTTCTTTAGCCTCTGCATCCTGCAGGTCGAGTTCCAGGCGTCCAGGCTTGAGGGCCGATTCCATGATCGATCTTTACTGTTCTTAAGTCGATTAAATTGATGGAACCATCAAATCACCAGACACGTGTTTCCGATATGAATCTAGACTTTAATCGACTTACTTCAGAGCCAGCCTGTTACCCGTTGATGAACTCTTAGTGAACTCAGGCTGGCTCTGGACAAGGGTATTTATACAGCAGCACTAGTGGGAGGAGTCGTGAGCGGAGCCAAGGGTGGAGCCCAGTACAAGTTCCTGAGTACTCCCAGAGCTACTCCCCCTAGTGGTTGGATAACGCTACTGCGCTTACAAAGACTGTGAATTATCATATCATATATATTACATTCACCACAGCCTGCTGCTCCGGTTACCTCCCACCGTCCAAAGATGTGCAGGTTAGGTGGATTGGCCATGCTAAATTGCCCCTTAGCGTCCAAAGGGTAGGTTGGGTTATGAGGATAGGGAGAAGTGGGCCAAGGTAGCGTGCTCTTTCATAGAGTTTGTGCAGACTTGATGGGTCTCCATCTCCACTATACTGTTCTGCACTTAGGGTGGCACACTGGTTAGCACTGTTGCTTAACAGCGCCAGGGTCCCAGGTTCGATTCCCGGCTTGGGTCACTGTATGGAGTCTGCATGTTCTCCCCATGTCTACATGGGTTTCCTCCAGGTGTTCCGGTTTCCTCCCACAAGTCCAAAAAGACGTGCTTGATAGGTGAATTGGACATTATGAATTCTTCCTCAGTGTACCCAAACAGGCGCCGGAGTGTGGCAACTAGGGGATTTTCACAGTAACTTCATTGCAGTGCTTATGTAAGCCTACTTGTGACAATAATAAACATTATTATTAGGGATTCTGTGGATTCTATAAAACTCCAAAGGGGAAGCGTGTGTACTGGTACAACCCCTTATGGATGTTTGTTTGAAACATATTTGTTTGAAGCATCGCACAGCTCCAACTGCTGGTAGGTGTGACTCATTTATAACTTAGTGAATGTCTGACCACCAGTTTCGCATTTGGACCTTCAATTTTGGGTGTAGGGTTCTTGCCCAGCTTCGTGGCCTGGTTCATTGTCAGCTTGTAATCCCTGCTGATGCGAATGGTTTTATCCAGTTTCACTACTGGCACAATGGTTACCGGCCCATTCTGCAAATTACACTGGTTGAATAATGCCTAGGCCTTCCAGACTTCTCAACTCAGTTTCAACCTCTCCAATAATGCGTAGGCCTGAAAATCCTTAGGGTGGCTTCCGGGTTCACATGAATTGTGCCTTGACTTCTTTTATTTTCCCAGTTCTTCCTGGAAAACATTTTGGTACTCGCTGATGATCTTGAGAAGTTCCCCTTTGATGCTAAAAATCTCTTGCCAATTTAATTTGATCTCCTGTGGCCAGTCGTCCCCATTAAGCTCATTCTCTGACCAGCCACCATGACCAAAGGCAGCTGAGCAGATTGCTGTCAATAGCTCACTGCTGTCATCTTTGTATCCATTATCTTTATGGCCTCCCCCATATATGTTGTCAACCTAGTCCCTGTGTTCTTCAACTTTCTTGAAGGTACCAATAGGTCTGCTCCGCCACTGGTAGCTGAAGCCCCAGTGCCCATTTCCATCCATAACACCCTTCCTTTTGTCACAAACTACATTGTAATTTGGGCCACTTTGCCCGTTTTTACATTATTGACAGGCATAATGTTCTGCTTCGCCTCTTCCCTGCGGTATACTTGTGCAGTACTGTTCGATCTACTAATGCTAAACAGTGTGATGATATGCATGAACACATCAATGGTCTTCCGGTAGTGGCCATGGTGTGAGTGGTCACACACAGGGCAGCTCCTGCTTGAAGGCACAGAAAAGAGCTCTTTTTACCTGATACTGGGTGGAATTTTGATGAAAAGGCGTAGGTGAATATTGGAGGAGTAGTTTCCTATGGGGTGCTTATGTCTGCTGGTTATCAAACCTGGCAGAGCACAGTGAGAGACCAGGCTAAAGAGTTGGAACAGAGCTGTACTGCATAGCAGCCACTGTAAACATGCAGGCGGGGGAAGGGGTGATGCAAGCTGGAAGGCCCCAGATAGAGCAACTGATGGCTTTTACTCAGGGAGGATTCTGCCAGTAGAGGAAGGAAATGCAGGAAGACCACTCAAAGGCCATTGAAGGAGCTCTGGCACCCCTGAAGAGTTATAACAAACGGGTGGAGAAGGGTTTGGAGGTGCAGGGTGTGGTAGTCACCACTGTTGTATTATATTGTATATGTGGGTATTACGGTAAGGCCCCTGTACTACAGGTACGGGGATAGATCCCTGCCTGCTAGCACCGCCCAGTAGGCGGAGTATAAATGTGTGTGCTCTCCGAACAGCAGCCATTTCGTCAGCTGCTGTAGGAGGGCACATATCTCTCTGTAATAAAGCCTCGATTAGATTCTACTCTTGTCTCGTCGTAATTGATAGTACATCAATTTATTACACAGAGATTTTTCAGAGATGGACCTCCGCATCAAGCCGGACAGCCTGCAGCTGCATCCTCAAGCAGACAACGCCAAAAAGGACTTTGAACATTGTCTCCCTTGCTTTAAAGCATACATGGAGTCTGCGCCAGACCCAATCTCAGAAGCACAGAAGCTCCAGATTCTGTACACGCGGCTGAGCTCCAACAATTTTTCCCTTGTCCAGAACGCGCCTACCTACGCAGAGGCCATGGCATTACTGAACGAGAATTACGCTCAGCAGACCAACAAGATCTACGCCAGGCACCTCCTGTCCACGTGGCACTAACTTCCCGGTGAGTCTGTGGAAGATTTCTGGCATGCCCTGCTTGCCCTGGTGAGAGATTCTGACTGCCAAGCCGTTTCAGCCACTGAATATTCGAACCTGCTAATGAGAGACGCGTTCCTTACGGGCATAGTGACTACATCTACCAGCGCCTCTGAGAAGGGGCCATGCTTGACCTTGCGGCGACCAAAAAAACTAGCACTCTCGCTCACGGTCGCCTCAAGCAACGTACAGGCTTATGCCCCCGACCGCACGGCCCACCCCCCCCTGTGCACCGTGGACCCCGCCAGCGGCCACCCAAGTGTGGACCCCATCATCGACCGCGCGGCAGCCAGCCAGCCCCGGGGGACCCAAGTGCTACTTCTGCGGACAGACAAAACACCCCTCGGCAGCGCTGCCCGGCGTGAAGCGCGCCCTGCAAGCCCTGTGGCAAGAAGGGACATTTTGCTGCAGTATGCCAGGCCTGCTTAACCACCGCTCTTGTCCCGTCACCCCCCACGTGCGGCCAGTGGGCGCGCCATCTTCCTCTCCTCAGACCACGTGCGGCCTGTGAGCGCCGCCACCTTGCTCCACTCACAACACGTGCGACCCGTGGGCATCGCCATCTTGCTTGCCTCAGAACAAATGGGCGCCGCCATCTTGCCTGCCCTAGGATACGTGGGGCCTGAGGGTGCTGCCATATTGCCTGCCCAGGACACGTGCGGCCCGTGGGTGCCACTATCTTACCCGCATCAGGACCCCTGCCGTCGGGCACCTGATCGGGCCGCTTATCGCCTGCAACCGCCGACGATCAGCCGTATCTCGCCTCATTCACGATCGACCAGTCTCGACCGCACAACCTCGCAACCGCTTCGACAAAGGTGAAGGTCAACAGGCACGAGATATCCTGCCATCTCGACTCCGGGAGCACTGAGAGCTCCATCCACCCCGATACGGTTAGGCGCTGCTACCTCGCGGGACACCCCGCTACCCAGAGAATCTCCCTGGCCTCCGGATCCCACTCCGTGGCAATCCGGGGGTACTGCATCGCCACCCTTACCGTCCAGGGCGTAGAGTTCAGTGGCTTCCGGCTCTACGTCCTCCCCAACCTCTGCGCTGTCTTGCTACTCAGCCTGGATTTCCAGTGCAACCTCCAGAGCCTAACCCTGAAATTTGGCAGGCCCCTACCACCCCTTACTGTTTGCGGCCTCGCGACCCTTAAAGTCGACCCGCCTTCCCTGTTTACAAACCTCACCCCAGATTGCAAACCCATTGCCACCAGGAGCAGATGGTACAGCGCCCAGGCAGGACCTTCATCAGGTCTGAGGTCCAGCAGCTGCTGCGGGAAGGTATAATCGAGGCCAGCAACAGCCCCTGGAGAGCCCAAGTGGTAGTGGTGAAAACCGGGGAGAAAAACAAGATGGTCGTTGACTACAGTTTGACCATCAATCGGTACACGCAGCTCGACGCGTACCCCCTCCCACGTATATCTGATATGGTCAATCAGATTGCCCTTGCACAGTACCGGGTCTTCTCGACAGTGGACCTGAAATCTGCCTACCACCAGCTCCCCATCTGTAAGGCAGACCGCCCATACACTGCATTTGAAGCAGACGGCCGCCTTTACCATTTCCTTAGGGTTCTCTTCGGCGTCACCAACGGGGTCTTGATCTTCCAATGGAGGATGGACCGAATGGTTGACCTTGACGGGCTGCGGCCACTTTCCCGTACCTGGACAACGTCACCATCTGCGGCCACGACCAGCAGGACCACGATGCTAACCTTTCCAAATTTCTCCACACCGCCATACTCCTCAACCTAACATAACAAGGAGAAGTGTGTGTTCAGCATGAACCTATTAGCCATCCTCGGCTATGTGGTTCGGAAACGGAGTTATAGGACCCGACCCCGATCGCATGCACCCCCTCATGGAACTCCCCCTCCCCCACTGCCCCAAGGCCCTCAAACGATGCCTGGGGTTCTTTACGTATTACGCCCAGTGAGTCCCAAACTATGCGGACAAGGCCCGCCCACTCATTCAATCCACCGCTTTCACACTGATGGCCGCGGCTCACCAGGCCTTCAACCATATCAAGGCCGACATTGCCATGGCCGCGATGCACCACGGGCGATGAGATGCTCCCCTTCCAAGTCGAGAGCGATGCATCAGACGTCACTCTGGCCGCCATTCTCAACCAGGCAGGCCCGTGGCATTCTTTTCGCGCACCTTCCATGCCTCCGAAATTCGGCACTCCTCCGTCGAAAAGGAGGCCCAAGCGATCGTTGAAGTTGTGCGACATTGGAGGCATCACCTGGCCGGCAGGGGATTCATTCTCCTCACTGACCAACGGTCGGTTGCCTTCATGCTTAACAACACACAGCGGGGTTAGATCAAAAATGATAAAATCTTGAGGTGGAGGATCAAGCTCTCCACCTACAATTACGAGATTTTGTATTGCCCCGGTAAACTCAACGAGCCCCCCGATGCCCTGTCCCGAGGTACATGTGCCAGTGCACTAGTGGACCAACTCTGGACCCTGCACGACGATCTCTGTCACCCAGGAGTCACCCTCTTTTACCACTTCATTAAGGCCCGCAATCTGCCCTACTCCATCGAGGAAGTCAGGGCTATCACCAGAGACTGCCAGGTCTGCGTGGAATGTAAATCGCACTTCTACCGGCCAGATCGTGCGCGCCCACCCCTTTGAACGCCTCAGCGTGAACTTCAAATGGCCCCTCCCCTCCAGCGACCACAACACGTACTTTCTTAATGTGGTCGACGAGTATTCCCGATTCCCCTTCGCCGTCCCATGCCCCGATATGACGTCTGCCACCGTCATCAAAGCCCTCAACACCATCTTCGCTCTGTTCGGTTTCCCCGCCCACATCCACAGCGACCGGGGATCCTCATTTATGAGCGATGAGCTGCACCAGTACCTGCTCAACAGGGGCACTGCCTCGAGCAGGACGACCAGCTACAACCCCAGGGGAAACGGGCAGGTGGAGCGGGAGAATGGGAAGGTCTGGAGGGCCGTCCAGCTGGCCCTACGGTCCAGAAATCTCCAGGCCTCCCGCTGACAGGAGGTCCTCCCCGACGCACTTCACTCCATTCAGGCACTCCTGTGCACTGCGACTAACGAAACCCACCCCATGAACGTCTCTTTGCCTTCCCTAGGATGTCCACCTCTGGGGTTTCGCTCCCAACGTGGCTGGCAGCTCCAGGACCTGTTCTCCTCCGTAGACACATTCAACTCCACAAGGCAGACCCGTTGGTTGAGAGGTACAGCTACGCCACGCAAACCCGCAGTACGCCTATGTAGCATGCCCCGACGGCCTCCAAGACACAGACTCCCTCAGGGATCTGGCACCAGCTGGGTCCCCATACACCCTCCCCTCTGCCCCGGTGCCACCCTCCCTTCCCCCGGCGCAGCCCACGCTCCAGGACAATCTATCCTCCCCTTGCTCCCACCCGGGGATGAAGAGGATTTCGACATGCTCCCGGAGTCACCGAAGACCAAGGCGACACCTCCAGCGCCAGCGCCTCCAGACTCGTACCCCCACAAGACGCCGTCTCCAGCCTCTTCCATGCTGCCCCCTCCCCCTCCATCACCCACTTGCGCACCATTGCCGCATTAGTGGCTCAGTAGTACCCACAGAGGTTGGGCAGCGCCAGCCCCCCCCCCCCCCCCCATCCCTGCTCCAGGAACACCCTTCTCACTCTCGGAGTCCCTCGTGCCCACACAAACCCCGTAATGCTCCTGTTGACCCGCCTAAAGAAGGCCTTCGGGATAAGAATGGCGAGGCACTGCTACAGGAATTAAAACCTTGGGAGCACCGTCATCTTGACTGCACCCTACCCGCCAGGGACAGCGGCAACGCATCCCACCTCTTAAACTCCTCCACCATCTGCTCCACCAACCTCGTGAAATTAAGTCTATGCAGGGCCCCCCAGCTCCTGGCCATCTGGACCCCCAAGTATCTGAAGCTCCTCCCCGCCCTTTTTAGTGGGAGCTCGCCAATGGTGAACCACGAACAACTCGCTCTTCCCCATATTGAGCTTGTACCCAGAGAAATCCCCAAACTCCCTGAGGATTCTCATTACCTCCGGCATCCTCCCCACCGGGTCCGCCACATAAAGCAGCAAGTCATCCGCATAGAGCGACACCTTATGCTCCTCCCCACCCCTCACCAGCCCCCTCCATTTCCTCGACTCCCTCAGTGCCATAGCCAGGGGTTCAATCGCCAATGCAAAGAGCAGGAGGGGACAAGGGACACCCCTGCCTCAGCCCTCGATGCAGCCGAAAGTACTCAGACCTCTTCTTGTTTGTGGCCACACTCGCCATCGGGGTCTCGTACAACAGCCTAACCCACCTGACGAACCCCTCCCCAAACCCGAAACTCTTCAGCACCTCCCACAAGTACCCCCACTCTACCCTATCGAAGGCCTTCTCAGCGTCCATCGCCGCCACTATCTCAGCCTCCCCCTCACTCGGCGGCATCATAATAACGTTCAGGAGCCTCCGCACATTCGCGTTCAACTGCCTCCCCTTCACGAACCCCTTCTGGTCCTCATGGATGACCTGCAGCACACAATCCTCAACTCTCAAGGCTAAGACCTTCGCCAGCACCTTGGCATCTACATTTAACAACGAGATCGGCCTGTAAGACCCACACTGCAGGGGATCTTTGTCCCGCATCAAGATCAAGGAAATCAGTGCCCAGGACCTGCATGCTCCCTATCCCTTTGACCAGCTCCTCCAGCACAATCGGGGCCCCTAATCCCAACACCAGTTCCTCCTCCACCTTCGGGAACCTCAGTTGGTCCAAAAAGCGGCCCATCCCTCCCTCCTCCACCAGGGGCTCGGACCGACACAGTTCCTCATAAAAGTCCCTGAAGATCCCACTGATGCCAATCCCACTCCGCACCTTACTCCCTCCCCTTTCCTTAACTCCCCCTATCTCCCTAGCTGCGTCCCGCTTCCGAAGCTGATGCGCCAGCATCCGGCTTGCCTTTTCCCCGTATTCATAAATCGCCCCCTGGGCCTTCCTCCACTGCGCCTCTGCCTTCCTGGTGGTCAACAGGTCGAATTCGGCCTGGAGACTGCACCTCTCCCTCAACAGTCCCTCCTCCGGCACCTCCGCATATCTCCTGTCTACCCTCACCATCTCCCCCACCAGCCTCTCCCTCTCCCTCTGTTCTCTCGTCTCCTTGTGGGCCCTAATGGAGATCAGCTCTCCCCTAACCACCGCCTTCAGTGCCTCCCAGACCATCCCCACTCGAACCTCCCCGTTACCGTTGGACTCCAGGTATTGCTCTATGCTTCCTCGGACCCGCTCGCTCACCTCCTCATCCGCCAACAGCCCCATCTCCAAGCACCACAAGGGGCGCTGGTCCCTCTCCTCCCCCAGCTCTAAGTCTACCCAATGCGGGGCGTGATCCGAAATGGCTATCGCCGAGTACTCGGTATCATCTACTCTCGCAATCAGCGCCCTACTCATGACAAAGGAGTCGATCCTGCCATCTGGTCCATGAAACCCCTCAGCACTTTAGCCGCCGCCGGCCTCCTACCCGTCCTAGACCTGGAGCGATCCAGTGCCAGATCCAACAGCGTGTTAAAATTCCCCCCGCATAATTAGCCCCCCCCACTTCCAATCCGGGATCCGACCCAACATCCGCCACATAAAGCCCGCATCGTCCCAGTTCCGGGCATACACGTTGACCAGTACCACCCTCTCCCCTTGCAGCTTACCACTCACCATTACGTACCCCTCTTTCCCACAAAGATCGCCAGCCCCCGATTTTTGGCATCCAGACCTGAATGGAACACCTGGCCTACCCACCCCTTCCTCAATCTTACCTGATCCGCCACCTTCAGGTGTGTCTCCTGGAGCATTACCACATCCGCCTTCAGCCCCTTCAGGTGCGCGAACACCCGGGCCCGTTTAATCGGCCCATTCAGTCCCCTTACGTACCAGGTTATCAGTCAGATCAGGGGGCTGCACGCCCCCCTCCCCTGCCGACTAGCCATAACCCCTCCTCGACCAGCCACAGGCCCACGCCCGGCCCGTTCCCCACGGCGGCAGACCCCCGTCCCGACCCCCTCTACTCGCTCCAGCTCCCCCTTGACCATACCAGCAGCAACCCGGTTGCCCCCCCACCCCAGCTAGGACCCCTCCTAGCTATGTTGCTCCCCCCATTGCACTCCCGCAAGTCAGCTGACTCCTGCTGACCCCGGCCTCTCCAGCCTCTCCTTCGACTCCTCCCATTGTGGGACTTCCCCCCCCCCCCTCCATTAACCAACAAGAAGGGTCTCCGCCTCCCCCATTCATCCCGAGCGCAGGGAAAAGCCCGTGCTTCCCCGCCACAGCCCCGCCCCCTTCAGCCTTCAGCGCGGGAAAAAGCCCGCTCTTTCCACCTGCCCGGCCCCGCCTCCTCTGGCGCAGCTCCTTTTACAGGCCCAGTCCGTTCGGGCCTCATCAACCCTCGCGGGGCCCGATCCCCCCTACCGGCCATCCATCCCCCATTCAGCTTACATGCCCCCCTCCAAGAGCCCACCCGACAGACCCAACCAAACAGTGCCCAACCCTCCCCTAACCGCCCACACTGAATCAAAAATAAACAGGAACAGAGAACTCCCCACACCCACCTCAAAATGTAACACAACCACGGCAATCCCCAATCATCCCCACACACGACACCTTGTCCCGACTCTCAGTTTGTGTCCAGCTTTTCGGCCTGAACAAAGGCCCCACGCCTCCTCCGGGGACTCAAGTAATGGTGCCGGTCCTTGTAGGTGACCCACATATGTGCCGGCTGCAGCATGCCAAACTTCACCCCCTTCCTGTGCAGCACTGCCTTCGCCGGTTGTACCCAGGCCACTTCTTCGCCACCTCCGCGCTCCCAGTCTTGATAAATGCAACCTCCGCGTTCTCCCACCTGCTGCTCCTCTCTTTCTTGGCCCATCTGAGCACACACTCCGGTCGATGAAACCGCACCAGCACCGCCCGCGGCGGCTCATTAGCCTTGGGCCTCCTCGCCAGCACTCTATGGGCCCCTTCCAGCTCCAGGGCCCTTGGAAGGACCCCGCTCCCATCAGCGAGTTTAACATGGTTACCACATAGGCCCCCACGTCCCGACCCCTCCAGTCCCTCCGGGAGGCCCAGGATCCGCAGATTCTTCCTCCTCGATCGATTCTCCATTTCCTCGAACCGTTCCTGCCATTTCTTGTGGAGCGCCCCGTGCGCCTCCACCTTTACCGCTTGGCCCAAGATCCCATCCTCGTTATCTGAGATCTTTTGCCGGACCTCGCGGATCGCCACCCCCTGGGCCGCCTGGGTCTCCCGCAGCATGTCAATAGAAGCCTTCATCGGCTCCAGCAGGTTCGCTTTAAGCTCCCTAAAGCAGTGCTGGAGAGCCTCCTGCCGCTCCTGCGCCCACTGGATCCACGCCTGGCTTGGTCTCCGCCCGCGCCTCTTGCTTTTCTTCCCTCGCACTTTCTTTGGCTTCACCACCACATTTTTAGTCGCCCCGCTCCTGGTCCAAGCGATACAATGTCGGGGGAATGTTGCAGTCTCCTTCCCACACCGGGAAATGTCAGAAAAATGCCGCTGGGGGCCCTGAAAAGAACCCAAAAGTCCATTTCTAGTGGGAGCTGCCCAAACGTGCGACTTAGCTCTGCATAGCTGCAACTGGAAGTCGAACCGTACAATGTTGATGAATCTTAAATTTGTGGATACTCCTTTATTCTGGATTGCACATTGAAACCTTCTACCTTTTTCCCAGTCCCTGGTATTCCCCTGAATGGTCCATCTCCTACCAAGACAACAAATACTCTGCTCTTTAGCAATGCTGCAGGTAGTCTGTCATTAGGAGATGTATGGTAGCATTTTGGGAATAATTCTGTTTATTATATGCCTCCCCTTTGCAGCAGTGAGAAAAACCTAAACCTACCAGTTTGTTTCATTGCCAGAAATTACTCAAAATGAATCTCCATTGAATAAAGCTCTCTTTCTCTCATGCCTTAGTAACTTGATTAATTTAAAAGTGTTAGTTGCCTAGAAATAATAATATTCAATAGTACCATAATATGGCATTATTTTGCCAGACTTTCCCAGCCATTGTGTTGCTCTGTTTATCTGGTTATAAATACAGCGGCCAATATGGTCGCCTTCCTTAATCCTAATTATGTTTGCTCCAGAGTCGGCAGGTATCTTTTCGATATCGCCACAAGGTTCAAACCCAAATACTGATCAAGAACCAATGCACCAGTTAGTTAGTTCAAAGTCAATACTATTTATTTACACACACAGTAATATCTACTCATGCACAAAATACCATAAACTAAACTATCTCTGCCGCGTAACGCCTATACTTAACTTCGGGTGCCCACTCAGTCAAAGGAACCATGGCCATTGTTTCGGATCTGAGGCTGTTGGGTACGAAGAGGTAACAGGAGGAACAGCGAAGGTCGTCCATTGATGGCGAAGCGTTTGACCTTGGACTTACTTGCTTCTGGTGCAGCTGTGTGGACGGGTCTCTCCGCTTCGAGAGTCAAGTCCAAGAGAGCAATTCTCTCTCGGGGGCTTCTTCTTATACTAAAGGGGCTTTTGCGCGCTTTTGGACGGGCCTTGAACTTGGCCCCGATTAATTGGGCTGTATCTTTATCACTCGTATGATCTTGACCAATAAAGGGTGGGTGCCCTGATGGCTGGGCGTGCTTTGGTGGCCGATGGCCTTGCTTTGTTTGTGTCTTTTCTGGCACCGGGATGTCTGCTATAGTATCGGTTACTTGAGTGTCATTCCTTTGTTCCCGGAGATGGGCCATCAATATGCTAATTGCCTTACAGTTTCAGTCTCGTCTGGGGGCTATGGTTCCAATACGCATACAGGCTCTGTGCCTGCCTGCTTTCTTAGCATTGTCCATAGTTCCCTATAGTCTTTGCAAACATCCATTTTGTATTCTGGAAGTGGCCATCTCAGATGGCTACACTCCCTCCTTGTGATCCTCAACGCGAAGCGTGAAGGATCAAATTACTGCATCTTCTTCGATTTCCTCCTCAGTCGGGCACCCATAAGCAAGGACAGGCCCTACACTACTCTGTCCTGTGAATTGAAACTTTTACCTAAATTACTTTATGTACATACATCATTATACAATTCTACGGGGTGCTATGACATTCAGGAATGCATTACAAAATTTAAAAAACTGGAACCTCTAAATATCCTTAACTAAACTATCCTTACTCAATCAATCAAAAGAATTTACAACATTTTAAACTGTACAATAGCAGCAACACAGGTCTCTCTGGCTTGGCAGTTAAGAACAGAGTTTTACATTTTTTTTATTAGAACAACAAACACAAAAAAACGGATGCACTTTAATTCACTTGAAGGGGTTGGGGGGTTTGCTGAAGTCTGAAAATAGGGAATCCGAATGTGTATACCAGGGTGCGGGAGGATTTCCTCCGCCATTTCCTCAGTCTTAGGGTCTGAATGACGCTGCAGAGTATCGCAAGTACTAAATGTGATTCCACCAACGCAGGATAGGGAATTACACAGTATGAACCTGTCACACCAGGTCGGTGTATTGGTTACTGTCTCGGTGGTACAGTGTATGGCAGGGTGTGTGAAACGTTCACGGCCTGCGTGGTAGGGGTCAGAAGGGTAGCGTCCGCGCGCAACTGGAGGGATCACGCTAAGATCCAACTGTAGAGCATGATTGTTGTTTTCATCTTTTCTTCTTTCTTTCTTCCTCTTGAGGCTTCTGTGGTTCTGAGGTTCTATGGACACAAGCATAATTTCTGTTATTATCTTGTTTAAGATCTTGTATGTCTGTCTTGTCTGTTCTTTTATTGCCAATTACCCGTTATAATTGGTCACCATCTGTGACACCCTCATTTGTTTTTAAACCAAATCTTTGGGACAAGACATCCGAGAAAACTGACACAGTGCGAGCCGTCTCGCAGCCTGTGCGATCTACCATCCCAGTGTTCGAGGATATAAGTAGCATTTGGAAGCAACCTAAGGTTCGCCATAAACAAACAGAAGAGTTTTGAACTAAAAGTGCCAAAATGGGGTGCGTATGGATCGCGGTGGGTAAGAATGGGTGGAATCCCCGGGTAGGACGGTGACCAGTGCCGTATGTGCTCTACCCGAGCGTAGCTGACCAGGGGGTCCTCAGGCAGGGCGGGCACCAGTGCCGTTACTCCACTGCCTGAGTGACCGGACAAGAACGGGTAAGAGTGTGGTTGTCGTGGTGGTTGAAGTTATGCTATCTCCTGCCTTTGAAGCAGAAGAGCAGTTATGAATGGTTATCTACGGACAAAATTGTTCCTTTAACTGCCAGTGGGCGTTAAAGGAGTGGTGGCGTGGGGCCATGACAGCATTAAGCGAATAAACAACATTCAACATTGACAGTAACAAACATTTAAAACAACCAACCAACATAACAAAATCGTGCAGGTTCCATCAGAAAAGACACCGTAAATCTCCATCGGTTCCTATTCACCATCATCTGGACAACTCATTGTTCTATAGCGAACAGAGTCGCAAAGGGATTCGTTTGGTGGGAGTAAGACTCTAAGTCATCATCTTCTCCCGGTTGCCATACTCTTGACTGGAGTAATCGTGCTAAAGCGGCTTGGGGTGAATTGGGGTTCATCTCATCATTCCGGATGAGCCTGAATTAATTGTCTCGGTTCCAGTATTTTGTATCGAGGTTGGAGATTCAAGGAGCCAATCCATAATCGTCGGACGGTGGGTCTGGATCAGGTGCTTTAATGTACGTTATCTTGAAGGAGTCGCTGGAATCATGTTCGGAGTCGCTGGGAGTGGGGCCTGGTGCAGGGGTGTAATTGTAGCGTGGTGTGCTGGGGCTGTTGCTGTCGGTTGGAGGAGGGGAGAGGCGGAGTCGCGCCTCTGGGGTGGAGTCGAAGTCGTGTCTGAGGATGGGCTGGACAGGTTGGGGGTGGGTAGGAATATGTCGTTTCTGGGCGGGGCGTGCACATCTGCTGCAAGCGAGATGTGGTGCGAATGGTTCTGCGAGCCATAAGTCTTAAGCTGGTTTATGTGGAACCACGCAGACTTGCCATTAGGATATGTGATCTTATATACGGAGGGGCTGACTTTGTCAGAGATGGAGTACGGTCTGGCAAATTTGGGGGAGAAGAACAAACTGGGGTTGTAGAGGGCTAGCATAACTTGCTGCCCTACTACAAATTCTGTAGCGTGTACTGTCTTATCAAAGCAAACTTTGGTTTGCTTCTCGCGGGTCCCAAGTCTGACAGCTGCTGCAAGCTGGGCTGCCTTTACATTTTCAATAAGCTGTTGTACAGCTTTCTCATGCGTGAGTGCGGTGACTGTGGGGCTGGCCAATCCAGTCCTAATAAATATTCTGTCCCTTTCATGGGGCGTCCGGTCATGAGGGTGTGGGGGGTGAGTCCTGTGGACGTGGATACCGTGTTTCGTATGAACATTAGTGCAAAGGGGTGAACTGTGTCCCAGGTGCTACTGTGCTGTTGCACCATTTTTCTGAGGGTTGCTTTCAAAGTTCTGTTCATCCTTTCTACTATGCCGTTTGACTGGGGGTGAGATGCGATATGGAGCTTCTGTTTTATTCCGAAAATTGTAAGGACGTTTTTCATTACACGTCCTGTAAAACGGGAGCCTTGATCGGACTCTATACTGCGGGGAAGTCCCCATCTTGTAAAGATGTGCTGAGTGAGGATTTTAGCTGTCGTTTTGGCTGTGTTTGTTCTGGATGGAAAAGCTTCCACCCATTTTGTGAAGGTGTTGATGACCACCAACACATACTTGAAACCATTCCTGCACGGGGGAGGGGGGGGGGGGGGGGGGGTAGGGGTCCTATATAATCAATTTGCAAATTCGTTCCAGGGGCCATTAACGGGGCGGGTGTGACTTCGCTGGCCTTTCTTTGCGTATCTGTCTGGATTGTTCTGGGCACAGATCAAGCAATTCTGAATGTAGTGAGTCACATCAGTCTTTAAATCAGGCCACCAACAGAGAGGTCTGAGGTGGGCTAGGGTGGGTTCAATGCCCTGGTGTCCATGGTTGTCATGGAAGTGATAAATGATCTGAGCCTTGTCCTGGCTGGGTACTACATAAATTCTGTCTTTTAAAATAACACCGTCAAGTGTGGTTAACGCGTTTTTATACTTATCATAAAGGGCTGGGAAGTTGCCTTTTAAAACCTCCCTGAGCTTCTCATTTTCCTTTTGGGCCTTCGCTAGATCTTGAATGTTTGTCTGTGAGACCTCAACCGCGTGTACTGGGGTGCTCTCGGAGGCGTTCCAAAGGTGACCGTATGTGCAACCTGTCTTTGCTAGGGCGCCAGTCTTAACATTACCAGGGCGGGAAGAACGATGATGGCTGCGAACTTTAATAATGCCATATTTCCTATCTTTAGCTGTCTCCAGGATATGCCGGAGTAATGGGGCTGAGAGTAGTGGTTTTCCATCTGCGGAAACAAATCCTCTAGTTTCCCACAGGGGTAGGAATTCAGTTAAACTATTACAGACATATAAACTGTCAGAATATATGTCGGCTGGGGTCGGGAACGAGTCGGAGTGGTCTGCAATGTATGCTATGGCTGCCAGTTTTGCTGCCTGCGAGCCTAAGTGTTTTTAACGAAATCTCTTCTAACGCGCGTCCCTGCGCGTCCTCTACGTAGATACCGCAACCGGTAATCCTTATACAGTTTAAAATTGTGGAGGAGCCATCCACATAGATTCTAAGGGGTGCGCATGTTTCTGGGGTGAAGTTCCTGCTTTATCCAATGGAATGGACCAAAAGCCGTTACTAATGTCCAAAACCAAAAAATAATTTGACTGTAGTCCCTGTTTGAGCATGGTCTCGGGACTCGTGGCTACGGTGGGGGCTGCTACTGGGGTTACTTTGTTTAGTGCCCGATAATCAATGGTCAGTCGCCATGGTCCATCGGTTTCCTGACAGGCCAAATTGGGGCATTGTTCGTGGAGGCTACTGATCAGAGTACGCCTTGATCAAGCAGTCTCTGTATCACTTTTGAGATTTCTCCCTCCGCTTCTTGGGGAAAACCGTACTGCTTTTGGGGTCTGGGGTCGGGACCTGTAATATTCACTAAGCCAGCGATCTTGCCACAGTCGTGCTTGTGCTGTGCAAATGCTGATTTGTGTTGCTGCAGGACTTCCCTAACTTGTTTGTCCTGACTAATGGCTCGAGGGTCGAACCAGAAGTCTCCTACTGTGCTAATCCTATTTTCATCATCTCCGACTGTGAGCGTGGCGGGGGCTCGTGCTGCCTTTGTCATCTTCCACACACATCTATTAACGGGGTCGAATGATAGATTGTGGGAGCTCATAAAGTCAATTCCGAAAATGTGTTCAGCTGTCTGGGGTAGGTCGACCAGAACTACGGGGTGTTTAGTTTTAATATTCCCTATTTGAATCGCGACAGGGGCTGTGATGTGTCCCTGCTGTAAGTGCCGTGTAAAGCCGCTGAGAGTAATGGTGTCCGTGGTGGGCCATGTGTCTCGCTAAAACATTGTGGAGGAATTTATCATGGTACAGGACCCTCCTGTGTCCCAAAGAAATTCCACGGGGTGTCCCCGGACTGTGCCTGCCACTACCGGTCTACCGGACTTGTCCCAAAGGGTGTCGCAGACCCAAGTTGGGGAGTCCGAACACCGTCAATCGTTCATATCTGGGGTATCAGAACGGGCGCTAACACTGTGAATTGGCTTTGCTCTATTCCTATTTAGGGTGCCTGTCTGCTGGTTTCTCTGTTGCTTCTGGGGCACATTGCACTCTTGTGCGAAGTGTCCTAATTGGCCGCAATTATAACACTCCTGGGATTTGGTCTGCTGTGGGTTCTTCCTTCCTTCATTTACCCAAGCGGGGATCTGGTGCGTCCTAACTGGATGCATGTCTGCCTGCTCTTCCTCTGCTCTACCATACGCTGATTTTCCCTGCATGGACTGTTCCCAAGCACGGGACTATCTTTTCAAAACCCATTTCTCGTTGTGGGCCTCGTCTGAGGGGTTGTAATTTGCGCAAGCTCTCTGTCCTGCCTCTGTCGCATGAGAGACAAAGATTCGAGTCCATTTGGCCATATTATCTGGGGACAAATGGGCGCGTGCTAACTCACCACAGTAAAATGTATCCACAAGCGTCCAGCAAACGCTGTAGGGTGCTCTGTCTTCTTTTGCCCACACTTGTTTAGGCCTTCTACGGGGTCTCCTTTGTTATAGCCGATCGCGTCCAGGATCGTTGTGTGCATTTCTTGGAGTGTGCCTCCTCCTACATTTTGTGGGTCGGGAAGGGCTGCCATGACTGAAGGGTCGAGGCTCAAAACTGTGAGCTTCGCTTGCTCCTTTTCATCCAGCCATACATGGTTGCCTGCTGTTTCACTCTTGCAAAGAACTGGTGGGGGTCCGATGTGGGTAGGAACGGTGTAATCTTCCCACACGCGTCCCTTAATTGAGTGACGGTTAATAAGAGCTAGGGGCAGGAGTAGGCCATCTGGCTCCTCGAGCCTGCTCCACCATTTAATGAGATCATGGCTGATCTTTTGTGGACACAGCTCCACTTTCCGGCCCAAACACCATAACCCTTAATCCCTTTATTCTTCAAAGACTATCTATCTTTATCTTAAAAACATTCAATGAAGGAGCCTCAACTGCTTCACTGGGCAAGGAATTCCATAGATTCACAACCCTTTGGGTGAAGAAGTTCCTCCTAAACTCAGTCCTAAATCTACTTCCCCTTATTTTGAGGCTATGCCCCCTAGTTGTGCTTTCACCCGCCAGTGGAAACAACCTGCTCGCATCTATCCTATCCATTCCAATCATAATTTTATCTGTTTCTATAAGATCCCCCCTCATCCTTCTAAATTCCAACGAGTACAGTCCCAGTCTACTCAACCTCTCCTCATAATCCAACCCTTTCAGTTCTGGGATTAACCTAGTGAATCTCCTCTGCACACCCTCCAGCGCCAGTACGTCCTTTCTCAGGTAAGGAGACCAAAACTGAACACAATACTCCAGGTGTGGCCTCACGAACACCTTGTACAATTGCAGCATAACCTCCCTAGTCTTAAACTCCATCCCTCTAGCAATGAAGGACAAAACTCCATTTGCCTTCTTAATCACCTGTTGCACGTGTAAACCAACCTTTTGCAACTCATGCGCTAGCACACCCAGGTCTCTCTGCACAGCAGCATGTTTTAATATTTTATCATTTAAATAATAATCCCATTTGCTGTTATTCCTACAAAAATGGATAACCTCACATTTGTCAACATTGCATTCCATCTGCCAGACCCTAGCCCATTCACTTAACCTATCCAAATCCCTCTGCAGACTTCCAGTATTCTCTGCACTTTTCGCTTTACCACTCATCTTAGTGTCATCTGCAAACTTGGACACATTGCCCTTGGTCCCCAACTCCAAATCATCTATGTAAATTGTGAACAATTGTGGGCCCAACACTGATCCCTGAGGGACACCACTAGCTACTGATTGCCAACCAGAGAAACACCCATTAATCCCCACTCTTTGCTTTCTATTAATTAACCAATCCTCTATCCATGCTGCTACTTTACCCTTAATGCCATGCATCTTTATCTTATGCAGCAATCTTTTGTGTGGCACCTTGTCAAAGGCTTTCTGGAAATCCAGTTATACCACATCCATTGGCTCCCCGTTATCTACCACACTGGTAATGTCCTCAAAAAATTCCACTAAATTAGTTCGGCACGACCTGCCCTTTATGAACCCATGCTGCGTCTGCCCAATGGGACAATTTCTATCCAGATGCCTCGCTATTTCTTCCTTGATGATAGATTCCAGCATCTTCCCTACTACCGAAGTTAATCTCACTGGCCTATAATTACTCGCTCTCTGCCTCCCTCCTTTTTTAAACAGTGGCATCACGTTTGCTAATTTCCAATCCACCGGGACCACCCCAGAGTCTATTGAATTTTGGTCAATTAACACTAGTGCATTTGCAATTTCCCTAGCCATACTTTTAGCACTCTGGGATGCATTCCATCAGGGCCAGGAGACATGTCTACCTTTAGCCACATTAGCTTGCCCATCACTACCTCCTTAGCGATCACAATCCACTCAAGGTCCTCACCTGTCATTGCCTCATTTCTATCAGTCACTGGCATGCTATTTGTGTCTTCCACTGTGAAGACCGACCCAAAAAACCTGTTCAGTTCCTCAGCCATTTCCTCATCTCCCATTATTTAAACTCCCTTCTCATCCTCTAAAGGACCAATAATTACCTGAACCACTCTTTTTTGTTTTATATATTTGTAGAAACCTTTAATATCTATTTTTATATTCTGAGTAAGTTTACTCTCATCATCTATCTTACTCTTCTTTATAGCTTTTTTAGTAGCTTTCTGTTGCCCCCTAAAGATTTCCAAGTCCTCTAGTCTCCCACTAATTTTTGCCACTTTGTATGCTTTTTCCTTCAATTTGATACTCTCCCTTATTTCCTTAGATATCCACGGTCGATTTTCCCTCTTTCTACCTTATACCTTTTTGTTGGTATAAACCTTTGCTGAGCACTGTGAAAAATCGCTTGGAAGGTTCTCCACTGTTCCTCAACTGTTCCACCACAAAGTCTTTGCCCCCAGTCTACCTTAGCGTGTTCTTCTCTCATCCCATTGTAATCTCCTTTGTTTAAGCACAAAACACGAGTATTTGATTTTACCTTCTCACCCTCCATCTGTAGTTTAAATTCCACCATATTGTGATCGCTCCTTCCGAGAGGATCCCTAACTATGAGATCATGAATCAATCCTGTCTCATTACACAGGACAAGATCTAGGATTGCTTGTTCCCTCGTAGGTTCCATTACATGCTGTGGCCCTGTGCTGTGTGGTTACAGGGTTCATTGGGGTGTGTTCTGCCTGTGCAGTCGGGGGTTGGGTTGCTTTTCGTTTCTCGGGTTATTCCTGTGTACATGTGCCGTGTACATATCTGTGGGCAGTCTCATTTAACTCCTGCCAGTCGGGGCCGTTTTCTTGGTCTAATTGGGGTCCAAACATGCTCTGGAACCCATTCTGAACAGAAAGCAGAGATTGCAATTCTGCAATTTGCTTCCGGCACTTTGCGTGGTCCACCGAGCTCTGCCTTTGTTCTGTCATGGAAGTGTGGACTGCTCGTAGGGCTGCTTTTAAGTCGTTACACTGTTTCTGCAACTGCTCAACCTGTTATTCGGTTTCCTGCGCGTTGCGTGTCTTGGTGGGCTTTGTCATATTGGGACTGAAAACTACTCAAATGGGTGAGACAAGATTGGTGTGCCCGCTTGGCATCACCCACCTCTTTGTCCCTCGCTGATAACTGCTCTCTCAATTCCCTGTTCTCTCTCTCATATTCGCTCACATCTCCTTCACTGTTCCTGTCTCTCTCCTCAATCTCTCTACGGAGCGTCCTAACGACCTCCTCTGTGCTTCGCAATTGTGCCAAGCAGGACACGATTGCCATCGGCTTGCGAGCTTTCCCTAAGCTCTTCTTATGAATCTCTGACAGGTTCTCCCACCAAGTATGCCCAATACTTCCGGGACCTGTTTCATCATTCGCGCAGAATTCGCTCCAAAGGGGCCATCCTTTCCCTTTGAGGTACTTTCTGACTTCCTCTTCCCATAAGGGACACTGTCCTACTCTACTGGTCGCTGCGACCTCGAATTCCTGGGGGTTCATAAGGTGTTCCATTGCCTTCATTGCCATTTTTCTCGCTATCTCTGAGGTCTACTGAATTTGGAACAGGGGGTGATAAAGTGGTGATGTAGACACGAGTATGGCTTACGCTAATTTCCGGCCTACAAAACTCCTGACAGTTTTACGCAACAAAATCTCTCAGGATTACCTTATATCCCTGTTAGTACGCATGCAAATAACACTCTTCCGAATCCTGATGGTTTGATCAGTACTGGTCTTATGCTTGTGGTTCTTTCTGTTTCCAATTGGATTCTAATTCAAATTTTGGTTCTCTCGGAGTGACCAGGCCACTTCTAGGTCGAGTCCAACCTGGGTCGCCAGTAAATGTTGCTCTGTTTATCTGGTTATAGATACAGCGGTCAATATGGTCACCTTCCTTAATCCTAATTATGTTTGCTCTCTGGTCACCAGCTATCTTTCGATACCACCACAAGGTTCAAACCCGAATACTGATCAAAGAACCAATGCACCAGTTAGTTAGTTCAAAGTCAATATTATTTA
The DNA here is from genome assembly GCF_902713615.1 of Scyliorhinus canicula. NCBI lineage: Eukaryota > Metazoa > Chordata > Chondrichthyes > Carcharhiniformes > Scyliorhinidae > Scyliorhinus > Scyliorhinus canicula. Next base: position 43,195,522 of record NC_052147.1, on the reverse strand, counting down.
TTTACACACACAGTAATATCTACTCATACACAAAATACCATAAACTAAACTATTTCTTACTCTAACGCCTATACTTAACTTCGGGTGCCCACTCAGTCAGAGAAACAATGGCCGTTGTTCGGATCTGAGGCTGTTGGGTACGAAGAGATAACAGGAGAACAGCAGAGGTCGTCCATCTGATGGCGAGCGTTTACCTTGGACTTACTTGCTTCTGGTGCAGCTGGTGGACAGGTCTCTCCGCTTCGAGAGCCGAGTCCAAGAGAGCGATTCTCTCTCGGGGGCTTCTTCTTATACCTGAAGGGGCTTTGCGCGCTTTTGGGCGAGCCTTGAACTTGGCCCCGATTAATTGGGCCGTATCTTTATCACTCGTATTGATCTTGACCAATAAAGGAGTGGGTGCCCTGATGGCTGGGCGTGCCTTTGGTGGCCGATGGCCTTGCTTTGTTTGTGTCTTTCTGGCGCCGGGATGTCTGCTACAGTATCGGTTACTTGAGTGTCATTCCTTTGTTCCCGGAGATGGGCCATCAATATGCTAATTGCCTTACGGTTTCAGTCTCGTCTGGGGGCTGTGGTTCCAATACGCATACCGGCTCTGTGCCTGCCTGCTTTCTTAGCATTGTCCATATTTCCCTATAGTCTTTGCAAACATCCATTTTGTATTCTGGAAGTGGCCATCCCAGATGGCTACAATTGACATTCTCTTTTTCTGCCAGCAGCGCACCTCCGCCCACAGATTTCCCGTTGGGGGGCCTTATTGACAAGCGGTTGACCACCAATGAACAGCAGGCCATCAAGGAACACGCGGCTGGGGGGGGTCTGGAGAATCTACCATATTGCATTTTTATAAAGGATTAAAAAATAAGCGCAGTTACTTAGAATGTCCAAAAACAATTCTGGTGCAAGAACAGAAAATACTAGAGTCACACGATCTGGAATCAGTCTGGAAAAACAGCAATTAAAAGTTAAATGAAACTCAGCCAGTGATTAGTTAGTATAAATTAGGCTTGGAACCTTAAAGGGACCCATCTTAACCTTAGCAGCAGAAAACTGTACTGTGCATGATATGGCATAGTATTCCTCTCTTTATAATTCATCATGTCATCCAACTTAGCAGTGGCAACACAATAAGAGACCTGCAAGTATCAAAAGTCGTGCACCTCATTGAATTGTGATTTGTGATGTGTCCACAATATGAAAGCTTCTGATCAACTCATTGGTGCCAACCAAAACAGAAAATCACGACACACTTCCTACATGTCTTTCCCAACATCATTCACATGCTTCAACACTCTTCTAGTTCACCAGATAGAATATCTCACATTTAAATTCTATCATCTTCTAACATTAAACTGTGATAAGCAGTTATGTTTACTTGAACCTTTGTTTGATTTTGTTTCTATATCTGTTAATTCTTTTTTTGAAACATATTGTTTAGTCAGTTAATACTGATGACACTGCTTTACTAATTCGGGTATATGGGAATTCACATAAGTTGATTGCATTATCTTCCTGCTATTAAAAACCCAGAGGGTGAAATTCAACTTTGACAGTGCTATAAAGTAGATGGTAGGGCTTCAGCTTCCTGTTGTGAATCTTTCCCTTACTGGTGACTTGACAGGAAAGGAAAGCCAGGCACTGAGTATGATGGAAAATCTGCTATCGCCCATTGCTCAGTCCGACTCAAATTAAATTTTACCTCCCTACTCTTTAAAAGTAACAGAACTGACAGAAGAAATTTAAGTCAGATATGTGCAAATGCTTTTTGAAACAGTCTATAGATAACATGCTAAGACTCTACCTTTAATAAATTGAAGTTGTGTGCTGTTTGAATAAGCAGTTACAGTGTTGAGTCAGTCAGTTTGCAACACAACAAAGCTGCCAGATAGTCAAAATGCCTTTGTCTACTGTCTGACTAGTCTCTTTGGTATTCTATTACATCTGCTGGGAGTGGAACATAAACAAGGTAAGGCTGCAATACTCTTACAAGTATCCTGTTTGCATGGCTCAGAGACTAACCTGAAATGAATACCAGTCCTTAAAATTGTTTTGGATTCAGTAATTCAAACCTAATTTATCTAATGTAACTTTTTGGTAACAAGAACTGCTATTTAAATTAATTAATAATAATTCCAAAATGTAATGAAACATGCTGCCAGAATGTCTCAATGGGTAAATGCACTGTGATGTGCAACAGGGTGGAAATAGAGCACATAGGTTCAGTTTAAGCTTGAGCAATAGTGGGCCGTCGGTGTCGGTGACTGCAGCATCCCACAGCACAAGAGGTATGTATTTTTGCAAAACTATCCTATCACTGCAGCAGATTTTAGCAGCCGCAGGATGGCAATATAAAAATGGCATTCTTAATATCTTTGGTCATATTAATGAGTTTGGCAGTCCCAGTAGCCTCTGCTAAAATATTATTGTTCAGCCACACCGGGCTATATAGAAGCCCAATTAAATCTGCAGCCAGGAATTAAAGATGTTGATCAACAACTTTGCAGCACACGGCTACAATTAATTCAGTACAGATGCTCAGTCCTAGTAAAACAAAAGTCACTGGTACTGTGTCAACAGACTCAAATTCTACTGTATAAAAACATGACATTATAGTAAATGGAAAATAAACAGATGTCTGCCATGTTAGAAGCAGGTTTTTGAACACAATGGGCAGAATATAAGTGAACCCATCAGAGTGGGCATAATGGCAGGGGGGAACAATTGGACAAGAGTACCAGTGTCGAATTCCCAGTGTCAGGAAAACTGGAGACAACAAGAGCCCAAATTGGGAAACAGGACGACTGGAGGGGGAATGTCAATTCGGCTCATTAATGAGCCACTTGACACCAATTATTCTTGAGCAATTCAGAATTAAGTAGAAAGAAACCGTGACCAAACCATGGCTTACAAGGGTTATTCGAGATAGTATTAGATTTAAAGAGGCATACACATTTCATAGCACAGCATTTGGAAAGCAGTAGTGTAATCAGACAAAGTCAACATGGATTTACGAAAGGAAAATTATGCTTGACAATTCTATGAGAATTCTTTGAAGGGCAGCACGGTAGCATAGTGGTTAGCACAATTGCTTCACATCTCCAGGGTCCCAGGTTCGATTCCCGGCTTGGGTCACTGTCTGTGTGGAGTCTGCACGTTCTCCCCGTGTGTGCGTGGGTTTCCTCCGGGTGCTCCGGTTTCCTCCCACAGTCCAAAGATGTGCAGGTTAGGTGGATTGGCCATGCTAAATTGCCTTTAGTGTCCAAAATTGCCCTTAGTATTCGGTGGGGTTACTGGGTTATGGGGATAGGGTGGAGGTGTATGGTTAGGTAGGGTGCTCTTTCCAAGAGCCAGTGCATCCTCGATGGGCCAAACGGCCTCTTTCTGCACTGTAAATTCTATGAAATTCTATGTAACTAATAGAATTCACCAGGGACAACTGATAAATGTGGTTTATTTCGACTTTCAGATGGCTTTCGACAAAGTCGATTAATAATAGCAGATTAATATGTAAAGTTAAAGCCCATGGGATTACAGGTAATGTCTTGAGATGGATAAAAAGATGGTTAGCAGACAGAAAACAAAAAGTTGGAGTAAATTAGTATTTTTCTGATTGGCAGGCAGTGACTAGTTGGGTACTGCAGGGACCTGCTAGGAACCCAACTGTTCACATTATATATTAATGATTTGGGCAAGGGAACTAAATACATTATCTCCAAATTTGTAGGTGATACAAAGTTGGGTGGGAGGGTGAGCTGTGAGGAGGATGCAGAGATGCTTCAGCAGGATTTGGACAGGCTGCATGAGTGGGCACATGCATAGTAGATGCAGTATATATGTGGATAAATGTGAGGTTATCCGCTTCAGTAGCAAAAATAGGAAGGCAGATTATTATTTGAATGGGTGTAAACCGAGAGAGGTGGACACTCAGCAAGACCTTGGTATCCTCCTGCACCAGTTGCTGAAAGTAAGCATGCAGGTGCAGCGGGCAATAAAGAAGGCAATAAAGTATGTTGGCCTTCATAGTGAGAAGAAGATTTGAGTATAGGAATAGAGATGTTTTACTGCAATTGTATAGGGAATTGGTGAGGCTACACGTAGATTATCATGTGCAGTTTTGGTGTCCTTATCTGAGGAAGGATATCCTTGCTATGGAGGGAGTGCAGTGAAATTTTAACAGGCTTATTCCTGGAATGGCGGGACTGTCATATGAGGAGAGACTAAACCTGTTAGACCATAGACCAGAAGACATAGTAGCAGAATTAGTCCACTTGATCCATCGAGTGTGCTCTGCCATTCAATCATGGCTGGTATTTTTCTCATCCTCATTCTCCTGCCTTCTCCCCATAACCCCTGATCCCTTATTGATCAAGAACCTATCTATCTCTGTCTTAGACAGTGATTTGTAGATGGTGGACAGCTTTGGGGAGTCAGGACGTGAGTTACACATTGAAGGATTTACAGCATCTGACCTGCTCTTGTAATCATTGTATTTATATGGCTAGTCCAGTTCAGTTTCTAGTCAATGGTATCCCCAGAATATTGATAATGGGGGATCCAGCAATGGTAAGGTCATTGATTGTCACGGGCTGGTGGTTAGATTCTCTTTTGTTGGAGATGGCCATTACTCGGTACATGTGTGGCACGAATGTTACTTGTCACTTGTGATCCCAAGCCTGTATGTTGTCCAGGTCTTGCTGCATTTGGACGTGGACTGCCTTAGTATCTGAGGAGGCACAGGTCGTGCTGAACATTGTGGAATCATCAGCGAACATCTCCACTTCTGGCCTTATGATGGTAGGGAGGTGATTGATGAAGTAGCTGAAGATGGTTAGGTCTAGGACACAACCCTGGTGAACCCTGTAGTGATGACCTGGAGCTGAGATGATTGATCTCCAACTAGCACAACCATCTTTTTTTGTGCCAGGTATGACTCCAACCTGCAGAGCTTTTCCCCCTGATTCCCACTGACCTCAGTTTTGAGGGCTTCTTGATGCCACACTCGGTCAAATGCTACCTTGATGACCAGGACGTGACTTTCATCTCACTCTGGCGTTCAGTTATTTTGTCCATGCTTTGAACCAAAGCAGTAATAAGGGTCAGGCGCTGAGTGGCCCTGGCATAAGCCAACTGGGCGACTGTGAGTATGTATATGCTAATCAAGTGTCACTTAATAGAACCATTGATGACCAATTCCATCAGTTTACTGATGATTGAGAGTAAATTAATGCGGCAGTAATTCAAGTTTGCAAGAGGTGGCTGAGAGGGCATTGCTTTCCCTGTTGATGTGCCCTCCCAGTTACTTACCTTATACTGCAGTCAGATATTTATCTGAATTGGAAGGCCTATGATTGGCCTCCAGCTTTCAAGAACCCACCCACTACCCTGAATTGAACAGAGAACGTGTCTCCTTGTCAATTAAGGATTTTCTCACGTGATAAATCTTGACTTTAATCAGTTTCCCACCAGTGGCAGGTTCACGACCTGAAACCAGCACTGATTCCTGTATCTCACTTGTATACAGAAAATCCAGTCCATCATGTCAGAGGAGTGGCTGTCACTTAACTTTGTTTTCAAGTACCTCAGCTTCATTTTTTCTAACCTCACCTGCTGGCAATTTTGAAAAAGAAATGGTGATTTTTCTTACAAACTCTCTTCTGCAGCAAGAAACCCCAGAACAGCAGCCATATGTAGATTGGAGACATAAATGTCAACCAAAATTACAAAACAATGCATATGGAAGGTGTTATACCGTCAATTCACTGTGAGACCGTGAGAACGAGTGAACATTAGGCTTTAATATCCATGAACTCGCCTGCCAGAGTCGGCTGTACAAATGAGTGCCACCCACAGGTGGCCGGACTATATATGGCCCTGGTGAGGGCGGAGCCAGAGGTGGAGCCCACCGGGGTTCCAGGACAGTACCTGGAAGTAGCCTGTATCATCATTTCCAGGTCATGGGTCACATTATTATACAGACAGTACAGAGAGCTCATGCATTAGGTGAAATACATTCACCACATTCGACACTTTAAAAAAAATCAAGTCCAGCGGGGATGACGTGGGGTCAATTAGAGATTCAGTCTGTCTGGAGGCCGGATCGATCTTTTAGACCTCCTCGGCTCTGGCGATGCGGAGGGCACGGTCGTTGCAGATGGTGACTCCGGGGGCGTCGTGTCTGGAGCTTGAGCCTCAGTCCGGCGTGTCGGAGGCAGTTGGGAGGTGGGGGTAGGCAAGGGGGTGGCGGCAGTGTCGGTGCGAGCCAAGACAGGAGACCCAGGGGAGCGCAGGGAGTGGCTGTAGGCAGCGGGGAGGGGGGCAAGTTGGCAAGGGAACCAGCTGGCGCTAGATCTCGTAGGGAGACTGTATCGTGCCGTCCGTACTGGTGCGTGATGTAGGCGTACTGGGGATTGGCGTGCAGTAGCTGGACCCTCTCGACCAGGGGGTCGGTCTTATGGCTCCTCATGTGCCTCCGGAGAAGGACAGGTCCCGGAGTTGTCAGCCAAGATGGAAGCGAGACCCCGGAGATGGACTTCCTAGGGAAGAGAAACAAGCGGTCGTGAGCGGTCTCGTTTGTGGCTGTGCAGAGGCGTGATCTTTTGGAGTGGAGGGCGTTGGGGAGGACCTTCTGCCAGCGGGGGGTCAAGAGACTTCTTGACCGGGGGGGCCTTAAGGATGGCCTTCCATACCGTCGTGTTCTCCCTCTCCACCTGTCCGTTTCCCTGCGGGTTATAGCTCATATTCCTGCTCGAGGCGATGCATTTGCTGAGCAGGTACTGATGCAGCTCATCGCTCATGAACGATGTGCCCTGGTCGCTGTGGACGTAAGCAGGGAAACCGAACAGTGTGAAGATGCTGTGCAGTGCCTTTATCACAGTGGTCGAGGTCATATCGGGGCAGGGGACTGCGAAGGGGAAGCGGGAGTACTCGTCAACGATGGTTAGAAAGTATATATTACGGTTGGTCGGGGGGAAGGGCCTTTTGAAGTCCATGCTCAGGCGCTCAAAGGGCCAGGAGGCCTTTACCAGGCAGGCCTTGTCTGGTTGGTAGAAGTGCGGTTTGCACTCCGCGCAGACCTGGCAGTTCAGGGTCATGGCCTTGACCTCCTGGGTGGAGAAGGGCAGATTGCGGGCCTTAATAAAGTGGGTAAGCCGGGTGACCCCCGGGTGACAGAAGTCATTGTGGATAGCCCGAAGTCAGTCACCTTGCGCTCTGGTGCATGTGCCGCGGGACAGGGCATCTGGGGGCTCATTAAGCTTCCCAGGACGATACTCGATATCGTAATTGTAGGTAGAGAGTTCGATCCGTCACCTCAGGATTTTTAATTTTGCCCCGTTGTGCGTTGTCAAACATGAAGGCGACCGACCGCTGGTCGGTGATGAGGGTGAACCTCTTACCGGCTAGGTAGTGCCTCCAGTGCCACACGGCTTCCACTATGGCTTGTGCTTCCTTTTCGACCGAGGAGCGTCGGATTTCGGAAACATGGAGGGTTCAAGAAAAGAATGCTACTGGCCTGCCCCCCTGGTTGAGTGTGGCGGCCAGTGCGACGTCTGACGCATCGCTCTCTACCTGAAAGGGGGCGGACCCGTGCACCGCGTGCATAGCGGCCTTGGTGATATCGGCCTTGATGCGGCTGAAGGCCGAGCGGGCCTCAGCCGTCAGGGGACAAGTGGTGGTTTGAATAAATGGGGGGGGCTTTATCCGCATAGTTGTGGACCCACTGGGCATAGTAGGAGAACAGCCCCAGGCATCGTTTGAGGGCCTTGAGGCTGTGGGGAGGGGGGAGTTCCGTTAGGGGGTGCATACGGTCGGGGTCGGGCCCTAGGACTCCGTTCTCCACGACGTAGCCGAGTATGGCCAGACGTGTAGTGCGGAAAACGCACTTCTCTTTGTTGTACGTGAGGTTGAGGGATTGGACGGCCTGGAGGAACCTCTGAAGGTTGGTGTCATGGTCCTGCTGATCATGGCCGCAGATCATTGTCCAAGTACGGGTATGTAGCCCGCAAACCGTACTGGCCCACCATTTGGTCCATCGTTCTCTGAAAAAGCGAGACCCCGTTAGTGACGCCAAAGGGGACCCTGAGGAAGTGGAAGAGTCGGCTGGCTGCTTCAAAAGCAGTGTCGTGGCATTCTTCTGGGCAGATTGGGAGCTGGTGGTACGCCAACTTCAGATCGACCGTTGAGAACACACGGTACTGTGCGACCTGGTTGACCATCTCCGCGATGCGGGGGAGGGAGTATGCATCCAGTTGCATGAACCGGTTAATAGTCTGGCTGTAGTGTACAACCATCCGGTTCTTTTCCCCGGTCCGGATGATCACCACTTGCGCTCTCCAGGGGCAGTTGCTGGCTTCGATAATCCCTTCATTCAACAGTCGCTGGACCTCCAACTTGATAAAAGCCATATCTTGGGAACTGTACCGCCTGTTCCTGGTGGCGATGGGCTTACAGTCGGGAATGAGGTTCGCAAAGAAGCGAAGGGGGTGAGACCTTGAGAGTCGCGAGGCTGCATACCGTGAAGGGGGTAAGGGTCCGCTGAACTGTAGGGTCAGGCTTCGGTGACTGCATTGGAAGTCTAATCCAAGCAGTAGGGGGGCGCAGAGGTGAGGGAGGACGTCCAACTTAAAACGGGCGTACTCGGCGCCCTGCATCGCGAGATTAGCGATACAGTACCCCCGGATCTGGACCGAATGGGATCCGGAGGCAAGGGAGATGGTTTGGGATGCGGGGTATATGGGAAGGGAGCAGCGCCTTACCGTGTCGGGTTGGACAATGCTCTCCGTGCTCCCGGAGTCAAAAAGGCAGGGGTCTCATGCCCGTTGATCCAGACGACCATCATTGAGTTTTTCAAGTGCTTCAGCTGCGACTGGTCGAGGGTAACTGTGCCCAGTGCGGGTAGCCAGCGTGGTCGGCGGTGTCGGGGTCACAAAATGGTGGCCCCCATGAGTCGCACGTGTCGGGCTGGGTCGAAGATGGTGACAAAGATGGGCGCCCCCACGAGTCGCACGTGTCGGGCCGGGTCGAAGGTGGCGACAAAGATGGCGGCCCCTATCGGCCGCATGAGGCTGATGACGCGTCTGAAGGGGGCGTTCCAGGCAGGCACGCAGCCACGTTGCGGAGTCTGCGGGCCTGTGAGTCCATGGGTCGGGCCTGGTGAGTGTTCGATTTCTGGGCTTTAGGTCGGCCCAGACAGACTCTGGCAAAGTGTCCCTTTTTCCCACAGTCGCTGCACGTCGCTGTGCGGGCTGGGCAACGCTGCCGGGGATGTTGACCCTGATCGGAGAAGTAGCACTGCGGTTCCCAGGGCTGGACTGGCAGACGCGCGGCACAGGCCCGCGACGTAGTCGGGTCCGACGGGGTTAGTGACGATGGCGTCCACGAGGGCTTCACCGGGTCCTCGGGGAATGCACTGAGGTTCTGCTAGGCCACCTAGCAGAACCGCAGGTCAGTGGTCCCGTTTTCCAGCAAGCGCTGCCTGATGTAGTTCGATCGGACCCCAGCCATGTACTGGTGTCCCAGATCTGGAGGTTCATGTGTTCCTCTGCGGTCATATCCCGGTAGCTGCAGTTCCTCGCGAGTAGGGTCAGTTTTTCCAGATACGAATCTAGCGATTCCCCAGCGCGTTGACAGCGAGTCGTGAGGGGATGTCGGGGTACACCTCGTTTACAGGCTTTACGAAATGCGCCTTGAGGGTTGCGACCGCCGCTTCGTACGTGGCCGCTTTCTCGATCATCACATAAATTCAATGGCTCACCCGAGCGTGGAGGAGTCACAGCTTGATGGTTTCAATGGGAGGCGTTGTGAAGGAGTCGAGGTAAGCCTCGAAGCAGCGGAGCCAATGTTCGAAGATCTCCTTGGCTTCTGACGCATGCGCATCTAGTTCGAGCATATCTGGCTTTAGAGCGGCTTCCGTGATGCTGTCGATGGATATTAAATTGTTATACCTTCAATTCACTGTGAGACCGTGAGAATGAGTGAACATTAGGCTTTAATATCCATGAAACCGCCTGCCAGAGTCGGCTGTACAAATGAGTGCCACCCACAGGTGGCCGGACTATATATGGCCCCGGTGAGGGCGGAGCCATAGGCGAGCCCACCGTGGTTCCAGTACAGTACCTGGAAGTAGCCCGTATTATCACTTCCAGGTCACATTACTATACAGACAGTACAGACAGGTCATGCATTAGGTGAAGTACATTCACCACAGAAGGGTTAACCAAAGGTTCGGTAGGGTGCTTCTGTCTGGCTTAACCAAGGTTTCTATTTTAATCGTCTGCTGTATGTTGCATATCATATAGAATGGAGGCCATTTAGCCCTTACGTTCGTGCTACATCTCTGCAAGAGCATCGCAACTAGTTCCACTTCGCCACCCTTTTCCCATAACCCAGCAGTTTTTTCTCTTCAATTACGATTGACTCTGCCTCCGCCACATTATAAGGCAGTGCACTCCAGATCATATACCACATACAGCTGAAATGTCGAACAAGAGCTTATCCATGAATAAGCCTGGTGCTTTGCCGCCATTTAACGCTCAGTGAAGCATTAATTGGCTCAGGGAGAGATTTCTGCATCTATCTGGGGAGAACACTGCTGGCCAATCTCATTGGCTGACAGCTCAGTAGTCCCAGCAGTGCCAGGTTTGAGTGGTGGCCACTGCCGAGATTATAGGCAGTCCCCAAAAAAGAGAAAGTTATGGACCCTGGACACCCAGGTAAATCCAATGTATTACTGAGGTAAGGCTGGCCGACCCCAGTGAAGCCATGTGGGGGATAGGGGAGCTAGGTTTCGGACGTTTGGGGTGAGAGTTAAAGGAGTATGATCTTGGAACAAGGGGTTCCTGCAATGCACACAGGGAACCCCCAAAGAAGGTTTCTCGCTCTCTTGTCCAGCACCTGCCCAGACAGCTAAAGATGCTGGGTTTCCCACATAGTGTAGGCCTCCCTTGGCTATGGCTAAAATACCAGCGAGAGGACAGGAATAGGCACTTAAGTTGGCCTCTAAAGGACCTGAACAGGCCAAAATGCGGGCAGGCTACTCGACACCTCCACTGTCCCCCATAAAATGGGAGACATATTGGGAGTGGGCATGTAGATGGCGAGAAGGCCATGGGATTAATTTTATATCTCAAATACATCAGTAAGACAATGCAAAATCTGTCCCCACATTTCAAACCTTGGATTATTCTACTGTATTATGATAAAATAAATCCCTAAAGTCAAGGCTAAGAGTATAAACAGTTGGATTTGTTCAGAGTGCAATGAGCTTATTACAATTTAAGCTGCAGGTGGACCCAATATATCTAATGTTTATATTGCAGAGAAAGAATTGGAGGAATATGAAAGTGCGTGGCCGGGTTCTACGAGCCTCCGCGCTAAAATCGCGCTCCGCACAGGGGTAGAGATTGGGGCGTCAGACCCGCGATTGGGTCCGACGCCGGGATGCGAACCTCCAGCGACTGGAGAATCGGCGGCAGTCACGCACGTGTTGTCGATGCGGCGCCGGCCGGGGGCCGTTGAAAGAAGCCCCCATGGTGATTCTCCATGGTCAACCAGCCGAGTTCCCGCCAGCGTGGTTCCACCTGGCGGGAGCTCAGCGTCGTGGCTGTGGTGGCCGTCCTGTTGGGGGCAGGGGCATCAGTCTCCGGGGGGGGCCTCCACGATGGCAAGGCCCGTGATCGGGGGGCCCCTGATCAGCGGGCGCGCGCGATCTGGGGAGGGCCTACCTTCTTCCACGCCGGCCTGCTGTGTGGGTCCACCATATCGCGCTGGCCGGCGTGAAAGCGGCCGCCTCACGCATGCGCGGAACCGTGGCCAGAAGTGCAGGGCCGCGTATCGGCAACCAGAGCTGCGTGGAGCACTTCCGGCGCCGTGCTAGCCCCCTGTGAGCCACAGAATTGCTGGGCCAAGAGGCCCCTTGGCGCCGGCGTGCAATACTCCGGTGTTTACGCCGGCCTCAATGCTTAGCCGCCGTTTTGAAGAATCCCGGCCCATATTTGGCCATGGTTTATCTAGAAATTCATGAACAGTGAAGACACTAGGATTTGTTTCCTAACAGACCTGGGAATACATTACCCACCCCATAATTGGGGTGGGATTCTCCGTCGACCGATACTGGTATCGGGAAACGCGATTAAACGGAGAATTGTTTTTTAAATATATTTTTTTTAAAGTTTGCATTTTTGCACTGGACAAGAAATTGTGACAATTTACATGTTGTTCCTTTTTGGCTGACAAAGATGGGATGCACTTCCACTTTCCCTTGCAGACGATCAAATGTCGGAATTCCTGTCCATTTGGTAGTTCCAGTCGTTCCGTCAACTCTTCTAGGATCGCAAGTCCTTGTGTTGAAGTCCCTAACCGCTAGTGTCCCCCCGTCCTGCCTTCACCTCTTAAAGCATGACTGGTGGAAACCTGTGGTTGCTGCAGATGGGGCCATGGTGGTACCTCGGTTAGATTGAAGTTTGCCTCATCTGGTTCCAGGTTCTTAGTGTTGCTACTACCACTGGGCTGGTTGAGTGTTTTGCCAGCGGGGATGGGAGTGCTGTCGTGGTAATGGCTCGGAGGGTCGTTCCTGTGCAGGAAGACTCCTTCATCCTCACCCATTCCATGTTTAGTTTCTTCACCCATCCCCTCACTCTCTCGGCTGTGGCTGCCCTGTGGTAGTACTGTAAGTTCAGGAGGCACAGGCCTCCAATGCTAATCTAAACAGGAAGAGGAACCTTAGCAGTACGTTCATCTTGATCGTCTGCAAGGGAAAGCGGAAGTGCATCCCATCTCTGTAGGTCCTTTTTAACTTCCTCCGCCAGACTGGTCAGATTCTACTTGTGGATCCGTGTGCAGTCGTGGGCTATCTGGATCCCCAGTTAACGGAATTTGTTTTGGGCTATTTTAAATGGGAGACCCTCCAGCTCTGCCCCACCCCTCTCTTGGGTTCACCGGGAAAACTTCACTTTTGCCCAGGTTGAGTTTGTAGCCCGAGAAGGCTACGAACTCTTCCAGATTCCGTTCATGACGTTTTAGGGTTCGAGACATAGAGGAGTAGATCATCCGCATAGCGTGACACTCTGTGCCCTCGCATCTGACAGGGCGATTGCCAGGGCGAACAGGAGCGGATACAGCGGACACCTCTGCCTGGTGCCTCTGTGCAACTGGAAGTATTGATAGTTGGCGGTGTTGGTCCAAACGCTCGCCTTGGGGGCGTTGTACAGGAGTTTCACCCATGAGGTGAACCCCGTCCCTAGCCCAAACCGCTCCAGTACCTCATGAGGTACTTCCACTCAACTCTGTCAAAGGCCTTTTCTGTGGCTAGGAAGGCAATCACCTCTGGTGTTCTCTCCCCTGATGGGGTCAGTATCACATTCAGCAGCCGTCTGATGGTCGCAGTAAGCTGTCTACCCTTAACAAAGCCTATCTGGACTTCTGGTTCGCAGTTCTCCAGTCTCTTGGCCAGGACGTTTGCGACTATTTTCACAACCACATTGAGCAGCTAAATGGGTCTGTATGATCCGCATTCTGTTGGGTTTTTGTCTTTTTTGGGTACCAATGATATGCTGGCCTATGTTAGCATTGGAGGCAGGGTGCCCCTCGCTAGTGAGTCTACGAACATCTCCCACAGGTGCAGAGCGAGAGCCGGTGCAAATATTTTGTAGAAGTCTTTAAATGGGAGGCCCATTGGGTCCCGACGCCTTCCCTGTCTGTATGGAGTTGATGCTCTCCATGACCTCGCCCAGTTCTATTGGTGCTGCCAGCTCCCCTGTCTGTCATTCCCCAAGACTGGCATATCCAGTCTGTCGAGGAACTGGTTCATCCTGAGTCCACGTCGGAGGGCGCAGAGGTGTACAGTCCCTGGTAGAAGACCTAGAACGCGTCATTGACCTTTTTTGGTTTGACTACCAGTCCACCTTTGCTAGCCTTCACCTGTGCTATTTCCCTCATGGCTGACTGGTTTCTCAGCTGGTGAGCCTGCAGGCCTTCTCTCCATGTTCATAAAAGGTCCCCCATGCCTGGAGGAGATAATGCACTGCCTTCCTGGTGGATAGCAGGTTAAAGTCCATTTGTAACTTTTTCCTCTCCGTCAGAAGCTCTATGGTCGGGACCTTGGAGTATCTCCTGTCGACCTCCAAGATGGAGTTGAACAGTTGTTGCCTAGCAGCCCTCTCTTTCCTATCTCTACGAGCCTTGTAGGCTATAATTTCTCCCTAATCACCACCTTCAGTGCCTCCCAGAGTGTGGAAGGTGAGACTTCCCTGTTCCGGTTGTTAGCAACGTACTCGCCTATGGCCTGTGAAGTTTTCTGGCAGAAGACCTTGTCAGCCAAGAGGGTCGTATCCAACCTTCATGGCGGGTATTAGGCACGGCCTGTCTCCAACCTCACATCAATGTAATGTGGAGCGCGTTTGGGGATTCTGATCATGGAGTATTCCGCCGTGACTATTTCTGGAAGCACCAATTTCCCCCCTACAAAGGAGTTTTTGGGTGTAGACCTTATGTACTCATGAGAAATATGGGAATTCCTTCTCACCTTGGTGCAGGAACCGCCATGGGTCGATTGCCCTTATCTGTTCCATGAATGTTCCCAGTTCCCTTGCCATGCCTGTTGTTTGCCACGTTCTGGGGTTTGATCTGTCTGTCAGTGGGTCCTGTACACAATTAAAGTCCACCTCCCCCTCCATGATCAGGTGGTGTGTATCTATGTCAGGGATTTCCACCATGGTCTTTTTAACAAACTCCATGTCATCCCAGTTGGGCGCTTACACGTTTACCAGGACGACCGGTATCCCACCCAGGACACTGCTGACCATGATGTACCATCCCCCTTGGTTCGTAACCATCTTTGTCGCCATGAACACTGTCCTCTTGCTTATCAGAATGGTTACCCCCCGCCCCCAGCTCTCATCGCGTAGCAGGAATTATAGGTCTGTCCCACCCAGCCCTCCCTTCCTTACCCACAGTTGGTCCTTCTTCCTAAGGGGCGTAGCTTGGAGGAAGACTATGTCGGCTTTCAAACTTCTCAGGTGGGCGAAGCCCTTCTGCCAAATTTTTACTTTGTCACTGCCGTTGTTATCTTCAAACTTCAGCACTCTGGTACCATGTTGTGTTCAGTGTTCGCTGTCCAGCATGGAATCCACAGAACTGCTTGTGACTTGTCCAAACCAAGATCTTTATTAATACACACGTGGTAAGATAACGATCAGATACAGAGCAAGTTATCATGGAGTTTCTTTAAACTCACCTCGAACTACCCCTATGCCGACTGTCCTCATGTACGTCTTATAACTATCTGAGGATCACCGAATCTGCCCTGATTTATATCTGAGTGCCTTGTCACATGACCATTGTCTCGAGACCGCATGGTGGATCTGTGCCACCACCTGCTGGTTGGAGGTCACACCACCAACTATATACAATATTGTTTCCAGGCATATTACCACACTCCCAACATCTTCCCCTGCCCACTGGCCTCGATCGGGAACACCTCACTTTTCCCCATGTTTAGCTTATCTCCAGAAAACCGGCCAAACTCCTCCAGAATACTCATGAGTCCACCAATACCTCCCAGTGGGTCCAAAATATACAGCAGCAGGCCATCCACGCACAATGAAACCCTCTGCTCAACCCCTCTTCCCCCCTCACATTCCCTCTCCAACTCCTCAATACCTCAATGCGTCATTGCCAATGACTCTATTGCCAAGGCAGAAAGCAACGTGGAGAAATGGCACACCTGTCTCGTTCCACGATGTAGCCCGAAGTACCCCAAGTCCACTCGATTCGTCCGCACGCTCGGTACCGCCACCCTATATAACAGTCGGACCCAGTCCACAAACCCCTGCCCAAATCCAAACCCTCCCAACACTCCCCACAGATACTCCCACTCCACCCGATCAAAAATGGTAGAACCCACACTTCTCCGGATCTTTATCCTTCTTCAGTATTAGGGATATGGATGCCTGCATAATGTAGAGGGGAGTTCCCCTTTTATCTTGTCTCATTATATGCCCTCACCAGCAGAGGCCCCAGGTCCCCCCAAACTTCTTATAAAATTCTACAGGGAACCCATCCAGGCTCGGGACTTTCCCTGTCTGACCCCATGCCCTCCATCACCTCCACCAGCCCAACGGGGACCCCCGACCCTCCACCTTCTCCTTCTCCGCCTTGGGGAACTCCAACCCACCCAAGAACTACCGCATTCCCTCCCCCCTGGCCGTGAGCTCCGATTCATAAAGCCTCCTGTAGAACTCTTCAAATACCCCATTCACCCCCATCGGGTCCAGTACCACTCTTTCCTTCCTGTCCTTCACTGTTCCAATCTCTCTCGCTGCCTTCTGCGTCCTGAGTTGGTGGGCCAGCATCCCACTAGCCTTCTCCCTGCACTCATACACTGTCCCTCTGTCATCCATAGCTGCCCTACTGCCTCCCCGTGGACACCAGCCCGAACTCCCTCTGGAAGAAGCCTCTCCTTCAACAACCCTGCCTCCGGGGACTCCAAGTACCTCCTGTCCATCCGCAGAATCTTGTCCACCAGCCTTGTCGTCTCTGCTCGCTCGTACTTCTCCCTGTACGCCTGGATCTATATGAACACACCCCCCCCCCCCCAACCACTGCCTTGAGCGCCTCCTATAACGTGGCAGCCAAGACCTCACCTGAATCGATTAGTTCCACATACCCCCGGATGGCAGTCCTCACCCGCTCACAACCCTACGTCCAACCTCTACTGCGGATGCTGAACACCCTCACACTTGCAAGTCCACCCAGTGCAGCGCGTGGTCTAAAACCAAGATCAGCAAGTATCCTGAGTCGACGGCCCCCGCCAGCAGCGTCTTGCGTCCAATGAAAATATCATTCTGAGCGTACACCTGGTTCACATGGCAGAAGTACGAGAACTCTTTCACCCTCAGCCTCCCAAACCTCCATGTGTCCACCCCCCCATGCGTTCCATGAACCCCTTCAGCTCCTTTGTCACCGCCGACACCCTCCCCGACCTCGGGCTTGACAGATCCAAACCTTGTTCAATTACCGTTTTAAAGTCTAGCCCCATAATCACCCGGTGCAAGTCCAAGTCCGGAATCTTCCCCGGCATTCCCTCCAGCTTCCCACTCACCATCATGAACCTCCCTTTCGAATCTGCCTCAATGTTCCCAAACGCGAATGCGACCCGTTTGTTTACCAACACAGCCACCCACTTGACTTCATGTCCAACCCCGAATGAAAGACTTGCCCTACCCACGCTTTCCTTAGCCTTGCCTGATCTTCAGATGTGTTTCTTGCAAAAAGGTCACATCCGCCTACAAGCTCCTCAAGTGCAAACGCACACGACCATTTGACTGGCCCATTCAGCCCTCTCACATTCCATGTAACCAACCTGGTCGGGGGGCACCCCGCCCCCCCCCTCCCCTGCTGATCAACCATATCCTGTCTTGGGCCAGCCCCCGGCCCATGTCAAGAGACCCTCCAGGCTCACCCTCGGATTTCCACCATCATCACTCCCTTTCTTGTTGCGCCACAGCAGCCTAACTTTTGTCAGCAGCTCCCCCTCACCTCTCTCCTGAACAAATCAACAACCCCATCCCAGAATACCTCGGAGCCTGAGTCCAGGGCTACACTTATTTCCCAACACACCTGTCTCCAACACCGTCCAGCATCCCAGAGACACTCATCTCGGCTGGGCACTTTATTGAAGAAGCTTCTGGGAGACTATCTGGTGTGCACCACACACATGCTCCGGTACAGCAGATGGAGGTAGGAGCTCCCAAGGGGGCGGTCAGTTGGTGAGTGGGCCAACTCCAGGGACTAGTTGCCGTCCAGAAAGGTTTCAGGCTTCTGGCGCGGACAGTCTCATCGATTATGGAGATGCAGTCGCAGAGCCTGGGGCTGAAAGAGGGGTTGTCGGTGAGCATCCAGTACCTGCTGGTGCAGTTAGAGGAGTCCAACCGCGTGCAGAAGCAGGTGGTCGTGCCGATGATGCATGCCACCCAGGCCAACACCGCACAGGTGGCTTCCATGGTGGAGGCATTGGGGGCGAAGGTTTCGGCATTGGATCAACAAGTCCAAGGTGTGGGGCATTCTGTGCAGGAAGAGGTCAACCCAGGTTAGGGCTTCCCTCTCACAGGCAGCCATGTGCCAGGACCGCCTGAACACTGCAGTGCGTTCCATAGCGCGGCCCCGTCACAAAGAGGCTGAGAACGGTGCCAGCATTGCCCAGGCTCTAGCCAATGTAGCCTGGGAGGTGGTTCAGTCCCAGAAGGTGATGGCATAGTCACTGGCTGATGTGGCACACACCCAGAGGTAGTGGCACAGTCTAAGCATGATTGGTGCAGTCCCAGACTCAGGTGGTCCACTCCCTGTGCTCAGTGGCCAGGAGCATGCAAGCCCTGGTTGAGACGGCATCGGGTCTCCAAGACTGGCAGAGTCTCAGGGGTTAGCTCCACTCGCATCCCCTTCCCTTGTAGTAGCCCAGGGGTTACCAGGCACCCCAAGGGAGGAGGAGCTGATGGGGCCCATGCTGGTGGGTGGGGGGCAGTGGAAACAGAAAACGCAGGGGATTGCGTTGCTGGTGACTTCAGTAGCCAAGGCTCCTGACCATGGCGGTCAGTATGTGTGCAGGCATGTGGTGCAGGGCGGAAATTCCACTGCTCCCCTGGTGGGGCGGGGGGGGGGGGGGGGGGGGGGTGTTGGTGGCAGGGGCACAGTGCTGCCTACTCACCCTGGCTGCCCTCAAGAGGTTGTGCAATTTTTTACGGCACTGCAGGCCGGTCCGGATGGTGTTGCTGGTGGCGCTCACTGCCTCTGCCACCTGCAACCATGGACAGCGAATGGCAGCGGCTGGCAGCCTCCTTCCCAGGCCGGGGTACAGGGTGACCCACCTCTCCCCCATGGTGTCCAGTAGGGTCTCAAGCTCGGCATCAGTGAATTCTGCCATCTTGTTGGCTGGGCTGGTGTGTGTGGGGAGTGAAGTGTGTATATGTGGCTGCAGCTTGTCAGCCTCCTGAGTGTCAATCGTGAATCTGGCAAATCCGACACCATTTCTCATTGGAATCAATTATGTTCCACGTGGCACTGGTGCTAGCCCCTTAACAGTAGCTGAATCGGTCCACGTGCGGCACCAGTTTTCCTGTTGTGGAAGTCCACGAATCCTGCCCTAGTGTCAAAACTTTGTCTCAGTAACGGAGAATCCCGCCGATGGATTTTCACTCTGCATCTCCTATTGCATACTTGTAATAGTATTTTTCTGACTTTTTATCCTTTTCTCATGTTATTGTCTCTTGTTTATATTAAATTGTGAAAGTCCATTGTTGATGTTGTTTTTCTATCTTCCTACTATTCCCTTGGAGAATAGTGTGAAGCAATTTCAGGATTTGTGGAGGTTTTAGGAGCTCGTATAGCTCATACAGTAAGTAAGGTTACCATAGTTCCAGGTGACCATAGGCTGCTTTCTCCTTTGACAGGGACATTTAACCAGAGGATCACCACGCCTCAGGCATGGCACTATTCATGAATAACCTTATGGAACTGAATCCATGCTGATGGCCTCACAAACCAGCTGTAACTCAGTGCACTGATAACTCATACAATAGATTGCTGGACACCCACACCAGGGGCAAGTAGGCTGTGGGTGTCAGCCCAGCCTTCAGGCTCTCCAATCATGACACTTGTCTATAATGATATTCTATCCTTTATGACTGAGGTGGAAATGCTACCACAAAGCCGCTGGGTCCATCCACCTGAGTAAACCAACATCATCACTGAATAAAAGCAAATTACTGTGGATGATGGAATCTGAAACCAAAGAGAAAATGCTGGAAAATCTCAGCAGGTCCAGCAGCATCTGTAGGGAGAGAAAAGAGCTAACGTTTCGAGTATTTTCTCTCCCCACAGATGCTGCTAGACCTGCTGAGATTTTCCAGCATTTTCTCTTTGGTTTCCGACATCATCACACTGTATATCCACGACTGAATTGTTTGTATGCAGTCTGGTGGGGCTACCATATATACATCGAACAGCCAGCGTACCACTTAACCGCCCAAAATTACTCCTTTGTTTTACAAGAATTAAGCTCGATACTAATGTCTCATTTATTATCGTTTATTAACTTCTTTAAGAGCACTCATTTTACCGTTACAAAAATGAATGTGAATGCAATTTAGGCATGTTAGTTAGCCCTTCTAGGAGAGATAAATGTAAAGTAAGATTTCAAACTGGAAATAAAAGTTACACAACATTCGAAGCACTTTCGATTAAAATTCTGGGCGGGATTCTCCGACCCCCCCCCCCCCCCCCGGCCGGGTCGGAGAATCGCCGGGGAGCGGCGTGAATCCCGACCCCGCCGGCTGCTGAATTCTCCGGCACCGGAGATTCGGTGGGGGCGGGAATCGCGCCAGTCGGCGCCCCTCCCCCCAGCGATTCTCCGGCCCACGCTGGGCCGAAGTCCCGCTGCTGTAATGCCAGTCCCGCCGGCGTGAATTAAACCACCTTCCTTACTGGCGGGACCAGGCGTCGTGGGCGGGCTCCGGTGGCGATCGGGCCCCAGGGGTTCCCCCCACGGTGGCCTGGCCCGCGATCGGGGCCCACCGATCCGCGGGCGGGCCTGTGCCGTGGGGGCACTCTTTCCCCTCCGCGTCGGCCGTGTCAGCCTCCGCGATGGCCGACGTGGTAGTGACCCCCCTGCGCATGCGCAGGGATGAGGTCAGCAGCCGCTGACGCTCCCGCGCATGGGGGGACTTCCGCCGGCCGGCGGAGTCCCTTCGGCCCCGGCTGGCGTGGCGCCAAAGGCCTTCCACGCCGGCCGGCGGGGCGCAAACCACTCCGGCGCGGCCTAGCCCCTAAAGGTGAGGGTTTGGCCCCTAAAGGTGCGGAGGATTCCGCACCTTTGGGGTGGCCCGACGCCGGAGTGGTTCACGCCACTCCATCACGCTGGGACCCCCGCTCCGCCGGGTAGGGGAGAATCCCACCCCTGATCTTAAAGTTATGCACATCAAGTATGCTAACTAAGAGTGGCTCTCTTTGTGCTTTGAAAGTAAAGCAAGATATAGACACGTACTTCCTGTATTTTTGGAACCTTTTGCATTTCTTCTCGCACGCACACTGATCCTTGCCGCGTTTATCGGCAATTTGCATTTAGTTTTTAAACAACTATCGATTCAAAAATGTATTAAAATAAGCAATACCACAATTCACTGGAAAAATACCACCTGGGACTTACAGATTTCTTTAGAGCAAAACATTAATGTTAGTGTTTGAAGTGTAGGAATATAAGTCAACTTTGCCGATATCCTGCCGGCATTTTCAATGCATTACTTGAAAGTGCAGACCTGGTAAGAAAGTTTTACTCGCTTTGATTCAAGAGAACCTTAATTTAAATTGCTGCTAGATTGACGCCTGAAAGTGAACTCATATACATTGAAAATTATGTATTAGTTATACTTTTCTTGAAAAGGGTTGATCTAAAATAATGCACAATCAAGTACTCCACAAGTATTTGAGATATTTATGTATTTTTTACAGATAATCAGATCAACTTTTAACCTATTGCGTTCACTGGTTTTTTTGAAAGATTTAAAATAGAACATAGAACAGTACAGCACAGAACAGGCCCTTCGGCCCTCGATGTTGTGCCGAGCAATGATCACCCTACTCAAACCCACGTATCCACCCTATACCCGTAACCCAAACAACCCCCCCTTAACCTTACTTTTTAGGACACTGCGGGCAATTTAGCATGGCCAATCCACCTAACCCGCACATCTTTGGACTGTGGGAGGAAACCGGAGCACCCGGAGGAAACCCACGCACACACGGGGAGGACGTGCAGACTCCGCACAGACAGTGACCCAGCCAGGAACCGAACCTGGGACCCTGGAGCTGTGAAGCATTTATGCTAACCACCATGCTACCGTGCTGCCCCAAAATGTGTATGTTGTTGATTATCAGCCAGTTGAACAGATTAATTTCCGAACAATACTGCGGTAAACTCTGGGTATTTGTCATATTGTTCTATATAAGATGTTTGATTGTGTGTGTAGAGTGCGCTAAATGTTATAATTAAAATTGTTTTTGTCGATGTGCTGTCAGGAATGCAGTGATTAAAACCAATTCCACTTCATTCTGTGTAATAAATACCACATTCATCAGCATTCAACGTGTGCTGGAGCACTGCTTGTCCCCAGATGAACTCTGCTCTGTGCCAGCAATCCTGCACTGGGCAGGCTGTCAACCAACAGAATATCAAAACAAGAAAATGTTATTTGGTTAACTTGAAGGTGGAGGGGGTGGGGGGGAGGGGTGGTTGGTAGCGTTGATTCAGCATGCAATATGTGTTCATTGTGTAGCGAATATACTAGTCTTTGAATAACTTGCATTCTAAAAAATGCAACATTTTGAACTGTTTTGGAGATTAAATCATGAAGTTAAGTTTCATGATGTGATATTTACAAATTCTCTCTCCATCTTTATGATTGGACACAAATCATAAAGAGAATCCCCAACATTTATGCATAAACGTCGCTCAATATTTTAATCTGTGCAGCTGCATATAAGTCAACTGAATGTCTAAAAGAAAAACTAGCATTTTTATATCACCTTAGTATGTCACAATGTGCTCTGAAGCCAATCAAGTACTTTCCTAAAGCATATTCTTTGTTTCAATGCAGGAAACACAGCAACCAATTTGAGCACAAGGACCCTCAAAAAACAATCTTATAAAAAACTAGATAATGTGCTTTTGTGATGTTGATTGAGGAATAAATATTGAACAGAATACTGGGTTACTCCTCTCCTCTTCTTTGGTCATGTCGTGAGATCTTTTACAGATGGGCCGCACGGTAGCATGGTATGGTAATCGGTATTAGGGGTATTACGTTACCTAGGTTGGAGGTACCTGATGCTGTAAAATCATTAGTGTTGGAGGTACCTGATACTGTAAGATCATTGGTGAAGCCTGCCTGTATAAGAGTCTGTGTACCCTAGCTGCTGCATTCTGTACCTGCGCTGCTGCGGGAAACATCTAGTTCAATAAAGCCTTCAATTGTCCTACGATCTCGCTTCGGGAGTTATTGACCGTGCATCAATTTATTGAACTAGATTTGAAGAATGGAGCTCCGCATCAAGCCGGGGGGTGAACCGGGGTCGCCGCCATTACTCTCATCACAGGCCACGTGCAGCCCGTGGGCGCCACCTTCTTTGATCCCACGATCCACGTGCGGACCCCAGGCGCCGCCATCTTGTTCCCCAGAGACCACGTGCGATTCTTGGGCGCCGCAATCTTGCCCACCCCCGGCCACGTGCGACCCGTGGGCGCCGCCATCTTGGCTGGAGTCTCAAGACCCCGATTTGGATGACCGCACACCGCCCAAGGAATCCCATCAGCTTCTGCCACGACTCACCTTGGTGAGTCTGAACCAGTCTCGGCCCTGAACTCTTTCGACCGCTACGACGACTGTACTCATCAACGGACACAAGACATCCTGCCTGATCGACTAAGGGAGCACAGAGAGCTTTAAACACCCCAACACGGTAAGGCGCTGCTCCCTCACGATACACCCAGTTAACCAAGAAATCTCCCTGGCCTCCAGGTCTCACTCTGTAAAGATCAAGGGATACTGCATAGCTAACCTCACAGTCCAGGGAAGAGAGTTTAAGAATTTCCGACTCTACGTCCTCCCTCACCTCTGCGCTGCCACATCCTGGGATTGGACTTCCAATGTAACCTCCAGAGCTTAACCTTTAAATTCTGTGGCCCTATACCCCCCCTCACTGTCTGCAGTCTTGTGACCCTCAAGGTCGACCTGCCTTCCCTTTTTGCAAACCTCACCCCTGATTGCAAGCCCGTTGCCCCCAGGAGCAGACGGTACAGTGCCCAGGAACGGACCTTGATTAGGTCGGAAGTCCAGCGGTTACTGAAGGAAGGTATTATCAAGGCTAGCAACAGCCCCTGGAAAGCTCAAGTAGTGGTTGTAAAGACCGGGGAGAAGCACAGGATGGTCATCGATTATAGTCAGACCATCAACAGGTATACGCAGCTTGACGCGTACCCTCTTCCCCGCATATCTGATTTGGTCAATCAGATTGCACAATACAAGGCCTTTTCCACGGTGGACCTCAAATCCGTCTACCACCAGCTCCCCATTCGCCCGGACGACCGCAAGTACACTGCATTCGAAGCAGATGGGCTGCGCTACCAATTCCTAAGGGTTCCCTTCGGTGTCACAAATGGGGTCTCAGTCTTCCAACGGGAGATGGACCAAATGGTTGACCGGTACAGTTTGCGGGCTATGGTTCCGTACCTTGACAACGTCACCACCTGCGGCCACGACCAGCAGGACCAGACACCAACCTCCGCAAATTTCTCCATACTGCCAGTCTCCTTAACCTGACTTATAACAAGGAGAAGTGCATGTTCAGCACCGATCGTCGAGCCATCATCGGCTTCGTAGTGCACGATGGAGTCATAGGCCCAGACCCAGAACCCATGCGCCCCCTCATGGAGTTTTCCCTCCCCCACTGCTCCAAGGCCCAGAAGCATTGCCTGGGGTTTTTCTCATATGACGCCCAGTGGGTCCCCAATTATGCGGACAATTATTAGTACCACCCACTAATCCAATCCACGGTTTTCCCCCTGTCGGCAGAGGCCCGCCAGGCCTTCAGTCGCATAAAGGCAGACATCGCAAAGGCCACGATGCACGCAATCGATGGATCCCTTCCCTTCGAAGTCGAGAGCGACGCATCCGACGTACCTCTGGTGGCCACAGTCAACCAAGTGGGCAGGCCCATGGCCTTCTTCTCACGCACCCTCCATGCCTCCGAAATCCGCCATTCCTCCGTTGACCATAGTAGAAGCTGTGCGGCATTGAAGGCATTACCTGGCCGGCAGGAGATTCACGCTCCTCACTGACCTCATGTTCGATAATGCACAGTGGGGCAAGGTAAAGAACAATAAGATCTTACGGTGGAGGATCGAACTCTCCACCTACAATTATGAGATCTTGTATCGTCCTGGGAAGCTAAACGAGCCTCCTGATGCCCCAGTGCCTCTCTCACTTCCCATGGCGGCCCACCCCAGCCAAGGGTTCTTCATCCCCAGCCAAGGGTCCCCCACTCCTCACCGAGCACTGGGTGGCATGCCCAGGGTCCCCAGGATCTTTGCCTGCGAGCAAAGATAGCTACTCACCTCCTCAGCTCCCCACCAGAAGTCCTTCCACCAGATTCACATTTTTAAAAAGGAGTTCTAATCAGCGCCAGCGTGACCCCTTGCTGGTGAGACCGATGAATGACGAGAGGCCGTAGGATAAGGGTTGGCTCCCATTAATTGTCTGGAAATGAGGCTTAAGTGGTGATAATTGGTTTCTCGTCACTCTACAGCGTGATCCCGATTTCGCCTATGGGAGCGGGCCAGTTGCATTGCAAACTGTTTGGCTCCTGGCGCAGTTCTCGTTTTCTGCCTTTCCCGCTATTCACCGGCCTTGTTTCACTTGAGCGAGAGCGTAACGAGGCTGGAGAATCGCACCCATGGATTAAAAACATCTACATCTTACCAACATTTCTAGATCTGCAAGTGTTCATTCTGTCCACAGAACCGTTCATTCTGTCCACAAAACTTTACTTTCTTTTTGTCACAATTATTTATCAGTATATTCCCATTACAATGAACGCAGGAACATTAGAAATAAGAGTAGGCCATTCAGCCCTAAGGCCTGCTCCACCATTCAGTTAGGTTTTGAATGATCTGCTCCTCAACTCAATTTTCATCCCTTTGCTCCATTTCCCTCTATACCCTTTTCTAACAAAAAGCTAACTGTGTCACTTTTAAAGACTCCAGATTTTTTAGGGGGAGGAAGATGAAATTTCTACCACCCTTTGTGTGAACAAAATGTTTCTTAATCTCACTATTAAATCTTACAACACCAGGTTAAAGTCCAACATGTTTGTTTCAAACACTAGCTTTCGGAGCACTGCTCCTTCCTCAGGTTCACCAAAAGCTAGTGTTTGAAACAAGCTAGTGTTGGACTTTAACCTGGTGTTGTAAGACTTCTTGCTGTGCTCACCACAGTCCAACGCCGGCATCTCCACATCATCAGTTTTTAAATAGCCTAGCTCTAATTTTAAGGTATGCTCTGTTATTCTTGATTCATCTGTCATAGCAAATAGTTTCTCTGTATTTATTCTGAATTCTTTTAGCATTTTAAGTATCTTTATAAAATCACCCTCAATCTCCTTTTCACAAGGGAACACAATTTAGATTTCAGCAACCTGATCTCATCATTTAAACCTGGTACCTTTATGTGCACTCTCTCCAAGGTCTATATATACTCCTTGAGGTGCTATGAGCAAACCTAAATGCAACATTCTGGATGCTGTCTGACCATGGCTTGTTGGTCGTTCTGGGTGAGTGTGCTTAACACTCAATTTGGCTCTGTTTCTTTACTTAGTTCTGGAGTCGCCAGGTATCGTTAAGATACCGCCACAAGTTCAAGGTGAAGTTCAAAACAATAAAACCATACACCAATTAGTAAGTTCAAACAACTGAGTTTATTATAATACAATTATAATAACTACCCATGCACACGCTAAAAGGATTAAACTATTCCTACCGCTAAATAAACTAATACTTATCTCGAAGGAACTGCCGGGTCAGGGAACAAGGCCTCTTGCTCTGCTCTGATCTGCAGACTTCAGGTTGGTATAAGTTAAAAGGGGTCAGGAGTGTCTATCTCTGGTAGCGATCGTTGTGAGACACTTACTTGCTGGCGGCTGCTGTCTGAACCTCTCTCTCTCTCCTTCAGGGTCTTCTTGGCAAAAGCTGGTCGAGGTGCTGGTCCACGGAGGAGTGCTGGTCAAGGAGAGAGGAGGGCTGGACAAGAAGACTGAACCATGTGTGGGACCTGTCTTTTATAGGTCCCAGGGATCCGCGCCCCTTTGGGCGGACTCCCTTACCTGCTTGGAATCAATTGGGTCTCTTCCCAATCGATATGTTTGAATCCCCCCAATACTGAGGCTGTTCCTTAGCTACTGGGCGGGCTTTCAGGCTCTTTGTTTTCGAACTCTGCTGGTGCCTGGGTGTCTGGTATCCTTTACAATGTTGCAGTTACTTCCCCATTTGTGTCCATTGTCTCTGGAATCGTTCCATTAACATGCTAACTATCTCGGAGATTGCCTCATTAGTATGCGGAATGTTCGTTCCGGTGCTGTCTGCTTTCTTAGCAGACAGAATCCACACCTGCTGGGTGCAGCCTGCTGGTGCTGCAAACATTGTCCATTTTATCCTATATGCTTTGCGTTCCTCCATTTTGTATTCAGGGAATGGCCAACTTCGGTGGCTACAGGCTGGATACACCTGAAGCATAATTTCCTCCCTTTTGTAACCCAGCCTATACGATATAGATCGATATCCATAAGCCTTTTTAACTGTTTGTCCATGCCTGTTGGCTTTTAACGATTTGGGTATTTCAACTCCAAGCTAGTTTATGAATCCATTTGTGAACTAGTCATGCTGCATAATTGCACAATGTGGTCATTGAGGGTGAAACTCTGTGAACCAAATCTCTTATCAGTTCCAGTACCACCTCGAATCTTTGCATAGTTTCCTGGCACAGCAGGTTAGCTATAAACTTCAGATTTGAACTTTTGAATTTCAGATTTCTGGATTAAATATTAATAACAGATAATTTCATCTGATGTTGCACATGTGGAGTGAAGACCAATTTGCCAAACGTAGGGCAAATTGAGAAGCAGAAAAGGAGAGTTTGTTGAAGTGCAGCAGCCTTGCTGCTGTCCAAGCCCTGGAAAGTGCAAAATGGAGATGCTATAGCACCACCAGTGGCAGCAAGTTGTAACTACAGCATGACAGTTGTATTGGCTATTTCCATGATAAATGTAGACAACAAACTTAATGGAAACATGGCACCAAGAATAAGAGAGAAATGCAAGCACATATAAGAGTTTTAATATTTTAGAGCTATGTCTTCCTCTAAGGTTCTGTTCTTCCTTGCTCTTTTTATGCTTGTATCTTGTCTCGTATTCGGACCCATCATGCCTCAATTCCTGTAGTTTCACCCAACTGCTTTCAACTTTGAGGTTCTGTTTCTGCTTGCTTTGTTGGACCCCATCCACCCACTGATCAGCTACCCCACACCCTTCACTTCCATTTGATTTATCCTAGATGTGATTTTTTTTAACTTTATAGTCCATCACAATTATGCCTGGACTGTGTTCGTTCCTACTAACCAGTGCTTTTTTGCTCAATTCTCAAATCTTTGTTCCTGCTACTCAATCGTTCTGTGGCCCATTGCCATCATCCCAAACCTTTCAAAGAAGTGTCAACAATCCATTCTCAACTATTCTGCTGCAGATTGATCCTGCTTCCATTTGCAATGCTACAGCAGCCCATTTTTAGTTTCTACTGCGTCATGTTCCTGGTTAGTCCCTGTTGTATTTTCAATATCTTTAAACCAGCTGTTTTTTAAATAATGAAGTAATAATCTCTTGATTCATTTTTCTCTCCACACCGATCCATCAATCCACAGCTGCTCCCGTTCAACTCTCCATCTCTCTCTCATTTTCCTTTCTCTGCACTACTCCCATCCTTCCTTTCCGCACAGCGGCGGCCTGCGGCGGCTACCCCGGTGCAACATGGTGGACTCTCACCACAGACCCTGATGCAAGAAGTAGAACCCTCCGAGATCGCGTGCGCCCACGGATTGGTGCTGCCCGATCGTTTGCCTGGCCGTCCATGAGGCCGCCCCCCTCACCCCGGTGAAGGATCCCCCTCGCCCCCCCCACCAGGGCGGCCGTGGGACTGAGTCCGCAGCCGCAACCCAAGGGTCCCGACGGCCGAACCATGGCGTTCGTAACTGGGCCAGTTACACTTGGAGAATCGCGGGGGGGGGCCTCTGCCAATGGTCCCCTACTCGCGTCGCGTAGACCACGCGCGCGCGATTTGTGGCAATTCTCTGGGAACCGGAGAATCACTTCAGTGGCACCCGTTATGATTCCTGGGTGAATGACCATTCTCCACCCCTGCGCTGAACACGATTTTGCCGTGGAGGCTCGGAGAATCCCGCCGAGAATTTGGACTTTATAATTTTAAAAATATATTTTTATTAACAAATTTTCAATATAATAGCTTTACGTCTATATACGTACAATAGTTTTAATTATTTCAATCCTTCCAACGCCCCCCAAACCCAAGAGAAACAACAACCAATTCCTTTTGTCTCCCCCCACCGCCAACATATTTATTTTAATATATTTTATTCTAAACATATTCAAAGGTACAAGAAAACAAATAAATCAAAGAACATTCTCCACACCTCACAGTTCACTGTTCAAGTTTGTTCACGTTTTTCCCCATTTTCACCCCCAGACTTCCAGACTTGCAAACCTCTCCTCCAGATATGAATCTCTCGCCCTCAACAGTCCCACCTCTCACCACCTCCTATACATACCATCCATCTCCCACAGCCCCTCCCCCTGCGCGCGCAACATCTGGCGATGACCAACTCCTGAAGTAGGAAATAAATGGCTGACACCTCAGGTAGAAACCTTCAGCCGACCCTCTCATTATATAGTTGATTTTTTTCCGGGTACAAAAACTCCATTAAGTCACTTAACCATGCCGCAACACTGGGCGGGGCCAAAGGCTTCCAACCAAACGAAACACGCCTTCGGGCTATTAAGAAGAGAAGGCAAGATCATCCGCCTTTGCTCCTGACTGCGCCCCTGTCTACAACTGTGGTAAATCTGAGACCCCAAAAATGGCCACCGAAGAGCATGGTTCTAAATAAACCCCGGGAATTCCCGACATGTGCTGAAGAATGACACCCAGAAGCTCACAAGCTTAGTCCAGGGCCACAACTTGTGTGTATGATGCACCGGGCCCCTAGAGCACCGCTGGCACCTATCCTCTACATCCGAGAAAAACCCACTCATTCGTTCCCAAGTCAGATACTTTAAATTGAATCAGGCTTAGCTTAAGGCACAAGGAGGTGGAGTTGACTGTATGGAGCTTCGCTCCACACACCCATCTCCCTCAAACTCCTGGCCCAACACTTCCTCACACTTCCTCCACCATCAGATTGGCAGTCCATTTCATTGGGGGAAGCAGAACGGGAGCCATGACCAATGCTCTCAAATAGTGCTTTTACAGTTATTCCTCTCCATCTGCCCCCATATGGACTCTGTCCCTCGATGGGCAGCATGGTAGCATTGTGGATAGCACAGTCGCTTCACAGCTCCAGGGTCCCAAGTTCGATTCCGGCTTGGGTCACTGTCTGTGCGGAGTCTGCACATCCTCCCCGTGTGTGCGTGGGTTTCCTCCGGGTGCTCCGGTTTCCTCCCACAGTCCAAAGATGTGCAGGTTAGGTGGATTGGCCATGATAAATTGCCCTTAGTGTCCAAAATTGCCCTTAGTGTTGGGTGGGGTTACTGGGTTATGGGGATAGGGTGGGGTTACTGGGTTATGGGGATAGGGTGGAGTTGTTGACCTTGGGTAGGGTGCTCTTTCCAAGAGCCGGTGCAGACTCGATGGGCTGAATGGCCTCCTTCTGCACTGTAAATTCTATGATACCACTCCCGCACCTTTTCAATATTCACCACCCAATAGTAGTATAACAGGTTGGGCAACAGTTAGCCCCCCTGGTTGCCTATCTCTTTGAAAAATACCCCTATGGACCCTTGGGGTCCTGCCCGCCCAAATAAAAGACAAGATCATCTTATTGACTCACATGAAGAAAGATTTTGGAAGGAAAACTGGAAGGCACTAAAACAAAAATAGAAACCTTGGGAGGATATTCATTTTGACCAATTGAACCCTCCCCGCTAAAGTCAGCGGTAGGTTATCCCACTCTTTAGGTCGGCCTTCACCACTTTAGGTCCCTGAAATTTAATTTCTGTAGCAAGGCCCAATCTGGGCAACCCGGATTCCCAGATAACAAAAACTGGACATGACCAAGTGAAAAGGAAACTTCCCCAGGTCAGCACCCCTCCCTGGAAGATTCACCAGAAAACATTCGCTTTTACCCAAGTTCAATTTATACCCTGAGAAGGAGCCAAACCTCCCAAGCAGCTTCATTATCTCCTCTGCACTGGAGGAAGGGCTTGCCACATGCAGCAACAGATCGTTCAATGACACCCTATGCTCCCTCCCTCCCTCTATCACCCTCCACTTTGTGGATGACCTCAGTGCTGTGGCCAGAGGCTTAATTGCCAAGGCAAATAATAGCGGGGACACCCCTGTCTCATGCATCTCCTCAGTTAGAAGTATTTCAAACTTAAAGTATTTGTCTGAATTCTCACGGTGGGGGCTCTATACACAGGGCCGGCTCAAGGCACCGGCAACTCGGGCAGTCGCCCGGGGCGCCATGTGCTAGGGGGCACCAGACTCGGGTCCCGCGCGTGCGGAGTTGGGCCGGTGCCAACCAGCGCATGCGCGGTGGCCGCCCTCCCCCGCTGTGGCTGCCCTCCCCCAGGGGAATGGGACAGTTCAGCGCCGACGTTTCAGCGCTGCCGTTTCAGCGCCTGGACGTTTCAGCGTCAAAAATTTCAGCGCTGCCGTTTCAGCGCCAAAAATTTCAGCTGGCCAGCGCTCATTCATTCACAGGTCACTTTACAAGCGCAACGAGATTAACAGGGGAGCCAAAAAGCTGCAGTGCAAAGGTGGTGACACAGGTATACTTAGTTATAACACTTAGTTATTTGGCCTTTTTTTGGAGTTTTATTACTGTGTGCTAAGTGGTGTGCAGAACCCAGATACAGAAGCCTCACCCCCAAGGTCTGCTTAAATGTCATGTCTGATGCTTTTAAAATTTGCTTCTCTTTAAACATGGGGATAAAAATCCCATGCTCTTTAAACATAGGGGAGAAAAAGCTGAAACTGTCAGTGAGAGTTTTGAAAAACCCTCCGTTGAACTACATGTCATCTGGTGTAGGTTAGAAAACAATTTACCATCTGCTCATGCGGTTTCAATAATCAATAATCAATTATCACTCCCCCCAAGGACTATTATTATGACTGCATCCCGCTCCTTTCATTCTTTTCGTCTCTCTTGAGGGTGTTATTTCTAATCATGGTGCACTCTGTTGGTCGGGTTAGTTTCCTGGGGTCCCCCTGGCTGGGGCTGGCCCCCCCCCCCCCCCCCCCCCCCCCCCCGCGGGTCCGCCCCCCCCCCCCCCCCCCCCCCGCGGGTCCGCCCCCCCGCGGGTCCGCCCCCATCCAGGCCCCCCCCAGGCCCCGCCCCCAGCCCCCCCCTCCCAGCCCCCCCCCCCTCCCAGGCCCCGCCCCCCCTCCCCAAGGGCGCCGAAGTTCAGCTTGCCCGGGGCGCCAGCAACCCTAGGGCCGGCGCTGTCTGTACAAGAGCCGAGTCCAAGATATAAAAGCAAATTACTGCTGGAATCTGGCAGAGAAAATGCTGGAAAATCTCAGCAGGACTGGCAGCGTCTTTAGGGAGAGAAAAGAACTCACGTTTCGAGTCCAGATGACCCTTTGTCAAATGCTCTATGGCGCAGGTTGTTGGTCAGCCTGGATGTCACCCAAAGATGTAATCCTGAAAGTTGTTACCATTTTGGTCTCTCCTCAGCCAACCTGCCAGGGCCCGTCCCTCATAGGAGATGAGAACTCTGATGTCCGGAACCTCGCCGCCCATCTGGGCCCTTTCCTAAACATTGTGTGCTACCCTCTCCTGCAGGGACAAAGAGAGGGCACTGTGAGCCGCACACTTGATGCATCAAGGGCGCTCTATATCAGGTGACATGTGTGGGCACCACTCCTGGGCATGGAGGAGTTGCTTTGGTGGGTACTAGAGTGGACAGGGGCACATACACAGTATTAACCCAAGGGGGGGTGGGTGCGAGGCATCAACCGTTGACTTGTTGAGGGGGGGGTCAGGGTGGTGACAGGCAGGACCGATGACAGGGTCCCAGTGTAAACTTATTCTTGCAGCCCAGTGGAGGTTGTTGGTCTTCTTCCTGCAGTGGACAACTGTCCTTCAGGTCACACTGCCAAACTGACCACTGCTGCCACTGCCTCCTAGGCAGAATTGGAGGCCATGTGGCTGGTCCTCCAACTCCCTTGGGGGAACAGGTTGTCTCAACTTACCTCCACGGCATCAGCTGGCCAGATCAGCATCCCCGAAGTGTGGAGGAGGTCTACGTGGTGACATTGCTGCGTGCTGACTGGAGTTATGATCAGAGGGAGCGTTTATGAGCAGCTCCCCATTGATAGCGGGGATCTGCCTGGTGTGGTCTAGTCGAATCAGGTGGTGGGACAGCCATTTCCACTGTGAAGCTAGTGTGGGATCATTTCCGACATTAAATGCAGTTAAATATGGGCCGCAGTCTTACCGGTTTAGCCATCGGGAAGCACCCGGAAAATTGCACCCAATGCGGCACTTAGAACTTTTTCTGTTAAATTGTACCCTAAAACTGCACATGATATTCCAGACATTTCATCACAATTTTGTACAATTGTAGCAAGGCATCTTTATTCCTGTACTCCAATCCCCTTTTAAGATAGGCCATTTGCCATCCTAGCTTTTGCTACACCTGCATGCCAACATTCTGCTATTCTTTTGTAAGCACCCCTGAGTCTCTTTCAACATCAACACTTACAGGTTCCCCATTTTAAAAAAATATTCTGCTTTTATGATCAAAGTGAATAACCTCACACTTACCTATATTATACTCCATATGCCAACTTGTTGCCCATTTACTTAACCTGTCTATATCCCTTTGCAGCCACACTGTGTCCTCCCCACAGCTTACCTTCCCACCTTGTTTGAGTATCATCATTTTAAACTCAGACTGCTGCAATTGGCTCCAAGCATAAATACTTTGCAACTTATTCTCATTATACCTCCCTTTGAAATCTAACAAGCAAACCAACCAAACTTACTGTGAGGCAGAGTTCAAAATGGATCACATGATCCTCTTCATTTATCCTAAATTTAAACATGCCGTCCCAAAAGATAATTATCTTATAAGCTTCAGAATTGTAACACTCTGTAAGTTATCTATTAATGAATAAAACCGAGTAGTTATTTAAGGACAGCTAAACCCTATTAAACTTTCATTCTTTCTGATAACAATATTTCATGTTAAAAGTGTTTACATTTTCAAGATGAACAATCAATATTCTGTTTGAAGCAAGATTTGTTTACGAAATAGAACATGCAATTTTTAAATAATATTTAATAGAGTGGTCGATAATGTTGTTTGAGCAACTGAGCTGCAATTAGGTTTACAAGTTAAACATTAGACAATATTTTTTGGTTAGGTCAGTAGCATTTTCGTCTCTAGGTAAAAGAACTCTAAAAATCAAAAAATACACCCTTCAAAAGTATTGAATGAGGGCTTGTCACAGAATAATGCATGTGATGATAAATCTAATCATTTCTTTGCTATCTTTGAAGACTATAGCAGTATTCTAAAACCGCAAAAATGCACAACCATTACCTTAGCAAGAAAGAAAGATTTCCATTTGTAGGGTGCCACATCACCCTTTTCCAAGGCATGTTAGAAATTATTTTGAAATGTAATGGACATTGTAACATCAAGAATTGCAGCTTGTACAAGGAAAGGCTTCACAGCCAGCAGCAAGATGAGTGACCAGTCATTCTTTTCTTTTGATGGTATTTCTGAAAAAGGAATGCAGGCCAGGATGCCAAGATGAGGGTCTGCTCTTGAGCAATGCTATGGAACATTTAATCTATGCCTGAACCAAAAGGGCCTAATTTAATATTGCTCCAAAAAATAGCCTTTCTGACAGCAACTGGAGTGGCAATCTAAATTATTTACTTGTGGTGATATGATCTGCATACTTGTCTGCCATTGGGCCAGAACGTCGGCTTACCATTGGCCCTGGTCGGTCATGTGCCTCTCGACCGATTGGCCGAGAGGCTGAGTTAACCACGCCTCTATTAACGAGGTATAAATGGTCAGACGCCTGACGATCGTCCCTTTCCATTGTAGACGATCGCAGAGCTGTGTTCTAGTCAATTAAAGCCAGACTTTGGTAAATCACTCACCTCGCGTACAATTGATGGCACATCAATTTAATTGACTACGACTTTGAAGATGGAGTTCCGCATCAAGCCTGAATGCCTCCGCATCAGCCCGCAAACTCCGAACTCTGCAGAACTTTTCCAACTCTGGCTGACTTGCCTCGAAGGGTTCCTAGCATCTACAACCACCCTCCGATTGCAAACCCGTCGCCACACGGAGCAGACGGTACAGCGCCCAGGACCGATCCTTCATCAGGTCCGAGGTCCAGAGGTTGCTGACGGAAGGGGTCATCGAGGCCAGCAACAGCCCCTGGCGAGCCCAAATGCTGGTGGTCCGGACGGGGGAGAAAAACCGGATGGTCATCGATTATAGCCAAACCATCAATCGGTTTACGCAACTGGACGCGTATCCTCTCCCCCGTATTTCTACCATGGTAAACGAGATCGCGACATACAAGGTCTTCTCCACTGTGGACCTTAAGTCCGCTTACCACCAGCTCCCAATCCGCGCGAGTGACCGACTGTACACTGCGTTCGAGGCTGATGGGCGCCTCTACCACTTCCTTAGGGTTCCGTTTGGTGTCACAAATGGGGTCTCGGTCTTCCAACGGGAGATGGACCGAATGGTCGACAAGTAAGGATTACGGGCTACCTTCCCGTATCTTGATAATGTCACCATCTGCGGCCACGACCAGCAGGACCATGACGCCAACCTCCAGAAATTCCTCCAAACCGCAAAACTCCTTAACCTCACGTACAATAAGGATAAATGCATGTTTAGCACCGACCGCCTAGCCATCCTCGGCTACGTAGTGCGTAACGGAGTGATAGGCCCCGACCCCGAACGCATGCGCCCCCTGATGGAACTCCCTCTCCCCAATACCCCCAAATCCCTCAAACGCTGCCTGGGGTTCTTCGCATACTACGTCCAATGGGTTCCCAATTACGCTGACGGGGCCCGTCCCCTCATGCAAACCACGACCTTCTCGCCGTCGACGGAGGCCTGCCAGGCCTTTAGCCGCATCAAAGCGGACATCGCAAAGGCCACGATGCGCGCCATCGACGAGGCCCTCACCTTCCAGGTCGAGAGCGACGCATCAGAAGTAGCTCTGGCGGCCACACTGAACCAAGCGGGCAGACCCGTGGCCTTCTTCTCCAGAACTCTCCAGGCTTCCGAACTCCGCCACCCCTCTGTGGAAAAGGAAGCCCAGGCCATAGTCGAAGCCGTGCGACATTGGAGGCACTATTTGGCCAGCAGGAGGTTTACCCTCCTCACAGACCAACGGTCAGTAGCCTTCATGTTTGATAATGCACAAAGGGGCAAGATCAAAAATGACAAGATTTTACGGTGGCGAATCGAGTTGTCCACATACAACTATGATATCTTGTATCGTCCTGGGAAGCTCAATGAGCCTCCTGATGTTCTGTCCCGCAGTACCTGCGCCAGCGCGCAGACAGACCGCCTCCGCTCCCTCCACGCAGACCTCTGCCATCCAGGGGTGACCCGCCTACACCATTTCATTAAGGCCCGCAACCTGCCCTACTCCATCGAGGAAGTCAGGTCAGTAACCCGTGACTGCCACATCTGCGCCGAGTGCAAACTGCACTTCTACCGCCCCGAGCGCGCACACCTGATCAAAGCATTCTGCCCCTTCGAACGTCTTAGCATTGACTTCAAGGGGCCCCTTCCCTCTAACAACCGCAACATTTACTCCCTGGCGGTTATCGACGAACACTCCCGCTTCCCCTTCGCCATTCCCTGTCCCGACATGACCACATCGACCGTCATTAAGGCCCTACTCTCCATCTTCTCACTGTTCGGCTACCCCGCGTACATACACAGCGATTGGGGGTCCTCATTTATGAGCGACGAGCTGCGTCAATTCCTGCTCGATAGGGGCATCACCTCTAGCAGGACGACCAGCTATAACCTTCGGGGTAACGGACAGGTTGAGCGGGAGAATGGTACCATCTGGAAGACCATACTACTGGGCCTCCGGTCCAGAAATCTCCCTATTTCCCGATGGCAAGAGGTGATCCCCGATGCCCTACACTCTATCCGCTCACTCCTCTGTACTGCAACTAATCAGACACATCATGAACGTCTTCTTGTTTTTCCCAGGAAGTCATCCTCCGGATCCCCTCTCCCGACTTGGCTGGTCACCCCCGGGCCCATCTTGCTCCGGAAGCATGTGCGGGTGCACAAGTCCGACCCGTTGGTGGAGCATGTCCAGTTACTCCACGCTAACCCGCAGTACGCGTATGTGGAGTACCCCGACGGTCGGCAGGACACGGTCTCCCTCCGGGACCTGGCACCCACCGGCGTGCGCCCCCCCCCCACCACAGACCGACCCCCCCCTCCCCTTTTTCACCCCAGCACCCCACTCAGCTTCCCCATCCCTCATCCATGGCGTCTCCGCGGCCAGCTCAGGTGACGGAGAATACTCGAAGTCTATCGCTCCCGGACTCCAGGACATCAGCAGGACCATCGGCCGATCCGACGTCAACTCCTCCACTGCGGCGCTCGGCCAGGACGTCAAGGACCACCAAAAGACTGATCGAATCCTTCTAGAGTTCTACAGCCCCATGGACTTTTTTTTGTAAATATCATGTCTGGGCCAGTGGGACGCCCCCAAATTCGATAAGGGTAAGGAGAGAAAATTTATTCTCCCGGCGGCCACTCATATCACCAGTTCTCTCCCCCCCCCCCACTCCCCCCACCCTGGGTCTCGTTCACACACCCCCCCCCCCCGTCTTCCTTCTCCGCAAGGGGTGAATATGGTGATATGATCTGCATACTTGTCTGCCATTGGGCCAGAACGTCGGCTTACCATTGGCCCTGGACAGTCATGTGCCTCTCGACCGATTGGCCGAGAGGCTGAGTTAACCACGCCTCTATTAACGAGGTATAAATGGTCAGACGCCTGACGATCGTCCCTTTCCATTGTAGACGATCGCAGAGCTGTGTTCTAGTCAATTAAAGCCAGACTTTGGTAAATCACTCGCATCGCGTACAATTGATGGCACATCATTACTCAAGTCCTATACTCATGTATGGCTTAAATTCACCATCTTCTCTGGCTCATAAGCAAGTGGCCTCAGTTTTCTAGCCACTGCCTGTTGACAAAAGATTGATAATAGTATGTAGTTCTCTCAAACATCAGTTTAGGAGTAGTGATCAGTGTTGCTATGATTCAACCCTGAAAACAAGCGTAATGAGGACCAATTTCTACTCTGTTACCTTCTAAATTATAATGTTCGGCATTAGAAAATATTTAATAATTTTGTTTAAAAATCCTATGTTCTGTAGGATTAAATTATTTTGAATATAACAAGAGGCAAATGCATGTATTACAATCTGCTTTGCAATACTTAAACAAAATTGAAGCAAAAAAGAACCAAAAAATTAAAGGCTAATCATTGTTTTAAATTCCAGTTAGGTGGTGTCCCTGTCATCCACATTCATGATCGTTTGCAACAAAGCCAATGGGGACCAGAGGAACAGGTCATGTCTTTTGCTGTCAGACTGCAGGTCATGCCATGTACTCACTTAATTGCTGTGCTTTTTGGGTCAGGTTGTTTGCACATTCAGACTGGGTCATATCTTTGTTTTCCGTACAATTCCATGTCAGGTTGGGGATTAAGGTCAGATCACATTGTGCCTTTTTACTGAGCTTCTTTAACTGATGACCTGCCAATTCAGCGTAGGTCAAAGTTTCAGAATGGATCCTTCACACCACTGAGTTTATTATCCACTAATTTCCTTTTTCCACATCCAGAGGGTGGTTCTCTCCATTTTGGCAAATAAGTAAAGTTCCACTAGATGTTTGTGTACTTGTGTATGTTTATAAAATGGTAATCTTATTTAATTCATTTTACTTTGATGTCTGCATATTTGACATTGTTGAAAACTGGCTAGAATTTACCTGTTGGTATGTTCCTTATCTACATAGCCTTGTAGTATTCATACAATTCTAGTGCCACATCACATGGCTTTCTCCCTATATTTATTTTGGCCCTATGCTGATGTACTGGGTTCTTTTTTATCATCACTAATTTTCAGGAAAGTTACATTTCTCTCAGTTATCCACTGTTATGCGTGAATTGAAACACATATGAAGAAATATTTGAATCTGAATACAAATTCATCCTGGCAGTGCTTTATATTTAATTACAAGATTTACTACTATTTGAAAATGATTTATTTTTCCAAAAATGAAACATGAAAACTGATCACCATTTTACATCCACATTATCTGGTATTTTATTAATATTAGTGAAACACGGGACTTCCGGTGATGACATGTAGAAGGAGTCGCACGTAAAGTAGCTCCTGCTAGAGGCCTTGGTTTTTGGTTCTTTTCACCCGGTTCCCATAGTAAATGGTGGACATTTGAGTCTTTTGGGTGAGGATGCCAAACGGCGCAAAAAAGAATATTGGAAAGAATTGTGAGCGGTAGCCCTTCTGAGGAATTAAACAAAGCCCGGAGTCGTGCTGGATTGAAGATGGCGGAGCAGGCTCATTGGTTCGGGCTGCACTATTACACTGAAGAAGCTGACGGAGATAATGGCAGTCAAATTTGAAAGACAATTCAGCAAGCATTTTGAGGCAAGGGAGCGAAATGATGGAGACCCTCAAAAAATCGTTGGATGATGCAATGGCCCCAATAATGGAGACTTTGGAGAAGACTTCGGAGACCGTGCGGGAGCATGATGAGGTGTTGAAGGGGGTGGAGGAGACACGTCGTGACATAGCTATCAGCTGCTCTTATTGGAGGCCGAGTTGCGGAGGGCAGAGGACAGGAACAAGGCCCTGAGAGCTAAGGTCGAGGACCTGGAGAATAGGTCGAGGTGGCAGAACCTCAGCATCGTGGGGTTACCTGAGGGGGTGGAGGGTCCGAGGCTGACTGAATGTTTCAAGGCGTGTTTATGAAGTTGATGGGGAGGAGGATCAGGTCCTCCCCATCGAGCTGGATCGGGCCCACCAGTCGCTCTGGGCGAAACCACAGACGAATGAGCCACCAAAAGTATTGATAGCATGTTTTCACAGCTATCGGAGAAAAGGAGAGGTTCCTGAAGTGAGCCAAGGAGAATCGGGAGGTTCGTGGGGAGGCAGCAATTTTCGAATATACCACGATGTCGCGGCAGAATTGGAAAGGAGGCGGGCGGCCTTTAATAAGTCAACGTCAGTGCTTTTTAAGAGTGGTGTGGGTTTGGTGTGGTGTACCCAGCAAGGTTGAGGGTTACACATAATGCCTAGGACCACTTTTTTGAGACAGCGGAGAAAGCAGAGTATTACATTAAGACTCAAGGACTTGGACTGAACTGAGTGGGTTTGCAAGAGACTTCGCCGTGGGCTGGGATGGATTTGTATGGGGACGTTTGTTGGAAAGATGTGTGATTTTTTTTCTATTACCTCCCAGTTCCCCTTCCCCTTTTCTTATGTATAAAGTTGTTTTTAATTGAAATTGATGTGGTTTGTTTGGGGCTTTTCCTTTTGGTTATGGTGTTTTCTTTTTTTTTGGAGGCCATTTGTGGTTTAGAGAGATGAAATTGTTTTTCCTTGGTGGAGAATTCTAGAACCAGGGGACATAGATTCATGATAAGTGGCTGAAGGTGTAGAGGGTATATGTGGAAAAACGTTTTTACGCAGAGGGTAGTGGGAGTCTAGAATTCGCTGCCCGAGTTGGTGGTGGAGGCAGAGACCCTAAACTCTTTTAAAAGGTACCGGGATCTGACCCTTAAGCGCTATACGCTACAGGATTATGGACCAGGTACAGTAAAGTGGGATTACAAAGGGCACCTGGTGTCCTCGGGCTGGCATGGAAAATATGGGTCAATGGCCTCCTACTGTGCTGTAGTCTTTCAATGAATCTATGATTTTAATTTGGTTGGAGAAGGCGGAGGGGTGTGGGCCAGATTCCGGGTTGAGGGAAGGGGTGGGGGAGTTTCAGCTCTTGGGTGTGGTGGTATGGGTTTTTAACTTTCTTTCTTTCTTCCGATTGTTTATTTGCGTGAAGTGGACTTCAGCAGAGGGTCTATCTCGCTAGCAGGCTGAGATTGGCCAATGAACTGGAGCGAGGCAGGGGGAAGGATTGTGGCTTGCTGGACCTGTTTAGACAGGTTTTGATGTGCCTAGAAGGTTTGACTTGTAGCAGGAAGGCGTTGGAGTAGAGGGGTGTTGGTTCAAGAGAAAGTGATGGGGAGTTTCTGGGCTGGGGGAAGGAGGGAGTAGAGTGCTGACAGTGACTGGAGGTTGTTCTTTCTCCCATCAGGAGGGTAGGGCTGGCTGCTATTTTAGGTGGGCTCTGGTTTTAGAATTATGGGGCAGAACAGTGGCAGTGGTTAGCACTGTTGCCTCACAGCACCAGGGCCCCAGGTACGATTCCAGCCTTGGGTCACTGTCTGTGTTGAGTTTGCACATTCTCATCATGTATGCGTGGTTTTCCTCCAGGAGCTCTGGTTTCCTCCCACAGTCCAAGATGTGCAGGTTAGGTGCTGTTGCCATGCTAAATTGCCCTAGTGTCCAAAAGGTGATACGGGGTTACTGGGTCACGGGGATAGGGTGTGTGTGGGTCGGGTGCTCTATCCAAGGGTAGGTGCAGATTCGATGGGCCAAATGGCCTCCTTCTGCACTGTAGGAATTCTATGATTCTATGGAGGGGAAATTCCCTTGCAGATGGAAATAGCTGACTTGAAGAGGGGGTGGGGGGGCATAGTGAAGTGAGCGAGCATTTTCTCACATTTCAAGAGTGTGAGAGCCAACCTGGTGCTTTTGCAGGAGATCCACTTGCGGGTGAAGGACCAGATTAGGCTCCGTAAGGATTGGGTGAGCCAGGTGTTCCACTAGAGCTTTGACAGCAGAGCCTGGGAGGTGGCGGCACTAATTAACAAAAGAGTTCAGTTCTAGATGGAGAAATTGGTAGTGGACCAGAGTGGCAGGTATGTCATAGTTACGGGACATTGGAGGGTAAGCCGGTGGTTTTAGCAAGCGGGTAGGCTCCAAAGTGGGACGATGTAGAATTCATGAACATGATGCTGGGAGCCATACCAGACATGGACAGGCACCAGCTGATTCTGGGGGGAGATTTGAATTGCGTTCGGAACCGTAAATTGGATTGGTATGAGCCAAAGCCATTGGCTCCTTCGAGGGTAGCGCAGGTACTGCCACGTCATGAGGAGATGGGTGGAGCTGATCCATGGAAATTTGTACACACTGGGAGGAGGGAATTCTTTTTTTCTCTTTGGTGTACAATGTGTGCTCGTGCATCAACTTTTTTATGATAGGAAAGTCTCTGCTG
This sequence comes from Scyliorhinus canicula, assembly GCF_902713615.1. Classification (NCBI taxonomy): domain Eukaryota; kingdom Metazoa; phylum Chordata; class Chondrichthyes; order Carcharhiniformes; family Scyliorhinidae; genus Scyliorhinus; species Scyliorhinus canicula. Next base: position 43,153,245 of record NC_052147.1, on the reverse strand, counting down.
CCAGGGGTGAGGAAAGCAGAATATTCTACAATAGTAATTTTAGACCACGGGACTTCAGGTGGTGGCCATGGAATAAGTGGTCGCACGTTTGGTGGCTCCGTGGAGTTTTTGAATAACAAATTCTAGCAGTAGAGGAAGGAGGCTTTGGAGGATTTGACCAAGGTGCTGGAGCCTCTCAGGGCGACTATTGAGCGAGTGGAGCAGAGGCAGGAATCTCAGGGCCTGGAGATCCAAAAGGTGGAGGAGTCGGTGAGGGAGCTTGAGGAGCAGCTGGTCTCGCTGTAGACGGAGCTGGGGATGGTGCTGGATAGCCAGAAGAGGTTAAGAAAGAAATTGGAGGACCTTGCCAGGAGGCAGAATTTGAGGATTGTTGTGATACCTGAGGGCATTGAAGGAGCGGAGGCCGCCAAGTATGTGGCGAGCATGCTGGAGAGGTTGATGGGGGAGGGTGCCTTAGACGGGCCCCTTAGACGAGGTGAATCGGGCATGAATAGGGACTGAGGAGTAGGCTGCAGGTGGGGGAATCATTGAGGGTGATGAGGGCTGCATTGGTTTTTGGACAAGGAAAAAATTCTGAGGTAGTGAAACAGACCAAGAAATGCACCTGGGAAAGGAGTGAGCTCCAAATTTACCAGGAACTGGGTGTGGAGTTGGAAAAACGGAGGGCCAGGTACAACTAGATAAAGGCAGCCCTCTTTAAGAAGGGGGTGAATTTTGGGTTTTATACCCTGCCCACTTAAGGAAGACACACCAAAAGCAGGAATTTTATTTTGATTCACCAGAGCAGGCAATGGACTTTATGAGGATCCATGGATTGGGAGGAGTGTAAGGATATTGAACTTTGGAGAGGAGCTTTGTGATCATTGTAAGGCACATGGGGTTGGTTTCGACAGGAGAGCGGTAATGGCGAGTGTGCCTTTTGTTTCTCCTTGATTGCTGGTGGTTGGGAGGATTGGGGGGAAGAGGTGGACTTGAGGGGTGAGAAAGTCAGAGGCCTTGGGCGGGGACCATGATGCTAGCTGGGCGGGATAGTTAACGGGAGTGGAGTGGGGGATTGCCAGGAAGAACGCATGGGAGGGGGTGGGGTTGTTTTTTTCTTTGGTGGTAGGGAGGGGGGGCAGGGTTGCTGACCTGTCACAAGGGTGTGGCAGGCGTGGTGCAGTTGGGAAGGGAGAGGTGGTGGCAGTCATCCAAGGGCAGGCTTTGAGAGGTGCGTGATGTGGGCCGGGGGCTGGCTTATAAAGGGGTATGACTGATCGGCAGGAGGGGGGGGTGGAGAGCCCCCATGGTCATGTGGAATGTGACAAGGCTGAATGGGCCAGTTAAATGGTCATGTGTGTTCACGCAGGAGTTTGAAGGCGGACATTGTGTTTTTGCAGGAGACGCACTCGAAGCTGGGGATCAGACGAGGCTGAGGAAGGGATGGATGGGGCAGGTGTTCCACTCAGGGCTGGATATGAAGATGAGGGGGTTGGCAGTGTTGCTTAACAAGAGGGTTATTTTTGAGGTGGGGAGTATTGTGGCCGATCCGGGGGGTAGGCATGTGACGGTCAGTGGGAAGCTGGAGGAGATGCCGGTAGTCCTGATAAATGTTTATGCCCCGAATTGGGATGACATGGACTTCATGAGGTGGATGTTAGGGAAGATCCCAGATCTGGACACGCATCAGCTGATTATCGGGGGTGATTTCAATACAGTCCTGGACCCAAATCTGGACTGGCCGAGTCCTAAGTCGCCGGGGGCGTCGGCGGTGGCAAGAGAGTTGAGGGGGTTCATGCAGCGCATGAGGAGCGGTGGGGGTGGACCCGTGGAGGTTTGGGAGGCCGAGACAAAGGGGTTTTCATACTTCTTCCATGTGCACCGGGTGTACTCACAGATCAATTGTTTTCTGACGGACAAGGTGCTGCTGGTGGGGATGGCCGACTTGGAGTACTCGGTGATTTTGGTTTCTGACCACGTGCCACATTGGGTGGATTTGTGGGTGGTTCAGGGGGAGGTTAGATGTGGAGCTATTGGCGGATGAGGGGAGTGCGAGCTGCCATTCGAGGCTATGTGGAGTTGAATGACACAGGGGGGCACTCAAGGCGGTATCATGATGTGCAAGCACACACACACATACGTAATGATATATAGCCAAGCAGCTAAAGGACACAGAGAACAGGACATGACCAATAAGCAGGCAGGACACTCAGAGGTGGGATCTGACTATGAAAGACATGAGGCACTCACACTTGCCTCTCTCCACTGATAAACATCTGGAGAGTCAGTCAAGGGCGTTGTTACAATCTCACACCTCCACCACATGGCTAAGAGCTAGTCTGGTTCAGTCAGACAGAGTAACCACACTTAAGTTAGCAGAGAGTCGAACTCACCGAGAACTGTGCTAACAGTGCTATTAATTCAATAAACCTGATTGAACTAACTTCAAGGTCTGGAGTATCATTATGAGTATCATAAGCTGTATCCTGTTGCAGCCAGTGTTAGACCAGTGCACCTAACACGACATGACACCAGGAGACTACTAATTAAAGGTGGCTTACCTCAGTCCGTTCCATGACAACCAGCAAATGTAACCCGGCACCATGGAGAAGATTCAGACTCCTCACCAGCTCAGGACCTCCGACAATCTCAGTGCCAACTGGCGGATACTCAAGCAAGTTTCTGCTGTATATCAAAGCCTCAGACCTCGAGGGTGCATCTGATACAAGAAAGATCGCGCTTTTCCTCTCAACAGCGGGAGATCAAGCCATCGAACTCTTCAACTCATTTAACTTCACCGAAGGTCAGGACAAGACAAAGTTTCAGACCATCCTGGACAAGTTCGATAGTCACTGTGAAGTGGACACCAATGAAATCTTCGAGCGCTACATGTTCAAACAACGTATTCAAGGTAAAGATGAATCTTTCAATGCCTTCTTAACTAGCCTCCGCCTGCTAGCACTGTCCTGCAACTTTGGTGATATTGCTGACTTCATGATCAGAGACCAAATCGTGTTTGGAGTTCACTTTGATCCTCTGAGAGAGCAGCTCTTTAAAAATCAAGCATGTGACACTGCCAGTCGCGATTGAAACATGTACAGTGCATGAGCATGCAAAAAATCGGTTTCCCAATAGAAATCGGCTGAAAATGAGACACTTGCCTCCCACGAGGCAGTGAGTGTGCAGGCCATCTCCCGGATGCAGCGCCTCAGCATTGAAGACAGCGGCCATCTCGCAAGCTTTTCCCGGAGCCCCATGCATGAGCGATGCGAACGGGATAACGAAGCGGCCGACACCCACACTGCGCAGGTGCAGACGTCTGCCGACCGCACTGCGCATGTGCGACGACATACACCGCGGCACGACGCCGACGTCATGACGTGCCCGAACTGTGGCAATGCTCACTTACAGGGACACTGCCCTGCAAGAGGCAGGCAATGTTTAAACTGTGAGAAACCTGGACCTATGCAGCCTTGAGCAGGTCTGCACCACCGGTCAGAGGCCAGCGCTCCCAATTCCGATGACGGCGAGTCCAGAATGTGCAACGACGATTACTGGATTCTGATCCTGGCAGTACAACGGATCCAGAGGACGAGTGCCTGGAGTCCGCCTATCGAGTAGGCACCATTACCACACGTGAACATGCCACACCTAACTCGTTTCGCATTCAGTCCATCCTCGCTTTGGATTCGGAGGACGAATGGCGTGCGGTGATGCAGGTCAACCACTGCTCCATCCAGTTCAAGCTGGACACAGGTGCTTCTGCCAACCTCCTCTCACAGGCAGACTTCAAACGCATCAAGAAGCCCCCCAAGGTCCTTCCAGCAGCCTGCCAGCTCCTGGACTATAACAGTAATGCCATCACGGCACTGGGGTCCTGTCATCTACTCATCTCTAACCGGAGTACCCATGCACGGCTAAGGTTTGAAATTGTCAAGCCGGACAGGGCATCCCTCCTGGACACGCATGCCTGCAAAAAGCTAAACCTGGTACAGCGGATTTATTCAACGACATCTTCCAACGTGGATCTTCAAGCTGACATTGACGACATCCTCGCTCAGTATCCAGATGTGTTTGACAGAATGGGCACTTTGACATATCGGTACAAGATCCTACTGCGACCTGATGCCAAGCCAGTGGTCCACGCACCACGCCGGGTCCCGGCTCCGCTGAAGGAGCGCCTGAAGGAACAGCTCAAGGAGCTGCAGCAGCAGGGGATCATTTCCAGGGTAAACAAACTGACTGACTGGGTCAGCTCGATGGTTTGTGTTAAAAACCCTCTGGAGACATGCGCATCTGCATTGATCCCAAGGATCTCAACCAGAATATAATGCGTGAACACTACCCCATCCCGAAGCGGGAGGAACTCGCCAGTGAGATGGCACATGCACGGTTTTTCACAAAGTTAGATGCGTCACATGGATTCTGGCAAATCCAGCTGGATGAGTCCAGCAGAAGGCTCTGCACCTTCAACACGCCGTTTGGCAGGTCCTGCTATAACCTTATGCCGTTCGGCATCGTCTTGGCATCGGAGATATTTAATCACATCATGGAGCAGATGATGGAGGGTATCAAAGGGGTTCGTGTGTACGTGGACAACGTCATCATACGGTCCACGACCCCTGAGAGGCATGCTTCCCGTCTCCAGCAGGTATTCCGCCGTGTCCACACCAATGGCCTGAAGCTGAACAGGGCCAAATGTTGCTTTGGCGTGTCGACACTCAAGTTCCTCGGAGACCAGATCTCTCAGCAGGGCGTGTGCCCCCGACACAGACAAGGTCAAGGCCATCGCAGCCATGAAAGCCCCGGAAGACAAGGCAGCAGTATTGCGCTTCCTGGGCATGGTCAATTTTCTGGGCAAGTTCATCCCAAACACGGCTTCACACACCATGGCCCTACGAAACCTAGTGACGAAGTCCATTGCCTTCGAGTGGAAGGCGGCCCATTAGGCAGAGTGGTTGGAGCTGAAGCCAAGCTCACCACTGCACCCGTATTGGCATTTTTTGACCTAGACAGGGAAACAAAAATATCAACAGATGTGAGCCAGGACGGCATCGGTGCGGTCCTGCAACGCGATGACACTTCCTCCTGGGCACCGGTTGCCTACGCAGCAAGGGCAATGACGCCCACTGAACAAAGGTATGCACAAACCGAGAAGGAATGCCTGGGCCTTCTCACTGGCATTCTCAAGTTTCACGACAATGTCTACAGCCTGCAGACATTCACAGTCGAGACAGATCACAGGCCCCTGGTCCACATTATCCACAAGGACCTTAATGACATGACACCTCGGTTGCAGCGCATCCTCCTCAAACTCAGAAGGTACGATTTTGACCTGGTCTACACATCTGGCAAAGAACTCATCATTGCCGATACACTGTCCCGCTCCATCACCATGCCTAGTGAACCACCGAACGTCATCCGGCAAATTGAGTCACAGGTGCAGCTGTGTGCTAGCACCCTCCCGGCATCTGATGAGAAGATAATTTTTATTTGTGAGGGGACAGCCAAAGACCTCCTCTTGCAGCATGTTATACAACACCTAGCCAATGGCTGGCAAAAAGGGCAGTGCCCTCAATTTTTCAATGTAAAGGACGACCTGACGGTGGTTGATGATGTCCTCCTCAAACTGGACCGGATTGTAATTCCACACAGTCTCCAGAGATTGGTGCTCCGTCAAATCCATGAGGGCCACCTGGGTGTGGAAAAGTGCAGACGCGGAGCCAGGCAGGCTGTCTACTGGCCCGGGATCAGCCAGGACATCGCGAACATGGTCCTTAACTGCGCGACCTGTCAATGCTTCCAGCCAGCGCAGATTAAGGAGACGCTTCAGCAGCATGAAATCGAAACCTCTCCATGGTCCAAGGTTGACATCGCCCTCTTTCATGCAAATGGTTGTGATTACGTGTTAATCATTGATTACTTTTCCAATTACCCTGAAGTCGTGAAGCTCTCAGACCTCACATCTCAGACCATCATCAAGGCCTGTAAGGAGACGTTCTCCAGACGTGGTATCCCACTCACTGTCATGAGTGACAATGGCCCGTGCTTCAGCAGCCATGAATGGTCTCTGTTTGCACAGTCGTATCAGTTCAAACACATCACTTCCAGCTCACACTATCCGCAGTCAAACGGAAAAGTTGAGAAAGGCGCTGTCGCCCCCACCACCACCTCTCCCGCAGTCAACCAGGATCAGACGCAAGCCACAGAGACTGGACTTATGAACATTTGTTCTGTTTGCTATGTTCTGTGTTCTCGCATTAGACAGCTGTTTTCACATGTACATATGTTCACATCCACTGCATGTATATATGTTAATATTGGCCTATTCTTGTAAATATGCTCACATATGTCATCCAATCATAAAAAAAAAGGGGAGATGTCATGATATGCAGGCACACACACACATAATGATATACAGACAAGCAGCTAAGGGACACAGAAGAGGACATGACCAATAAGCAGGCAGGACACTCGGCAGGGGGGGATCTGACTATAAAAGACACAAGGCACTCACACTCCACCTCTTTCCACTGATGAACATCTAGACAGTCAATCAAGGGTGTTGTTACAATCTCATACCTCCACCACATGGCTAAGAGCTAGTCTGGTTCAGTCAGACAGAGTAACCACACTTAAGTTAGCAGAGTCGAACTCACCGAGAACTGTGCTAACTGTGCTATTAGTTCAATAAACCTGATTTAACTAATTTCAAGGTATGGAGTATCATTCTGATCTAAGCTACATCCTGTTGCAGCCAGTGTTAGACCAGTATACCTAACACGACAAGGGGGAAATTTATTTTGATTCGGGCGCATAAGGGGAGGGTGGAGTGGGAGGGATGAGCAAAGCTGGTAGACGAGATTCTGAGGGTGGATCGGAGGACGGGCTATTAAGGGAGAGACAGAGGCACCAGATGGAGTTCACATTAGTGTCCATGGGGCAGGCAGTGGGGCAGTTGTGGAGCACTAGAGGGGCAGTGTATGAGTATGGGAGAAGCTGAGTAAGATGCTGGCCCACCAATTGAGGAAGCAGGCAGTGGCAAGGGATGAGGGATGTAACGTGGTGACGGACCATGAGGGGGTGAATGGAGCATTCGGGACCTTCAATAGGAGGCTGTATAAGTCAGAGGCTCCGACGGGGGAAAGGGGGATGCGGCAGTTCCTGGATGAGTTGGAGGTCCCCAAGGTGGTGGAAGAGCGGGTTCAGTGCCTGGGGGGGCCCCCATTGGGCTGAGGGAGGTGATGGATGGCATGGGTGCGATGGAGGCAGGGAAGACCTCCATCGCACTCATGTTTTACAAAAAGTTTGGCACGGAGCTGCTCTGCTGGTGAGCTCATGTAACGAGGCGAGGGAGAGAGGGGACCTCCACCCCTCCCCACATTATTGCAGGCTTCCATCTCCCTGATTTTAACACCCGAGTACCACCCAATATTGTTGTTGAACATTGATGCTAAGCTGTTGCCAAAGGTACTAGCATCGCAAATTGAGGATATGTCAGAGGTAGGTTCTTTACTCAGAGAGTAGTAAGGGCATGGAATGCCCTGCCTGCAACAGTAGTGGACATGCAAACATTAAGGGCATTTAAATGGTCATTGGATAAACATATGGTTGATAAGGGAATAGTGTAGATGGGCTTTAGAGTGGTTTCACAGGTCGGCGCAACATCGAGGGCCGAAGGGCCTGTACTGCACTGTAATGTTATATGTATGCCGGGGTTGATAGGGGAGGACCAGACAGGATTTGTGAAGTGAAGGCAGTTGTTGGCAAATGTGCGGAGGCGAACTAATATAATTATGATACCCTCGGATGGAGCAGAATGTAGAAGTGGTGGTGGCAATGGACGCAGAGAAGGCTTTTGATCAGGTAGAGTGGGCGTATTAGTTGAAAGTGCTGGGGCGGTTAGCGCCGGCCCTAGGGTTGCTGGCGCCCCGGGCAGGCTGAACTTCGGCGCCCTTGGGGGGGAGGGGGGGCGGGGCCGGGGGGGGGGGGGGGGGGGCCAGCGGGGGGGGGGGGGGGGCGGGGGGGGGGGGGCGGGGGGGGGGGGGGGGGCGGGGGGGGGGGCGGGGGGCTGGGGGCGGAAAGGGGGGGGGCGGAAAGGGGGGGCGGACCGAGGGGGGGGCGGGGCCGGGGGGGGCGGGGGGGCCCGAGTGGGGGGGCCGGGCGGACCCGAGTGGGGGGGCCGGGGGGGGGGCGGACCCGAGGGGGGGGCAGGGGGAGCGGACCGAGGGGGGGGGGCGGGGGGAGCAGACCGAGGGGGGGAGGCGGGGGGGAGGGGACGAGGGGGGGGGGCGGGGGGAGCGGACCGAGGGGGGGGGGGCGGGGGGAGCGGACCGAGGGGGGGGGCGGGGGGAGCGGACCGGGTGGGGGGGGGCGGACCGAGCGGGGGGGGGCGGACCGAGCGGGGGGTGGGCGGACCGAGCGGGGGGTGGGCGGACCGAGGGGGGGGCGGCCACCGCGCATGCGCTGGTTGGCACCTGCCCAACTGCGCATGCGCGGGACCCGAGTCTCTGGCGCCCCCTAGCACATGGCACCCCGGGCGACTGCCCGAGTTGCCGGTGCCTTGAGCCGGCCCTGGGGGCGGTTCAGGTTCGGACAAAGATTTGTGGATTGTGTCTGGCTGTTGTACAGCGTTCAAACAAACCGGATGAGTTTGGGGTACTTTGGGCTACACCGTGGGACGAGATGGGGTGCCTGCTCTCTCCGTTGCTTTTCATCTTGGCGACAGAGCTGTTGCCAATGGCACTTAGGGTATCAAAGGATTGGAAAGGGTTGAGGAAGGGGGGGGGGGGGGAATTGCCAAGCATAGGGTTTCGCTATACATGGATGATTTGTTATTATATATCTCAGACCCGGTGGGCATCATTGGATGGATCATTTGGGGGGAATTTAGCAAGTTTTTTAGCAAGGTATAAATTGAAAATGGAAAAGAGTGAGGTGTTCCCGATCAATGCCAGTGGGCAAGAGAGGAGATTAGGAGAGTTGCTATTCAGGGTGGTGGGGACGATCTTTAGGTATTTTCGAATCCAGATGGCGCGGAGCTGGGCCCCACGACTGAGATTGAACTTGGTTCGAGTGGTGGAGGAAATGAAGGCGGATTTTAAGGGGTGGGATGTGTTGTCGCTGGCTGAGAGCCTGCAGACAGTGAAAATGACGGTCCTGCCCAGGTTTCTGTCCATGTTCCAAAACCCCAAGTCCTTTTTTAGGAAGGTTAATGGGATACCTTTGGGTGAGGCAGGTGTTTTTGGAGTGGGGGCGAGGCTGGGCGTTGCCGAATTTGATCAGTTACTATTGGGCAGGGTAAATTGCAATGATAAGGAAATGGGCTGTGGAGCAGAAGTCAGTCTGGGGGCAGGTGGAGACGGTGTCATGTAGGGGAATGGGTTTGAGGGCTCTATTGTTGGCACCTCTTCCACTACGCCGACCAGGTACTCCGTGAGCCCAGTGGGGTCAGTGAAGGCAACATTTTGAGCTGAAGGGCATGTTGTGGGCGCCAATATGCGACAACCAAAGGTTTGTGCCGGCGAGGCTGGATGCGAGGTTTCAGGGGTGGCGGCACGTGGGGATCGAATATTTTAGGAACTTGTTTATAGGAGGCAAATTTGCAGCGCTGGAGGAGTTGGAAGAATTGTATGAGTTGCCCAAAGGGAATGGCTTTAGGTACCTGCAGGTGAGGGATTTTGTGAGGAGACAGGTGCCATCCTTCCCGGAGCTGCTGCCTCCGGTGTTGCAGGATAAGCTGTTGTCGGAGAACAAAATGTGGGCAGGATGTTGGATATATATAAGGAATTGATGGAGAGGGAGGGCACTCCGGTGGAGAAGATTAAGTGCAAGTGGCAGGGGAGGTGCGAGCCTGGACGTGGGCGGAGGCCTTATGGAAGGTAAACACGTCTTCGTCTTGTGCAAGGTTAAGTCTCATCCAGTTTAAAGTGGTGCATAGGGCTCACATGACTGGCGAGGATGAGAAGGTTCTTTGTGGGAGTGGAAGACAAGTGTGGGCGGTGCAGGGGGGGGACCCGCAAATCACATCCACTTGTTCAGGGCATGTCCAAGGCTGAGGGGCTTCTGGCAGAGGTTCTCGGATGTTATGTCCAGGATTCTGGGTGTGGGTGTGGCGATATTTGGTGTGTCAGAAGACCCGGCCTTTGCCTCCCTGATAGCACGGAGGTGGATTTTGTTGAGTTGGTGGGACATGGAACCGCCGAAGGCAGGAGTGTGGGTGAGTGATCCGGCAGAACTCCTGAGGTTGGAGAAGATCAAGTTTGCTCTGCTGGGGTCAATAGAAGGGTTCACCCGGGGGTAGAAACCATTCATTGATTTCTTCAAGGGGAATTCAGGGGTCAACAAAAGGGGGGAAGGGGGACGGGGTTTGGGGGGATAAAGGGGTTAAAATGGGCATGGTGGGATGTGGTGGGGCATTGATATCAGGGGAGTTTGGGGATCTGTGGTTGTTTGTTGAGGTTGATGTGTTGCTCTTCTGTATTTTGTGTATATATGCAAAAAGCCTTGAATGAACTATTTTTAAAAAATAATAATTTGAGACCATGCTCTGCAGCTGGTGGATGTGGTCTTGGAGGTGTGGCCGTCCCAGCAGCTGGCATGGAGTTTGAATGCGGGACTGTAATCAGATTTGGGATTTTGTGTGAAGATGGCCAGGGTGTTTGATGAATATGTAGAGTTTAACAAAAATGGGGATACGTTGCCCTCAGTGCTGTGAGAGGCCCTGAAGGCAGTGGTGAGAGGGGAGATAATCTCGCACAAGGCGCTGGTGGATACCCCCTATCCACCTGCAAGGGAAGAGGGGCGAGATCTTGGAGGTTGACGAAAGGTCGAGTTACTCCATCCAGAGTTTTTGGCTAGTAGAAAGAAGTTGCAGGTGCAACCTGATCTATTATCTCCTGATAAGGCGATGAGCCAGTTGCAGCGCTTGAGGGGGGTAACATAAGAACACGGGGAGAAGGCCAGTCGCTCCTGGCCCATCAGCTGATGTGGCAGGCTCCCAAGAGAGATTGTTCAGATTCGGCATTCAGTTGGGGGACTTGTGTCGGCGCCAGATAAAGTTAACGGGGCTTTTGAGGTGTATTGTCAGAACCTCTAAAGGTCGGAGCCGCCGGGGAAGAGTCGGATATGCGGGAATTTCTGCAGGGGTTGGAGTGTTGTAAGGTAGAGGAAGAGAACCGGGAAGGGCTGGAAGAGCCATTGGAGATGGAAGAGGTCTGGACAGTGAATAGGCGCCTGCAGACGGGTCAGGCATTAGAGCCAGGTTGGATCCCGGTGGAATTTTATAAAGGTTTGCTGATTGACTGCTGCTGTTGCGGTGTTGGAACGGTTTGGGATAGGGCCTAAATTCGTAGCGTGGGTCCGGTTGCTATACAAGGCACCTAAGGCCAGTGTCCATACAAATCATGTTAGTTTGGAATATTTTCAGTTACACAGGGGAACAAGGCAAGGGTGCCCTATGTCCCCCTCTTGTTTGCGTTGGCAATTGAGCCTTTGGCAATTGCCCTGAGGGCCATGGATAAGTGGAAAGGATAATGGGGGAAGGAGGGTGGAACACAGAGTCTTTGTACCCTGATAATCTACTTTTGTTTGTGACGGATCCTGGACTGGATTCTCTGAGTCCGCGATCATCCGGAGAATAGGCTTTTACGATGCCGTTTCTGTGCCGACTTTTCATTCTTCTCACTCCAAAAAATCGTGCGGTCGCGGCGGGAGACGCACGGCCTGTAAAATCACGGGAGTTGACCCGACAACCGATTCTCCGGGCCCTTAACGATTCTGTGCCCCGTATGGGCCAAAGTCCCGACGGCGTTGTTCTAACCACCTTTAAAAAATGGTCAACCAGTCGTGCTGGCTGGCGAAGCGTCCGGAGGAGGTAGGAGGCGTGTGGGGACCTCGGGCTCTCAAATTGGAGACGGCCATGGCTGATGCAGGGGATGGGCCTTCCAGGCTTGGGGAGTTTCGGGGAAGGTGGAGAGACAGGCCGGGAGACCCCCACCATGCTAGGGCGATGCCCGTGCAATGGATGCCATTATGGCGGCTTTGTTGACGGGCACCCACACCGAGCGCTGGCTCATCACAAGCATCACGGCTGTAGGATGCAGGGCCACACCCACGGCAGCCTCCGGTGAGGGCTGTGCATAGATCAGTGGCCCTGGCAGGGGGGACGGGCAACAGGTGCGGAGGCACCGATGGGGTGGGGGTGGGTGGGCAAGCGTGCCTAGGGTGCACGGTGCCAACCGGGGCGACCATGTAGGCTATGGCACTTGGTCCTGGGCTGCTGTATGCACCATGACAACATTTTGTTTCCCCTCACCCCTGCATATGATAATGTTTGGCCACCACCCAGCGATGTTGGCCGCCGTGGCGGGAGCCGCTGCTCTGCATGTCGCCTGTGAGAGCATGAGCGGGGACGGCTCAGAGAGGAGGCAGAGGCCGCAGGAGAGGAGAGGGCCGCAGAGGGGCATGTGCCAACCGCTAAGGCTGTAGGTCCGCCTGCCCAACAGGCCGAGGAGGAGGAGGAGGAGGAACCAATGAGGGGAGCCGCAGGACTAGTATCATGATGAGGAGGAGGAGGAAGAGGAGGTGGTACCACGGAGGCGCCTGATGACGTCCCGTGTGTACCGCATGTCCTTCCAGGACCTCCCGAACATGGCATGCAGGAGGAGACTGAGGATGAGCCGGGAAACCGTGGGCCACATATGTCACATGGGACTGGGGGAGGACACCCTCGCCCGATGGCCGTCAAGGTTACGGTCGCCCTAAACCTCTACGCCACGACGTCATTCCAGTCGCCGAGTGGGGACCTGTCCGGCATCTCCCAGTCGCCGAATGGGGACCTGTCCGTGCACAGGCGCATCCGTGCCGTGACTGTCATCCTGTATGCCCTTGCGGACCAGTACATAAAGTTCCCTGTGGACCCCGCACCAGGATGACCGGGCAGCGGTTTCGCCGCCGTCGCCAGGATACCGATGGTTCAGGGGGTAATTGATGGAATGCATGTTGCCCTGCGGCCACCAGCAGATAATAGGCCGGTGTTCAAGAATAGGAAGGGGTACACCTCCATGAACGTGCAGGTGGTCTATGACCACCAGATGAAGATCATGCACGTCTGCCACTGGTACCCTGGCAGTGTACATGACTCCTTCGTGATGGCACAATCTGTGATCCCCGGCATGTTCGAGCCCCCCCCCCCCAATCCCCCACCCCAGCTGTGGGGCTGGTTGCTGGGCGACATGGGTTGCCCATTGCGGTCTTGGCTGATGATGCCTGTACAGAGGCCACAGACAGACACGGAGCACCGCTGCAATGAGGCCCACTGTGCGACCAGGGGTGTGGTCAATGGTGCTTTGGTGTCTTGAAAATGCACTTCAGGTGCCTGGACTGTTCTAGCGGGGCCCTTCAGTACAACAGGAGGGTTGCCGCATTGTTCTGGTCTTCTGTGTCCTCCACAATATAGCCCTGCAGAGGGGCGATGTGCTGGATGTACAGGAGGGAGAGGAGGAGGATCAGGAGGACGGGCAGGCCTCTTCAGACGAGGAGGAGGGGGAGAGGTGGGACATGGGGGCTGGACATGGGCGGGAGGCAGCACGATGCCACCAGCGAGCACGGGACGAGTTAATAGCCTCACGTTTCACCAACTGGGGGGGGGTTCTCTGATGCGCAGGGGCACGTACACCACAAAACAGCACCACCTCACCACCGACCACACTCACCTCCCCCACCACCGACCACGCTCCCCTCCCTCACTATCGACCACACCTACCTCCCCCACCACCGACCACACCTACCTCTCCCACCACCGACCACACACACCTCCCACACCACCACAACACCCGCATGCACACCAGCTCTCCATTACACATCCACCCCCGACACATGGAGCCGGGGGCACAGGGTTGTCCGTGACAGTGGGTCTGGTCCATGGCATGGAGGAGGATGACAGCCTGCTCTGTGATGAGCTCTGAGCTCCAAATCGTTAGACAATGTCTGACTCATGCACACACTAAAACCCACCACCTTTTAGCTGGGGGCGGGGTGGTGTGGAGGTCCGGGGGGGTTGGGGGGGTTGGGGAGCTGCACGGCACACCCACCTGACCTCAATGTTCCATCACCCCCTCAGCCACAGCGGCACCAACCACCCCGCACACATCGGACAGAGCGCAGAGGCAATTTCCATCAGGGATAAAAAGTGTTTAATTTGTAAAGTTATATGCATGTGCCCTAGCCCCTATAACTGAACTGTGCCCTGCACCCGTGCCGACTTACTCAGTGTCTAACTTCCAGGCCTTACGGGCCCTATCACTACACCTACGTGGTTCCCCAGATGGCTCAGCAGGAGTGGAAGTGGACTGCTGTGATCCCTGCCCTGCGACAAGGGTCCTCGTCGGCGCACGTTTCCTGGGACTGCCCAGCCTGGATGTGGCTGGCCGCTCCTCGGGCGTGCCGGTTGGCATGGTGCCACCCTGCTCTGCCCTCTGCCCAACAGATGCACCAGGGACGGGGTGGGGGGGGTGGTGTCCGAAGTGGAGAGGTGTTCCAAGCCCTCCCCTGAAGGAGTCACCGGTACGATCCCCAGCACCTCCTCCTCCCTCGGGGTGCCCAATGGCCCCCGGGCTCCTCCACGGCCCTCCCCCAAGGCACCCCTGACATCTGGCGCTGCCAGTCCTGGAGTCCCGCTGTGGCAACGACAAGATAGCGGCTATGGAGCCCAGGGAGTGGGCCATCCCTGACTGGGATCGTGACACCTCCCTCTGGGACAGTGCCACCTCCCTCTGGGACTGCGCCATCTCCCTTTGGATCTGTGCGACGACGCCCAGTGCTTCGGCAATGGCGCTCTCATGGCCTGCTGGGACTGGGCCATGGCCTGCTGAGACTGGACCATGGCCTGCTGGGATGAGGCCACAGTGAGGAGCGCCACCGCAACCTGCACATGGCTCTCGCACATGGCTGCCTGTGAGTGGGCAGCCTTGTCCTGGGCCACGGCCCCCACATGAACAGAAAGCCCCATGCCTGCCATATCTTGACCCATGACCGACACCGTCGCCCCCATTGCCTCCACCGCGGAAGCCAACCATGCAGTTTCGGTCATGGTAGCAAGCATGACCGGCACCACTCCCCGCTCCTACTAGCGGTTGGACTCCTCCACCTGCGTCTGCAGGTGCTGAAAGCCGGCCGTCATCCCCTTCTCTGGTCCCTGGGTCGCTGACTGCATCAGATCTATGGATGGAAGTGAAAAATCCAGGAACCCGAGACCTGTCTGGGCGGCACCTGGGCTGCCCTCCGAGCGTCCAGACCCTCGACTGCTCCTATGTCCACCTGCTAAACCAGAACCATGGTGCGCACCAGTATGTGTCCCAGGAGCCTCCTCACTAAAGATCCCAGTAAGAAGTCTTACAACACCAGGTTAAAGTCCAACAGGTTTGTTTCAAACACGAGCTTTCGGAGCACGGCTCCTTCTTCAGGATTCACCTGAAGAAGGAGCCGTGCTCCGAAAGCTCGTGTTTGAAACAAACCTGTTGGACTTTAACCTGGTGTTGTAAGACTTCTTACTGTGCTCACCCCAGTCCAACGCCGGCATCTCCACATCATGACTAAAGATCCCAACCAAGGTGATAGGCTCTGCGATCGTGGAGGATGTGTGTGATAGCAGTGACGGAATGTCTAATGTCATCTCATCCTCGGACCCAAAATCCGGTGTCTCCTGTGTCCTTGTGAGCTATCCTTTGGATCCCTGCCTATGTGTCCCCTGTGTGTCCGTCCGCTGTGTGTCCATCCCCTGTGTGTCCGTCCACTGTGTGGTTGTGTGCTGTGTGTCCGTCCCCTCTGTGACTGTCCCCTCTGTAGACGTGTCCTGTGTAGCTGTGTCCTCTGTGGATGTGTCCTGTGTAGATGTGTCCTGTGTGGATGTGTCCCGGCTCGTGTCAAGGCACAGGGCTGTTGAGACAGCTGGCCTCCCCGTCGGTGCTTGCGTCCCTGGCGGAACTGGCCCTGGCACTGGCTGGGGGCGGGGACGGCAGCTGAGCCCGGAATATCACCGGCTGGTCCTATAAGACAGAAGACAGCATGTATGGTTAGACTGACGGACGGGGGTGAGGAGGGGGGTTGTGTGAGGGGGGTGGGCTGAGCGAGGTAGGCTGAGGGGGTGTGGGGTGAGGAGGGGTAGTGAGGGGGGTGGGGTGAGGGTGTGGTAAATCACTGTTAGTGTATTATATGTATTGTGGTAAACTGTTACTGTAGTGAACAAAACAGGCTTTAATAAGCTAAACTTTTAAGATGAATTCATCACTCAAGCCTGATCACCTGGAGCTGCACCCACAAGCAGCCGACGCCATTGCGATATTCGAGCACTGGCTCAGCTGTTTCGAAGCTTACCTTGGATCCTCCGCCGACGACATCACCGACCTCCAAAAGCTTCAAATATAATCGCACAGGTGAGCCCGTAAGTGTTCATTCTTATCAGAGACGTCCCCCCGTATACAGAGGCGATAATGCTGCTGAAGGGATAGTACGTAAAGGCAGTAAACGAGGTGTACACCAGGCACCTCCTTGCCACAAGGCGACAACGCCCTAGAGAATCACAAGCCGAATTCCTGCGTGCCTTGCGGGTACTCGGCCGGAACTGTGCTTGCCAGGTGGTATCGGCTGTCCAACACACGGAGCTTCTGATCAGGGACGCCTATGTCGCAGGCATTAAATCCAATTACATCCACCAGCGCTTGCTAGAAGGGGGTAGACTTGGCCTCCCAGAGACAGTGCCGCTCTCAAACTCACTGGAAGTGGCTTTCCAAAACAGGGAAAGTCTACACCTCCGACCATGTGGCACCCTCGTGGCGCCGCCATCATCCGACTCGAGTGCGGTGCAAGCCTGTGCCCCGCAGCAGCCCGCCAATGCCGGAAGCCCGAAATGCTACTTTTGCGGCCAGGGTAAGCACCCCAGACAACGCTGCCCTGCACGGAACGCGATTAGCAGCGGGTGTGGGAGGAAGGGCCCCTTTGCCAAAGTCTGCCAGGCCCGACCTGTCCCTAAAGTTCCTAGGCCTAGCAGCGCGGCCTGTTGCCTGTCGGGGCCGCCCATCTGCCGCGCAACCCGCCATGTGCGACCCATGGGCGCCGCCATCTTCGCTGCCACCCGCCATGTGCGACCCATGGGGGTCGCCATCTTTGATGCTGCCTTCGATGCCACCCGCCACGCACGACCCCATGGTGGCCGCCACCTTCGACACCGCCTTCGATGCCACCCGCCACACGCGACCCATGGGAGCCGCCATCTTGGGACCACTACGCCACCACCCGGGACCCCTCGCCCGGTCGTACCCTGGACACTGCTACCTCCGACCGGCCCACCCATCACCTTCCGAAGCTCACCTCCATCACATGACCAGTCTCGACCTCATCACCTCACGAAATCCGCAATCACCGTCCGGATCAACAGGCACGAGACGGCCTGCCTCTTTGACTCCGGGAGCACAGACAGCTTTATCCACCCAGATACGGTAAGGTGCTGCTCCCTCCCATTTTTACCCGCAACCCAGAAAATCTCCCTGGCTTCCGGATCACATTCCGTAGAAATCGGGGGGGTACTGTGTCGCGACCCTTTTGGTACAAGGCATAGAGTACACTAATTTTAAGCTCTATGTCCTCCCCCATCTCTGCGCTGTCCTATTACTGGGCTCGAATTCCAGTGCCCCCTCCAAAGCCTTACCTTAAAGTTCGGTGGACCCCTGCCCCCTCTCACCGTCTGTAGCCCCGCGACCCTTAAGGTCGCCCCATCCTTGCTCTTCGCTAACCTCACCCCGGACTATAAACAGCCACCACTAGGAGCAGACGATACAGTGCCCGGGACAGGGCCTTTGTCAGGTCGGAGGTCCAGTGACTCCTACGAGAGGGGATCATTGAGGCTGGTACCAGCCCCTGGAGAGCCCAAGTGGTGGTCGTCAAGACTGGGGAGAAGCATCGGATGGTCATCGACTACAGTCAAACCATCAACCGGGACACGCAGCTCAATGCGTACCCCATCCCCAGCATATCTGACTGCGCAGTCTTCTCCACAGCTGACTTGAAGTCCGTGTACCACCAGCTCCCTATCTGCCCGGAGAACCGCCATTACACTGCCTTCGAGGTAGATGGCCGCCTCTACCACTTCCCCAGTGTTCCCTTCGGCATCACCATGGGGTCTCGGTCTTCCATCGAGAAATGGACCGAATGGTTGACCAGTACAGGCTGCGGGCCACGTTCCCGTACCTAGATAATGTCACCATCTGCGGCCATGACCAGCAGGACCATGACGCAAACCTCCAGCATTTCCTCCACGCCGCTAAGCTCCTTAACCTCACATGCAATAAGGAGAAATATGTTTTCCGCACAACCCGCCTAGCCATCCTTGGCTACGTTGTGGAAAACGGAGTCCTAGGGCCCGACCCCGACCGCATGCGCCCCCTCCTGGAACTTCCCCTCCCCCACTGCCCCAAGGCCCTGAAGAGATGCCTGGGATTTTCTGACTACGCCCAGTGGGTCCCCAATTATGCGAACAAGGCCTGTCCACTCATTAAATCCATCATTTTTACCCTGACGGCTGAAGCCCGCCTGGCCTTCAATCGCATCAAGGCACATATTGCCAAAGCCGCGATGCATGCTGTGGACGAGTCCATTCCGTTACAAGTGGAGAGCGATACGTCGGACTTTGCTCTGGCTGCTGCCCTCAACCAGGCGGGCAGGCCCGTGGCTTTCTTCTCCGTACGCTCCATGCCTCCGAAATTCAACACTCCTCCGTTGAAAAGGAAGCCCACGCCATTGTAGAAGCTGTGCGACATTGGAGGCATTACCTGGCCGGCAGGCGATTCACTCTCCTTACTGACTAACGGTCGGTTGCCTTCATGTTTAATAATACACAGCGGGGCAAAATCAAGAACGACAAGATTCTAAGGTGGAGGATCGAACTCACAACCTACAACTACGATATCTTGTACCGACCTGGGAAGCTCAATGAGCCCCCATATGCCCTATCCCACAGTACGTGTGCCAACACACAAGTAGACCAACTTCGGGCCCTCCATAATGACCTCTGTCACCCGGGGGTCACCCGTTTTTTTCATTTTATCAAGGCTCGCAACTTGCCTTACTCCATCGAGGAGGTCAGGACCGTGACCAGGGACTGCCAGGTCTGCGCGGAGTGCAAACCGTACTTATATCGGCCAGACAGAGCGCAGCTGGTAAAGGCCTCCCGCCCCTTTGAGCGCCTCAGCATCGACTTCAAAGGGCCCCTCCCCTCCACTGACCGTAACGTGTACTTCCTCAACGTTGTTGATGAGTACTCACTTCCCCTTTGCCATCCATGCCCTGACATGACCTCTGTCACCGTCATCAAGGCTCTGCACAGTCTCTTCACCTTGTTCGGTTTACCCACCTACATCCATAGCGATCGGGGTTCCTCCTTCATGAGCGACGAGTTGCGTCAGTTCCTGCTTAGCAAGGGCATTGCCTCAAGCAGAACAACCAGCTACAACCCCAGGGGAAACGGACAGGTGGAGAGGGAAAACGCGACAGTCTGGAAGGACGTCCTTCTGGCCCTACGGTCTAGAAGTCTCCCAGTCTCCCGCTGGCAGGAGGTCCTTCCCGATGCGCTCCACGCCATCCGGTCGCTCCTGTGCACTGCCACCAATGAGACCTCTCACGAACATATGTTTGCCTTCCCTGGGAAGTCCACCTCAGGGGTCTCGCTCCCGTCCTGGCTGACAGTCCCAGGGCCCGTCCTCCAGAAGTATGCGAGGAGTCATAAAACGGATCCCCTCGTCGAGAAGGTCTTGCTTCTCCATGCCAACCCACAATATGCCTACATGAATTTGGCACCTGCAGCTTCCCAACGACCATCACCACCACCCCCGACCCTACACCGTCTCCCTCCACCACTACCCGGTTACTTTGAGATTTGGCACCCGCAGGCCCACCGCCGCCCATCACCACCATCCCCGCCCCTATACCACCCCACCCCCCCCCTCCACCGACTCAACCACTGGGCGAAGAAGAAGACAACACGCTCCCAGATGCGCAGGTCTCGACACACACCACAGCCGGGACTGCGGCGATCACAGCGGAAGGTCAGAGCCCCCGACAGACTCGACTTCACCGCCTAGTAGCCCAGCGGAGGATCTTGCTTCAATGGAAGGTTGCGAGGCTCCCAAGCGAGAGGCCAGGATCAATGATATGGCGGGGTTCATCAAATTGGAGAAGGTGAAATTTTCCCTGAGGGGATCAGTACAGGGGTTCTTTAGGTGGTGGCAGCCTTTCCTGGACTTCCTGGCAGAACGGTAGGATAATAGGCCGGCAGCAGCAGCAACCGGGGGGGGGGGGGGGGGGGGGGGGGTTTCGGGGGAAGGGAGAAATGTGTATATGTGTTTATTGGATATGCCAGGTGTTTATCTATCTCTCCTTTTTGTAGTTACTGGGGGGGGGAGGGGATTGTGGTTGGTTTTGGGGGTTAGTGTGTCTTTCTTTTTGTTGTTGTTAATATTGTTTTCTTGTTGTTATTTTCTGTTTTGGATATGTTTTTGAAAATCTCAATAAAAATTTTTTTTTTTGTAAAAGTCCACTTCACCCACGCTGGACTCTTTTTTTAACAGGGGATAAATGTGGTAAACCACTGTTAGTGTATTATATGTATTGTGGTAAACTGTTACTGTATTACATGTATTGTGGTAAACCACTGCCTGATGGCTCTGCCTATCCTCGGGCTCGGTCGATCCCAGTTCGGGATCAGTGGCCAGGAGGCTTTCTGTTTAGCTTATTAAAGCCTCAGTTTTGTTCACTATTCGTCTTGTGTTAATTGATGGCACATCAGAGGGGATGGTGGACTGTGGGGGGTGAGGGGGTGGGGGTTGGCACAAATGTGATGTGAAAGGCCACGTGTCTCACTTGGTGGCACGCCTCCGATCTCGGCATCGGCAACCTTCCGCTCTGCTCGGGCACGGTGAGGGGATGCAGTTCAGGTGCCTCCCCCTATCCCGCCCCGGTCTTATCCCACTCCCTGCGGTTATGGGTGGACTTCTCCGGGGGGAAGGGGGGCACACAAACATCAACATTGCTAGACGGTCCAACGCATGCGACCCAGCGGTTGGGTCTGTGATGGCATTGGTGCACAGGGCACAAGGCCACTTCGGCTGGCATGGGTGGGTGCTGCCATGTGGGTCAGGGCAGGAGTGGGACTGTCCTACTTTGGGGGGGGGGCAGATCACGTGTCGGGTAGAGGGGATGGTGCGGGGGGCATGATGCTGGGTACTCACCCTGGTTGCCCTGAATAGTAGGTCGTGCAGATCCTTGCGGCACTGGTCGCCTGTCCTCACAACAGGCCTGACGACCTCATCCACCTCCACCCACAAACGCCGGACGATGACGGCCGCTGTCCTGTGGTCGGGTGCAGGGTACAGGACCCCCCTCCTCTGCTCCACAGCGTCTAGGAAGGTGTCCAGTTCTCCCTCCCAAAATCTCGGCGTTGCACAACGGGCGGCTATTTTCCCTGCGACGTACATGTGTTGGGGGAGATCTCTTTTAACGCATATCGGCGGCCGCTTCCTGGGGCTTTCTCAGGGTATAAATTAAACTGGGAGAAAAGTGAGTGTTTTCCGGTCACTTCGCTGGGGAGGGGGAGCCAATCTAGGAGTGTAAATGTTCGGCTTAACGGGCTCCCATTTTAGGGATCTGGAGGTGCAGGTAGCTCGAATTGGGCCTTGCTTTGAAAGTTGAACTTCACGAGTTTGGTGAGCATGGCTAAGATGGACTTACAGAGGTGGGATAGCCTCCCTCTGTCCTTGGCGGGTAGAATACAGTTGGTGAAAATGAATGTTTTGCTGATCTTTCTGCCAAAATTATTTTTTGGGGGGGATGGAGGAATTGGTTTTGTCTTTTATTAGACGGTGCTCAAGAGGAATCGGCAGTCAGGGGGCTTGGCGTTGCCATGCCTGATATATTATTATTGGGCAACGAATGCGGAGGAGGTGCAAGGGTGGTGTGAGGATCCGGAGGCTATACAGGTACGGATGGATTTGGGGTCATGTAGGGGGTCAGTGTTAAGTACGTTAGTGATGCTGCTGATTTCTCCGGGAAAATAATCAGCGAACCAAGTAGTGGTCTCCAGGTTGAAGATCTGGAGACAGTTTCGGCAACACTTTAAATTGGGGTGGTATCAAGGTTGGTGCCGATCTGTGCAAACCATTTGTTTGAGCCGGCGAGGCTGAATGCTAGGTTTAGGAGATGGGAGGAGCAAGGGGTGGAAGGGATGAGGGACTTGTTTTTAGCAGGGCGATTTGCGAGTATGGAGGAGTTGTCAGAGGAATTTGGGTTTACAGGTTTGAAAATTGCAAAATAGGTCTTCCCAACATTCCCTTTGGTGCTTCCTTCCTCGTTGTTGGAGTGGGTTCTGTCGCTGGCAGGGACAGAGGAGGGGAGCGTGTCGGGAATTCATGGCAGGATTATGGTAGAAGAGGCAGTGTCTGTGGAGTAGGTGAAGGCTACGTGGAAGGAGGAGTTGGGGTCAGAGATGGAGAATGGAGTGTGGTGCGTAGCTCTGCAGAGGGCGAATGCAACGTCATCATGTGCGAGATTGGCCGATTCTACAAATTGAACTGAAACCCTGGGCGGAATTCTCCGAACCCCCAGGGGGTCAGAGAATCGCCCGGGGCCAGCGTCAATCCTGCCCCCGCCGTGTCCCGAATTCTCCAGCCCCCGAGATTCGGCGGGGGCGGGAATCGCGCCGCGCTGGTCAGCGGGCCACCAGCGGCGATTCTCCGGCCCACGATGGGCCGAAGTCCCGCCGCTGACAGGCCTCTCCCGCTGGTGTGGTTTAAACCACCTACCTGACCGGCGGGATTGGCAGCGCGGGGGGGCTCTGGGGTGCTGGGGGCGGGGGGGAGTGCGCAGGGCGATCTGACCCCGGGGGGGGTGCCCCCACCGTGGCCTGGCCCGCGATCGGGGCCCACAATCTGTGGGCGGGCCTGTGCCGTGGGGGTACTCTTTTTCTTCCGCCCCCGCCATGGCCTTCACCATGGCGGAGGCGGAAGAGACCCCCTCCCCTCCCTGCGCATGCGCCGGTATGACGTCAGCAGTCGCTGACGCACCGGCGCATGCGCGACTTACGCCGGCCGGCGAAGTCCTTTCGGCCCTGGCTGGCGTGGCGCCAAAGGCCGTTTATGCCAGCTGGCGGAGTGGGAACCACTCCAGCACGGGCCTAGCCCCTCAATGTGAGGGCTTGGCCCCTAAAGGTGCGGCGAATTCCACACCTTTGGGGTGGCCCGACGCCGGAGTGGTTCACGACACACCGGGAACCCCCACCCCGCCGGGTAGGGGAGAATCCCGGCCCCTGTCCCTTAGGGATCATATGTAGGTGTTAGACCTTCCAGAACTGCACACAGGGCCAGGGGCAGATATCCTGGCCTTCGCCTTGCAGATTGCTCAAAGGTGGGTGCTGCTGGGTGGAGGTCAGCTTCCCCACCCAGTGCCTCAATACTGCTGGTGTATCTTATGAAAATCTTATATCTTGAGAAACTTAAGTACACTATGAGGGGGGAAATGAGAAGTTCTACCAGAGGTGGCAGCCGTTTATTCTGTACTTTAAAGAGCTGGTCACCACTCATAGTTCGGTGGGAGGAAACTAGGGCAGGGGGAGTCTCTCTATTGGGAGTTGTGCTGCACGGAGATGTGGGTATGGGGGGGGGGGGGGTTGTTGTATTGTGTTTTTGTTTATGTTTAAAATTTGAAAAATGTGAATAAAAACACTTTTGAAAAAGAATTAGTGAAAAACTTTGAATTTTATTGACCACAAACGTGTTCTAAATGATCAAGTAAGTCATATATTATGTTCAAATGTAGCTGAAATGTTTTGACAACAGTTCAGCATTGTAACTTTTTAAATTCAGTATAATTATAAAATATTTTGATTGTTACATTTGTTTCTAAATTGAGTCAAAATCGTTCAGGACAATTGGTAATTTACATTTTTGTATTTAAATGATTTTTCCAGAACTAGACTTTGGGGGCAATTTTGAGCCTGCGTTAGCCATCATGAGAACAGCAGCACAAGCAAACAATTCGGCAAGAATCAGAAAACGTGTAAGATTACAATTTCTAATTTTCCAGGCCCTCACCAGCGGCGTGATGAGAAATCTGCTTTGGAAGGCCGGGAACCTCGTTTTAATACATAATATTATTAGCGTGCCCTCCCTCTGGATCGTCCCCTCTCACTAAATATTCATTGTAAGAAGTCTTACAGCACCAGGTTAAAGTCCAACAGGTTTGTTTCAAACACTAGCATTCGGAGCACTGCTCCTTCCTCAGGTTCACCTGAGGAAGGAGCAGTGCTCCAAAAGCTCGTGTTTGAAACAAACCTGTTGGACTTTAACCTGGTGTTGTAAGACTTCTTACTGTGCTCACCGCAGTCCAACGCCGGCATCTCCACATCATAAATATTTATTGGTCACCAACATGATTTACAACAGCTGTATATTGCCAGATAAAGGCAATTTATCAAGAATTTCAGCTTTAAAAAGTCCCACCAAAACCCAGCCAAAGGCGAAAGAAGCATAAAAGGAATATGCCTGGAAATAATAAACCGAGAGGACGGAGAGACATTAGGAGCAGCAGCAAAGGTAAGGGGCAGGAGCTGCGGGCGCGCAGACAGGCGGCCCCATGGGGCGAGACGGAGGTTCAGGCGAACCAGGAAGGGGAAAAGCTGGTGAACTGACCAGCGGAGCAGGAACAGGACATGACAACCATACCCCCCTCCCTTCCCCCCGCAACGGGGAAGAATGGAGAAGCATGCCGAAAAGTGAGCTAAACTTCATGAAAGAGGCGATCAGGACGGAGCTCCAGATGATGATGAAGGAGGTGATGTCGGAGGCGACAAACAAAATGCAGCTAACCATAGAAGGCCTGGGTAGGAAGGTGGGGGCGCAGTAGAAACAATCCTGGAGTTGGAGAAGGCAGCCTCGGACCAGAGCGACAGGATTGTAGCTCTGGAAACCGAGGTGAGAAGGTTGGTGACGACCCAGGGGAGCCTAAGAGGGAACTTGGAGGACCAGGAAAACAGGTCCAGACGGCAGAACATCAGAATAGTGGGCCTGCCAAAGCGGAGAGAGGGCAGAGACCCAACGGGCTACATCGCCCAAATGCTGGGCAAGCTAGTGGGGAGGGAGGGCTTTCCAAACCCCGCAGAAATGGACAGGGCGCACAGGTTGCTTCAACCCAGGCCCAAAGCCGGGGAGCAGCCAGAGCATTTATCGTGAAGCTGCACCGGTTCCAGGACCAGGAAAAAATCCTAAGGTGGGCCCGTCAGATGAAATCGTGCACGTGGTAAGGGAAAAAAATAAGGGTGTACCTAGACATTGGGGCGGACCTGGCAAAAAAGAGGGCCGAGTTCAACAGAGCAAAATCAGCACTCTGCAAAAGTGGGGTGCGATTTGGGGTGTTATCACCGGCAAGACTCTGGGTAACATTCAAGGGAATGGAACTGTATTTTAACACCCCAGCGGAGGCTGACAAGTTTGTTAAATCAAACACATTGGGGGAGGAACAACCGCAACAACAATGAAAGCTGCATGGGTGGAAAAAAGAATCGGAACAAAGAGCGAAGGACAGACCGCAAACGTATTGATGAGACCATCAATTCACGCGACACGTGGTTAGAAGTGAACAGTGGTTTTAATCGTCTTACAACAGAGCCTGCCTGTGACAAGATGAACTCCAGATGAACTGGCAGGCAGGCTCTCAGCATCAACCTTTATACTTCCGGTTAGAGGGAGGAGCCGTGGGTGGAGCCACGGGTGGAGCCCAGTACAAACTCCCGTACACTCCCAGTGCATTTCCCCCTAGTGGCAGAGCAGCGCAACTGCTCGTGTGCCGAGCTTACAGAGACATAGTACAACATGTGTAATACAGTGTGAATTACGCTACTGCGATTCACCACACATAGATAATAATATCACAAACTGTATGCATATGGTTTGTGTTTTACATAGGACTGTGCTGCCTCGTTTTCGGGCTCATCGCTTCTCTCAATGTTATGAGGGGGAGCAGAGCAAGGGGCGCAAGAGTGAGAAAAGCAGACAGGAGGGCGAGATAAGGGGTGGAAGGAGGAGGGTAAAGCAGGGCCAGAGCCAGACAAGTACTGGGAAGGGAGCCACCGTACTAGCGAGGAGGACCAACATGGGAGGGCAAAAAGAAAGGAGGGCCGTAGAACACCTCTCGGGAGAGCGAACGCTTCGCACAAAGAGGGGATGGGGAAAGAACAGAAGGGAGGGAAGAACACAGGGTGGAGAAAGAGGGACAGGGACTGGGGCGGGAGGGGGAGCGCAGAACAAAACAAGCAAAGGGAAGGTTGAGGTAGAGAAACAGAACGGATTCGGGCCTCGACAGGAATGGAGCAGGGTGAGGAACCAAGATGGCACTGCAAACAGCCACTCGGGCGGGCATCAGGGTGAAGGGAGACTGCGGTGTGCAGGAGCGCACCCATGTGGCGTGCACATCGTTGCCGGCCGTGTTGGGTGCCCCCTGGACAAAGGGAAACCCTGGAGCACTGGGGCCCGATCTCATGGTGAGAGCGGCGACCGTGGCCATTTTGGACGGCCCCCTAACAAAGGGAAACCCCAGAGTGCAGGGGCTCGCCCAACAGGTAAGTATGGGTGATCCCGCAAAACCGGGGGGCCAGAAACCCCCTACCAGGATTGTTACCTGCCATGTAAGAGGACTAAACGGCCCAGTGAAAAGATCCAGAGTCTTCATCCACCAAAGAAGCCTAAAAGCAGACATAATCTACTTACAAGAGACGCACCTGAGGGAGAAGGACCGACTGCTGGTAAGGAAGGGCTGGGGGGGACAGACATACCACTCATGTTATGGGGCGAGAGCCAGGTGAGTATCAAAGGATATATTATCTACAGGCTCAGAAGATAGACAGTCAAATCAGCCCATAGAATATCCGACCTCAAGTAATGGTTGAAAATTACATTCAAACTTGGAACACTGAACAGGGTTTCAATATTATCACCTATTCAGGTTTCTTTTTAATAGATTATTTACTTCTTCATGCAATATATAGAAGTTAATTGTATTACTTAGAAACAATGAGCTGCACAGACCAGTGGGATATTGACACGGTTTCCACAAAGGGTATGTCTCCCACACGTGCAAACACTCTCAAAATTATACAGACATATAGGGATAGGTTTATGCCTTAACAGCGCAAAATTATCCAACATTAAAAATGCCCTTACAGCCCTCCTTCCTGATCTTTCTTTATCTACCCATTATATTTTTCTATGTACTGAACCTCAATTAATAAGACTGAGGCACAGAGTGTAACTACAGATATCCCAGTGTTAACTGAGTGCATTGTAAACAGCATGTAGGGAAGAATTTTCCATTCTCTACACAGAGTGCTGGCTGAGGTAAGAAAACCAGCATGCAGCTGGCAAGCTGCACAGCTGGGTTTTCTCGCCAGAGAAAATCTGGAGGCGTGGTCCAGCCATCATGCTGGTCAGCAGGGCAGGAAAATGCCAGCAGGGGAAATCCCACAATCAGGGCACTATTTTTATATCTAATATAAAATATATGGGCCAGAACTTTGGTGTTCATGTCAGCGGGATCTTCCGGTCCTGCCGATTGTGCACCCCGTTGTAGGTTTCACAGCGGTGATGGGTGCATTCAACGGGAAACCCTGTTGACAATGACGGCACCCTCTCCCCAACACCCACACACTGGGAACCACCCCATACGCAAAAGAGGAACACCCCCCGCAGCCAATAAGGGGAACTTCCCCCCAGTGGCGTGCAGAGGGGGGGGGGGGGGGGGGGGGGCGACGTGGCATTGGCCCCGGGCATCTATTGGATGGGGGCATCCAATCAGAGAAGGAAACTTTTTTTTAAAATTTAGATTACCCAATTATTTTTTTCAATTAAGGGGCAATTTAGCGTGGCCAATCCACCTACTCTGCACATTTTTTGGGTTGTGGGGGCGAAACCCATGCAGACACGGGGAGAATGTGCAAACTCCACACGTACAGTGACCCAGAGCCGGGATCAAACCTGGGACCTCAGTTCCGTGAGGCGGTTGTGCTAACCACTAGGCCACCGTGCTGCCCCAGAGAAGGAAATAAGATAGTAATTTTAAAATTTCAGCGGTGATAAATCAATTTTTGGAGGCTCACCGCACTGCAGAGGCAGTTGTTAGCCCTTTATTCCTTTATTCCTTTAACATGGTGTACCCTTTCTGTCTAGAGAAAATGGTACTTCTCCCCATCCCCCCACACGCACGCGCATGATGTACGTGGTGCAACCGTCAAAAGCAACAAGCAGATGTGGCTGTTCGTTCCTGCGTTTCCTCGAGTCATAACTTGTCTTTTCTTCAGCTTTTTGTGCATCTAGATTAGTTCTTTTACCTACTCAGGTCAGTGAATAGCTCTAGAACGGGTGCAACTACGTTTTTTATAGGTTTTTTGGTGATATTTAATGAAATATTTACTTGGGATGTAGTAAGAGTGAAGCCTGGATGATCAGAGGACTGCTATGGCATTTAATCTCAGAATAGGAGACATTATTCCTTAACATGCTAATATTCGAATACAGATACCACTAATTTGCAAGTCTATGATATGAATTGCACAAAATTATCAGTGGAGAATCAGTGTGAAATAATTTGATACGAAGGAACAAAGAAATGAAATATGGTTTATCCGTCTGCAACTGACCGATAGTTTACCATTTTCTTCCCATTTTCTCATGCGTCTTACGGTTTTTGAGATAGAAAATGAAATGTTACGAGTATTTCGTGTACAACCGAGTGGAGCACAGAACAGGAAAAAAAAGAGGGCCAGAGTCGAAGAAGAGTCCCATCAAAGAGGGGCATTAGATGCATGGATAAAAAGAAGTAAAGAAGAAGTAGGAGAACCTGGAGAAGTAAAAGATGATGTGGGTGCAGAGAAGGATTTTTCTGATACGGATTCAGCTCGGTCAGAACATAATACTCTCTCTCCTCAGTCTCGTTGTCAGGATGATGATCCATGTGAAGAAAATAAAGAAGATTTTAGCATATTTTTGCAAAGAAGCGATTTTGGCTGTTTGAAGAAACCGTAGTTCGACTCCATCATTCAACTACGATAGATGCTGAACTTCAACAGCAAATGTCTGCTGAAAAGAAAAGATGGAAAGCTATAACTGAACGGATTGTCGAGGTTATATCCTTTCTGGCAAAACAGAATCTGGCCTATCGTGGACATCGAGGAGAAGGAATATCTGGGTTATCAGAGTCAGGGGAGACAGTCAGTGAAAATACAGGAAACGTTCTAGCAACAATCAGACTTTTGGCCAAATATGATGACATCTTAGCAAAACACTTGCAGAGAGGGAAAGAGAAACCAAAAAGTGTCACCTACTTGTCCAACAGAATTCAAAATGAAATAATCAATCTTCTTGGTGAAACTGTCAAGAAAAATATAATTTCCAAAATTAAGGACGCAAAATATTTTAGCATAATGCTGGATTCTACTCCAGATATTGCCCATGAAGATCAGGTTTCTGAAATTCTGCGTTACGTTCATATTGATGAAAACAGAAAAGTAGAAATAAAGGAGACATTTCTGGGATTTTTTCAAGTCAACAAGAAAGATGCAGTCAGCCTGGTAAATAAAATTCAGGAAAAATTGGAAGAAGACAAAATTTCCATGAATGACTGTCGTGGTCAAGCATATGATAACGCAGCAGTTATGGCTGGAGTGAGAGGAGGTGTTCAACAAAAAATTCTTGAAGTTAACCCAAAAGCTGTGTTTGTGAACTGCGAGAACCACAGCCTCAATTTGGCCTGTGTCCATGCAAGTGAGGTGCAACTTGTTGTTGTTACATTTTTTGGCATTCTAGAAAAACTCTTTACTTTTTTTTCTTCATCTACTTCTCGTTGGGAAGTATTAAAATCATTTGTCACTCGGACTGTGAAAAGACAGTGTGACACAAGATGGAGTTCCAGCCATGATGCTGTGCAAGTAATCCACGAAGAGTGTGACAACGTTATTGCAAGCCTTCAACACCTGCTGGAAGGAGAATTTTCAAGGGAAACTAAATCTGATGCAGGATCGCTACTGAACTCTATTCAACAGTTCCCGTTTATAGCTTTATTAAATTTTTGGTACTCAGTTTTATCATCAGTGGAGAAAGTCTCAAAACGTTAGCAGGATCCGAAAATGGGGTTCCATGAAGCTTCTTGTGATCTGAGAGGACTTATTCATATCTTGAATTTGAAGAATGACGAAATTATCCACAATGCAATAGATTTAGCCAATGAATATTGTGAAAATTGGGGAATACCAATTGCACGAACAAGGAGAAGGAGAATAATGCCTGGAGAGTCAGCAAGAGATAGTGGACTGACGGCACAAGAAGAAATGAATAGAGTAATGGTAGAGATTGTGAACAGATTAAAAACTGAAATTGAAGACCGCAGTGTCCGTCTTCAAAGACTCAGTGACCGATTTTCTTTTCTTCTGAACTTGAATTCAGTAGTGATTGAAGATGAACAAGAAAGAGAGAAATTAAAAAAGGAATGTTCAGACTTTGCAAATTATTATGACAATGATGTGGTTGCAATTCAGTTATATGACGAAATTATTGATTTTGTGATGCTCCTTCGAGCTGCAGGGAATAGAGTTCCCCCTGATCCTAAAGATGCTCTGGAGTCTTTACTGCAGTATGGGAGGGATGTCTTTCCGACGCTGTGTGTTTCATACAGATTACTGCTGACAATCGCATTTTCAGTCGCAAGCTGTGAAAGGTCATTTTCAAAACTGAAATTAATAAAAACGTATCTGAGGTCTTCTATGTCACAGGAGCGACTGACCAACCTGGCTTTAATAAGCATTGAAAAAGAATTTCTCACAGCTGATGTAAAAAGTGAAGTAGTTCAGGTGTTTTGTGACAGGAGGTATCATTTGGGGAAAAGAATTTAATAAATTTGATTGATTTATATTAAAATCGAATAAAGCGTTTATTTCATGTTTATATATTCACAATGTTTTCCTTTCTCATAATATTTCTCAGTATATTAGGCCTTATACTTGAGTCTTTGGGGCATACAATCAAGATTTGCCCCGGGCATCACCAGACCTCTGCACGCCACTGTCCCCCATTGGAGCACCCGGAGGGCCCTCGCCTTGCATGGCCCACAGGGGCAGTGCCAGGCTCCCTCTTCTCCCCGGGGGCTTTACTTATGGGCCCCGAGGGGGCTCCCTCATCTGGTTCTTGTTTTTGAACCTCGCCGATGTTACAGAAATATCAAATGTGGGGGTCAATATGGCAGGGAAGCCTGCTAATTATATTAAAATTTCTTGAAATTAGGTTCCTGACATTCCTGGATAGGAACCTCATCACATCACCGGTGAGGGGCAGGGATAATCAGAAAATTAGATTTTGCTAGTAAGATTTTCATTTTCCGAATCTCATGAGATTTTGTGTCATTGTCACGGTTTGTGCTTGTGGCAAGCGCGGGTGTGAAATCGTAGCAGTGATGTTAAAAAAAAAATTGTAAATGGGATTCTTTGGTAAGTAGATGAATAGGTCAAAATGAGATGTAGCCTTAACATTTAGAACTGAACTTTGAGCTTTAAAAGCTGCAAGGCAGTTAGCAGTTAGGTAACAGTCAATCAGCTGTTAGAGATTGTCTAAACAGACATTATTAGTATGAGTGGGTGCATGGGGAGGAAGTGCTCCTTTTAATTAAATTAAACAGTTTAAAATAAATCAAATGAAGTACAGAATCATAACTGTTATGGTGCAGAAGAAGGTAGAAAGAATTAATTACACAAAGTTTAAATTAATTAAATATATAAAACAAGGGTAGGTAGAGATAGCATCACTGGAATTGGGAGTTTATGGAAATCACTATGGCCTCTATAAACTTACAGCTCAAGCAACTTCAACTTAGAGTTGTTGAGCTTGAGGTGCAATAATAGCGAGGCATAAGAAGTAGGTGAGTTTCATGGACATTTTGACCCAGGAGGCAGTCACATCCCTGAAGTTAGGTAATGGCTAGCAAGATGTGACTATAATTCAGGCATGTAAGGAGACTGCAGTATGGAGTAGCCTCATCCTTTAGTAGTGTCCAACAGGTACAGATACTTGCTAGCAATGTGAGTTGAGAACAAAGACTGAAAGGAAAGTGGGCAAGTTGACCATTGGGAAGCCATTCAGGGTAGGGGATTGGGCTGTTGATGAGTAAATGATGTGTCGGTGGTAATTGATAGTATAGTCAGGCACTAGATACTGCTCCCTGCAGCCACCACTAGGAATTTTGGAAAATATATTGCCTGCCTGATGCCAGGGTTAAGGACATTACCTCACACATAGAAGAGAACTTAAAGAATGAGGGAGGGATCCAGTTATTATGTTCCATGAAGGGAACAATTGCATAGGCAGAACTAAGAACCGAATAAGTTTGAAGAACTAGTACTGTACAAATTAAAAATCAGAATCTCAAAGATAGCAATCCCTGGATTATTATATCCTGGGCCATGCATAAAGTGACATAGGGACAAGCAGATTCGATATTTAAATTTATGGCCAGTATTAGGTCTGTACTTTGGTTAGTATATCTTATGTGTCACCGCACTTTATACACTACTCAACAGATTATGAAATAGCTTCATGCGTGAAGTAAATTATCTTTTATTCATTTAGTTTGCAGATGTCTCTGATCAAAAGGTCAGTTTTCTTGCAGATACAGAGCTTTTTTAAAGTTCGTTTTGTCCAAGCAAATACAGAATACTGAGTTGAATTCAATACAAATTACAGCTCTTGATATTTCTTCTAATTGAATACACGATACAGAAAAGTTGAAAATAAAACAAAATGGCTGTTCAAAGCGATAGTGCGGAAAAATAGCTTCAGAAGTTTAAGGCAGATGATTCCGGAATTAATTGTTCAAACCGGCACGTACTTTTTTAACATTAATGCTGTCACTAATGTCTTTCCCCTTTCTGGCTGTGATTGGGTTAAAGTTATTACACAGTTAATTCAATTCGATTAAAATATCTGTCCATCAAATTTTAATATGAGGTGATTGAAAATATGTCTTTCTTAACCGTAACAGTTTCTGGGAATATTGCCCAAAAACTTTGACTTAGCCAAATGTGTCCTTGGTCTCGTCTAGCTTCCTTATCTTGATGTTTCTCATGAGGAACAGCATTTTTTACTGTCCTGTTTGAAATGTAGGTATTTTAACAAACCATTTCAAGAAGCCATTTTAAATCTTGGGCCATTTATTCCTTTAACTTGTTATATACTAAAAAAAGGTAGATTCTATCAGCCAGTAAAACCCCACGGGTGAGGAAGGTGCTGCTGGAGTGGGGGCGTGGGGAGGGGGGGGCTGGCTCTTCTGAATATTATTAACTGTTACTGGGTGATGAATATATCGATGGTCAGGAAGTGGGTAGTGGGGGAGGGATCGGTGTGGGAGCGAGTGGAGGTGGCATCCTGTAAGGGCACGTGTTTAAGGGCATTGTTAATGGCACCTCTGCCATTCTTGCCGGCTCAGTATTCCACAAGCCCAGTAGTAGGGGCAGCCCTGAGGGTGTGGGGACAATGGCTGCAGCACATGGGTTTGGAGGGGGCGCGGTGTGGGCACCGATATGCAATAACCATCGGTTCGCTCTGGGGGGGGGCTGGAGAGGGGCATTCGGAGGTGGCAGCCTCTAGGGATCGAGAGATTTGGGGTTCTCTTTCTTGATGAGGTCTTTCTGAGTTTGGAGGAGCTGAAGGAGGAGTTTGAGTTGCCAGGTGGGAACAGGTTTCAGTACCTGCAAGTGAGGGATTTTGTACGGAGGCAGGTCTTGAGTATCCCGCAAAGGGGGTTCAAAGGTAAAGTGATGTCGAGAACAGGAGTTGGGGAGGGGAAGGTCTTGGAGATCTAGAAGGAGCTGATGGAGTGGGAGGGAGCCCCAATAGGGAGGTGAAGAGAAAGTGGGAAGAAGAGTTGGGGGGTGAGTTGGAGGCTGTGTTATGGGAGGAGGCCCTGCGGAGAGTTAATGCGTCCTCATCGTATGCCAGGCTCAGCCTGATCCAATTCAAGGCGGTCCACAGGGCTCATATGACTGTGGCCCGGATGAACAAGTTCTTTGAGGAGGTTGAGGACAGGTGCGGGCGATGTGGGGGAAGTCCTGCGAATCATGTACACATGTTCTGGGTGTGTCCGAGGCTGAGGGGCTTTTGGCAGGGATTTTCGGATGTCATGTCATAGGTCCTGCAAATGAGGGTGTCTCCTAGTCCGGAGGTGGCAATCTTTGGACTGTCGGAAGACCAGGGAATCCAGGGAGGGAGAGAGGCTGCGTTTTGGCCTTTGCTTTCCTGGTCCGGAGATGGATTTTACTGGGATGGAGGGACTCGGAGCCCCCGAAGTCGTGAGTTTGGGTTAGCAACATGGCGGGGTGAGAAAATTAAATTCGACTTGAGGGGTTCGTTACAGGGGTTTTCAGGGAGGTGGCAACTGTTCATCGACTTGTTCGAAAAAATTAGACTCTCAGCCGGGGGGAGGGGGGGAGCTTGGAAGTGACGAATAAGGGTAGGAAAACCAATGGCGGGAAGGCCGAAAAGGGGTGGCGGTGTGTTTTTATAAGCCATGTTGGTCGGGGTTTGTGTTTGGGGGGATAATGATGGTTATTTTGCTGTGGATTCTGTTGGATGTTATTGTTGAAAAGTGTTAAAATTATAAATGCCTCAATTAAATATTTTCTAAAAAAAAGATATTTAAATGCACGACTGAAAGACTGGTGTGCCAGACAGGATTTTCAATTCATGCAGCATTGGTATCAATACTGGAGAAAGAGAGAGCTGTTCCATTAGGACGGACTCCACTTAAACTGGGCCGTGACCTGCATCCTAGTGAATTGAATAACTAGGACAGTAGATAGGGCTTCAAACTATTAAAGGGGCTGAATGGTTCACAAAAGGCTAAATTTATAATTCTGACAAAAAATGTCAAGACTGTAGAGCAGAGTAGTGATTTGGGTAAAATTAAACAGGTTAAATCAGAAAAGGACAGAGTGTAGACAGCACTTTCCAAACCCATGACCACATCCATCTAGAAGGACAAGGGCAGCAGGTCCACGGGAACACCACCACCTACTAGTTCCACTCCAAGCTACTCACTATCCTGACTTGAAAATATATCACTGTTCCCTCACTGCCGCTTTGTCAAAATCCTGGAACTCCTTAACAGCACTGTGGGTGTACCTACACAACATGGACTGCAGCGGTTCAAGTAGGCAGCTCACCACCAACTTTCCAAGTACAATTATGGATGGGCAATAAATGCTAACCTAGCCAACAATGCACAACACATTTCTTGAATGAATGAAAAAAAGTTGAATAATGGTAACAAGGCATTAGTGACTAAGGCCTTCTCAGGGGAAAATAGTAAAACATTAAAATTTAAGATGCTATATCTGAATGCATACAGTAATTATATCAAGACTAATGAATTAATAGCGCATAGAAATAAGTGTGCTTGATTTATGGTTGCAGAGTAACCAAGGTTGGGAATTAAATATTTCAGGATCCTTTACTTTTAGAAAAGACAGACAAAATGAGAAATGAGATGGCCTTGATAATAGGGAATGAGATAAAGTCATAAGGAGAATGGACCTTAGCCCACAAATTCAGGTTGCAGAATCAATATGGATGGAGTTACAAGATATAAAAGGATAAAAAGCACTTTTGGGACTAGTTTTTGGTCCCCAAACAGTAATCATAATGTTAGACAGAGTATAGATCTAGAAATTAGGGGAGCATGTAAACAGCAAATGCAATAATCAATGGAACTTGAATCTTTACATAGAATGGCAAACCAAGTTGGCAAAAACAGTGTAAGTAGAAGTTCGTGGAATGCACTTGAGGCAGTTTTTAAAACGTTGGGAAACCAGGGAATAGTTTATTTAGACCACAGAAACTGTGGTAAGATCAGATTAATCACTAACTTGGTTACTATGCAACCATAAATCAAGCTGATGCACCATCAATTGGACACGAGACGAAGATGAGATCCAAACGATAGCTTTAATGCACAAGATATGTGCCCGCCAGCAGACGTACAGAAGACAGGCCGACTGCCGGGCAGTACGGGTTCTTATACCCCGCCTCGTAGGCGGAGCTACCTACCTCTCAGCCAATCGGCTGAGAGGCACATGACTTCCCCAGCCAATTGGCAGAGAGGCACATGACTTACCCAGGCCAATGGGCAGCGAGTCTTCTGCACCAATAGCAGCTTGCTTCCAAAGTACCGTAATATCCCTAGTCATACTACCACAAAAGTGGTAGAGTCGCCCATCCGCTTCGAACGCAGTGTACTTTCGGTCACTCACACGGATGGGGAGCTGGTGGTAGGCAGTCCACCATGGAAAAAACCTTGTACTGCACGATCCTGTTGATCAGGTCGGAGATACGTAGGAGATGATACGCGTCCAGCTGCGTAAATCTGTTGATGGTCTGGCTATAGTCTATGACCATCCGATTTTTCTCCCCGGTCTTAACCACCAGCACCTGTGCTCGCCAACGGCTGTTGCTAGCTTCGATAACTCCTTCCTTCAGAAGCCTTTGGACTTTGGCCCTGGAGAATATCCGGTCCTGGGCACTGTACCGTCTGCTCCTGGTGGCGACGGGTTTGCAATCCGGGGTGAGGTTTGCAAACAAGGATGGGGGGTCGACCTTGAGGGACGCGAGGCTACAGACAGTAAGGGGGGGCATAGGGCCGCCTAATTTGAGTGTTAAACTCTGGAGGTTGCACTGGAAATCTAACCCCTGGAGTTCTGCCGCACAGAGGTGGGGAAGGACGAAGAGCTTATAATTTTTAAACACCCTCCCCTGGACCGTGAGGTACGCTACGCAGCACCCTGTGATCTGGACCGAGTGCGAACCGGAGGCCAGAGTAATTCTTTGTTTAACCGGGTAAACGGGAAGTGCGCAGCGTCTTACCGTGGCGGGGTGGACGAAACTCTGTGCTCCCGGAGTCCAGCAGGCCGCTCGTCTCATGGCCGTTGAGAAGGATCTTCGTGGACAGCGTGCGGGGCCGTGATTGATCCAACGTTACTGAGGCGACCGTTGGCTGCACGCGGTGGGGGGGTCACACATGGAGTCGGGAGCCCAAAATGGCGGCGCCCAGGGGTCACACATGGCGTCGGGGACCCAAAATGGCGGTGTCCGGGGATTACTCGTGGGGGTGGGGGCTGCGAGGTCCGCGGGCCGCACGGGGTCCTTGAGGAGCGCGGGGGGGGACCCGCGGTCGCTGCTCGGGACTGCAGCGACCGATCTCGACTGGCAAATGGCCGCAAAGTGGCCCTTCTTGCCGCAGCCTTTACAGGTTGCGGTGCGTGCCGGGCAGCGCTGCCGGGGGTGCTTGGCCTGGCCGCAAAAGTAGCAGCGTGGCCCCGTGGGTTTATCGGGGCGCCCTGCGGCACAGGCCTGGGGGTGGTCCGAATCTGCGGAGGTGAGGGGCCGCGTTCCATGCTGCCCAGGGGGTCGCCGCGCTGTCGGGAGCGTACGCGCGGGCGTTGCGGTTAGTGACATCTAATGAGGAGGCGAGGGTAAAGTTTCTTTTTCTAGGAGTCTCTGGCATATCTGGGAAGATTGCATACCCGCAACAAAAGCGTCTCTAATTAAAAGTTTGGTGTGCGCAGCCGCAGAAACTTGTGGGCAGGCGCAGTTTCTCCCCAGGCCAAGGAGGGCCCGGTAGAATTCGTCTAAAGACTCACCTGGGAATTGCTGTCTCGTGGCCAGTAAGTGCCGTGCGTAGACCTGGTTCACCGGCCGGATGAAATGTCCCTTAAGCAGGTCCATGGCTGCATCATAGTCAGTTTCGTCCTCTATGAGCGTATACACGGTGATGCCAAAGCACGAGTGGAGGGTATGCAGTTTTTGTTCCCTTGTCGGGCGGTTTTCGGTTGTGCCAAGTAACTATTGAAACATGCCAGCCAGTGTTTAAATGTTGCTGATGCATTCGCTGCGTGCGGGCTGAGTCGAAGGCACTCCGGCTTGATACGAAGCTCCATTTTTTTTAAATGGAGGAACAGGCAAGGAACATACGAGAAAAACACAAGAGTACATCTGTAGGCAGAAGTCCACCAGTAGATCACATTGATTCAATCAGTCGGGTGGGCGCCTTCGATGTCCTGCTTGATCTGCGCAGCGGTGCCGGCGACATCGGAGTGGTGGTCGTCCATAACTCCAGGAGCGATGGTCTTGTTCCTGTGTCCGTACCCCTGGTTGGAACTAGTGGGGGCCAGGCCGGGGGGAGGGGATTCATGTCCGCTGGGCCGAGGGGGCGTCGGTGGGGCCGGGGGGAGGGGCGCTGGTGGCAGTTGGGATTGGAGGGGGGGTGCTGGTGCTCGGGGATGTGACCGAGATCCTGCGGGTGCCAGGTCCCGAAGGGAGACCGTGTCCTGTCGGCCGTCGGGATACTCCACGTACGCGTATTGCTGGTCGGCGTGGAGTAGCTGGACTCTTTCGACCAACGGGTCCGACTTGTACACCCGCACGTGCTTCCGGGGCAGAATGGACCCGGGGGTAGCCAGCCAGGTCGGGAGTGGGGTCCCTGAGGAAGACTTCCTGGGAAAAACAAGAAGACGTTCGTGAGGCGTTTGGTTCGTGGCGGTACAGAGAAGCGACTGGATAGAATAGGGGGCATCTGGGAGGACCTCTTGCTAGTGGGAGACTGGGAGATTCCTGGACCGTAGGGCCAGCAAGACGGTCTTCCAGACCATACCGTTCTCCCTCTCGACCTGTCCGTTACCCCGGGGGTTGTAACTGGTCGTCCTGCTGGAGGCGATGCCCCTGCTGAGCAGGAATTGACGCAGCTCGTCACTCATAAATGAGAACCCCCGATCGCTATGGATGTATGCGGGGTAACCGAACAGGGAGAAGGTGGTGTGTAGGGCTTTGATAATGGTGGTCGTGGTCATGTCAGGGCAGGGGATGGCGAAAGGGAAACGGGAGTACCTGTCAATCACGTTGAGGAAATACGTGTTGCAGTTGTTGGAGGGGAGGAGACCTTTGAAGTCCATGCTGAGACGTTCAAAGGGGCGGGAAGCCTTTATAAGGTGCACTTGTTCAGGGCGGTAGAAGTGCGGCTTGCACTCCGCGCAGATGTGGCATTCCCTGGTCACTGTCCTGACCTCCTCGATGGAGTAGGGCAGGTTGCGAGTCTTTATGAAATGGAAAAAGCGGGTGACCCCCGGGTGACAGAGGTCCGAGTGGAGGGTTCGGAGGCGGTCCACTTGTGCGTTGGCACAGGTGCCGCTGGACAGGGCATCGGGAGGCTCGTTTAGCTTCCCAGGACGATACAAGATATCGCAGTTGTACGTGGACAACTCAATCCTCCACCGCAAAATATTATCGTTCTTTATCTTGCCCCTCTGTGCATTATCGAACATGAAGGCCATTGACAGTTGGTCTGTGAGGAGGGTAAACCTCCTGCCGGCTAGATAGTGCCTCCAATGTCGCACTTCTCGCAATGTAGCTTCGACTATGGCCTGTGTTTCCTTTTCAACCGAGGAGTGGCGGATTTCAGAAGCGTGGAGGGTACGGGAGAAGAAGGCCACGTGTCTGCCCACTTGACTGAGGGTGGCCGCCAGAGCTACATCAGACGCGTCGCTCTCGACCTGGAAGGGGAGGGACTCGTTGATAGCGAGCATTGTGGCCTTTGCAATGTCTGCTTTGATGCGGCTAAAGGCCTGGCGGGCCTCCATTGACAGGGCAAACGTGGTGGACTGGATAAGTGGGAGGGCTTTGTCAGCGTAATTCGGGACCCACTGGGCTTCATAGGAAAAGAAGCCCAAACAGCGCTTGAGGGCTTTGAGGGAGTTGGGGAGGGGAAGCTCCATTAGGGGGCGCATGCGTTCGGGGTCGGGTCCTATCACTCCGTTACGCACTACGTAGCCGAGGACGGCTAGACGGTCGGTGCTAAACACACACTTATCCTTATTGGAGGTTAGATTAAGGAGTTTTGCGGTACGGAAGAATTTGCGGAGGTTGGTGTCATGGTCCTGCTGGCCGTGGCCGCAAATGAAATGAAATGAAAAGCGCTTATTGTCACGAGTAGGCTTCAATGAAGTTACTGTGAAAAGCCCCTAGTCGCCACATTCCGGCGTCCGGGGAGGCTGGTACGGGAATCAAATTGTGCTGCTGGCCTGCTTGGTCTGCTTTAAAAGCCAGCGATTTAGCCAAGTGAGCTAAACCAGCCCAGGTGAGCTAAACCAGATGGTGACATTGTCAAGATACGGGAAGGTTGCCCGTAAACCGTATTGGTCGACCATTCGGTCCATCTCCCTTTGGAAGACAGAGACCCCATTTGTGACACTGAAAGGAACCCTTAAAAAGTGGTAGAGTCGCCCATCCGCTTCGAAGGCAGTGTACTTTCGGTCACTCGTGCGGATGGGGAGCTGGTGGTAGGCTGACTTAAGGTCCGCCGTGGAAAAGACCTTGCACTGCGCAATCCTGTTGACCAGGTCGGAAATACGTGGGAGAGGATACGTGTCCAGCTGCGTAAATCTGTTGATGGTCTGGCTTTAGGCCATACCCATCCGATTTTTCTCCCCGGTCTTAACCACCAGCACTTGTGCTCGCCAGGGGCTGTTGCTAGCCGCGATAACCCTCTCCTTTAGAAGCCTTTGGACTTCGGACCTGATGAAGGTCCGGTCCTGGGCACTGTACCATCTGCTCCTGGTGGCGAGGGGTTTGCAATCCGGGCTGAGGTTTGCAAACAAGGATGGGGGGTCGACCTTGAGGGACGCGAGGCTGCAGACAGTAAGGGGGGGGCATAGGGCAGCCGAATTTGAATGTTAAACTCTGGAGATTGCACTGGAAATCTAACCCCAGGAGTGCTACCACGCAGAGGCGGGAGAGGACGAAGAGCGTATAATTTTTAAACACCCTCCCCTGGACCGTGAGGTCCGCTACGCAGCACCCTTTGATCTGGACCGAGTGCAAACCGGAGGCCAGAGCAATTCTTTGTTTTACCGGGTAAAAGGGAAGTGCGCGGCGTCTTACCGTGGCGGGGTGGATGAAACTCTCTGTGCTCCCAGAGTCCAG
Source organism: Scyliorhinus canicula (assembly GCF_902713615.1). Taxonomy (NCBI): domain Eukaryota; kingdom Metazoa; phylum Chordata; class Chondrichthyes; order Carcharhiniformes; family Scyliorhinidae; genus Scyliorhinus; species Scyliorhinus canicula. The sequence goes on along the minus strand of NC_052147.1, from coordinate 43,112,167 downwards.
CAGGCAGCTCGTCTCATGGCCGTTGAGGTGGATCTTCGTGGTCGTTGTGGACAGTGTGCGGGGCCGTGACTGATCCAACATTACTGAGGCGAGTCGCGGCAGGAACTCCGAGTCGTCATCCGGCAGCGAGTGGTCACTTGCGGGGTCCTCGGTGCCGATCCAAGATGGCGGCGCCCATCGGCCACACGTGGTGGGGGGTGAACAAGATGGCGACGCCCAGGGATCGCACATGGAGTCGGGGGCCCAAAATGACGGCGAGGTCCGCGGGCCGCACGGGGTCCTTGAGGAGCGCGGGGGGAACCCGCGGTCGCTGCTCGGGACTGCAGCGACCGATTTTGACTGGCAAACGGCTGCAAAGTGGCCCTTCTTGCCGCATTTTTTACAGGTTGCGGTGCGGGCCGGGCAGCGCTGGCGGGGGTGCTTGGACTGGCCGCAAAAGTAGCAGCAGGGCCCTGTGGGTTTATCGGGGCGCCCTGCGGCGCAGGCCTGGGGGGGTGGGAGTCTGCGGGGGTGAGGGGGGGTCGCATTCCTTGCTGCCCAGGGGGCTGCCACGTGGTCGGGAGCGTACGCGCGGGTGTTGCAGTTACCGACATCTAAAGAGGATGCGAAGGCCCGTGCCTCGGCGAGGCTTAAAGTGTCTTTTTCTTGGTGTCTCTGGCGTATTTGGGAACATTGCATACCCGCAACGAAAGCGTCTCTGATTAAAAGTTCGGTGTGCTCAGCCGCACAAACTTGTGGGCAGGCGCAATTTCTCCCCAGAACAAGAAGGGCCCGGTAGAATTCGTCTAGGGACTCACCGGGGAATTGCTGTCTCGTGGCCAGTAAGTGCCGTGCATAGACCTGGTTCTCCGGCCGGATGAAATGTCCCTTCAGCAGGTCCATGGCTGCGTCATAGTCTGTTTCGTCCTCTATGAGCGTATACACGGTGGTGCCCACGCACGAGTGGAGGATATGCAGTTTTTGTTCCCTCGTCGGGCGGTTTTCTGCTGTGTTCAAGTAACTATTGAAACACGCCAGCCAGTGTTTAAATGTTGCTGATACATTTGTTGTGTGCGGGCTGATTCGAAGACACTCCGGCTTGATATGAAGCTCCATTTTTAAAAAACTTGTGCATTAAATTGATGCACCATCAATTGGACACGAGACGAGGAAGCGATCCAAACGATAGGCTTTAATGCACAAGATATATGACTGACAGCAGACGTACAGAAGAAAGGCCGACTGCCGGGCAGTACGGGTTCTTATACCCTCCTCGTAGGCGGAGCTACCTACCTCTCAGAAAATCGGCTGAGAGGCACATGACTTCCCCAGCCAATAGGCAGAGAGGCACATGACTTACCCGGGCCAATGGGCAGCGAGTCTTCTGCACCAATAGCAGCTCGCTTCCAAGGTACCGTAATATCCCTAGTCATACTACCACACAAGCACACGCATTTCAATGTGCCATTAATTAATAAGGGGTCCTCTGGGAATAGTGATCATAATATAATTGAATTTCATATTAAGTTTGAGACTGATACGGTTAAGTTTGAATCCAGAGTCTTAAGGTTAGGAAAACGCTAATTTTGCAGGTAATGATGTTTCTGTTGGCTGATTGTGGTGATCCACTGTGTGCACCTGTATTAGGGGATGTAAGGTAGGACCTGCACTACAGGTTCGCCGGTAGCCCCTTCCGGCTAGCTCCGCTCACAAGGAGCCGTATAAATATGCATGACCTCCTCCTGATCAGCCATTTCACCAGCGGCAGCAGGAGGCCACGCATCTGACTGTAATAAAGCCACAGTTGTACCAATCTGAGTCTTTCGTGCAATTGATCGTGCATCAATTTATTACAGTCAGATTTTTCTACATTATGGACATCAGGATCAAACCAGATCGCAGCTGGATCCGCACTCGCCAGACGCCAGAGAGGACTTTAATCACTGGTTGGCTTGTTTTGAGGCCTACATCAATGCTGCGACCCCCACACCGACGGAAGCTCAGAAGATCCAAGTTCTATACTCCAGGTTGAGCTCCAGCGTGTTCCCGTTGATCCAGAACGCCCCGAGTTACGCGAAAGCGATGGCACTCCTTAAAGAGAACTACGTTCAGAAGACAAACACACTCTTCGCAAGGCACGTACTCGCCACTCGTACGTGAGTCGATCGAAGACTTCTGGTGGGTTCTTATCCCACTCGTACGGGACTGTGTCTGTCAGGCCGTCACGGCCACTGAACATTCCAATCTCCTCATGCATGATGCATTCGTGACGGGGATTGCGTCGGACCCCATCTGACAACGACTGCTGGAAGGGGCCACGTTTGACCTAGCGGAGACGAAAGCTTTAGCGCTCTCCATGACGGTCGCATCTCGCAACATCCAATCCTACCCTGCTTGCCGTGCGGCCCACCCCTCCTATCCCCCCGGGACCCCGCAAATGACCCCCCCCACAGCTGGGGCCTCTCCTAATCAATATGCCTGCGCCGCCCGCCACACCACGCACCCTGGGGGTCCCCGCTGCTACTTCTGTGGCCAGCAGAAGCACCCCCGCCAGCGCTGCCCAGCCCGCGGCGCCACTTGCAAATCCTATGATAAGAAGGGCAACTTTGCGGAGGTGTACCAGGCCCGTGCAGTCGCTGCTATCACGCCCGCAATCACCCCATTCCCTCAGCCATTCCCACAATGCGCATCGCCATCTTCTGCTCCCGGGGCCACGTGCGACCAGTGGGCGCCGCCATCTTGCCCCTCCCCCACAACCTGCGCACCATGGTCACTGCCATCTTGCCCCGCCCCCGCAACATGCACTCCATGGACGCCGCCATCTTGCCCCGCCCCTACAACGTGCGCTGCATATGCGCCGCCATCTTTTCCTCAACAGGTCCTCCGGATGCCGCCATCGCTGCCATTTTGTCTCCCCCATGGGACTGGAACGCTGGATCCAAGTCGCCGACGCTCCCCATCTGAATCCTCGGACGACCACCCGCAGCTTGCCTCTATGACACTGGACCAGTCCCGTCCTCACAACCTGGCCACTGCTTCGACGACAGTGGAAATCAACGGCCACGCGACCTCTTGCCTACTGGCCTCCGGATCCCACTCTGTCTCGATCCAAGGTTTCTGTGTGGCTAATCTCACCGTCCAGGGCGTAGAATTCAGCAGTTTCAGCCTCTACGTCCTCCCCAACCTCTGTGCTGCACTACTGCTGGGTCTGGATTTTCAGTGTAATCTCCAGAGCCTCACACTCAAATTCGGCGGGCCCCTACCCCCACTCACCGTTTGCGGCCTCACGACCCTCAAGGTTGACCCCCTCCTCCCTCTTTGCCAATCTAATTGCGGATTGCAAGCCCGTCGCCACCAGGAGCAGACGGTACAGCGCCCAGGACAAGGCCTTCATCGGTCCGAAGTCCAGCGGCTGCTTCGGGAGGGTATCATCGAGGCTAGCAATAGCCCCTGGAGAGACCAAGTGGCAGTGGTTAAAACTGATGAGAAACACAGAATGGTCGTGGACTACAGCTAGACCATCAATCGGTACATGCAGCTCGACGCGTACCCCCTCCCTCACATATCTGATATGGTCAATCAGATTGCACAGTACCGAGTCTTCTCAACGATTGACCTTAAATCCGCCTACCACCAGCTCCCCATCCGTAAATCGGACCGTCCATACACCGCCTTCGAGGTGGACGGTCGCCTCTATCAATTTCTTAGGGTTCCCTTTGGCGTCACTAACGGGGTCTCAGTATTCCAAAGATAAATGGACCGAATGGTTGACCGGTATGGACTGCGGGCCACGTTTCCGTACCTGGACAACGTCACCACCTGCGGCCATGATCAGCAGGACCACGACGCCAAACTTGTCAAATTTCTCCACACCGCCTCTCTCCTCAACCTCACCTACAATAAGGAGAAGTGCGTGTTCAGCACCAACTGCTTAGCCATCCTCGGCTACGTAGTCCAAAACGGACTCCTGGGGCCCGATCCCGACCGCATGCGCCCCCTCATGGAGCTCCCCCTTCCCCACTGCCCCAAGGCCCTCAAACGCTGCCTTGGGTTCTTCTCCTACTACGCCCAGTGGGTTCCAAACTACGCGGACAAGGCCCGTCCACTTATACAGTCCACTCTATTTCCCCTCACGGCCGAGGCACAACATGCCTTCGCCCGTATTAGAGCAGACATAGCCAAGGCCGGGATGCACGCAGTAGACGAGACACTGCCCTTTCAAGTAGAGAGCGATGCTTCAGATGTCGCCCTCGCCGCCACTCTAAACCAGGCAGGCAGACCCGTGGCATTCTTTTCCCGCACTCCTCCTGCCTCTGAAATTCGACACTCGTTCTGTTGAAAAGGAGGCCCAGGCTATCGTTGAAGCGGTGCGGCATTGGAGGCATTACCTGGCTGGCAGGAGATTCACTCTCCTCACTGACCAACGGTCGGTAGCTTTCATGTTTAACAACACGCAGCGGGGCAAGATCAAAAATGATAAAATCTTGCGGTGGAGAATCAAGCTCTCCACCTACAATTACGAGATTTTGTATCGCCCCGGCAAGCTCAACGCGCCCCCAGATGCCCTCTGTTGAGGTACATGTGCCAGCGCACAAGTAAACCAACTCTGTGCCCTGCACGACAGCCTTTGTCACCTGGGGGTCACTCGATTGTACCACCTCGTCAAAGCCCGCAATCTGCCCAGGGACTGCCAGGTCTGTGCGGAGTGCAAGACGCACTTCTACCGGCCAGACCGTGCGCGCCTGGTGAAAGCGTCCCGCCCCTTTGAACGGCTCAACGTGGATTTCAAAGGGCCCCTCCCCTCCACCGACCGCAACACATATATCCTCAGTGTGATCGATGAATTCTCCAGATTCCCCTTCATCATCCCATGCCCTGATATGACGTCTGCCACCGTCATCAAGGCCCTCAACTCCACCTTCGCTCTGCTCGGTTTCCCCGACTACATCCACAGCGACAGGGGATCCTCATTCATGAGCGATGAGCTGCGTCAGTTCCTGCTCAGCGGGTTTATCTCCTCCAGCAGGACGACCAGCTATAATCCCCGGTCCAGGAACCTCCCAGCCGCTCGCTGGCAGCAGGTCCTCCCGGATGCATTGCACTCCATCCGGTCTCTACTGTGCACCGCCACAAATAACACACCCCACGAATGTGTTTTTACCTTCCCTAGGAAGTCCACATCAGGGGTGTCGCTCCCGACTTGGCTCGCAGCTCCAGGACCGGTTCTTCTACATAGGCATGTCCGACTCCACAAGGTGGACCCCTTGGTGGACAGGGTACACCTGCTCCACGCCAACCCCTAGTATGCCTATGTGGAGTTCCCCGACGGTCGCCAGGATACAGTCTCACTCAGGGACCTCAGGTTCCACTCCCACACACTTCCCCACCCACGCACCACCCTCCCCTCCCCCGGCGCTCCCAGCATTAGCCCCACCAGTTCCATCCCTCCTTCCCCTGCCCACGCTAGAGGACGAGGAAGATTTCGGCACCCTTCCGGAGTCATCCAACTACTGGCCAGCCCCAACACCGCCAGCATCGACGTCGTGGACGCCGACACCGCCAGCACCGACATCACCACCACCGCTATGTCGCTCCCAGTGAATCGTCAAACCACCGGACAGACTTAACCTCTGACGGGCACCAGACTACAAGATGGACATATATATTTTTTCCCCTCCCCTCTGTAAATTATTTGTATATCTGTATATAGCTCCACGCCACCCCCGCATTTTTAACAGGGGGTGAATGTAGTTATCCACTGTGTGCACCTGTATTAGGGGATGTAAGGTAGGACCTGCACTACAGGTTCGCCGGTAGCCCCTGCCGGCTAGCTCCGCCCACAAGGAGCCGTATAAATATGCATGACCTCCTCCTGATCAGCCATTTCGCCAGCTGCAGCAGGAGGCCACGCATCTGACTGTAATAAAGCCACAGTTGTACCAATCTGAGACTTTTGTGCAATTGATCGTGCATCACTGATGTAGATTTGGAAATTGGGGCCGAAATTCTCCGGTCTTCAGGATTTTCTTTTCCTGCTGGCAGCACACCCCCACCAGCAGGTTTTGTGGAGGCATGTGGTGGGTTCAGTGAGAAATCCCATTGACAAGCAGCGGAAGATGGAATCCCGCTTGCAGCTAATGGCACGCAGCTGAGAAATATGCGGCTGGGAGATCTAGATTTCAAGATCTGTGGTACATAAGCAATTGGAACCATTTTCAAAAATGTCATAATTCTAAAAAAATTTACATTTCCTTCAGGAATAAATACTCGACTATACAAACAGTTAGCCATGGTAATAGATTTTTAAAAAGGATGTATGCAATGTTGGCAAAAAAGAATAATAGACCTGAGTGTTTGGAAGGTTTTAGATAACAGCAAAAGATGACAAAGAAATTGATGCAGAGAAAGAGAATAGAACAAGAGAGTAAATTAGCAATAAATATAAAAAGATTGAAAGCTTTTAAGTATGTAAAAGGGAAGAATTTAGTGGAAGTAAATGTGGGTCCCTTGAGGCAGAGACAGGAGACATTATCATGGGGAATCACAAAATGGTATTGACATTAAACAAATGCTTGTGTCTATCTGCACAGTAGAATACACAACGAACATAGCGCACACAAAAAGTGTGAGCTCCCTACACTGGAAGTTCCTGTTTTTGCGCCCTAAATTAGACTTGTTGTGCAGCTGAAGGCCAGAAAGCCAAGTGAGCTGAAATTTACAGCCCTCCTGAAGGATGTTATTGGAAGATGAACTGGCTAAGAGTCGTGCCTGTGAAAGAGGCCACATGATTTTTATTTAATTTAAATGAATTGAGGGGAGATTGGGCAGGATTCTTTACAGATGCATTCTATCATAGAATCCCTATAGTGCAAAAGGAGACCATTCGGCCCATTGAGTCTGCACCGACCCTCTGAAAGAGCACCCTACCTAGGCCCACTCCCCACCCTATCCCCGTAATCCTACTACGAGCTACCTGATTTTCCAATATTTATTCCACCCAGATGAAAAACTGCACCTGGGCAGAAAACCAGGAAAATGGTTTTGGCTCCTTTAATTCTGTCAGACAATATAATATTAAAAGCTGGCTTAATTTCTGACTGGAAAAGAGTTTATTTTTAAATTGTTGTAATCAATGCCTTGGTGTATGATAAAGGAATCAAGGCATTCAAGTTCAAACTTCTTATTTTATTGGCAGATCTTTGAAATTATAACATCCTGTTGTTTAAATTTCCATTGTCCCCTTTCTCTTTTTAAAATTGTTATTTATTTATTTTTGAAACATTTTTAGAGTACCCACTTTTTTTTCTTTAAGGGGCAATTTAGCATGGCCACTCCACCAACCCTGCACATCTTTGGGTTGTGGGGGTGAGACCCACACAGACACGGGGAGAATGTGCAAACTCCACACGGACAGTGACCCGGGGCTGGAATTGAACCTGGGTACTCGGCGCCATGAGGCAGCAGTGCTAACCACCGCGCCACCATGCTGCCCCATCCCCTTTCTGTTTGTTTTGAAAATATTTATCAATATATCTGAAGCCTTCAGAGGTAGATTTTGTGGGTATCGAGAGAGAGAAAAAGAACTGCCATGTGAGAATTTTATGATTTAGCACTGCAGTTGTTACGATCTGTCATTTTCCATTTACTTGATATGGTTAAACTGAAAATCTATGGACCACAGCTACTGTTTGTTGGAACCAACAATTCTACGGACACGTGCTTGTAGGATTAGAATAGCGGTTTTAATATACTTACAACAGAGCCAGCCTGTTAGCTGTTGAACTTTCGGTGAACTGGCCGGCTGACCCTGTGGCACTGATCTTTATACAGCAGCTCCCGGGGGAGGAGTCCTGGGCAGAGCCAAGGGAGAAGCCCCGTACAATTCTCAAGCATTCCCAGAGCTACTCCTCTTGGAGGTCAGGTAGTGCAACTGCACTTACAATATAGACACATGTATATACAGATTATAATCCAGTGTGAATCACATTCACCACACTGTTTATTAATATTTGTTTAGTAATAAAAACCTCGACTTCCGGTTGCGGCTATGCGGAGCTAAGCCGCACGTTCGGCAGCTCCCGCTTTAAAAGGACTTGTGGGCTCTTTTAAGGGCCCCAAACGGCGCTGATTCAACGATTCCCGGTGGATAAAGAGGTCTGGAGCAAAACCCCCCGGGATTTATGGTGCGGACTCGAAGTGGGGTGAGGAGAAAAACGGCAGCAGCTCCCCTGGAAAAGCGGGAGAAGGTGGACAAAATGGCGGCCGGTGGAGCCCCTGAGGAGTGGAGGCATTGGGCTGAGGAGCAGCAGGCGGCCCTTCTGCGCTATTTCACGGAGCTGAAAGGGGAGTTGTTGGAATCCCTGAAGATGACGATGAGTAAGCTGCTGGAGACCCAGACAACCCAGGGTGCAGTGATACTTGAGTTGCAGCAGCAGGCCTCTGAGTGCAAGGAGGAGGTTTCGGCCCTCGTGGAGAAGGTGGAGATACACGAGGCGCTTCATAAAAAGTGGCAAGATCGGTTCGAGGAGGTGGAGCTTCGGTCACAGAGGAAGAACCTGCGGATCCTGGGCCTCGAGGAGGGGCTGGAGGGGTCGGACCTGCCGGCCTATGTGGCCGTGATGTTGAACGTGATGCAGGATCCTTCCATCTGCCCCTGGAGCTGGAGGGGGCCCACAGAGTACTGGCCAGGCAGCCTAAGGCAAATGAACCCCCACGGGCGGTGCTGATGCGGTTCCATCGGTTCAGTGACCGGGAGTGTGTTCTCCGATGGGCCAAGAAGGTGAGGAGTAGTAAGTGGGAGAATTCGGTAGTGCGTATCTACCAGGACTGGAGTGCGGAGGTGGCCAAGCGGAGAACCGGACGAAGGCGGTGTTCCATGGAAAGCAGGTGAACTTCGGCATGTTGCCGCCTGCGCGCCTGTGGGTCACCTACAAGGACCGGCATCACTACTTTGAGTCCCCGGAGGAAGCGTGGGCCTTTGTGCAGGCTGAAAAGCTGGACTCGAACTAGAGATTGGGGGCTGTGGGGGTTTTTCTATTTATGTATCATTGTTTATGCTGTAGCGGGTTATTCTGTTTGTTTTCGTTTTTTCTCTCGCTTTCGGACGTTGTGTGTTATGGTTTTGTGTTCTAAGGGGGGTACTGAGGTTTGTGGTTGATCTGTGTCTTTGTTTGTACAGAGTTGGTGGTTGGGTTGGGACTGCGGTTTGGGAGCTGCATTGGTGGGGTGGGGCAGTGTGAAAGCGCGGGCTTTTCTCTGGTTTCCCGCGCTGCGGGACGAGGGGGTGGAGCTGGTGGCGAGGGGCGTGGTTATTAGACCGGGTTTCCCGCGCTGAAGCGGTGCCCAGGAGCTGATGCAGGGGAGGAGGGGGACCTCATATCGGGAGGGGTCGGAGTTAGAGCGGGAGCTGCCGGGGTCAGCAGAAGTCAGCTGGCTCACGGGAGTACAGTGGAGGGAGAGTCGCGGCTAGGACGGGTCCTAGCCGGGGTGGGGGGGGGGGGGGGGGGGGGGGGGGGATACCGGGTTGCTGCTGGATTGGCCAGGGAGGAGTTGGTGCGGGTCGGGGGGGTCGGGGTGAGGTTCTATCGCCGTGGGAAACGGGCCGAATGGGTGATGGCCAGGGGCGAGCAGTCGATGGGCTATGGCTAGTCGACGGGGGAGGGGGGTAGGGTGCCCCCCGATCCGGCTGATTACGTGGAACATGGGCCGGTTAAGCGGGCCCGGGTGTTTTCGCATCTGAAGGGGCTGAAGGCGGACGTGGCCATGCTCCAGGAGACCCACCTAAAGGTGGCGGACCAGGTCCATCTGAGGAAGGGGTGGGTGGGGCAGGTTTTCCACTCAGGGCTCGACTCGAAGAACCGGGGGGTGGCGATCCTGGTGGGGAAGAGGGTGGCTTTTGAGGCGTCTGAGGTTGTGGCTGATAGTGGCGGCAGATATGTGATGGTGAGCGGTAAACTGCAGGGGGAGAGGGTGGTGTTGGTTAATGTGTACGCCCCAAATTGGGATGATGCTGGTTTCATGAGGCGTATGTTGGGCTGCATTCCTGGCCTGGAGGTGGGGGGTTTGATCATGGGGGGGGACTTCAATATGGTGCTGGATCCCCTACTGGAACCTTCTAGTTCAAGGACAGGCAGGAGGCCGGCGGCGGCCAAGGTGTTGAGGGGGTTTATGGACCAGATGGGAGGAGTGGATCCCTGGAGGTTCGGGAGGCCGAGGGCTCGGGAGTACTCTTTTTTCTCCCATGTGCACAGGATTTATTCCCGCATTGATTTCTTTGTTCTGAGCAGGGGACTGGTCCCGAGGGTGGAGGAGGCCGAGTATTCGGCTATTCTGATTTCGGACCATGCTCCGCATTGGGTGGATCTGGAGATGGGGGAGGTGCGGGACCAGCGCCCGCTTTGGCGTCTGGACGTGGGGTTGTTGGCTGATGATGAGGTGTGTAGGAGGGTTCGGGGATGTATCGAGAGGTACCTCGAGGTCAATGATACTGGGGAGGTCCAGGTGGGGATGGTGTGGGAGGCTCTGAAGGCAGTGATTAGGGGGGAGCTGATCTCCATCCGAGCCCATAGGGAGAGGGGGGAGAGGAGGGAGAGGGAGAGACTGGTGGAGGAGCTGTTGAGTGTGGATAGGAGGTACGCGGAGGCCCCGGAGGAGGGATTGCTGGGGGAGCGGCGTAGCTTGCGGGCCAAGTTTGATTTATTGACCACCAGAAAGGCGGAGACACAGTGGAGGAAGGCGCTGGGAGCGGTCTATGAGTATGGAGAGATGGCGAGCAGGATGCTGGCGCACCAGCTTCGTAAGCGGGACGCGGCTAGGGAGATTGGTGGAGTGAAGGATAGAGATGGGAATGTGGTGCGGCAGGGGGCATAGGTCAATGAGGTCTTTAGGGACTTCTATTGGGAACTGTACCGGTCGGAGCCGCCGGCGGTGGGAGGGGGAATGGAGAGTTCTTTGGACAGGCTCCGATTTCCAAGAGTGCAGGAGGAGCAGGTGGAGGGACTGAGGGCGCCGATCGAGTTGGAGGAGCTGGTCAGTGGGATTGGCCACATGCAGTCGGGGAAGGTGCCGGGACCGGATGGGTTCCCGGTTGAATTTTATAAGAAATATGCGGACCTGCTGGGCCCCCTGTTCGTTAGGACATTCAACAAGGCATGGGAGGGGGGGGTGTTCTGCCCCCGACGATGTCTCGGGCGCTAATCTCCCTGATCCTGAAGCGTGATAAGGACCCCTTGCAGTGCGGATCATACAGGCCGATTTCACTGCTGAATGTAGATGCCAAGTTGCTGGCGAAGATCTTGGCCACTACAATAGAGGACTGGGTGCCGGGGGTGGTACATGAAGATCAGACGGGTTTTGTTAAGGGGAGGCAGCTGAACACTAACGTGCGAAGGCTGCTAAATGTGATAATGATGCCGGCAGCAGAAGGAGAGGCAGAGATTGTGGTGGCATTGGATGCGGAGAAGGCCTTTGACAGGGCTGAGTGGGGGTACTTGTGGGAGGTGTTGGAGAGGTTCGGGTTTAGGGTGGGGTTTATTAAATGGGTGAGGTTGCTGTACGAGGCCCCGATGGCGAGTGTAGCGACAATGGGAGGAGGTCCGAGTGCTTCAGGCTCCACCGTGGGATGAGGCAGGGATGCCCCCTGTCCCCCTTGCTTTTTGCGCCTGCAATTGAGCCTCTTGCCATGGCTCTCAGGGAGTCGAGGAGGTGGAGGGGTTTGGTGCGAGGTGGGGGGCGAGCACCGAGCTCGGACGACTTGCTGTTGTATGTAGCAGACCCGGTGGGGGGAATGCCGGAGGTGATGGAGATTCTTGCTGAGTTCGGGAGTTTCTCGGGATATAAATTGAACCTGGGCAAGAGTGAGCTGTTTGTCGTAAACCCGGGAGATCAGGAGGAGGGGATTGGTAGGCTCCCGCTAAAGAGGGCAGTGAGGAGTTTTAGGTACCTGGGGGTTCCGGTGGCTAGGAGCTGGGGGACTCGGCACAAGCTCAATTTTACTAGGTTGGTGGAGCAGATGGAGGAGGAATTTAAAAGGTGGGACATGCTGCCGTTGTCATTGGCGGGTGGAGTACAGTCCGTTAAAATGACGGTGCGCCCGAGGTTTTTGTTTCAGTGCCTCCCCATTTTCGTTCCGAGGGCTTTTTTTAGGAGGGTGAACAGCAGCATTCTGGGATTTGTTTGGGCGCACGGGACTCCGAGGGTAAGGAGGGTCTTTTTGGCGCGGGGCAGGGATAGAGGGGGGCTGGCGCTGCCCGACCTCTCTGGGTACTATTGGGCGGCTAACGTCTCGATGGTACGTAAGTGGGTAATGGATGGGGAGGGGGCAGCATGGAAACGGATGGAGATGGCGTCCTGTGGAGGCACTAGCCTGAAGGCACTGGTAACGGCGCCGCTGCCGCTCCCTCCAATGAGGTACACTACGAACCCGGTGGTGGCGGCTACCCTCAAAATTTGGGGGCAGTGGAGGCGATACAGGGGGGAAGTGGGGGGCTCGGTGGAGGCCCCGCTGCGGGGGAACCACCGGTTTGTCCCAGGGAACATGGATGGCAGGTTCCTGGGGTGGCACAGGGCGGGTATTAGGACGTTGGGAGACCTGTTTATTGACGGGAGGTTCGCGAGCCTTGGTGAACTGGAGGAGAAGTTTGAGCTCCCCCCGGGGAATATGTTCAGGTACCTTCAGGTCAAGGCTTGCTAGGCGGCAGGTGGAAGGGTTCCCTTTGCTGCCCCCGCGGGGGGGGGGGGGGGGGGGGGGGGTAGGGGATAGGGTGCTTTCGGGGGTGTGGGTCGGGGATGGGAAGGTGTCTGACATCTACCAGGTAATGCAGGAGGTGGGGGAGGCGTCGGTAGAGGAGCTGAAGGCTAAGTGGGAGGTGGAGCTAGGGGAGCAGATTGAGGAGGGGACATGGGCGGACGCCCTGGAGAGGGTGAACTCCTCCTCTTCATGTGCGAGGCTTAGTCTCATCCAGTTCAAGGTGCTGCACCGGGCCCACATGTCCGGATCTAGGATGAGTAGGTTCTTTGGGGGCGAAGATAGGTGTGTCAGGTGTTTGGGGAGTCCAGCGAACCATGCCCATATGTTCTGGGCATGTCCGGCACTGGAGGAGTTCTGGAAGGGGGTGGCGAGGACGGTGTCGAGGGTGGTGGGATCCAGGGTCAAGCCAGGCTGGGGACTCGCGATATTTGGGGTTGGGGTGGAGCCGGGAATGCAGGAGGCGAAAGAGGCCGATGTCTTGGCCTTTGCGTCCCTAGTAGCCCGGCGGAGGATCTTGCTGCAGTGGAAAGATGCAAGACCTCCGAGCGTGGAGACCTGGATTAATGACATGGCTGGATTCATTCAGCTGGAGAGGGTCAAGTTCGCCCTGAGGGGGTCGGTACAAGGGTTCTTTAGGAGGTGGCAGCCTTTCCTCGACTTTCTGGCTCAACGATAAGGTACTAGGTCAGCATCAGCAGCACCCCGGGGGGGGAGGGAGGGAAAGGGGGGGGGGGGGTTTAGGGGGATAGTGTTTAAGTTAATTTGCTTATTGTTCATTTATTTTGTTGTTTATTGGGGTTGGGGGGGGGGGGGGGGAGGGGGGTTGGTATATGCGTTGTTACAGGTGCCGGGGGGTGTTTATTATTGTTATTGTTATTATTGTTTTGTTGATATGTATTTTTCAAAAAATTCCAATAAAAATTATTTTTTTAAAAAAGTAATAAAAACCTCAGTCACAATCCACTGAATTGTTATTCTACTGCCTTACAAAGTTAAAAAAGTCAGGGCAAAAATAGTAAACTTAAATATAATGAAAGAATTCTCGGTTCACCCACCTCCTCCCTGCCTCCATCGGTGCACAGCCTTCCCACCCATCAACAATTGAGGCCCTGAAGTGGACAATTAATGCCCACTGAAGGGTCTCATCCTGCTGCCATTGATAACCCAACAACGGGTAGGGGGCTCGCTATGTGAAGAGCACAGCAAGAAAATTTGTACTGGGTTGTTTTGAGGGTCCCAGGAGCAGGGGTAATGATAGCTCCTTGTTCAGGATCAAGAAGGCGAGTGGGGTGCCAACTGAACAACAGACCCGTACCATTGCTATTGACTTCCTTCACCCTTCCTCTACAACCCTGGGGTCCTTGATGCTGGGAAAGTCCACTGCTGTCCTGTTAAGTATCTTAATGCATTAATGCAGCAGGCCTTCCCTAAATGAGGCATGAGTGGAAGATTCTGATCGAGCTTTCATCTGCATCTCATTAATGGAATTCTGCCTCTCCAGCTGGTGGGCAAGACCCCCATTGCCTCCAACAAATACTATCCCTCAAGTAAAAAAGTGTGACGATGAATACTTTTTTATTTGTTCACGAGATGTGAGTATCACTGGTGTTATGGACCAGGGTTCAGAAAACTCCAAAGTATATCATGGAGTTCACCTGACCCATAACTTTTAATAGATTTTGTTTATGGGGAGCCCAAGGGCCCACTAAACAGGTGTGATGCAACAGAGATCAGGGGCGGGATTCTGCGACCCCCGCCGGGCCGGTGAATCGCCGGGGGCAGCGTGAATCCTGCCCCAACACTATCCGGCACCGTTTTTTTGGCGGGGGCGGGAATCACGTCGCGCAGGTCGTGGGCCGTTGGTAGCGGCCCCCCCCGGCGATCCTTTCCACCCCATAATGGGCTGAGTGGCCGCCCGCTTTTCGGCCTGTCCCGCCGCGTATATTACACCAGGTCCATACCGGCAGGACCTGGCTCTGCGGACGGCCTGCAGAGTCCTCGGAGGGATGCGGGGGGATCTGGCCCCAGGGAGAGGGCCCCCATGGTGGCCTGGCCCGCGATCGGGGCCCACCGATCCACGGCGGGCCTGTGCCATGGGGGCACTCTTCCCCTCTGCACTGACCGGTGTAACGGTTTGCCATGGCCGGCGCGGAGATGAAACCCCCTGCGCATGCGCTGGGATGACGCTAGTACACGCTGGCGCTCCCGCGCATGCGCCAACTCCACCGACCGGCGGAGGCCCTTTGGCGCCGGTTGGTGCGGCGCCAAGCCTTTTGCCGCCGGCTAGCGCGGTGCTCACCCCGCCGGTGCCGGCCTAGCTCCTGAAGGATTCCGCACCTTCCGGGCGGCCCGACGCTGGAATGGTTCACGCCACTCCTCGGCGCCGGTACAGCCCGCCCATCCGGATAGCGGAGAATCCCACCCCTAAAGTTTTTTAAAACAAAACAATGTTTATTTTATGAATTCAGTTAACACTTTATGAACACATAGTAAACATAGAACATAGAACATAGAACAGTACAGCACAGAACAGGCCCTTCGGCCCTCGATGTTGTGCCGAGCAATGATCACCCTACTTAAACCCACGTAACCCGTATACCCGGTAACCCAACAATCCCCCCATTAACCTTACACTACGGGCAATTTATCATGGCCAATCCACCTAACCCGCACATCTTTGGACTGTGGGAGGAAACCGGAGCACCCGGAGGAAACCCACGCACACACGGGGAGGACGTGCAGACTCCACACAGACAGTGACCCAGCCGGGAATCGAACCTGGGACCACTGGAGCTGTAAAGCATTGATGCTAACCACCATGCTACCGTGAGGCCCTTATCAACATCTTATCAACTACAAACACTGATACTTTCCAAAATACACTATTCTTTCGGTAACCCTCAGTAACTTTCCTTACAACATCCATAAGCCCAAAACACTTTTTAACAAAGTCAGCAGGCTTAAATTCTTTCCAGAAACAGGTATTACTTTGAAATTATCATTGAGCTGAAGACATTGTTTAGCTTGTAGAGAGAAAGATCAATACACACATCTGCTTGGTTCACATGCGGCACTCCAACTCAAAGCGAAACTAAACACACAGCCAAAACCAGCTTTCAGCACAAAACAAAAGTAAAGAGCAGAGCAGAGCCCAGCTCCACCCACACACTGACATCACTGCAGCTATTTGATAAGCACCCATTTCTTAAAGATACATCCACCTAACCTTTTGGACACCAAGGGGCAATTTATCATGGCCATTCCACCCAACCTGCACGTCTTTGGACTGGGGGAGAATACCGGAACACCTGGAGGAAACCCACACAGACTCGGGGAGAAAATGCAAACTCCACACAGACATTCACCTGAGGCTGAAATTGAAACTGGATCCCTGGCACTGTGATTCAACAGTGCTAACCACTATGCAACTGCATTATTTGCCACTTAGCAGCCAAAAATTAAACATTGTCCATGTTTTGTTGCATGTTGGCACAAGCTGATTCATTATTTGAGGAGTTTGGAAGAGAACTGAACACTGCAAACATCCCCACTTCTGCCCTTATGATGGAACGAAGGTCATTGATAACGCAGCTGGATCGACTTAGGACACTATCCTGAGGCACTCCTGCAGCGGTGTCCTGGGACTGAGATGATTCACCTCCACCAGCCATAATCATCTTCCTCAATACTAAGTATAACTCTAGTTTCCCCCTAATTTCCATTAACTTCAATTTTACTAGGGCTCCCAGATGCCACATCAGTCATATGCTATCTCAATGTTAAAAGCAGCAATCTCACCTCATCCCTGGAATTCAACTCTTTTGTCCATGTTTTGACTAAGGCTGTAATGAGCACCAATGAGACAGTTGTACCTGAGTGCTGTTGCTGACTTTTCTGGATCATCTCCGGTATCTCCACTTTCCAAATGTTCTGTAAAACTGATGCAAAATACTTAGGCATCTCTGCCATTGCCTCATTCTCAAGTAGCTGATAATATTTTAAAGACCTAGTCTATGAGCTATAGTGTTGTTCAAGGTGAGGCAGAAAAATATGGCTTGGAATCATCCCAACATTTTTCAGAGTGTCAGTTTCAGTCTGAAAACCGATGTGTGGCTCTCCAGCTGCAAAGTTGAGTCTCCTCTCCAGATTCTCTGGCATTCAGTGCACAGAGAATCTGGGGCATGGTTCACTCTGCTAGAGCTAGCAAGCTGGATCCACAGAGATTAAAGGGCATCCCGATCTGTACAAAAAATAACCCCCCCCCCCCCCCCCCCCCCCCCCCCCCCCCCCCCCCCCCCCCCCCATGGACACAGAGAACCCCCACAAGCATCAGGGCAACCCCACGCACCACCAAACAGGCATTGGGCACCGCACCACAGGCCATTGGGACACCTCCCCTCAGCAGCACTGGGGCTCCCACATATAGGGAACTGTGCTCTAAATGGGGCTCCCCAAAGGGCCCAGCATTGGCACTGCCGCTCTGGTACTGAAAGGTTAGCAATGCCAGGGGCAGTGCCATGGGGCAGCAGGACCCTCTCCACCTGGAGGCTAATGCAAGTAGTAGTGCCATGGGGCAGCAGGACTCTCCACCCAGAGGCTAATGCCAGGGACAGTGCCATGGGACAACAGGACCCTCTCCACCCAGAGCTATATTTACCTATATTTTCAAACTGGAGACCTGCGACTAGCTGTGTGCCTCAGGGATCAGTGCTGGGTCCACTGTTATTTGTTATTTATATTAATGATTTGGATGAGAATGTAGGAGGCATGGTTAGTAAGTTTGCAGATGACAACACAATTTGTGGCATAGTGGACAGTGAAGAAAGATATCTAGGATTGCAATAGGATCTTGATCAATTGGGCAGATGGATAAATTTCGATAAATTTGAAGTGATGCATTTTGATGGATCAAATCGGGGCAGGACCTACTCAAATAATGGTAGGGTGTTGGGGGAAGTTATAGAACAAAGATCTAGGAGTACAGGTTCATAGCTCCTTAAAAGTGGAGTCACAGGTGGACAGGGTGGTGAAGAAGGCATTGGGTATGCTTGGTTTCATTGGTCAGAACATTGAATACAGGAGTTGGGACGTCTTGTTGAAGTTGTACAAGACCTTCGTAAGGCCACACTTGGAATACTGTGTACAGTTCTGGTCACCCTATTATAAAAACAATATTATAAAACTAGAAAGAGTGAAGAAAAGATTTACTAGGAGGTTACCAGGGCTTGCTAGTTTGAGTTATAAGGAGAGACTGGATAGACTGGGACTTTTTCCCTTGGAGTTTTGGAGGCTTAGAGGTGATCTTATAGAGGTCTATAAAATAATGAGGGGCATAGAGAAGGTAGATAGTCAACATCTTTTCCCAAAGGTAAGGGAGTTTAAAACAAGAGGGCATAGGTTTAAGGTGAGAGGGAAGAGATACAAAAGGGTATATAAAAGGGGCAATTTTTTCACACAGGGTGGTGAGTGTCTGGAACGAGCTGCCAAAGGCAGTAGTCGAAACGGGTACAATTTTATCTTTTAAAAAGCATTTAGACAGTTATATGGGTAAGATGGGTATAGAGCAGGCATTTTCAAAGTTGGGGTCGCGACCCGCAGGTGGGTCGTGGGCGGGTGTCGGGAGGGTTGTGGAGACGTCAGTCGCAGCGCTCCCAATTGCGTAAATTCGTGTGCAACAGCCGCAGCAGCCGGCTGTTAACAATGCCGGCTGCGAGGGGCCTTCAAAATGACGGCTGCGACGATATAAAGAAACGCAGGCACACTGCGCTCATCGGTGCTCATGCGCAGATACACGTGGTTCCGTGAGCTCCAATAAGGAAAATTGATCAGCTAGCATTTGAAGGCAAGATTTCACCCAAAATGTGAAGGTACTTGTTTTCTAATTCTGTTATGAATTTCTTTTCTATTTCTGATCCCGAAACCGGCTGAGCTACTAGCATCCTAAGTAGCCAAATCCTGAGTTACATTGAATATACCACCTCATTCGGCCAACCATCCCATGTCCACATTTTTGCTTCATTCAGAACACAATTGAGCATAATGCACTATTCGTATAGGAGAGAAACAAAAGAACATTCTGGCCAGTCAACCAGCCCACACCTCAGAATTGAATGAAATGATACATGAACAAATAATTTATCCCTCAGTCTTTCAAAATATGAAGCAGCTACTGGTCTGGCCAGGTGGACAGAAAAGCACCAAATGGAATACAACCCAGGGAAGTGTGAGGTGATACATTTAGGAAGGTCAAACAAGGCAAAGAATTATACAATAAATGGGAGGATACTGAGAAGTGAAGAGGAAAGGAGGGACCTTGGAATAAATGTCCACAGATCCATGAAGGTCACAGGACAGGTTGCTAAGGTGGTTAAGAAGGCATCTGGAACCCTTCCATTTATTAGGCAATGTAGATTTGCGCAATCAGAAATGCAAGGGAAGATTATTTCAAAAATGCCATGTAATCCTCCTGTCTGAAGGGAGGCAGAGAGCAGGTCACGCCCCCCCCCCCCCCCCCGAACATCGACGTCACGTGCTTTTGGCACAATTGCACTTCCTCCATTTTGTCAGCAGCAAACAAGGTACAAGAAAATGGTGGGTCACGAAGTTCGTCAACCATGAGTCGCGAAGGTCAGCCGGCATGGGTCCCAAAGGTTGGCCGGTTGGTAAAAATGGGTCCGCGGAAAAAAAGCTTAAAAAACACTGGTATAGAGGGATATGGGCCAAATGCAGGCAATTGGGACTAGTTTAGTGGTAAAAACTGGGCGGCATGGACAGGTTGAGTCAAAGGGCCTGTTTACATGCTGTGAACCTCGATGACTCTATGTGTGCAACCCCGGCGTGTTCACCACGATTGGTTTTCGTTTTTGAAAACCAGTAGTGATTTGTGCTCGGGTGACGTTACGCTGGCTTGGGGGGAAGATACGTTGAGAGCGGAAATAACGGTGTCAAGCCCGCTAATTATATTCCAACATATTCAAGACAGGCTCGCGCACTTCCTGGGTGTAAACCTTATTGCATCATCAGAGGAGGGTGGAGTAGATCCCAGGCGGGAATCTCCGTCGGCCGACACCGAAATCGGGAAACGCAATTGGGCAGAGAATAGGTTCCGACACCGAAACTGCAGTGGCCGCCGGTTTCATGCCAAATCACAATTCTCCATTGTCTCGACAGCGGTGTCAGTGCGTTCCACACGCACATACAGCAAACGCTGTTCACATATCATTAGCAGGCCTGACCCAGTATTCTCCAGGGCCTCAGCGATTCTCCATCTGTGATGGGCTAAATTCCCGATGGCGCGGTTCACTTGTGCTTTCAAAAACCTTGAAAGCAGCATCGCGGCCGCTGAGGGAGAGAGAGGAGGTAGGACAGGGAAAAGCACGACTGTGGGCTGCTGGGCCGGACACTGGCCAGGCTGGCTGAGTTGGAGGGGGGACCTTCCCAGGGCCGGCGGTGGTGTTGGTGTGATGGTGGAATGGGCCGAATGGACAGGGCGACCCCTCCATATGGATCAAACCCACCAGGATGCCCGGGCAGCAGGATTCGCCATCATCGACGGGATGCCCAGAGTCCAGGGGATGCATGTCCCCCTACGAGCACCTGTAGATGACAGGCCGCTCTACACAAACCGAAAGGGGTTCTAACGATGAAAATGCAGCTGATATATGACCATGATCTACGCATCATGCAGGTCTGCGCCCAATACCCGAGCAGTGTGCACGATGCCTTCATCCTGGCACACTCGACGATTCCAGATCAGTGCACCCCTCACACCCATCTGATGGAGCATCGAGACAAGTTGTAACAGTGTCCACAGGTGTTTAATGTGCACAAATATTTACAGATACTTGCCCTAGCCCCTATAACTAAACTGTGCCCTGCACCCGTGCCAACTTGACTGATGTCTATCTTTCTGGCCTTATGAACCCTAATGCTACGTCTAGGTGTGTCCGCAGACTGTACATCAGGGGTGGAGATGGTCTGCTGTGATTCCTGCCCTGTGACCTTGGTCCCCGTTAGCGGGCGTCTTCTGAGTCGACTGGACGTAGACGGGCCCGGCTGCTGCTCGGGTGTCTCAGATGGCATAGTGCCACCCTGTTCTGTCTGCTGCCCATGTGATACGCCAGGGACAGGAGGGGGTGAATCCGAGGTGCCGCGGTTTTCCAGCACCTCCCGCGTGGTGTTACTGGCACAGCCCCCATCACCTCCTCCTCCCACGGGGTGCCCTGGGAGTGGACCATCGCCATCTGGGACTGCGCCAAATCACCCATTGACTGTGCCACCACCTTCTGGGACTGTGCCACATCAGCTGGTGATTGCGCCATTTCCCTCTGGGACTGGGCAACCTCCCTCTGACTGCGCCATGTCGGCCAGTGCCTGGGAAATGCTGCCGACGTGCTTAGCCATGGCCTGCTGTAACTGGGCCACACTCAGAATCGCCGCTGCAGTTTCCATCTGCACAGAATGCCCCAGGTCCCATAACTTGGGCATGCTGATCCATAGCCAAAACTCGCACCCTCAATTCTTTCACCGCGGATGCCACACGTGCGGTGTTGGCCTGAGTGGCACACATGGTCGGCACCACCTTCTGCTCCTGCACATGGTTGGACTCCTCCAACTGTACCTGCAGGTGCTAGATGCTCGCCGACAACCCCTCATGTAGTCCCTGGCTCTGTGACTGCATCTCCACAATAGATGGAACTGTCCGCTCCAGAAGCCCGAAATACATCTGGAAGGCAGTTATTTCCTGGGGTAATCCCGCCCTCTGACCATCCACCCGCTCTTGTTCCTACCTCCACCTGATGTACAGGAGCAGCTGTGTGGTGCACGAGAGAGTGTCCCAGCAGCCTCTTCACTAAAGTGCCAAACCGAGGTGAGTGGCTCTGGGATGGCGGAGGATGCTGGAGACAGCTGCGACGGGAGATCAGTACCAACCCCAAACTCTAGCTCATGGCGGCTAGTATGGGTGTCCACATGTGGTGTAGGTGGGGGTTCGGCCACCCTCCCAGTGGAAGGGGGGGGTTGTTACTGGCATGTGGGACAAGGGCTGGTTTTAGGGGCAAAATGCTGCCTACTCACCGTGGCCACCCAGAGGAGATTGTGTAGTTTTTTTCCTGCATGACTGGCCTATTCGGACGATGTTACTGGTGGCACTGACTGCCTCTACCACCTGCGTCCAGGCATGGTGAACGGCAGCGACTGGCAGTGTGGTGAATTATAAACCTAGTAATTCACACTGTGTTCTATTATATGTATTATGTCCTTGTGGGCTCTGTATACAAGCCGTTGCGCGGCACTGACCATAGGGGGAGATGAGGAGTTTGTACTGGGCTCCACCCTTGGCTCCGCCCATGGCTCCTCCCACTAACCGGAAGTATAAAGCTCTGGAATTGTGAGCCTGCTGCCAGTTCATCTCGTCGAAGGCAGGCTCTGTTGTAAAATTATTAAAACCACTGTTCACTTCCAATCACGTGTCTTGTGAATTGATGGTCACATCAATTTAATAATCTTAGGAAACTTGAAGAAAACTACGATGTAATCAGCCCTCAAACCTGACCGACTAGAACTCGATCCGCAGGCTGCAGAGGCAAAATAAATCTTTCTACACTGGCTGAGATGTTTCAAGGCCTACCTGGCTGAATCAAGCACTTCAGAAACTTCGGAGGAGCAGAAACTCAGCCTTCTGCACGCAAGGGTGAGCCATCGTATCTCTACTCAACTTAACAGTACTACCTCATATACGGAGGCCCTGGCTATGCTCGATCGAATGTACGTGAGGCCCATCAACGAGGTCAGCGTGCGCCATATTTTTACGACCCGCCGCCAGCGCCCCGCGGAGTCGCTGGAAGAATTCCTGCGCGATTTAAAAGCTTTAGCCCGGGACTGCAATTATCAAGCTGTATCAGCCGCCCAACATATGGAGCTCGCTATCCGAGATGTATACGTGGCAGGGCTCAGGTCCAACTATGTGCGCCAGTAGTTGCTTGAAAAAGGGGCCCAGAACTTGGAGGACACTGTAGAGTTAGCTACAACTATGGAGGTCTCGTTCTGCAGCCTCACCTCGTTCCCCGCGGACCAAGCGATCCCATCATGGGCCTGTGCCGTGCGGCCACCCACCCACTACGCAGCTCCAGCGTGCCATTTTTGTGGGCAGCTCCAACACCCACGGCAGCACTGCCCGGCCCGCAACGCGACCTGCAGCAGCTGCGGTCGCAAAGGACACTATGCCCGGTCTGCCTGGCGAAGAAAACCCCCACTCTAAACTCTCCCGCAGCCCAGAGCATTCGCTTCCCAAACTCACAGGCCCCGAAATGCTGCAGCCTGTATACCGACTCCGCTCCCACCTGACACGTGCGACTCATGGGGGCCGCCATCTTGGCAATCCTCCTCCACGCGGACGGCCACGTGTGACTCATGGGGCCACCATCTTGGACGCCATCCTCCTCGCCGCCCGCCACGTGCGATCCACGGGAGCGGCCATCTTGGGATCCATCCTCTGAAACTCACCTCGAAGACTACGACCTCTGCGGACAGTCATCACGGGGCCACTCCAGCACAGCTGATCGAGCCGTTGACTACCCGCAACTCAGCGCGGTTACGTTGGACCAGTCGCATCCGAAACACCTCCGTAACTTGATGATGACCGTTAAAATCAACGGGTACAGTACACCGTGCCGCTTCGACTCCGGGAGCACCAAGAGCTTCGTACACCTAGATCTGGTAAGACGCTGTTCGCTCCCTATTTTCCCTGCACGGCAAACTATCTCCCTTACTTCGGGCTCACACTCTGTTCACCTCCAAGGGCGCACCATCGCGACCCTAATGATTCAGGGCGCCAGCTACTCGAACTTCCAGCTGTACGTACTCCCCGAACTCTGCGCCCCACTCTTACTGGGACTCGACTTCCAGTGCAACCTCAAAACCCTCACACTCAGCTTCGGCGGGCCCCTACCTCCACTCACTATCTGCAGTCTAGCGATGCTAAAAATCGACCCCCCTCCACTCTTTGCTAACCTCACTCCGGACTGCAAACCCATAGTCACTCGCAGCAGGCGGTACAGCCTGCAGGACAGGGTGTTTATCAGAACCGAGGTCCATAGGCTCTTACATGAGGGGGTTATAGAGGCCAGTAACAGCCCCTGGAGAGCTCAGGTGGTGGTCGTCATGACCGGGGAAAATTTCCGAATGGTAGTGGACTATAGCCAAACCATTAATCGGTTCACGCTCCTCGATGCGTACCCCCTTCCCAGGATTGCAGACATGGTGAATCAGATCGCCCAGTACCGCATCTTCTCCACAGTGGATCTGAAGTCTGTACACCACCAGCTCCCAATTCACCCGGAGGACCGCCAGTATACGGCATTCGAGGCAGATGGGCGCCTCTTCCATTTCCTCCGGGTTCCCTTTGGCGTCACGAATGGGGTCTTGGTGTTCCAATGATCAATGGACCGAATGGTGGACCAGTACGGGCTGCGGGCCACGTTTCTGTATTTGGATAACGTCACCATCTGCGGCCATGATCAGCAGGACCACGACGCTAACCTCCATCGATTTCTCCAAACTGCCCAGAAACTTAACCTCACGTATAACACAGAGAAATGCTTTTTCCGCACTACCAGACTAGCCATCCTCGGCTATGTCGTGGAAAACGGAGTCCTGGGCACCGCGGTACCCGGACCGTATGCGCCCCCTCTTACAACTCCGTCTCCCTCATTGTCCCAGGGCCCTCAAAAGGTGCCTGGGATTCTTCTCGTATTATGCCCAGTAGGTCCCTCAGTATGCAGACAAAGCCTGCCCACTATTTAAGGCCACACTCTTTCCTCTGTCAGCTGAGGCTCGCCAGGCCTTCACCTGCATCAAAGAGGACATCGCCAAAGCGGCCATGCAGGCGGTGGATGAATCCGTCCCCTTCCAGGTGGAGAGCGACGCCTCAGAGGTCGCTCTTGCAGCCACACTAAATCAGGCAGGGAGACCAGTCGCCTTTTTCTCCCGAACCCTCTCCGCTTCGGAACTTCGACACTCCTCAGTCGAAAAGGAAGCACAGCCCATCGTGGAATCTATACAGTACTGGAGGCACTACCTCGCAGGTAGGAGGTTCACCCTCATCACCGACCAAAGATCGGTTGCCTTCATGTTTGACAACTCACAAAGGGGCAAAATTAAAAATGATAAAATCCTACGGTGGAGGATCGAACTCTCCACCTACAAGTACGATATTATGTATTGACCGGGGAAGCTCAACAAGCCCCCAGATGCCCTATCCCACGGCACGTGCGCAGCGCGCAAGACGACCGCCTGAAAGCTATCCACAATGACCTCTGCCACCCGGGGGTCACCCGGCTCGCCCACTACATCAAAGCCCGAAATCTGCCTTTCTCCACCGAGGAGGTAAAAGCCATCTCCAGGGATTACCCGATCTGTGCAGAGTGCAAACCGCACTTTTATAGACCAGACAGGGCCCACCTGGTAAAGGCATCCCGACCCTTTGAACTCCTGAGCATCGATTTCAAAGGGCCACTCCCCTCGACCAATCGGAATGTGTACTTCCTGAACGTCATCGACGAGTTCTCCCGCTTCCCCTTTGCTATCCCGTGCCCCGATATGACCTCCCACACAGTCATCAGAGCCCTGCACAGTACCTTCACCCTGTTCGGGTTCCCCAGCTACGTACACAGCGACAGGGGTTCGTCCTTTATGAGCAACGAGCTGCATCGCCTCGAGCAGGACTACCAGCTACAACCCCAGTGGGAATGGGCAGGTGGAGAGGGAGAACGCGACGGTCTGGAAGACCGTCCTACTGACCCTCCGGTCCAGCAATCTCCCGACCTCCCATTGGCAGGAGGTCCTCCCCGACGCGCTCCATGCTATTAGGTCCCTCCTATGCACAGCCACCAACCAGACCCCTCACGAACAGCTATTTGTTTTTTCTAGGGGCACTACCACGGGCGTTTCACTCCCCACATGGTTGAAGACACCAGGCCCAGTTCTCCTCCGGAAGCACGTCCAGGCATACAAAACTGACCCACTCATAGAAAGAGTGCTCCTACTCCACTCAAACCCCCAATACACTTTCATCGAATACCCTGACGGCCATCAGGACACTGTTTCCCTCCAGGACCTGGCGCCTGCAGGATCCAACTCCACGACACCGACCGCCGAGGTACCCCTCACACTACACCCCACACAACCCTCCACGCCCTGGCCCCCGCACCTACAGGTTCACGGCCCCTGCTCCGCGCCCCCGCGCCTATAGGTTTCCTGCGCTCCCCATTGCCTGTCGAACCAATCGGGTATGAAGCTCAGACCGAATCACCCCCGGAGTCCACTATCGTACCCTCACCAACCGTCACCACCCAGCCACCCGAAGAGGCTGCAACCCCGGTGCTTCGCCGATCCCAAAGGACGACTCGGCCGCCGGACCGGCTCAATTTGTAGGCCCATCACACCCGCCGGACTTAATTTTTTACAGGGGGTGAATGTGGTGAATTATAAACCTAGTAATTCACACTGTGTTCTATTATATGTATTGTGTCCTTGTGGGCTCTGTATACGAGCCCTTGCGCGGCTCTGCCCATAGGGGGAGATGAGGAGTTTGTACTGGGCTCCACCCTTGGCTCCGCCCATGGCTCCTCCCACTAACCGGAAGTATAAAGCTCTGCAGTCGTGAGCCTGCTGCCAGTTCATCTCATTGCAGGCAGGCTCTGTTGTAAGATTATTAAAACCACTGTTCACTTCCAATCACGTGTCTTGTGAATTGATGGTCACATCAGGCAGCCTCCTTCACTGGCTGGGGCGCAGGGTTGCCTCTCTTCCACCTCCTCCAGGAGGGTCTCCAGCTTGGCATCCGTGAAACAGGGTGCTGCTCTCCTCGCTGCCATCTTGTTGGCTGAGATGGTATGTGTTGGGAGTGAAGTGTGTATATGCTGCTGCAGCTTGTCAGCCTCCTGAATGTCAATCGCAAATCCGGCGAATCCCGCACTGTTTATCATTGGCAACGATTGTGTTCCATGTGGCGCCGATGCTAGCCCCTTAACAGTAACTGGATCGGTCCAGCTGTGGCGCTAGCTTTTCTGTCGTGGAAGTCCACGAATCCTGCCCCACCGTCAACACCTGGGGCGCGATTCTCCGCTCCCCACGCCGGGTGGGAGAATCGCGGGAGGGCCGGGATACTCACGCTGCCCTGGCACCCCCCGCAATCCTCCCACCCCCCCCCCCCCCGCTCGGATGAATCGCCGCTCGCCGTTTTTCACAGCGACCGGCGATTCTCCGGCCCGGATGGGCCGAGCGGCCTGACGTTCCCGACCGGTTCAGACGGCGGCAACCACACCTGGTCGCTGCCGTCATGAACATGGCGCCAAAGTTTTGTTTGTGGCTTTTGGGAGGCGGAGAGGGGAGTGAGCACCACAGCCATGCTCGGGAGGGGACTGGCCCGTGATCGGTGCCACCAATCGTCGGGCCGACGTCTCCAAGAGACGCACTCTTTCCCCTCTGCCTCCCCGCAAGATCAAGCCACCACGTCTTGCGGGGCAGCGGAGGGGAAGACGGCAACCGCGCATGCGCGGGTTGGAGCCGGCAGCCGTCGTGACGTCAGCTGCGCATGCACGGGTTGGAGCTGGCCAACCTGCGCATGTGCGGCTGACATCACTTTGGGGCCGCCGTCGCGTAATTCTCAGCGCGCCGCCTTGACGCAAGTTTCAAGGCCCGGCAGCCGAGATTTACGGAGCGCCGCTTCTAGACCCGTGGGGGTGGGGGGGTGAATAGGGTGCGAGGAGCGGCCTTCCCGATGCTGCGCGGGAGCGGAAAATTCCGCCCTTAGTCTCAGGAACGGAGAATCCCGCCTCCCATATTTGGTCTCTCACGAGATTCAGTGGCCATTACTGGATTTTCACCCACAGCTATCATTTTTTAAAATTTAGGGTACCCAATTAATTTTTTTCGAATTAAGGGGCAATTTAATATGGCCAATTTACCTACCCTGCACATCTTTTGGGTTGTGGGGGTGAAAATCCACACAAATATGGGGAGAATGTGCAAACTCCACATGGTCAATGACCCAGAGCCAGGATCGAACCTGGGACTTTGGCGTCGGGAAGCAGCAGTGCTAACCACTGCGCCACCGTGCTGCCCTCACCCACAGCTATCATGGCCATGATGTTTTATGGAATGTAAATTATAATAATAGGAGGAGGACCACAGATTTATAGTGATCTAATAAATCAAATAACATTTTTATGACATTGCATTGGAGTGTTGATAATAGTTGCGGACAGGACAAGGCCCTAATTTAAACAGTCCCAATTTCTCCTGTCACCACACGTTCCTAAATAGAAAGGTGTTTCTGCTTTTTGATTTACCCCTCTTTAAGTGTTGATGTATTTTATCCGACCCTCAGTTTTGGAGTGATCTAATCCTCTAATAACCTCACAGCAAACCCACGATAGGGAAAATCAGAGGATTAGTTTATTTTACATACACAACTCCTGTCACATTCACACAATAAAAGCAGAATAAGGGAAAGAAAGGTCCAATTATGTATTCTTTCAGAGAGGCTAGCAAGCTGAAGCTGTTATTGTGTGATCCACTTTTCACCCGCCAGTTGGTCCATGCAGGATCTGAGTGCACGACCAGGGACTCCGTCAGAACTTTCAAAAAGGCTGATCTGACTTTGGAAGCTGTGACAGGAGGTGTGGGTGTGTCCTAGGTGCTGGGGCAGTTGTCAATGGTTTGTTGGTTTCCTGCTCAAAACGATACATTAAGTTCATCAGGGAAGGGCACGCTGTTGCCCGAGATTCTGTTCTGCATTGCTTTGTAGCCTGTTACTTTGTTTAAGCCTTGCCACAACCAACGAGAGTCCATGTCATTAGTCTGTGACTCGAGCTTAGTCTAGCATTGTCTCTTGGCATCCCTGATGGCTTTGTGGAGGTCATACCTAGATTTCTTATATGAGTCAGGGTCGCCTGTCAGACCTGTCCTTCAGTAAGGTGTGAATCTCCCAGTTAAACCATGGCTTCTGGTTGGGGAACGCACGTACTTTGGCATGCAATCTTCTACACATTTGCTGATGAAGTCTGTGATGGTGGTGGCATACTCATTTAGGTTGGGAGATGTAGACTTTTGGTGGCGGCCATGGAGTGAGTGGTCACAAATTTGGCAGTTCCCCCCTCATGGTGGTCTTTATATGGCCTTTACGCCAGTTTGGAGCAGGAAATTTGGAGGAAAAAGGTGCAGAAGTGACAGCAGAAGAGAGTGACCCCAAGTTTATGGAGCTGCGGTCCAGACGTACTAGGAAAAGAACAAACCAGGTGGTGGTGGAGAGTGAGGAGTGGTCAACGCATGCAGAGATGGCAGACGGACAGGGTTCGGCTCTGCCGGCTCAGTGGTCGATGGGCCAGTTGGTGAGCTTCCTAAACGAGAAGTTCACAGAACAGCGGAAGGAAAGTTTGGAGGACCTGGCCCGGGCGGTTGACTTGATCAAGGCGGTTGTGGACCGCGTGGAGACGAGACTGGCAGCCCAGGGTCAGGTGATCCAGAGGTTGGAGCAGCTGGCGGGGGAGCGGGAGGAACAGTCCACTTCATTGGCAGCAGAGTTGGGACTAATATGGGACCAGCAGAAGCGACTGCTGGAGAAAGTGGAGAACCTGGAGAACTGTTCTCGTAGGCAGAACATTCAGGTTGTGGGCTTGCCGGAGGGAATCGAAGGAACGGATGCGGGAGCGTATGTTGGAAAGATGTTGGAGAAGCTGCTTGGGGAAGGAGCATTTGGAAGTGGATCGGGCCCACAGGGCACTGATGCCAGGCCCCCGGGGGTGGGCTGAGGCAGCGAGGGCAATGGTGGTACGATTGCACCGGTTCCTGGATAAGGAACATATCATGAGGTGGGCTAGGCAGACAAGGCGATGTACCTGGGAAGGCATCGAGGTTCAGATCTACCAGGTCCTGGGGACAGTGCTCGTGAAGAGGAGGGCAAGATTGAATAAGGTCAAGATGGCCCTGTACAAAAAGGGCATTAAGTTTGGTCTCCTGTACCTGGCTCGCCGATGGGTGACTTATGGGTGTCGGGAGCTGTACTTTGGCTCAGCGGAGGAGACAGCAGACTTCATGAAGGAGAGTGGACTGGCAGGAGAAAGAGGACCTTAAATTCGAATTGAGGAGAACTGAAGTGCATGTATTGTATTGTGAGAAACTTTGGGCTTTTGCTGTTTGGGTTTTGTTCGTTTGGGGTTAGGCTGGGTTACCGTTCTTTGTTAAGGGATGAGGGATGGGTCTCTGTGTTCAGACCTTGAGAAGGATTGTTTGTTTGTTTTTACTTCTTGCCTTTGTTTTGGCTGTTTGCACTAGGATTGGGGAGAGGGGAATCAGTGGGGGGTAGAATGCTAGGCGCTATGAGCGGGAGCTGTCAGGCTAGCTGGGTGGGCTAGTTCATGGGGGCAAAGTGGGGGGTGAGCTGGAGATCGATGTGGGGGGGATGAGAGGGGACTGGGGGTTGTTGGGGGGATTTCACTGCTGACGGGGTGGGAACTTTTAAAATGGAAGAGAAGGAGGGTCGATGACGGTGTCTGCCCAAGGGCGGGCCAGGGCAGATGTAGGGCATGGGCCGCAGACTGGCCTAGGAGAGATTATGGTTGATCGGCAGGGGAGGGGGGCGGGCTGCCCCCCAACCAGGCTGGTCACGTGGAACGTTCAGAGGCTGAATGGGCCAGTCAAAAGGGCCCGTGTGCGCACTTGAGGCAACTGAAGGTGGACGTGACCATGTTGCAGGATACGTAAGAACATGAGAACTAGGAGCAGGAGTAGGCCATCTGGCCCCTCGCGCCTGCTCCGTCATTCAATGAGATCATGGCTGATCTTTTGTGGACTCAGCTCCACTTTCCGGCCCAAACACCATTAACCCTTAATCCCTTTGAAGGTGGGGAATCAGATTAGGTTAAGGAAGGGATGGGTTGGACAGGTGTTCCATTCGGGGCTAGACTTTAAAGCGAGAGGGGTGGCAATCTTGGTTAATAAGTGGGTAGCATTTGAGTTGGGGAATATAGAAGTGGGGGTAGATATGTTATGGTTAGGGGGAAGTTGGAGCGGATGGCCATGGTATTGGTGAATATATATGCCCCGAATTGGGATGACATTGAGTTTGTTAGACGGGTACTGGGGCAGATCCCGGACCTAGATTCACATTGACTGATTATGGGGGAAGATTTTAATACGGTCCTAGATCCAAGGTTAGATTGGTCGAGTTCTAGGTCTGGGAAGGTATCAGCCATGGCGAAGGAGCACCAGGGGTTCGTGGAACGCATGGGAGGGTCGATCTGTGGAGATTTGGGAGGCTGAGGAGTAAGGAGTTTTTGTTCTACTCCCATGGGCATAAGGTGTATTCCCAGATAGACTTTTTTGTTATGGATAAAACTCTGCTGGCTGAGATGGTAGATGCTGAATATTCAGCAATAGTGGTGTCAGACCACGCCCCGCACTGGTGGACTTGCAAGTTAGCAAAGGAAAGGCCCAGTGCCCGAAGTGGAGGTTAGATGTGGGGTTGCTAGCAGAGGAGCAGGCATGTGAGCGGGTGAGGGAGGCCATTAGGGGATATATTAGGATTAATGATATGGGGGAGGTTTCGGCGGGGGTGGTTTGGGATGCACTGAAGCAGTTATTATGGGGGAATTCATCTCAATTTGGGCTCATAAGGAGAAGGCTGAGCGGGCAGAGTTGGATACATTGGTGGGCGAAATTCTACAGGTTGACAGGAGGTATGCGGAGTCTACGGATGACGGGCTTTTGAAGGAGCATCAGAGGCTGCAGCTGGGATTTGGGCTCCTGTCCACAGGTAAGGTGGTGGGACAGCTGAGGAGGGTAAAAGGGGCAGTGTATGAATATTGGGAATAAGCCAGCAGGATGCAGGAGCTCCAGCTGAGGAAACAGGAGGCGGTGAGAGAGATAGGAAAGTGAGGGATACAGGGAGTAAGGTGGTTCTGGATCCGGCGGGGTGAATGATGTGTTTTGGGAGTTCTATAGTAAATTGTATCAATTGGAACCCCCAGCCGGGGAGGAGGGGATGAAGCGATTTCTGGGGGGGGGGGGGGGGAGGGAGGCCTGGTGTTCCCAAGGATAGATGAGGAGTTGGTGGAGGGTTTGGGAGCCCCAATCGAGCTGGGGCCGTGGTACTGCCGTGCCAATCGGTGCCATGGTTATAAAAAGCGAGTTGTTCCCGCCGTTTTTACGAACGGCCAGACCAGGTCTGTTTGCCGTTCGTAAAAACAGCGTAAAGGGCTGGGACTTCGGCCCATCGAACAGCTGTGAATCGCTGCCGGCCGTAAAAAAACGGCGGCAGCGATTCGTGTCGGGAGTTGGGCGGGGGGGGGGGGGAGAATAGCGGGAGGGCGGGAAAAATGTCGGGAAGGCCCTCCCGCTATTCTCCGACCCGTCGTGGGGGTCGGAGAATTTCGCCCGGTGATCTCAGCTTTTGTTTGGGCTGGGAAAGCCCCGAGGGTGAAGAAAGTCCTTCTTGAGCGGGGGTGCAGGGAGGGGGGTTTGGCACTTCCAAACTTTATTAATTATTGCTGGGTGGCTAATATAGCGATGATTAGGAAATGGATAGTGGAGGAAGGGTCAGTGTGGGAGTGGGAGGAGGCGGCATCTTGCAAGGTCACAAGTCTGAAGGCTTAACGGCACCTCTGCCATGCTCGCCGGCTCGGTACTCCACAAGTCCAGTGGTAGTGGCAACCCTGAGAGTGTGGAGGCAATGGAGGCAGTACGTGAGGTTGGAGGGGGCGTCAGTGTGGTCTCTGATCTGTGACAATCACTGGTTTGCTCCAGGGGGCTGGATGGGGGCTTCAGGAGGTAGCAGTGGGTAGGGATTGAGAGCTTTTGAGATCTTTTCAGTGACACGTTTCCCGAGCTTGGAGGAGCTAGAGGAGGAGTTTCAGTTGCTGGGTGGAAACGGTACTTGCAAGTGCAGGATTTTGTCCGGAGGCAGGTTCTGGGCTTCCCTCAACTCCCACCAAGGGGGCTACAGGATAATGTGGTGTCAAAAACAGAGCTTGGGGAGGGGAGGGTCTCAGAAATATATAAGGAACTGATGGAGTGGGAAGGGGTTCCAATTGGGGAGGTGAAGAGTAAGTGGGAGGAAGAGCTGGGTGGGAGTGGGAAGTCCGGGTATGGGAGAAGGCCCTGAGGAGAGTCAATGCATCCTCATCATGTGCCAGGCTTAGCCTGATCCCATTTAAGGTGGTCCACAGGCTCGTATGACTGTGGCCTGTATGAGCAGGTTTTTTGAGGAGGTGGAGGACAGGTGTGGACGGTGTGGGGGTAATCCTGCAAATCATGTGCACATGTTCTGTGCGTGATCGAGGCTGAGGGGATTCTGGCAGGGATTTTCGGATGTCATGTCAGAGGTCCTGGGAAGGAGGGTGACTCTGAGTCCAGAGGTGGTGATATTCGAAGTGTCGGAAGAACTGGGAGCCCAGGGGGGAAGAGAGGCTGATGTTTTGGCCTTTGCCTCCCTGGTGACCTGGAGACGGATTCTGCAGGGTTGGAGGGACTCGGAGCCTCCGAAGTTGGGGGTTTGGGTTGGTGACATGGCAGGATTTCTTAGGCTAGAGAAAATTAAGTTCCCCTTAAGGGGTTCATTACAGGGGTTCGCTCAGAGGTGGCAGACATTCATCAACTTCTTCAAGGAACATTGACCGTCAACAGGAGGGGGGGGGGGGTGTGGAAGGGGAGGCATAGAAGTGATGAATAGGGGCAGGGAATTTAATGTATGGGTAGTTAGGGTTTAGGGCTTGGGGGAGGTGGGTATGTTATTGTGGGGTTTTTGTGTGTTAGATTTTGTTGTTTTTTAAAATGTTAAAACTATAAATGCCTCAATAAAATATTTTCTAAAAAAAAATGTTGGGATCGGTAATGGAATTCCTATACCTATAGAAGGTCAAGTACACCCTTAGAGGCTTGGTAAAAGGTTTCTACTCGCAATTCATTTCCTTTTTCAGAGAACAAATCACCGTCAGCTGTTGGGGGGTTATTAATCTGTGGTTAGTTATGGGGGGGGTGGGATAGGGTTAGTGGGGTTGTTAATTTTTTTGAGGTGATCGGTGTACCTGTATGTATTTGTTGATGAGTGTGGATTTATTTTTTAATAATGAAAAATAATTTTGCCAATAAAAATATATATTTTTAAATACATGTAACACTTAAGATGGAAAGCCATTTTTATACTGAATCTTAAAAGTATTTCCTCTCCTATGTCTGAGAAGTGATTTTATTGCTCGTAGCCGCTTTCTCATGACAATTAAAGTTTATATTGTTTCCATGTCCTCGGCTAAAAGATGGCGCACGTGATTCAGTCTGGGAAATTGTTAAGAACAATACTACTAACTTCTGACCATTTTGGTTTTTGAATGCCAGCAAGTGTAAATTGTACACTCAGAAGAAAATTTCTGTCATGATGATTTTTCAGCATTTCATTTATTTTCCTTTCAAATCAATTGTGAACTACTTGGCTGATGTTTTAATATTTCTGCATTTTCTTCTATGGCTGCAGGTTTTTAAAAAAGTGTAAATACCCACAAAAATCTATTTCAGCGAGGCAACCATCAAAGTCACCTTTCTCCTGTTGAAACATTGGATTATGGTTCACCTTAGCTGCTTTCAGAATTTTGTTAAAATTCTGTTTATGTTCTGATAAGAATTCTTGATATTCTTTTTAATTATCTCTCACAGTTCTCTGCACTCTTTCTATTTTGCGTTTTCTCATTCAGTTGGGGTTTTGTCTAATTCTGAACGAGTCTGAACTTTTTCATTGTGGAGTTTCACTTTCTGCTCCAAAACTTTAATGTGTTCCCGTAATTCCACTGCATCAGCTGCAACTACAAACAAGACGTTTTGTTTCACAGAGCTGTCTTTCTCCGGTTTCCATCAGTCAGGAGCACTGCTGCTGTATTTTGTTTTGACATCTGTGGCTGACGACCTGCAAACAAGTTCAAAGCAGACAGATTCAGTTTGTTTGCATTTTACTTTAGCTCTTTGCTGCCAGTCAGAGGTTTCAACGGTTCTTTACTCTCAAAAGTCCAAGCTTTTGATTTTCTGGGCAGATTTTTAGTTAAAACAGTAGCTTTTACAGCAGTACTACAAATGGTCCCTGATTCTTTGATGACATTGTCAATTTCAGTAGACTTGCCTCCCATCCCAGGAGATGGTAACACCTTGTCCACCAAGAGGTAATTCCCTAATATGAAATCAACATAATTCATAGGCAATTTTGACATCACACCGACAATAATAGACCCATTGATAAAATCAGTTTATATTCACTCTACACATAGAATAGGCAAACAAGTTCCATCAATACCCTAATCAATACATGTCTATTTAAGGAACTCTCTGAGAAAAAGTTCACTATATCTTTTGCTCACATCAAGCTTTGAGCATATCTTGTATCTATTTTTGAGTCTTATAGCAGACAAAACTGGAGTTACTTCACCGTCAAATATAAAACTCCCACAATTTCTTACATGCCAATTTACACTCACTGGAAATGGAATCAGTTTTTAATCGGTTCCACCCTGCCATGGTCATCACGACTGTATTCGTTCTCGGGTGGGAGGATACAGAGAAGGAGGACGTTGCGGCATCAAGCCCTATAGCCATTCCTGGGCATGAATCTGTTTGCATCATCGGAGGGGGGGGGGGGGGGGGGGGGGGGGTGATCTTGTTCTGAGACCTCACTGACACAAATCCTGCTTAAGGTCTCTCTTGAGATTTTGTGACCATTACGGGATTTGCGCCTGTGGTCAACAGGGCCGTTAGATCGCAGCCATTTATCTTTCCAGCTCCTGTGTGGGTTTGAAAACAAAACAACGTCCACCAAGGGCATCAAAGGTCAGAGGGCAGACCCTGTTTAGAGAATGGATGTGTAGTCACTGAATCCTGAAGGAGACCATAGGGCCTTCGAATGAGCACTCTACTCATGCCCACTCCCTGGAAACTAAGGGGCAATTTAGCATGGCAAATCCACCTAACCTGCACATGGGAGGAAACCTGAGTACCCAGGGGAAACCCACACTAAATGCGAAAAACGTACAAATCCACTTGGACAGCGAACCCAAGGCCGGAATTGAATCCGGGTCCTGGGTGATGTGAGGCAGCAGTGTTAGCCATTGTGCCGCCATGCCGTGAGCATGCTGTCAGCTGCAAGACAGGAGCCAGACTTTAGCAGAAACTGAGGAGCACCAGAGCTTTCCTCACACCGAATTATCATTACTCTCCTGCCTCAATGGTGACCCAATGACAGTGCCAACACAGGCCATCATCATGGAATGATCCTCGAGGGGCGAACAGGGTGGTCAGATGAGGGGCAGTGTAATGGGGAGGGGAATGGGGGGGGGGAAGGGAAGGATTGAGGGAGTAGATAATAGGGGACGGGAGGAAAATGGAAGGGGGAGGCAGGAGAGTTGGGGGAGAGAGAGAGGGATTGAGGGAAATGGCAGTGAGGGGTTGTTGAGCTGACGGACACAGCCTCGCCGAATGAATCTGGAGATGATAAGGGTATCACTAGTGCTCCTGGCATGTCGGACCCTTGCCGCCGGCTGTCCTTCATCCTCCTTCTCCTCCTTGGGCTCATACCCCAGCCCCTCGTGGACCGCTTCATCCTCCTCAGATGATGCCGCATATCGCACCTCCTGCTCCACCTCCTCCAGCATGTTTCCCCGCTGCTGTGGCAGATTGTGGAGGACACCTTCAACCACAATAAAGTGGGAGAACCTCTAGGGAGGGGTGTACTGCAAGGCAGTACATGGGTCTCTTTGTATCGGATCTGCCCTCGGTCTCAGGCCTCCACACCGGCTTCATGAGCCATAGTCTCAGCGGGTACGCTTTGTCCCCCACGGGCCAACCCGTCATCTTGGGGTGGTCCTTGAAAAGAATAGGAATATCTGAGTCCCCCAGGATGTAGCTGTCTTGCACATGCATGATTCGGAGGCAGTGGTCACATACAATCAGAACATTCATGCAATGGAACCTCTTCCCATTAATATAATAATTATATTAATATAAATTATTATTATGTTTAATTGATCATGATATATCCAATAAAGCTTGTGTTTGTTAAACGAAACGTGAAATATTGTGGCACAGTTCAGTCGGTTAATGAGTGGGTGTTCGGATTTCCTTATAAATTTGTTTATGACACCTACTTGAATCACATGCATTGTCCCAATCTTTATTTCACTCTCTGTGATGATTAAAAAATGGAAGGATAATTGGTACATTTTACGTTTTGGCTTGTTGTCAGGGTAGCATGGTGGTTAGCATAAATGCTTCACAGCTCCAGGGTCCCAGGTTCGATTCCCGGCTGGGTCACTGTCTGTGTGGAGTCTGCACGTCCTCCCCCTGTGTGCGTGGGTTTCCTCCGGGTGCTCCGGTTTCCTCCCACAGTCCAAAGATGTGCGGGTTAGGTGGATTGGCCATGCTAAATTGCCCGTAGTGTCCTAATAAAAGTAAGGTTAAGGGGGGGGGGGGGGGGTTGTTGGGTTATGGGTATAGGGTGGATACGTGGGTTTGAGTAGGGTGATCATGGCTCGGCACAACATTGAGGGCCGAAGGGCCTGTTCTGTGCTGTACTGTTCTATGTTCTATGTAACTCTTTAACGTGATTTAAGTAAATAATTCCTTCACTGAGGGAAGCCATTTTTGTTTATTTCTTTTTTTTTCAAATATTTTTATTCTCCTTTTTCACATTTTCATCATATTTACAACAAATAATTAATAATAACAACAAATACAATGGCAATCCCCAGGCAACAATCCCCTCAACCCATCCACCCTCAAATAGCTCCCAACATTTTGAATACAAAACACCAATGAAAAAGAATCATCATTAACTTGTACATTCCAAATCCACCCAACCCGCAACTTCCCCCCTGATGCCATCCAATTCGTGAAAAGGCATGATGAACAAGGCCCATGAGTTGTAGAATCTTTCCATACCCCTCTCAACTCGAACTTTACTTTCTCGAGTGTTAAGAACTCTAGCAGATCCCCCCGCTATGCCAAGGCACAAGGCGGAGAAGCTGACCTCTGCCCCAACAGAATCCGCCTTCGCGCAATCAGCAAGGTGAAGGCTAAGATATCTGCCTCCACACCCATTTCCAACCCCAGCCGATCTGACACCCCGAATATGGCTTCTAGGGGAAGTGATTCGAGTCTCACATGCACCATCCTTGAGATTGCCCGAAAGACCTTCCTACAGTATCCCTCCAGTTTTGAGCAGGACCAAACATTTGAACGTGATTTGTGCCCCCCCCCCCCCCCCCCCACAGCTTTCACAAACAACCTCCATCCCCTCAAAAAGTCAGCTCATCCTCGCCCTTGTGAGGTGTGCCCTATAAACCACCTTCAATTGTTTCAGCCCCAACCTCACACATGAAGTTGAGGCATTGATCCACTGAAGCACCCAACACCACAACCCCTCCTCTGTGCCCTCCCCTAACTCTTCCTCCCACTTTGCCTACTCCCATCCAGTGATACCTTATCTTCTCCCAGAATAACCCCATAAATCGCCAACACTGCCCCTTTCTCCAATCACCTCACCAGTAATATCTCTTCCAACAGTAATAGAATGCTTTCACCTGTTTGACGTCATGACTGTTTCTGTACACAGAAGATCGCATTGAGCTGATATCACAATGAAATTAATGTTGGGAAAGGTGCAATCCGCGTCACAGAAATTGCTAGATCTTTCTGAGTTGCTTTCTTCCAAGATACAGTAAGAAGTCTTACAACACCAGGTTAAAGTCCAACAGGTTTATTTGGAATCACTAGCTTTCGGAACGCAGCTCTTCATCAGGTGAGTCACTAGTGCAATTTTACTTTCAGTCTCTGTGATGCACGATCAATAACTCTCGAAGCGAGATTGGAGTACAATTGAAGGCTTTATTGGACTAGATGTTTCCCCCAGCAGCACAGGTACAGAATGCAGCAGCTGGGGAGACACAGACTCTTATACTCCGCCTTACTGGGCGGAACCAGCAGGCAGGCTTCACCAATGATCTTGCTGTCTCAGGTACCTCCCACACCAATGGTCTTACAGCCTCAACCTAGGTACCGTAATACCCCTAATACCGACTACCACACTCTGCAAATGCTATCTTAGAGCTTTTACACTTCTCGGTATCCTGCGCAGAATGGGCGTCCAATGTGATCATTTCATCACTCCCACGAAACAAACTTACATCAGCGTTTCATTATCGTCCTCGTCTAATAATAATAATAATCTTTATTATTGTCACAAGTAGGCTTAAATTAACACCTCAATTAAGTTGCTGTGAAAATCCCCGAGTCGTCACATTCCAGCCCCTATTCAGGTATGCTGAGGGAGAATTCAGAATATCCAATTCACCTAACAAGCACATCTTTCGTTACTTGTGGGAGGAAACTGGAGGACCCAGAGGAAACCCACGCAGACACAGGGAGAACGTGCAGAGTCCGCACAGACAGTGACCCAAGCAGGAATCGAACCTGGGGCCCAGGCACTGTGAAGCAACAGTGCTAACCACTGCACTACCGTGCCGCCTATCTGGCTCACCCTCTGAGCTTTCACTTTCATCATTGTATTCATCGTCATAGTCCTTATCATCATCGTCTTCCGTGAAGTATTGTGGAATTAATGCGTTCATGCAGGAATTGACGTTTTTCAAATCAGCAGCAAGTCTTGCTGCAGAACTTCCATCTAATACTCCATGCTCTGAGACCTCAGGAGGAGTGAGGAAGTTGAAAGGGGAGTCGTTTAGTACAGTTTTCATGGCTGCTTTACGAGTAGGCCTACCCTTATGCAACTGCTTCATTCTAATGGTTTTCATTGTGACATTTTTTCCTTTCTTCTAGTCAATGTGGCGGCCTGTGCACTCCATGATTGTAAATACGAAGAAGCCTGACCCATCAGGCCACAACTCCATCTGGTTGTTTTTGCGAGCACTTCATTTGTGAAGTACTCATGAGAACTCCAGAGTGAAGCTCATGGTCTGTCTGGGATCGGAAAAGTTTATGGCAACGTTTTGTAGATGCTGCAGGATGGGCTTATCATGCTCCCATATCATATGGTTGAGCATATCCTCATTTTCAAACACCACTAACCAGAACTCTGCAATGTTTTTTGGATCTTCCATCTCTGTCTCTGGTTGATCTTCCTCCACTTTCATTATCGCTCGTGTCTCATTGGACAATTGCGCCACTGTATCGAATTATGAGTTGCTGTAATCTTTTGTCGCCTCACTAACTGGGACGTTTAGCTGCTCCACTAGATTCAGGGCCTAACACGCATCCACTCCTAGGATGGACTCACGTTTCGTTTCCACAACGGAAACTGGTAAGATGCGTCTTCTGTTGTGTACCCATGATTTGAGTTCACATTCCCCCCAGCTCATTCTGCTCACTCGGCTAAATCGCTGGCTTTTAAAACAGACCAAGCAGGCCAGCAGCACGGTTTGATTCCCGTACCAGCCTCCCCGGACAGGCGCCGGAATGTGGCGACTAGGGGCTTTTCACAGTAACTTCATTGAAGCCTACTCGTGACAATAAGCGATTTTCATTTCATTTCATTCCCCCTATAGTCTATCAGCAGTCTTGGTTGTTTTACAACTTTCGGAACTTGCAGCCTTCACAAATCGCACAGACTTGGGCGGTTTGCCCTCGCTCCTGTCTTCAGCTTGTATTTTATCAGTGTGTTGTTTAGCATCACTGGAATGGTTCATCTGTTTTTTGGTGGCGCGTGGCACAGTGGTTAGCACTGGTACTGTGGCACTGGGGACCTAGGTTCGAATCCCGGCCCTGGGTCACTGTCCGTGTGGAGTTTGCACATTCTCCCCGTGTCTGCGTGGGTTTCATCCCCACAACCAAAGATGTGCAGATTAGGTGGATTGGCCACGCTAAATTCCTCCATAATTAGAAAAAAAAATAGTTGGGTACACTAAATTTTTTTTTAATGGTTCATCTGTTTTTGACGGTGTCAGCTTGATTATCATTGTTGTTCCAACTGGTCATTAAGACTTCTCCCTCTTTTATATTTGGACTCATCATGTCCTTGGTTGAAATCTGATCAACAAAAAATTATTCATTAAGGGACATCTCATCAATATATTGATTGACCCCGTTTGGCCCTGTGTAGGATGCGAAAAACATTATTTTGCAAAATGATTTATAGGGTCACACCTGGAGCATATTTTCCGTATGCTGGACATTGCCATGGGCCATGTCAGTTGCCACATTTCTGGCATAAGATCGTGGCTCCTGTTGGCTGCTTGAAATGGCCGCCCGCAATTAGACCACATTTCTCATTGAACTGCGTCATGGTGTAGCCATCTGGGATGGCCACTTCCAGAATACAAAATGGATGTTTGCAAAGACTATAGGGAAATATGGACAATGCTAAGAGAGAGCAGGCAGACA
Source organism: Scyliorhinus canicula (assembly GCF_902713615.1). Lineage (NCBI taxonomy): Eukaryota > Metazoa > Chordata > Chondrichthyes > Carcharhiniformes > Scyliorhinidae > Scyliorhinus > Scyliorhinus canicula. The sequence goes on along the minus strand of NC_052147.1, from coordinate 43,071,015 downwards.
CAGAGCCTGAATGCGTATTGAGAAGGCAACTCCCAGACGAGACTGAAACTGTAAGGCAATTAGCATATTGATGGCCCATCTCCGGGAACAAAGGGATGACATTCAAGTAACCGATACTATACCAGACATCCCAGCGCCAGAAAGACACAAATAAAGCAAGGCCAACTGCCACCAAAGACAGGCCCAGCCATCAGGGCACTCACCCCTTTATTGGTCAAGATCAACACGAGTGATCAAGATACGGCCCAATTGATTGGGGCCAAGTTCAAGGCCCGCCGAAAAGCATGTGAAGCCCCTTTGGGTATAAGAAGCCCCCGAGAGAGAATCGCTCTCTTGGACTCGGCTTTCGAAGCGGAGAGACCCGTCCACCAGCTGCATCAGAAGCAAGTAAGTCCAGGGTCAACGCTCGCCATCAGATGAACGACCTTAGCTGTTCTCCTGTATACCTTCGCACCCAACAGCCTCAGATCCGAACAACGGCCATTGTTCCTCTGACTGAGTAGGCACCCGAAGTTAAGTATAGGCGTTAGCGTTTGTGATAGTTCAGTTTATGGTATTTTGTGCATGAGTAGATATTACTGTGTGTGTAAATAAATAGTATTGACTTTCAACTAACTAACTGGTGCATTGGTTCTTTGATCAGTATTCGGGTTTAAACCTTGTGGCGGTATCGAAAGATACCTGACGACTCTAGAGCAAACATAATTAGGATTAAGGAAGGCGACCATATTGACCGCTGTATTTACAACCAGATAAATATAGCAACATTTACTGGCGGCTCCACCGGGACTCGACCTAGAAGTGGCCTAGTCACTCCGAGAGAACCCAAAATTTGAATTAGAATCCAATTGGAAACAGAAAAACCACAAGTGTAAGACCAATACTGATCAAACCATCAAGATTCGGAAGTGTGTTACTTGCATGCGTACGAACAGGGATATAAGGTAAACCTGAGTGATTTTGTTGCGTACAACTGTCGGGAATTAGCGTAAGCCGTACCCATGTTTACATCACCACTTTATCACCCCCTGTTCCAAATTCAGTGGACCCCAGAGATAGAGAGAAAAATAGCAATGAAGGCAATGGAACGCCTTATGAACCCCTAGGAATTCGATGTCGCAGAAACCAGTAGATTAGGACAGTGTCCCGTATGGGAAGAGGAAATCAGAAAATACCTCAAAGGGAAAGGATGGCCCCTTTGGAGCAAATTCTGTGCGAATGATGAAACAGGTCCCGGAAGTATAGGGCATACTTGGTGGGAGAACCTGTCAGAGATTCACAAGAAGAGCTTAGGGAAAGGTCGCAAGCCGATGGCAAGCGTGTCCTGCTTGGCACAATTGCGAGTCACAGAGGAGGTCGTGAGGACGCTCCACAGAGAGATTGAAGAGAGGGACAGGAATAGTGAAGGAGATGTGAGTGAATATGAGAGAGAGAACAGGGAACTGAGAGAGCAGTTAGCGGCGAGGGACAAAGAGATGGCTGATGCCAAGCGAGCACAGCAATCTTGTCTCGCCCATTTGAGTAGTTTTCAGACCCAATATGATAAGGCTTACCAAGACACGCAATGCGCGGTCCTGGTAAGTCAGGAAACCTAACGACATGTTGAGCAGTTGCAAAAGCAGTGCAACGATTTAAAAGCAGCCCTACGAGCACTCCACACTTCCACGATGGAACAAAGGCAGAGCTCGGTAGACCACGCAAAGTGCCGGAAGCAAATTGCAGAACTGCAATCTCTGCTTTCTGTTCAGAATGGGTTCCAGAGCACGTTTGGACCCCAGTTAGACCAAGAAAACGGCCCCGACTGGCAGGAGTTAAGTGAGACTGCCTATAGATATGTACATGACACCTGTACACAGGAAAAACCTCAAAACCGAAAAGCACCCCAACCCCCGACTGCACAGGCAGAACACACCCCTATGAAACCTGTAACCACACAGCGCAGGGCTACAACAGACGGAGACCCAGATTTTCTGTACACGACCCCATTAACCGTCACTCAATTAAGGGACGCATGTGAAAAGATTACACCGTTCCTACCCACATCGGACCCCCACCAGTTCTTTGCAAGAGTAAAACAGCAGGCGACCATGTACGGCCTGGATGAGAAGGAGCAAGTGAAGCTCACAGTTTTCAGCCTGGACCCTTCAGTCGTAGCAGCCCTTCCAGACCCACAAAATGTAGGAGGAGGCACACTCCAAGAAATGCACACAGTGATCTTGGACGCGATCGGCTATAACAAAGGAGACCCCGTAGAAGGCCTAAACAAGTGCAGGCAAAAGAAGACAGAGCACCCCACAGCGTTTGCTGGACGCTTGTGGATACATTTTACTGTGGTGTTCAGAGAGTTAGCACACGCCCATTTGTCCCCAGATAATATGGCCAAATGGACCCGCATCCTGGTCCCTCTTGCAACAGAGGCAGGACAGACAGCTTGCGCAAATTACGACCCCTCAGACGAGGCCCACAACGAGAAATGGGTTTTGAAAAGATTGTCCCGCGCTTGGGAACAGTCCATGCAGGGAAAATCAGCGTACGGTAGAGCAAAAGAAGAGCAGGCAGACATGCATCCAGTTAGGACGCACCAGAACCCCGCATGGGTAAATGAGGGCAGGAACGGCCCACAGCAGACCAAATCCCAGGAGTGTTATAATTGCGGTCAATTAGGACACTTCGCACGGGAATGTCAAGCCCCCCAGAAGCAGCAGAGAAACCAGCAGACAGACACCCTGAATAGGAATAGGGCAAAGCCAATTCACAGTGTTAGCGCCCGTTCTGATACCCCAGATATGAACGGCACCGATTGATGGTGTTTGGTCTCCCCAACTTGGGTCTGCGACACCCTTTGGGACAAATCTGGTAGACCGGCAGTGGTAGGCAGAGTCCGGGGACACCCCGTGGAATTTCTTTGGGACACAGGAGGGTCCCGCACCACAGCAAATTCCTGCACAATGTTTCAGCGAGACACATGGCCCACCACGGACACCATTACTCTCAGCGATTTTACAGGGCACTTACAGCAGGGACACATCACAGCCCCTGTCGCCAGTCAAATAGGGAACATTAAAACTAATCGCCCCGTAGTTCTGATCGGCCTACCCTAGACAGCCGAACACATTTTAGGAATTGATTTTATGAGCTCCCACAAACTATCATTCGATCCGGTAAATAGATGTGTGTGGAAAATGGCAAAGGCACCACGAGGCCCCGCCATGCTCACAGTTGGGGATTATGAAAATAGGATCAGCGCAGTATGAGACTTCTGGTTTGACCCTCGAGCCATTAGTCAGGACAAACAAGTTAGGGAAGTCCTGCAGTGACACAAAGCAGCATTTACACAGCACAAGCACAACTGTGGCAAGATCACTTGCTTGGTAAATATTACAGGTCCCGACCCCAAAAGCAGTACGGTTTTCCCAAAGAAGCAGAGGGAGAAATCTCAAAAGTTATTAAGAGTCTGCTTGATCAAGGCACACTCCGATCAGTAGCCTCCACGAACAATGCCCCAATTTGGCCCGTCAAGAAACCCAATGGATCGTGGCGACTGACCATTGATTATCGGGCACTAAACAAAGTAACCAGAGAAGCAGCCCCCACCGTAGCCACGGGTCCCGGGACCATGCTCAAACCGGGACTACAGTTTTGGACATTAGCAACGGCTTTTGGTCCATTCCATTGGATAAAGCATGCCAATACAAATTTGCATTCACATTCCAGGGACAGAAATATACGTGGACGTGCCTTCCACAATGCTTCCACAACTCCCCCTCCATTTTCCACTGACAGCTGGCAAATGATTTAGCAAAATTTTCCCGACCCGATTGTCTGGTCCAATATGTAGGTGACTTGCTTCTGCAGACGGACACAAAGAACAAGCACATTTTGCTTCTTGAAGAACTATTAGGACTCCTACAACAAATTGGATGTAAAGTAAACCCCAAGAAGGCCCAGATTTTACAGGAAAGGGTGATTTACTTAGGTACAGTAATCACGCATGGTAAACGCGAGATCAAGCAAAAAAGAATCGCCTCGATCGTCAAATTACCCCAGCCCCATAATGTCGCAGCCCTCCAGTTATTTCTAGGACTGGTTGGCTACTGTAGAAACCACATTGACGGTTTCGCCACAAAGGCAGCGCCCCTATCCGACCTTCTCAAGAAGCAAGCACCTTGGTAATGGCTTCCACAGCACACAGATGCCGTGGATGCATTAGAAAGGGCCCTCAGCACAGCCCCCGCATTACAGGTCACAGATCGACTCTCCCCGTATGCAATTGAAGTTGCAAGCACCGACCAAACCCTTTCGGCCATGCTCCTCCAAGAACGACATGATCAATTAGGCCCCGTGGCATACGCCTCACGTGTGTTAGATCAGTCGAACAAGGATTTTCTGCCGCAAAAGGCACCTGCTTGCAGTTTTTTGGGCAGTACAATATTTCGCCTACATTACAGGACTCAACCCCATCACCATTCTAACTGAACACACCCCAACACAACTTCTCCTGGATGGTAGACTTAAGGATGGCACAGTCAACCAAATCCATGCAGTCCGTTGGACCATTCGCTTACAGGGACGGGACATAACAGTTAAGAGGACAAAGACCCACACCTTCCTCGCTGATAATTTACTGTATGCAGGCACCCACACAAATATGAAATCATCTCCACTAAACACAATACAGGACCCTTTATACCTCAGTCAGCTCCCCCGAAACCAGGTACTTCACCCCAGAGACCCCAGCCCACAGACACATGCGCACCCCTTATGTGGATGGCTCCTCCACAGTTTTAAACAGGAAAAGGATTACCGGTTGCGGCATCTATGTAGAGGACGCGCAGGGACACGCCTCAGAAGAGATTCCGTTAAAATTGCCCGGGCATTTAGGCTCGCAGGCAGAACTGGTAGCAATAGCGTACATTGTAGACCACCCTGACTCGTTCCCAACCCTAGCCGACATATATTCTGACAGTTTATATGTCTGCAACAGTTTAACTGAATTTCTACCCCTGTGGGAATCGAGAGGATTTGTTTCCGCAGACGGAAAACCCCCACCCTCAGCCCCATTAGTCCGGCATATCCGAGAGACAGCTAAAGATAGGAAATATGGCATTATTAATGTTCTCAGCCATAATCGTTTCCCCCCCCCCCCCCCCCCCCAACCCCCGGTAACGTTAAGGCAGAGCCCTAGCAATGGCAGGTTCCAGATACGGTCACTTTTAGAACCCCCCCCCCAGAGCGCCCCAGTACACGCGGTTCAGGTCTCACAGACCAACATTCAAGATCTAGCGAAGGCCCAAAAGGAAGATGAGAAGCTCAGGGAAGTTTTAAAAGGCAACTTCCCAGCCCCTTATGATAAGTTTAAAAACGCATTAACCACACATGACGGTGTGATTTTAAAAGACGGAATTTATGTAGTCCCCAGCCACGACAGGAATCAGATTATTTGTCAGTTTCATGGCAACCATGGACACCCAGGGCATTGAACCCACCCTAGCCCACCTCAGACCTCTCTGCTGGTGGCCTGATTTAAAGATTGATGTGACTCATTACATTGAGAATTGCTTGATCTGTGCCCAGAACAATCGGACAGATACGCAAGAAAAGGTCAGCTTAGTCACACCCGCCCCGTTAATTACCCCTGCATGAATTTGAAAATTGATTATATATGACCCCTACACCCCTGCAGGGATGGTTTCAAGTATGCGTTGGTGGTCATCGACACCTTCACAAAATGGGTGGAAACTTTTCCATCCAGAACAAACACAGCCAAAACGACAGCTAAAATCCTCACACAGCACATCTTTACAAGATGGGGACTTCCCCGCAGTATAGAGTCCGATCAAGGCTCCCATTTTACAGGACGTGTAACGAAAAATGTCCTTACAATTTTCGGAATAAAACAAAAGTTCCATATCGCATACCACGCCCAATCAAGCAGCATAGTAGAAAGGATGAACAGAACTTTGAAAGCGACCCTCAGAAAAATGGTGCAACAGCACAATAGCACCTGGGACACAGTTCTCCGCTTTGCATTAATGTTCATTCTAAACACGGTATCCACGTCCACAGGATACACCCCCCCACACCATCATGACCGGACGGCCCATGAAATGGACAGTATTTACTAGGACTGGCAGTCACCGCCCTCACGCATGAGAAAGCTGTACAACAGATTATAGAAAATGTAAAGGCAGACCAGCTTGCAGCAGCTGTCAGACTTGGGACCCGCAAGAAGCAAAGCAAAGTTTGCTTCGATACGATGGTACACGCCACGGGATTTGTGGTAGGGCAGCAAGTCATGCTCGCCCTATACAACCCCAGTTCGTTCCTCTCCCCCAAATTTGCCGGACCGTACTCCATCTCTGACAAAGTCAGCCCCTCTGTATACAAAATCACAAATCCCAATGGCAAGTCTGCGTGGTTCCACATAAACCAGTTTAAGGCTTATGGCTTGCAGAACAACCACTCACACCACATCTCGCTTGCAGCAGCACGCCCACGAACGATCTTTCCCTACCCTCCCTCAACCTGTCCAGCCCATCCTCAGACATAACTTCGACTCCACCCCCAAAGGCGTGACTCTGCCTCTCCCCTCCTCCAACCGACAGCGATAGTGATAGCGATAGCGACAGCCCCAGCACACCACGCTACGATTACACCCCTGCACCAGGCCCCACTCCCAGCGACTCCGAACATGATTCCAGCGACCCCTTCGAGATAACGTATCTTAAAGCCCCTGATCCAGACCCACTGCCCGACGATTATGGAATGACCGCTAGCAGCTCCAACCTCGATACAAAATACTCGCACCGAGACAGTTTGTTCAGACTCATCCGGAATGATGAGATGAACCCCAATTCACCCCAAGCCGCTTTAGCACGATTACTCCAGTCAAGAGTATGGCAACCGGGAGAAGATGATGACTTAGAGTCTGACTCTCTCCAAACGAATCCCTTTGCGACTCTGTTTGGTATAGAGCAAAAATATTTACCACATGATGGTAAAAAAGGAACTGATGGAGATTTACGGTGTCCTTTCTGATGGAACCTGCATGATTTTGTTGTTGGTTGGTGGTTTTTTAAAATGTTTGTTCCTGTAAATGTTGAATGTTGTTTGTTCACTTAATGTTTTCATGGCCCCACGCCACCACTCCTTTAACGCCCACTGGCAGTTAAAGGAACAATTTTGTCCGTAGATAACCGTTCATAGCTGCTCTTCTGCTTCGAAGGCTGGAGATAGCATACCTGCAACCACCACGACGACCACACTCTTACCCGTTCTCGTCAGGTCACCCTGGCAGTGGAGTAACGGCACTGGTCCCTGTCCTGCCTGAGGACCCCCTGGTCAGCTACGCTCGGGTAGAGCACATACGGCACTGATCACCGTCCTACCCGGGGATTCCACCCATTCTTACCCACACGCACCCCATTTTGGTACTTTTAGTTCAAAACTCTTATGTTTGTTTATGGCGACCCTTAGGTTGCTTCCAAATGCTATTTATATCCTTGAATACTGGGATGGTAGATCGCAGGCTGCGAGACGGCTGGCACTGTGTCGGTTTTTCTCGGATGCCTTGTCCCAAAGATTTGTTTTTTTGTTAAATGAGGGAGTCACAGATGGTGACCAATTATAACGGATAATTGGCAATAAAAGGACAGACAGACAGACTTACGAGATCTTAAACAAGATAAAAACAGAAATTATGCTTGTGTCCATAGAACTCCGGAACCACAGAAGCCTCAAGAGGAAGAAAGAAAGAAGAAAAGATAAAGACAACCATCATGCTCTACAGTTGGATCTTAGCGGGATCCTTCCAGTTGCGTGCAGACGCTAACTCCTCTGACCCCCATCACGCAGGCCGTGAATGTTTCCCACCCCTGCCATACACCGTTCTCCGAAACAGTAACCGATACACCGACCTGGTATGACAAGTTCATAACGTGGTATTCCGTATCCTACATTGTGGAATCACTATTAGTACTTGCGATACTCTGCAGTGTCGTTCAGACCCGAAGACTGAGGAAATGGCGGAGGAAAGCCTCCCGCACTCCGATATACACATTCAGATCCCCTATTTTCGTACTTCAACAAACCCCCCAACCCCTTTACGTGAATTAAAGTGCATCCGGTTTTTTTTGTGCGTTTGTCTGTTCTAATAAAAGAAATGTAAAACTCTGTTCTTGACTGCCAAGCCAAAGAGACCTGTGTTGCTGCTATTGTACAGTTTAAAATGTTGTAAATTCTTTTGATTGTTTGAGTAAGGATAGTTTAGTTAAGGATAGTTTGAGGTTCCAATTTTTTTTATTTTGTAATGCATGCCTGAATGTCACAGCGCCCCGTAGAATTTTATAATGGTGAATGTACATAAAGTAATTTAGGTTAAAGTTTCAATTCATAGGGCAGAGTAGTGTAGGGCCTGTCCTTGCTTATGGGTGCCTGACTTAGGAGGTGAACGAAGAAGATACAGTAATTTGATCCTTCACGCTTCGTGTTGAAGATCACAAGGAGGGAGTGTAGCCATCTGGGATGGCCACTTCCAGAATACAAAACGGATGTTTGCATAGACTATAGGGAACTATGGACAATGCTAAGAAAGCAGGCAGGCACAGAGCCTGTATGCGTATTGGAACCACAGCCCCCAGACGAGACTGAAACTGTAAGGCAATTAGCATATTGATGGCCCATCTCCAGGAACAAAGGAATGACACTCAAGTAACCGATACTATAGCAGACATCCCGGCGCCAGAAAGACACAAACAAAGCAAGGCCAACGGCCACCAAAGACACACCCAGCCATCAGGGCACCCACCCCTTTATTGGTCAAGATCAATACAAGTGATCAAGATACAGCCCAATTGATTGGGGCCAAGTTCAAGGCCCGCCCAAAAGCGCGCGAAGCCCCTTTGGGTATAAGAAGCCCCCGAGAGAGAATTGCTCTCTTGGACTTGGCTCTCGAAGCGGAGAGACCCGTCCACCAGCTGCACCAGAAGCAAGTAAGTCCAAGGTCAACGCTCGCCATCAGACGGACGACCTTAGCTGTTCTCTGTATACCTTCGCACCCAACAGCCTAAGATCCAAACAACGGCCATTGTTCCTCTGACTGAGTGGGCACCCGAAGTTAAGTATAGGCGTTAGCGTTAGTGATAGTTCAGTTTATGGTATTTTGTGCATGAGTAGATATTACTGTGTGTGTAAATAAATAGTATTGACTTTGAATTAACTAACTGGTGCATTGGTTCTATGATCAGTATTCGGGTTTGAACCTTGTGGCGATATCGAAAGATACCAGGCGACTCTAGAGCAAACATAATTAGGATTAAGGAAGGCGACCATATTGACCGCTGTATTTATAACCAGATAAATATAGCAACAACGGTGCTGATGGCGCTGGCGTCTGCTTCCATGTTGGCGCCAAAATGTTTCAACGGGAGTTTACTTATTTGCTGTGCAGCCAACTCACTCGCATGGCAAATCTTAAGCACATTTTTCAATTTCAGTTCTTCCTGTAACATTCTTTTGCGGAGCTTATCATTCGATATGCCAAATGCTATTTGGTCGCGGATAATCCATGATTTTAGATTACTGAAGTTGCAGGACAGGGCCTTGAGCTTCAAGTCAGTTACAAAACTGTCGAAAGAGTCGCCTGGTTTCTGGGTACACGTACGAAAAATATATCTTTCAAATGTTTCATTTTTTTTCGGAGAGCAATACCGATCGAAGTACTTTATCATCTCATTGTAGATCTTGCTTTCCTCTTCGTTATCAAAAGCAAAGGTATTGTAGATTTCAGTTGCTGTGGACCTGCCACAGTGAGCAACAACACAACGCGTCTTTCGTCAGGCTGTGCCTGTAGGCCAAGGGCTGAGACATAGAGTTTAAACTCCTGTTTGAAAATGTGCCAGTTTTCGTGTATGTTACCTGAGGCTTGAAGCTGGTGGGATGCCTTTAAACCTTCCATCTCGAACTTCACTGTCGTTTGTTGCATCGAGTACCAATGGCCATAGTTCACCATAGTGAAAGAATCTTTTTTTTTGTTCTTCGGCCGGTTTTGCTTCGTCTTTTCTGCTGTTATCGTTAAACATTCACCACTCCTGGTACTATGTTGTGTTCTGTGACCTTGCTGTTGCAATGATGCACACATAACTGCTGCTGACTTAACTAGAATGATGGTTTTTGATCAACACGTGGAAAGAAAACAAACAGAATGCTATACAGACTAGATTACTATTTGAGTTCCGTGAACTCTCCTGGAACTACCCAATGTGCGACTGTCCTGTTGTACGCCTTACTACCAACTGGGGGGTCATCGGAGGTCACATGACCGATGTCTGACGCCACCAGCTGGTTAGAGGTTGCATTACTACCTATGTGCAATATTGTTCACAAGCATATCACCACACTAGGGAGAATCCAAAGGTCACTGTGCATGTGTGCTTTGTTTGGGATAAGCTCTGCTATTCCCCTGCAGTGGGGCTGCACTTTGGATGAGTGCCAGCACCTGGTAAGCCCTGATTGTGCTTGGCCACTCTTACCCCGCTGATGGGTCAGCTGGGGTCTTAGAGTTTCCAGAACGATGGCTTGGGTCGGCGCCCAAATGACCAGAGGCTCTTGTGAACATTTACAGGACACAGTGATCAGTCTGCAGAGTGAGCAGCCAGGTGCCTGCAACTTGTGACATTGTGAGAAATTACAGAAATGTAAGGGTTGATGTTATCTCCAAATCAACCACTAGAGGGAGCTAGATGCAGAACTATATAAAGCATCGATGCTAAGCCTTCTGGGAGAGTGTTGAGGAGAAGGTTTGAAAACAGACTGCAGGAAAGCTAGTGTGAGTGAGAGAAGATCCTAGTTATTGTATTAGTGTAGAGATTAGTGGTAGATGAGTGTTGATTGTATGTTTATTGTCAATTGTTTATTATGTAGAAATAAAAGTCAAATTCAATTTAGTAGTGTAAATAAATCTGTAGCTTTGTTTAATATAAAAGCTGGTTATGGTCTTTGTGAACACTACGCAAACCATCCTAGGATCTGAACCAGAAAAATCATCACATGCTATCAGGAGTATATTTTTTTTAAAAATCCAATATATCAGCTCTCCAAAATCATTCAAGAGTGGCCTGCACTACTCAACATTAATGGGTCTGAAATTCCATTTAAATTAGATACAGGTGCACACACAAATTTAATAACGGAAAAGGATTTAAGACAGGTGCACAATAAACCACAAATAAAGAAATCAACCTGTCAGTTGACTGACTGTAATGGGAATGCCATAGCCATGAGAGGTTCCTGCTGTCTCATTGTTCAGAATGGTGACATCAGCATGCCAATAAACTTAAAAATAGGAGAAAATGACAAATAATTTTGGGGTGGATGCTTGCAGCAAACTCAACTTGGTTCAAAGGATACACGCAACCAATAATTCAAATGTCATGCTTAAAGATGAAATTGAACAAATTTGGGGGAAATTTGACCATGTATTCTCGAGAATGGGCACCCTACCATTTACATACAGTATCAAACTGAAAAGGATGCCAAGCTTGTAATACATGTGCCAAGAAGAGTGCCAGCTCAATTGAGAGATGATCTCAAGTCTGAGCTTGACCGAATGCAACAGTCAGACATAATTTCCAAGTTTACTAAACCAACGGACTGGGTCAGTTCAGTGGTACAGGAACGCAAATCTAATGAAGAACTAAGAATATGCATAGATCCAAAAGACCTGAATAATAATATTAAGAGGGAACACTATCCCATACCCAAGAGGGAAGAGATCACATCAGAGATAACTAATGCCAAGTTTTTCACAAAATTAGATGCCTCTAAAGGATTTTGGCAACTAAGGCTTGACAATCAAAGCAGAAAGCTCTGTACCTTCAACACGCATTTTGGTAGATATTGTTTCAATGAGTTACCTTTCGGGAACATATCTGCATCTGAAATTTTTCATCGCCGATGGAAACCGTCATCGAAGGGATACCTGGTGTCAGAGTATATGTTGACGACGTAATCATCTGGTCTAATACTCCAGAGGAACACTGTGATAGGCTTAAGAAAGTGCTCAACAGAGTTCATCACTATGGAGTGAAACTAAATCATGACAAATGTCAATTTGGGATCCACAAATTGAAATTTTAGGCGGTATCATATCGCAGGAAGGAAGTCAACCGGATCATGACAAAGTCAATGCCATAGGTGAAATGCCAATACCAATTGACAAAAAAACAATTCTGAGAATGCTCGGTGTTAACTTTGGGCAAATTCCTTCCCAACCTATGCAATAGAACAATGGCTCTGCGCAATATCATCTAAAACAATGTGGACTTTCTATAAACACCTGAACACACTGCTGAGTGGCAAGGCATGAAAACAGCTCTGACCACAGCTCCAGTGTTAGTGTTTTACGACTCAACAAGGGAAACAAAAATTTGCACCGATGCCAGAAAACAGGGATAGGCACAGTCCTACTTCAAGAAGATGATCATGATCTGTGGAAACCTGAGCATATGTGTCTCCACCCAACCTTTTTTGGAAACTAAGGGCAATATATCATGGCCAATCCACCGAACCTGCACATCTTTGGATTGTGGGAGGAAACCGGAGCACCCGGAGGAAACCCACGCAGACTCAGGGAGAAAGTGCAAACTCTGCACAAACAGTGACCCAAGCCGGGAATCTAACCTGGGGCCCTGGAGCTGAGAAGCAACTGTGCTAACCACTATGCTACCGTGCTGCCCATTAGTTATCTTTCCACGTGTTTGTTAATAAATCATTTTACTAGTTAACGAACTAGATGTTCTATGTGCATCATTACTACAGCCACAACACAGAACATAATGGGCGCAATTCTCCGATGTCACGCTGGTTGGGAGAATAGCGGGCCGCGCCAGTTTTTTCACGTAACACCGGCCGACGCGCTCCCGCTATTCTCCGAAACGGCGAAATCTGTTCCATCGTGTTCCGCGCGCCAAAACCCGGAGAATCGCCCAATGCACCCAAAATGGCGATTCTCCGGAACCCCCGCTATTCTCCAGCCCGGATAGGCCGAAGTCCCGACGGCATGACCCCAGTTCACGCCGTCGCCGTCCACACCTGTTTTTTAAAGTCGTCAGCCAGTCGTGCTGGCTGACGCTGAGCAGTGAGGAGGTGAGCGGACCGTCCCGGAGTCTTCGAAAACTGGGGAAGGCATCCCCGAGAACGCAGCGGCCAGTGGGGGAGGGGGGGGTGGGGAGGGAGAGGGAGCGAGTAGTGGGGGCGAGGGAGTAGTGAGAGGGGGGGGGAGAGCGAGTAGTGGGGGGGGAGAGGGAGTAGTGGAGGGGGGGAGGGAGTAGTGGGGGGGAGAGGGAGTAGTGGAGGGGGAGAGGGAGTAGTGGAGGGGGGAGGGGAGTAGTGGAGGGGGAGAGGGAGTAGTGGAGGGGGGGAGGGAGTAGTGGAGGGGGGTGAGGGAGTAGTGGAGGGGAGAGGGAGTAGTGGGGGAGAGGGAGTAGTGGAGGGGGAGAGGGAGTAGTGGGGGGAGAGGGAGTAGTGGAGGGGGGAAAGAGGGAGTAGTGGAGGGGAGGGAGCAGTGGAGGGGGAGAGAGGGAGTAGCGGAGGGGGGAGAGGGAGTAGTGGGGGGGAGAGGGGGAGTAGTGGAGGGTGGGGGAGAGGGAGTCGTGGGGGGGAGAGAGGGAGTAGTGGAGGGGGAAGAGGGAGTAGTGGGAGGGAGAGGGAGTGAGCACAGTGGGTCGGTCACCCCCGGATGCAACATCTCAGCTGCCCTGCCATGGCAGGACGGTGATGAGGACACGGCCACTGGTTGCCCTGTGGCTGATGGGCACAGCCCACTGACGCACCGGTGAGGAGGACGTTGTTAACTGACCGTTGGACGCAGAAAGTGACCAGGGGTTAGGCTGGCCGCGTGTCAGCAGCGCGACCAGGCCACCGGGACACACAGGTATCCCGTGGCAGGCGGCTGCTGAGGTGTCGAATAACCTCCATCTAACATGTCGTTTCTCTGCCCCCCACCACCCTTCTGTTGGTGACCAGAATGTATTGTAACCGAACGGCGATGTTCAGCGCAGTGGTTGGGGCCGCTGCACTGCAGTTGGACATCCAGCAGCGTCCACAGCGACATCCCACAGTGGATGCAGGGGCAGCTGCAGCAGCAGAGGGAATGGCCGCGGAGTGGCTCGTCATCGCCGTACAGGCCGCAGGCACTCGTGGCCGGTATGTCCAGGGGGATGCCGAGGGGAACATTGACCCCCTGAACGCTGAGGAAGGCACAGGATGCGGGCACTGATGTCGAGCAGCATGGGGGGGGAGGAGGAGGAGGAGACACTGATGGTGGAGCCAGAGCGCCACAGGCGCCAATCGAGGCCGGGGGTGTACCGTGCCCGGATCTCTTTCGAGACACTGCCGGACATCACCAGCAGGAGGAGACTCCGGTTCAGCTGAGAGACGGTCGCACATATCTGCCACCTCGTGGCGCACCTCGCCCCACATGGAACGGGAGGAGGACACGCGATACCGGTTGCCGTCATGGTAATGGTGGCACTTAACCTCTATGCTACCGGTTCCTTCCAGTCTCCGAGTGGGGACCTATCCGGGATATCACAGGCATCGGTCCACAGGTGCATCCGGGACGTGACCGACGCCCTGTTCTCCATCGCGGACCGCTACATAACCTTTCCCAAGGACCGAGCAAATCAAGAAGCATGAGCCCTTGGATTTGCCAACGTGGCCGGGATACCGATGGTCCAGGGAGTGATTGATGGTGTTCACGTCCCCATGCGCCCGCCTGCAGGCAACAGGGAAGTGTTCACTAACAGGAAGGGGACATACTCCATGAACATCCAGGTGGTATGCGACCCCCCACATGAAGATCATGCCCGTATGCGCAAGGTTCCCAGGGAGTGTGCATGATGCGTACATTCTTGCGCAGTCGTGCATCCATGCTATGTTTGAGGGACGGCCCCCCCGGCTGAGGGGCTGGTTGCTGGGCGACAGGGGTTATCCACTGAGGTCTTGGCTGATGACGCCCATACGGAGGCCTCAGACCAACGCGGAGACCCTTTACAATGAGGCCCATGCAGCAACCAGGGGTGTGGTGGAGCGCTGCTTTGGTCTGCTGAAAATGAGATTCAGGTGCCTGGACCGCTCCGGAGGGGCCCTGCAGTACAAGCCTGAGAGGGTCGCTCGCATTGTTGTGGTATGCTGTGCAGAGGGGAGATGCCCTGGTGGAGTGGTCGGAGGGAGAAGCCACTGGCAGTGGTGCCAACACGGAGGAGGAGGAGGTGGAGGAGGTTGGTGGTGCGTCGGGCACAGCACACAGGCACAACCCGGGTGCTGGTAATGTCCAGGAGGCTGCACGACGGCACCGGCGAGGACAGCGGGCACGCAACGCGTTGGTGGCTGCAAGATTCACGCATCGCATGCGACAGCATCGCTGAACACTACCACCTGCATCGCCAGTCTTGCAGACGGACAGCACACAACTCCCAACCCCCCCCCCCCCCCCCCCCCCCCCCCCCCCCCCCCCGCACCCCCGCTTTGTGTACACTGCTCCACTTCGAGATCACCCTTACCACTGCGGCACAACGGTATGCCACGACATTGATGGCTGTGTCAACGGGTGTGATCAGTGCCATGTTGAATGATGACAGCCCGATCTGCGATGAGCTGTGAGCTCAGAATCATGGCAATCGCTGAACCATCCATCTCGGTGGTCGCTAAGTTCGTCAGAGACACTCCATCACATGCCCGCGTGGCGTAGCTGGCGTCGGAGTGCCGAGGACTACGGTGTCCGACTGCGGGAGGGGGGGAGGAAGGGACTGCGCACCCGGAACCCACGTATCACAGCTCGTCAACCCCAGCGACACTAAGTCACCATCACGATCCCCGTGGCAACGGAAAAATCACACAGTCTTACAAGTTAGGTGCAACAGTGAGTTTAATGGTGAATATTATGTACAGCATATTGGGCAGCACGGTAGCATGGTGGTTAGCATAAATGCTTCACAGCTCCAGGGTCCCAGGTTCGATTCCCGGCTGGGTCACTGTCTGTGCGGAGTCTGCACATCCTCCCCGTGTGTGCGTGGGTTTCCTCCGGGTGCTCCGGTTTCCTCCCATAGTCCAAAGATGTGCGGGTTAGGTGGATTGGCCATGCTAAATTGCCCATAGTGTCCTAAAAAGTAAGGTTAAGGGGGGAGGGTTGTTGGGTTACGGGTATAGGGTGGATACGTGGGTTTGAGTAGGGTGATCATGGCTCGGCACAACATCGAGGGCCGAAGGGCCTGTTCTGTGCTGTGCTGTACTGTTCTATGTTCTATGTAGATGCCCTAGCCCCTACAACTAAACTGTGCCCTTCACCCGTGCCAACTTACTCTGTGTCCCTCTTCATTGCCTTAACACTACACTACCACGGGGCAGCACGGTGGCGCAGTGGGTTAGCACTGCGGCCTCATGGCGCCGAGGTCCCAGGTTCGATCCCGGCTCTGGGTCACTGTCCGTGTGGAGTTTGCACATTCTCCCCGTGTTTGCGTGGGTTTAGCCCCCACAACCCAAAGATGTGCAGGATAGGTGGATTGGCCACTCTAAATTACCCCTTAATTGGAAAAAATTAATTGGGTACTCAAAATTTAAAAAAAAAAAAAAAAAAAAATTTTTTTAAAAAACACTACACTACCACTATGTCTAAGTGAATCCCCAGATGGTACAGCAGGAGTGGAGGTGGACTGCTGAGAATCACGCCTCGCGACATGTCTCCCCGTCGGCACCCGTTTCCTGGGGCGACCCGGCCTTGATGAGCCAGGCTGCTCCGCGGGCGTTTCGGATGACGTGGTGCCACCCTGCTCTGCCCGCTGCCCACCCGATGCACCAGGGATGGGAAGGGGGGAGGCCGAGCGTTCAGGGACGTCCCGTGATGGAGTTATTGGGACGGGCCCCGGAACCTCCTCCTCCCTCGGGGAGCCCGGTGGCCCCCGGGCCTCACTGTGGGACGGAGGTTCGAGCGGGGAGGTGCCCCGTCGCCCCACTGACACCTTGCGCTGCCAGTCCTGGAGGCATGCAACGGTATCGCAGTGCCGCAAGCTCTAGGTCCTCGTCCGTCAGAAATTCAGGAGTGTCCTGGTCCCAGTCATGTCCCAGCGCAGGGCGCACACGGACCATGTGCGGTTCAGCGTCAGGTGAGTCCGTTGACTGCGTCTGGGTCCACTGACCCCGTCCTGTCCTGTATCACGGCCCGACCTTCGGGCAACGCACAACCATGAAAGTCGTCACTGTCCGTCCTCTGTACGCCCCGCTCGAGAGTCCCGGATTTGGAGGATGGCACTCCTGGCCGACCTCCTGCCACCCTCTGGCGTGCGACCTTGGGTGCGGTGGTTGTCGTGGATGGTCGCCTGTGTGTGGCACCAGACAGCCCTGGACGTTCGTCAGCTGGCCCTAGGGAATAGAATGATACGGGGTTAGTTAGACACGCTCGGCCGGGCGTAGGATGGTCCAGTGGGCAGAGTGTGAGGGGACAGAGGATAGGGGGTCCAGTGGGTAGAGTGTGAGGGGACCGAGGGTGGGGGGGTCCAGTGGGTAGAGTGTGAGGGGACAGAGGATGGGGGGTCCAGTGGGTAGAGTGTGAGGGGACAGAGGATGGGCTTGGAGGGGGTTTGTCATGCAGGGTTGTCTCACTTGGTTCTGCACCTCCAACCTCACATTGCGCGACCTCCCGGGTGGCAGATCTCCCAGTGCCCTCTGCTTGAACACTGTCAGGGGGTGCATAACGGGTGAACCCCCTCCGGTTCTGTTGCATCTCGGCATCTCTCCAGGGGGTTGCAGCGCTCATGTGGGTCTGTGACAACTTTGTTAACCACCCTCCACTCACTCTCGCACCCTCCTCCCCCTCGTGCCCGCGGGGGGGGGGGGGGGGGGTGGAGAGGGGGGGTGATGAGGGACATGGGGGAGAGATGGTTGTGACCCGGGGGCACCCTCATGGCACTTACCCTGGCAGCCCTGGTGAGGTCATGGAGCTTCTTGCGGCATTGCTCCCCAGACCGAGGGGTCTGCCCCACAGCACTGACTGCCGTGCCCACCTCACGCCAGGCCCGTCGCATGACGCTGGAAGGGTGGCGATGCCCTCGTCTTGGGCAGAGGATGCCCCTGCGCTGCTCCACCTCATCGAGGAGGGTCTCCAGGCCCGTATCACGGAACCGCGGGGCGGCCCTCCGTGGCTCCGACATTTCCCTCCCTCCTTTCTGTGCGTGGATCGCGCCCTTTTACAACGCGGAGCGGCGTCATTCGGGCTTCGCGCACTGACAACGCGCTTTCGACGTCACGCCCCCCGTGTTCCTCGCGGCCCCGATGCTAGCCCATTACTGGGGCCAGAATCGATCGCGATTGGGGCCGTTTCCCGCCGTCGTTGAACTCAACCGAGTTCACGACGGCTTTCCCGATGCGGCGCGACATCGGAGAATCGCGCCCAACATGTTCCCATTGTCTCTCCTATTAGATTCTACTGGGTGTAGTTGCCTCCATGTCTGCAATAGAATAGGGAGATGGAGCAAAGGCTGCAGAGAGGACAAGCACTGCACAATGCCTTCCAACTTGAAGCTGAACTCTCCCAGGCTCCATTAGTGACAAGAGGTTATCTGCCAGGCCAACCAATGCACCCAGTATTTCAATGTGGATGCCCATTCCATCCTATTTCCATCCCAACCCACTTCTCAGTAAAACTCTCCCATTTGACAAAGAGTCATCCAGACTCAACACATTAGCTTCCTTCGCTCTCCACAGATGCTGTCAGACCTTTTGTTTTTGTTTCAGATTCCAGTATCTGCTGTAATTTGCTTTTATCTCTCATTACGATGTTTTGCTTTCAGACACCCAAAACTGCAACAGATCAAGCCACAGTTGCCCATAAAGAGGACAGAGAGCAACCAGACAATCACTTGATCTGACACTCGTAATCACCAGTTTAGATATTCCCCTGCACAAGTGGAAACATTAACTATTGGCCTTCAAACCTTGGAAGACCATGAAACAGTAATAGCTATTGTTTTAATGATATTCAGAGCAACATCTGGAATGGCTTTGAGGATAAATAGCACATTCTCTCAAAACTTAGAGGCTTTACTGTGCTTGCACATGCCTATTGTGCAGCAGATCCTGGAGCTCCAGTATTCAGATGGGATTGCTGTAGCTCACATTGGTGAAGTAGAGTTGACTTGAAAAAGCACCATGTCAGAGATCGCCAAATAATCCTATCCAGACACTTTCACAAATTAGAATTAGGATGAGAATGAGCCAGTAAGCACACCACAGCTTGTATCAGGTCCATCTCAGAATGCAGCAGTTAAAGAAAAGGACTACCTCCAGTCCATCAAGATGCTTGATATTTCTCAGAAGCCAATAACCTCCTCAATCCTTAGCCCCAAGATAGCATTTAGTGGTACAAAAGTCTGAGTTAGTGGGTTGTTTTTTGTAAATTTGGCATGGCTGGTGTTTTGATTTTGTGCCTTTTTGACAACCAAACATGAAGTGTCACCTTGAGCTCTCTGTATCATGTTAGTTTTGTGTTTTCCATAAAGCACTGCCTTCAAGGGAGTTTCTTTTTGAGAGAAGTGATTTAGACAAACAATGGTTCAAACCTTACTGAATGTGTCAAAAATAAATCTCTATCCCAGCTTTTGCTGCTGCAGCTATTGATTCAGCTGCTCCCTCTTCATTCATGGCCTTCATCTCCCTCCTCGGCCTTCATTTCATGGCCAGCATCCACTTCACTTCAGTCTCCTCCCCTGGCATCTCCAGCTCTGTGCCTTTGTGGAGAGCATGCTTGCAGAGCATACCACAATTCGTGATATAATACCGAGTGTACAGGAACATTGAAACACAAATAAGCCATTGGGCCCCTCCAGCCTGTTCCACTCTAATCGGTGGCCTAGCTCCATATACCCACCTTTGTCCCATATTCCTTAATACTTTTGGATAACAAAAACCTATTTATCTCAGGTTTCAAATGAATAATTGATTTAATACCAATTGCCATTTTCAGGATCGTTGTCTCGGGTGCGATCTAACGGGAAAAGCACTAAAGTGCGGTAGCGAGTGAGAATTGCTGGCTGCTTTCCAACAGCCAACCCGGTGAGACCATAACTGATATCTGATGCCAATTAAGGCCGGTAATGATTTGAGGGTGTCAGGTCAGCTGGTGCCACCTGGGAACCAGTGGCAGCGGCCTTCAGCGTGGAGAGTGTTGCCAGGTGGACCACCACCCAGTGTCATAAGTTCAATGACCTCCATCGCGCAGCAAAGATGAGTTGGACCCCTGGCATCGGTCCTGCCAACCCGATGACCCAGCATTTGGCACAGGCAGCACGATACTGTGCCTGTGCCCAGCAACAGACCCCACCCATGCCCAACGGTGGTGCCCATGCCTGTCCCCTGCCAATATTCACCCCCGTGCACATGAAACATGCAACTCACAATGCCCCTCTTTGTCATTGCAGGCAAAGTTGGCACACAATCGGAGGGGAAGGGCCCAGTTGTGCAGCAGGGTGCCAGACATCGGCATTCCCACCTCCTACAAGGAATGGGCCTTGGAGGTCATGGGGGTGGCCAAGAACAGAGCGGTCACTGAGTCAGGCTTGGCCTGGGTCACAGAGGTGAGGATCCAAGGCTTCCATCCAGATGATGATAATAATAATAATCACTTATTGTCACAAATAGACTTCAATTAAGTTACTGTGAAAAGCCCCTAGTCGCCACATTCCGGCGCCTATTTGGGGGGGCCGGTATGGGAATTGTCACATGACCTGTCCCAAATTAGTTGTTCATGCTAGACACAACGATCTTTACCCCACTGACCACATGCCCATTCTCCCGCAAGATTTCCATCCGATGGTGCCAGCCCATCCGGGATGTCCTGCCCGCCTTCCAAGAGAACACCTCAGAGGAGAGCTCCAAGGATGCCACCGTTAATGAAAATGAAATGAAATGAAAATCAGTTATTGTCAAAAGTAGGCTTCAAATGAAGTTACTGTGAAAAGCCCCTAGTCGCCACATTCCGACACCTGTTCGGGGAGGCTGGTACGGGAATTGAACCGTGCTGCTGGCCTGCCTTGGTCTGCTTTAAAAGACAGCTATTTAGCCCAGTGTGCTAAACCAGCCTGTAAGGTGTCACAGCTGTCATCCCCATCTTCCACCAGAGCAGTGCCACACACCTCAGTGGGCGAAAGTAGTGGACAGGCTTCTGGGCTCAATCTGGGAGCACCACACAGTTGTTGCTGCACATCAGATGGAGGCAGGAACATCCGGGGGGACAGCAGTCGGAGGTCTGCTGGATTCCAGGATCCAGCTGGGTCCACGTCCGATGACGATCCACTGGACAAGGTTATCCTGGAGCTGATGCAGATGCTAGGGTGTGGCTGTGGGATTTGGAAGGCATTGTCATGGACACTCCAGCGGGTCCATAACTGATTGGAGGAATTCCAAAGGCTACAGGTGCAAGAGATGGCACCGGCAGTGCGTGGCAGCAAGGCCAACACTGCTAGGGTGGCAACCGCAGTACAACGTCAGCACCATGTGTGGTGGTGTCCAAGGCGTTGCTCAGTCAGTGACAGCTATGACTGAGTGACTTAACAGCATGCCCCAGTCACTGGGAAACATGTCTCTGATGCAGGTGGACCTTGCCGAGGTGCTGCGGAACATCCCCCAGTGCCTTCCGCCCTTAACCAGTTCGGAGGAAGGGTGGGTCAGAGCAATTGGGGGGGGGGGGGGGGGGGGGGGAGGAAATAGTTGGAGGGGGTGTGTGGAGGATGGGTGGGGGGGCGGTGTGGGAAGGAAGAGAGGGTGTGAGATGATGGACAAAGCCATGTCCAATGAATGAAATGAAAATGAAATGAAAATCGCTTATTGTCACAAGTAGGCTTCAAATGAAGTTACTGTGAAAATCCCCTAGTCGCCACATTCCAGCACCTGTTCGGGGAGGCTGATACGGCAATTGAACCGTGCTGCTGGCCTGCCTTGGTCTGCTTTCAAAGCCAGCGATTTAGCCCTGTGCTAAACAGCCCCTGCTAGAGGTTGAGAAGCGGACAAGAAAGCGGGCCTCCCTGGTTCTCCAAACATGTTAGACCCTCACTGTCGCCGTCTATCCTACATTCTCCGACTGCTCCCACAGGTCCTCCCCGGGCCCATCCTACAGCCCTTCCATGTCTGGCTCCACTTCGTCCTCCTCCTCCCCATAAGAGGCCGCGTGTTCCTCCACCTCCAGCACATCGCAGTAATGGCCTGCTGTGCCAGGTTGTGTAGGGCACAGCAGGCCATCACAAAACGGGCAACCCTCTAGGGGGGTACTGCAGTGCACCGCCAGAGCGATCGAGGCATCAAAACCGCATTTCCAGCAGTCCAATGCACCGATCAATGACAGCCCGGGTGGCCACATGGGCCCGGTTATATTGGGTACCCGCAATGGTCTCCGGCCTCCGTAATGGCATCATTTGCCAGGACCTCAGCAGCAATCCCTTATCCGCCAAGAACCAACCCGTTATCCTGGGGTGTACCTCGCAGATGCCGGGGATCTCCGACTACCCCAGGGTAGCATGCACACACGGGGCTGGTTTAGCACAGGGCTAAATAGCTGGCTTTTAAAGCAGACCAAGGCAGGCCAGCAACATGGGTTCCCGTACCAGCCTCCCCAATCAGGCGCCGGAATGTGGCGACTAGGGACTTTTCACAGTAACTTCATTTGAAGCCTACTTGTGACAATAAGCGATTTTCATTTCATTTTCATGATCCTGAGGTGGTGGTCGCACACAAATTGGATGTTCAGGGAGTGGAACTCCTTCCTGTTAATGAAGGACACTCACCCAGTGCTGACAAGGTAACGTGTGTCATCTATTATCCTCTGGACCTGGGGCATCCTGGCGATGGCAGAGAATCCTTCTGCCCAGGCATCTTGATGGGCTTGGTCCAGTTCAAAGTTTATATAGTCCGCTGCCCAGATAAATAAGGCATCCGTGATTTCACAGATGCACTTGTGGGCTGTGTGTTGGGATATGCTGCACAACCCCCCACTAGAGCCTGGAATGATCCTGAAGCATAAAGTTTCAGGGATGTCTTGACCTTGACGGCCACTGGGACAGTGTATCCTCCTCTTCTTCGTGGTGCCAAGTCTGCAAGGGCATGACACAGGTGTCACACGATCCCCTTGTTGAGGCGGAGACTCCTGTAACATATGCTGTCCAACTGATCCTCGAATGACCAGTGACGCCTGTACACCTTGGGCCGTCACTGGCCTCCCCTTCTTGGTCCCACCTCGGCCTGATGGGTGGCCAGGTCCTCAGAATGTGCGGCAGGCCCTTGCACATGGGCTGCCACCTCAAGTCTGCGTTGATGCTACTGCTGTTGCCTTCTCTGACGCCTGACCTGCCACCAGCACCACGAGGGCAATTGCTACAGGATCCACAATACCATCCATAATATGATATCTGAAAGGAATTGGAGAAGGTGAGAGACCGACAAGCAGTTATGACTTCCACCCGGGACCCTCGGGTCCCCCAAGCCTCCCCCATCCTTACAGTCCCTGCCATCTCTCAGGGTACCATCCAGTGAGCCGGGGGCCTCCGCCCTGTACAATCACCACCGATAACAGTAGGGGCTCCTGTGCACCAGACCCTGGAGCCCACTCTCCCTGCCAGGAACATTACATGGACCGGGCTCAGGTTCGCTCCCCGATCCATACACACCCACCCTCTGGTCGCAGGGATATCCCCAGTGCTGAGTCCCAGCCCTTCGGCATTTGACTGGTTTCTGCTGCCTCTACGGTGTTGACGCCTCCTGTGTTCAGGCAAGCTGTCCAGGCCTTAGTCTGATTGGGATCACCTGCAACATGGCACGTACACCCACAGGAATACTTGAGAAGCTGTGAAGTGCTCTTATAACTCACAAGGCCAATTACTTATTGGCAATAGCCTTCAGCTGTGCAGCCAGAGGCTGCCACGGTCAGGAATTACAGTGACCTTCACCATATTATCGAGGACAGGGCTTTGTCCTGTGGGTGGGACAGACAGGCAGCAGCTGGAGTTGACCCCAATATGGGTATACATAATCTGGGTGGGTAGGTGGCCTGTTAGACTCACGGGTGCCTCCCACGGATGACGCCTAACCCCCCTCTCCCCCCCCCCCCCCCCCCCCCCCACCCGACCAGGCCCCCTCCCTGGAGGCAGCAGCTCCAGTGCTCTCAGGCTACTCACCTCCTCCGATCCCAACAGCAGCCATTGCGCTGGCTTTGTGTTTTTAAAGAGGTGCGCTAAAGGGCGCCCGTGTGACCACTCGCTGGGGAGCCGATTAGATCACAAGCGACTGTTAGGTAGGGGATCCGTCCTGTTAACGAGATTGGCCTAAATTAGTGATTATTTGTTTCTTGCTATGTCTGGACGGGATCCAGATCCTGCCAACGGGAGTAGGCCAGTTAGATCGGAACCCGATCGGCACCCGACACGGATCCCAATTTCGGCCTCTCCTGGAATCTAACCAGCTCACACGGATCTGCACCAGGCGCAATGTAGTCGTCAGATCACACCCCTGAACTTCTACCATCCTTTATGTGTGGGAGCATTTCCCAATTTCACTCCTGAAAGGTATGTCTCTAATTTTCAGCTTATGCTTCCATGTCCTAGACTCCCCAAACATTGGAAATAGTTTCTAAAAACCTTACCTATTCCCCATAATTTTGTGAAATCTTCGATCAAATCAACCCACAACCTTCTGATTGTGTAATCTCTCCTGTAATTTAACCTTTGGAGTCCAGGTTTCATTCTGGTATTTATACAATGGGCTCACTCCAAGACCAATATATCCTTCTTCACATGCTATGCCTGGACAGAACACAGTACCCAGGTATGGTCTAATCAAGGTTCTGTATAACTGTGACTTAACTTCTCGCCCATTGTATTCTAGTTCTCCAGGTCCAAAGGTTCACAGAATCACAGAATTTACAGTGCATAAGGAGGCCATTCGGCCCATCGAGTCTACACCGGCTCTTGGAAAGAGCACCATACCTAAGCCCGCACCTCCACCCTATCCCCACACTTCCACCCTATCCCCGTAACCCCAACTTACCTTACCTTTTTTGGACATTAAGGGCAATTTAGCATAGCCAATCCACCTGCCCCTGTACATCTTTGGATGCACTTCATCAGCCTTTTAAATTGTTTTCTCTATCTGTTCATGGCATTTTAACAATCTTGTGAAGGGCGACGAACTCACATTGTATTTTTATAAAATAAATGTAGATATCTTATGGCTAGTTTAAATTATTTTTTAAATGAACAAAAATTCTTAAAATGGTTCAACTTGTGTCAGTCTGTGAGCCCAGAACAAAATAATTCACATTGCAGTTTCTGAAATCTTATACCTCGTAAGATTGGAACACAAAGCCAATTTCCAGACACTGGATAGAGATCAGGGAATTGGTACAGCGCAGAAAGAGGCCATATGGCCCATCGTGTCTGCACCGGCGTTCCAAATGAGAATTATAACTTGGTGTCATTCCCCTACCATTTTCCCATGCCCCGCACAATGTTTCTATTCAAGCAATCATATAATGCCCTCTTTAATACATCAAATGAACCTGCGTCCAACACACTTCCAAATAGTGCGTTCTAGACCTGAACCACGTGTTGTGTGAAAAAGGTTTTTTGCGCATCACATTTGCTTCTTTTGCAAATCACTTTAAATCTGTGCCCTCTAGTTCTTGATTCTTCTACAAGCGGGAATAGTTTCTCACTATCTATTCTGTCCAGCCCCCTCATGATTTTCAACGAGGATAAAATCATGTGACATGGTTTGTGGAATAAATAATATTGTCTTGCGGAACTGCATAGCTCAGTCTGCTGTTAAACATCTGACTAGCAGGCCACACCGAAGGAGCATTGGCCCAAGTTGGCACCAGGCCCCATCTAGCCTGCTTCTATTGGAAGTTTGCACCATCACCTATGATGAGACCATCAATTCACTCGGAACACAATTGGAAGTAAACTGTGGTTTTAATAGTCTTACAACTGAGCCTGCCTGCGACCAGAAGAACTGAGGGCAGGCTCTCACGGCTGCAGCACTTTATACTTCCAGTAGTGGGAGGGGCCATGGGCAGAGCCAAGGGTGGAGCCCTGTATAAGCTCCTCATCTCCCCCTATGGGCACAGCCGCGCAGCAGCTCACAGACAGAGCCCACAAGGACATAATACTATACAATACTATACTATACAACACAACAGTGTGAATTACATTCACCACATTCACCCCCTGTAAAAAAAAATCAGGTCCAGCGGGGGTGACGGGTCTACAGGTTGAGCCGGTCCGGTGGCCAAGTCGTCCTTTCGGATCGGTGGAGCACCAGGGTTGCAGCCTCTTCGGGTGGCTGGGTGGTGACGGTCGGTGTGGGTATGAGGGTGGACTCTGGGGGTGTTTCAGTCCGAGCTTCGCTCCTGACCAGTGCGACGGGCGAAGGGGGGCGCAGGAAACCTATAGGCGCGGGGACACAGGGCGTGAGGGGTCGGGTGGGGTGTAGTGTGAGGGGTACCTCGGCGGTGGTGGTGGTAGTGGTGGATCCTGCAGGCGCCAGGTCCCGGAGGGAAACGGTATCCTGATGGCCGTCGGGGTATTCAATAAAAGCCTAGTGGGGATTCGAGTGAAGCAAGAGCACCCTCTCTACTGGCGGGTCTGTTTTGGCTATAATCAACCACCATCCGAACTTTTCCCCGGTCTTGATGACCACCACCTGAGCTCTCCAGGGGCTGTTACTGGCCTATATGACTCCTTCACGTAGGAGCCGCTGGACTTCGACTCTGATGAATACTCTATCCTGCAGGCTGTACCGCCTGCTGCGAGTGGCCACTGGTTTACAGTTAGCCGTCAGGTTAGCGAAGAGTGGAGGGGGGTCGATTTTTAGAGTCTCTAAGCTGCATATAGTGAGTGGACGTAGGGGTCCGCCGAAGCTGAGTGTGAGGCTCTTGAGATTACATTGGAAATCGAGCCCGAGTAAGAGTGGGGCTTAGAGGTCGGGGAGTACGTACAGCTGGAAATTAGAGTATCTGGCGCCCTGAATCGTTAGGGTCGCGACGGT
The DNA here is from genome assembly GCF_902713615.1 of Scyliorhinus canicula. Classification (NCBI taxonomy): domain Eukaryota; kingdom Metazoa; phylum Chordata; class Chondrichthyes; order Carcharhiniformes; family Scyliorhinidae; genus Scyliorhinus; species Scyliorhinus canicula. Next base: position 43,043,934 of record NC_052147.1, on the reverse strand, counting down.
GCGTCCTTGTATGTGGACCGAGTGCCAGCCTGAGGTGAGGGAGATAGTTTGCCGAGCAGGGAAGATAAGGAGCGAACAACGTCTTACCAGGTAAGGATGTACGAAGCTCTCGGTGCTCCCAGAGTCGAAGAGGCACGGTGTCCTGCACCCGTTGATTTGAACGGACATCATCGAGCTCTGGAGGTGCTTCGGACGCGGCTGGTCCAACGTGACTGCGTTGAGTTGCGGGTAGTCGGCGGCTCGATCAGCAGTGCTGGAGTGGCCCCGTGATGACTGTCCGCTGAGGGCGTAGTTGTCGAGGTGAACTTCGGTTGATGGCCAAGATGGCCGCCCCCGTGGATCGCAAGTGGCGGGCGGCGAGGAAGATGGCGGCCCGCATGACCCGCACATAGCCGGCCGCGTGGGGGAGGATTGCCAAGATGGCGGCCCCCATGAGTCGCACATGTTGGGCGGAGGCGGAGTCGGCAGACACACTGCAACATTACGTGGGCCTGCGAGTTGGGGGGCCGAGAGCTCTGGACTGCGGGGGAGTTAGAGAGTTTCGATTTCGCCAGGCATACTATGGCATAATGTCCTTTGCGACCACAGCTGCTGCAGGTCGCGTTGCAGGCCGGGCATTGCTGCCGTGGGTGTTGGGGCTGGCCACATAAATGGCATGCTGGCATGCATAGTGAGTGGGTGGCCACGCGGCGCAGGCCTGATGCAGTCGGGGGTCCACGATGGGGTCGCTTGGTCCACGGGGAATGAGTTTAGACTTCGGAACGCGACCTCCATACTAGTTGCTAGCTCTACCGTGTCCTCCAAGTTCTGGGCCCCTTTCTCGAGTAGTCGCTGGCGCACGTAGTTAGACCGGAGCCCCGCAACGTATACATCATGGACAGCGAGTTTAATATGCTGGGAGGCCGTTACAGCCTGAAAGTTGCAGTCCCGAGCAAGGGCTTTTAAGTCACACAGGAAGTCCTCTAGCGACTCTGCGGGGCGCTGGTGGCGGGTAGTGAAAATGTGCCGCGCGTAGACCTCGTTTATCGGCCGCACGTACAATCAGTCGAGCATAGCGAGGGCCTCAGTATAGGAGTCGGTACAGTTGAGTTGCGTAGAGATGCGATGGCTCACCCGTGCGTGCAGTAGGCTGAGTTTCTGCTCCTCTGTAGTCTCAGAGGTGGTCGATGCAGCCAGGTAGGCCTTGAAACACCGAATCCAGTATAGGAAGATTTCCTTCGCCTCTGCAGCCTGCGGGTCGAGTTCTAGTCAATCAGGTTTGAGGGCTGATTCCATAGTAGTTTTCTTCAAGTTTTCTAAGACTATTAAATTGATGACATTCACCCCCTGTAAAAAAAATCAAGTCCGGCGGGGGTGACGGGTCTACAGGTTGAGCCGGTCTAGTGGCCAAGTCGTCCTTTGCAATCGGCGGAGCACCGGGGTTGCAGCCGCTTTGGATGGCTGGGTGGTGATGGTCGGTGTGGGTATGAGGGTGGACTCCGGGGGTGTTTCGGTCCGAGCTTCGTTCCTGACCAGTGCGACGGGCGAAGGGGGGCGCAGGAAACCCATAGGTGCGGGGGCGTAGGGAGTGGGGGGTCGGGTGGGGTGTAGTGTGAGGGTGTTGCTCGTTCTGGGTGAGTGTGCTTAACACTCAATTTGGCTCTGTTTCTTTACTTAGCTCTGGAGTCGCCAGGTATCATTAAGATACTGCCACAAGTTCAAGGTGAAGTTCAAAGTAATAAAACCATACACCAATTAGTAAGTTCAAACAACTGAGTTTATTATAATACAATTATAATAACTACCCATGCACACGCTAAAAGGATTGAACTATTCCTACCGCTAAATAAACTAATACTTATCTTGAAGGAACTGCCAGGTCAGGGAACAAGGCCTCTTGCTCTGCTCTGGTCTGCAGACTTCAGGTTGGAGATTGCCTCATTAGTATGCGGAATGTTCGTTTCGGTGCTGTCTGCTTTCTTAGCAGACAGAATCCACACCTGCAAGGTGCAGCCTGCTGGTGCTGCAAACATTGTCCATTTTATCCTTATATGCTTTGCGTTCCTCCATTTTGTATTTAGGGAATGGCCAACTTCGGTGGCTACACTCCCTCCTTGTGATCCTCATGAGAAATCATGAAGGATCGCCTAACTACGGTGTCTTTGGGTTCCCTGACCTTAGCGAGTTCCATGGCTTCTATTCTTTCCTCAACTATGGCAAAAAAAATTTAACTAACAATTTCTGATTGGCGTGATGTCAAAGGGGACATGCATTACCAATTTGAATCGGGAACCTCTATCTCAATAAACTACTCTCATCTCACATTTAAAACATTCTATAACATTCTAAACCCTTACTCATTCATACAACAGCATCTTTACATTTCGTTTTCTGACTCGGCAGTCGAGCGCAGAACAGTATAATACATCCGCAATAATCTTTATTTACAGATCATATCAAAATTGAATCCTTTAATATACATCAAGGGGTTGGGGGATTGGTGGAATCCGAAAATGGGGGATTGTACTCTGTACACTGTTGAGGCCCGCGAGCGGTGGGCTCTCCTCCATTTCCTCATCCTGAAGGTCTGGACTATGATACATAGGACTGCAATCACCAAAAGTGATTCTATTACATATGACAAGGAGTCCCATGTCAGAAATTTGGTACACCAGGTCGGGATACTGTTACCATTGACTGGGCTGGGGGTGGTCTGGGTTTGGGAGAAGTTAACAAACGTTGTACTGTTGGAAAGGAGGTCCGCATCCACGCGCAACCACACAGATGCCACAATAGCTAAAAACATAGCAATTCGAGTGCTCTCCATCTTCTCTTCTCGTCTCTTCTGGGATCTTGCTGTGCTGTTTCGGATCCTTTCCTGAACGTCCGAAAGCTAAGGGGATCAAGCATATTATCTGTTAGTGTTCAGCTTAATATCTTGACTTTAAGTATATCTGTCCTCTTGTTCCAATTTTCCCTTTATGATGGTCACCTCCATGTGACTCCCTCATTTTCCCATAATAGAGGGGCACCAAAAAAAAGGGGAGGAGCCAAGATGCTCCAACATCTGTAAACAGAAGACAAGTCGTGAACATTGTCGGTTCAGCAGAGGACATTTCAACTGAGTGAAGTTCTCAGAAATATCGGCGGACAAACTAACGTGCATGTGAGGTGGTCACAAGCTTTTCAGCTGAAAAGTAAGTGGCCAATCTCCAAATCAAACATTTAACATACAAACAAACAAACATACCTGCAGGTTCCATCAGAAAAGACAGCACTTCTCTCAAGCGGTTCCTCTTTTTACATCATCTGGACACCTCACTTCTCCTCATTCTCTGCGAACAGGGTCGCAAAGGGGTTGCCGTGTCGGGAGTCAGACATCAAGTCATCATCTTCTCCCGGATCCCATACCCTTGTATGGATCAGGCATGCAATTTTCGCATTGTGTGACCGGGGGTCACTCTCGTCATTGCGGACAAGTCTCCAAGAATTGTCCCTGTGCCAAATCGTGGGGTCTAAAATTGAAGAGGCGTTGTCGGGGTCGTCAGTGTTGGGTGGTGGGTTTGGGTGTGGGTCTGGATTTTTAATGTAGGTGATCTCCATGGGGTCACTGGAGTCGGGGTCGAAGTCGCTGAAGTGGGGGCTGTAGGGTGGAGTGCCGTGGCTGTCCTCAGTCTCAGTCACTGTCATTGTCTCTGCTGTGGCAGCTTGTGGGCGTTCCGGGGCGTGTCCTAAAGTCAGTGGGCGGAGTCGAGGTCGAGTCCGATGAGGAACTGGTTTGTGAGGGGGAGGGTGGAAATGTGTCTCTTGTGGGCGGAGCGAGGTGTTCTGCTGCATCTAGCAGGACATGGTGCGTGTGGTTTGATTGTGTTCCATAAGCCTTCAGCTGGTTAATATGAAACCACGCAGTCTTACCGTTTGGGTATTTTATTCTGTATACTGAGGGGCTGATTTTGTCCGAAATTGAGTACGGGCCAGAAAATCTTGGAGCCAAAAACGTGCTGGGGTTATAAACAGATAACATAACCTGTTGCCCAACCTGAAATTCCGTGGGGTGTACATTTTTATTAAAACAAGCCGTGCTCTGTTTTCGTCGCTTGCCTAGGGTTACTGCGGCTGCTAACTGTGCAGACCTCACAGTCTCAACTAATTCTTTTACTGCTTTCTCGTGTGTGAGGGCCGTCACTTCTGGGCTGGTCATGTCGAGTCCTAAAAGGAATTCTGTTCCTTTCATAGGGCGTCCGGTCATGAGTGTGTGTGGGGTGAAACCTGTAGATGATGAAACTGTATTCCTTATGAACATTAGTGCGAATGGGAGCACTGAATCCCAAGTCGAATTGTTCTCCTGTACCATCTTCCTAAGGGTCGATTTTAGGGTCCGATTCATGCGTTCTACTATCCCGCTTGACTGGGGGTGATACGCAATGTGAAAGTTCTGGTTTAACCCGAATATGGTCAGGACGTTCTTCATGACCCGTCCTGTAAAATGAGATCCCTGATCTGACTCTATACTTCTGGGGAGACCCCATCTCGTAAAGATGTGGTGGGTCAGGATCTTTGCAGCTGTCTTTGCTGTGTTGGTGTGTGAAGGGAATGCCTCTACCCATTTTGTAAAGGTATCTATGACCACCAGAACATATTTATAGACATTCCTGCAAGGGGGCAATGGACCTATAAAATCGATCTGGAGGTTTGTCCAGGGGCCATTAACGGGGCGAGTGTGGCTGAGTTGTGCCTTCTTTGAATACCTCTCTGGGTTATTCTGCGCACAAATTAAACAATTCTCAATATAGTGGGTAACATCTTGTCTTAAGTTGGGCCACCAACAGAGTTGTCTAAGGTGTGTTGTGGTAGGGTCGATCCCTTGATATCCATGACTATCATGGAATAAGGCAATCATTTGATTCCTGTCCTGTTCAGGAACCACATACAATTTATCTTTTATGATCACACCCTCACGTGTGGTCAAAGCGTGTTTGAATCTATCGTACTGGGCCACAAAGTTTCCTTTAAAAATCTCCCGGAGATTTTCACCCTGCTTCTGTGCCTGTACTAAATCTCTATCTCTGTCTGCGAGACCTGAACTGCACTCACAGGGGCGCTAGCTGGTGTGCTAGCTGGGGGTGTCCAAAAGTGACCTCGCCTGGAACCTGCTTTTGCCAGTGCGTCGGCTTTTACATTTCCAGGGGGAGATGACCTATGGTGACTTCTAACTTTAATGATGCCATACGTCCTATCCTTTGCCTTCTCTAGGATATGGCGGAGTAATGGGGCTGATGGAAGGGGCTTCCCGTCTGCGGAGACAAAACCTCGTGTCCTCCACAGGGGTAGAAAATCTGTTAGGCTGTTGAATACATATAAACTGTCCGAATATATGTCTGCTGGACTGGGGAACGAATCTGGGTGGTCCACTATATAAGCAATGGCCGCGAGCTCTGCTGCCTGCGCGCCTAAGTGACCTGGTAATTTTAATGCAATCTTTTCTAGTGCGCGACCCTGCGCATCTTCAACATAAATCCCGCATCCAGTGATGCATTCTCCATCTAAAACTGTGGATGAACCGTCCACATATATTTTTAAGGGGGCACACGTGTCTGTGTGCTGGGGGCTCTGGCTTGAATTCCCTATCTTCCTGGGGGGCGTTTTGGCAATGAATGGTCCTGTGTTGTGTAGGGGTGCTACTATCTCGCATTCATGGGGTTGTCCTGGATATTGTAGGTTGTCCGCTAAAAATGTGTGTGTCTTGGTCCGTTTAACTGTTATGTCCCGTCCTTGAAACAGTAGTGTCCACCTAGCTGCTCTTATCTGGCTCACTGAACCGTCCTTCAGTCGACCGTCTAAAAGTAACTGTGTGGGGGTGTGCTCGGTCAAAATGGTGATGGGATTGAGTCCGGTAATGTACGAGAGGTACTGAACTGCCAAAATACTGCTAGTAGGTGCCTCTCGCAGGCTGAAAATCCTTGTTCTACGGGGTCTAAAAGCCACTGGTCGTAGCTGCTCGTGCCGTTCCTGAAGGAGAACAGCCGAGAGGGTCAGATCGGTGCTAGCTACCTCTATTGCGTAGGGGGAGAGTTGGTCTGGAACTTGTAGCGCGGGTGCTGCGCTGAGGGCTTTCTTTAACTCTTCCACAGCCTCTGTATGCTGCGGAAGCCATTCCCAAGGGGCTCCTTTCTTAAGGAGGTCTGAAAGTGGGGCTGCCTTTGTCGCAAAACCATCGATATGGTTCCGACAGTACCCAACCAGTCCTAAAAATGACCGGAGGGCTGAAACATTCTGGGGAAGGGGCAATTTGATAATCGAGTCAATTCTTTTGAACTCAATCTCGCGTTTGCCATGCGTGATGACTGTACGTGCGTGATACATCACTTGATTCTCCAATATCTGGGCCTTTTTGGGGTTAATTTTACATCCAATCTCTTGTAAAATTTCCAGGAGTTCGGCCAGAAGCGTGATGTGCTCTGCCTTGGTGTCTGTCTGTAGTAATAGGTCGTCCACATACTGGACCAGACATTCAGGTCGGGAAAATTTTGCTAATCCATTTACCAGCTGTCGGTGGAAAATGGAGGGTGAATTGTGGAATCCTTGTGGGAGGCATGTCCACGTATACTGCTGTCCTTTAAATGTGAAGGCAAATTTGTACTGGCACGCTTTTGCCAATGGGATTGACCAGAAGCCGTTGCTAATGTCCAATACCGTGAAATATTTGGAGTAGAGTCCCTGCTTGAGCATGGTCTCGGGACTTGTTGCTACCGTGGGGGCTACTGCTGGGGTTACTTTGTTGAGTTCCCGATAATCAATGGTCAGACGCCATGATCCGTCGGGTTTCCTCACTGGCCAAATAGGTGCATTATTAGTTGAGGCTACTGTCCTAAGTACACCCTGCTCTAATAAGCTCTCGATAACCTTTCCAATTTCTCCCTCTGCTTCTAGGGGAAATCGGTACTGTCGCTGTGGTCTCAGGTCAGGTCCAGTAACTTGAACTTGTCCAGTCATTCTGCCGCAGTCGTGCCGGTGACTGGCAAATGCTGTCCTGTGTCTGTTCAAAACTTCCCTAACCTGTTTGTCCGTGCTAAGCGTAGTCGGGTCGAAACAATAGTCACCTACTGCGCTAATCCTGTTTGCATACTCTCCCACTGTGAGAGTTGCGGGTGCCATATCCGATTTTGCCATTCTCCAGACACACTGATTGACTGAATCGAACGACAGTCTGTGGGCATTCATAAAATCAATACCCAGTATGTGTTCAGCTGTGCGGGGCAGATTAACTAAAACGACGGGGTGTCCGGTGGAGATATTCCCTAACTGAATTGATACAGGGGCTGTAATGTGTCACTGCTGTGAGTGACCCGTAAATCCACTAAGTGTAATTGTGGATGTGGTGGGCCACATGTCTGCCTGTGCTGTGGTGGTGGAATTAATGGTTGTGCGGGACCCTCCTGTGTCCCAAAGTAATTCTATGGGCTTCCCTCTAATCTTTGCTGTGACCACCGGTCTTCCGGATCGGTCCCAGAGGGTGTCACAGACCCAAGTGGGGGAGCCCGAACACCGTCAGTCCGTTCCGTCCACATTGGTCTGTCCTGACTGCATCTCTATACTGTGGATTGGCTTTGCTTTGTTCCTGGTCAGAGTGCCTGTCTGCTGGCCTCTCTGAGATCTCTGTGGGCCGTTGCATTCCCTTGCGAAATGCCCTAACTGTCCGCAGTTGTAACATTCCTGCAACTTCTGAGGGGGGCTGTTCTTTCCTTCGTTGTTCCATGCGGGGTTTTGGTGCGCTCTTACTGCCTGTATATCTGCTGCAGCCTGAGCTTCTTCTGGGGTCTTTACCTTTACTTTGCCTTGGACAGATTGTTCCCAAGCGCGGGACAATCTTTTCAAAACCCATTTTTCATTATGGGCCTCTTCTGAGGGGTCATAACTGCTGCAGACATTCTGTCCTGCATCTGTGGAGTGGGAGATTATGGTGCGGGTCCATTTAACCATATTATCGCGGGTTAAATGTGCTCGGTCTAAATCGCCAAAAACGGTAGTGAAATGGATCCACAGCCTTCCTGCGAACGCTGTGGGATGCTCTATCCTCTTCTGCCTACACTTATTTAGGCCTTCGACTGGGTCTCCTCTATTGTACCCTATCGCGTCTAAAATAGATGTATGCATTTCCTCTAGTTTGCCTCCTCCAACGTTCTGTGGGTCGGGGAGGGCTGCTACAACCGATGAGTCTAAACTCAAAACTGTGAGCTTCACTTGCTCTTGCTCATCCAGGCCGTACATGGTAGCTGTTTCACTTTCGCGAAAAATTGGTGGGGGTCTGCAGTGGGGAGGAACGGGGTGATTTTCTCACACGCGTCCCTGAGTTGTGTTACAGTTAAGGGGGTGGTGTATGTGACCTCGGGTGCACCTTCTGTGGTTGCCTTTCTTTGGGTGGTGACTGGGTTCATAGGTGCGGGTGCTATCTGATCTGTTGGGGGTTGGGGCGCTTTCCTTTCCTGTTGCGCTGCTGGCGCACATGTTCCCTGAACATAGCGCTGCGCGGTTTCGCTTAATTCCTGCCAATCTGGGGCATTTTCCTCATCTAACTGGGTCCCAAATGTCTCTTTGAACCCATTCTGCACAGAAAGCAGAGATTGCAGCTGCGCAATCTGCTTTCTACACTTCGCATGATCCACCGTGCTTTGCCTTTGCTCAGTGGTGGCAGCATGGAGTGCTCTTAAAGCCGCCTTTAGGTCAGAGCATTGCCTTTGCAGTGCCTCTACCTGCTTCTCTGAATCTTCCCTGATCAGAACTGCGCGCTGCACATCCTGATAGGCTTTCTCATACTGGGTTTGGGAACTGCTCAGATGGGCGAGACAAGACTGATGTGCCCTCTTGGCATCATCCACCTCTCTATCCTTCTATGCCAGCTTCCTTCTTAACTCTAGGTTTTCCTTTTCGATGTCCCTGACATCCACTTTGCTCATCCTATTCCTTTCCTCCAATTCTTTGCGGAGCGTCCGAATGACCTCCTCTGTGCCTCGCAATTGTGCCAAGCAGGACACAATTGCCATCGGCTTGCGTGCTTTTCCTAAACTTTTCTTATGAATTTGAGATAGGTTCTCCCACCAAGTATGTCCTATACTCCCGGGATCTGTCTCCTCATTCAAACAAAACTCACTCCAAAGGGGCCATCCTTCCCTTTGAGGTATTTCCTGAGTTCCAGCTTCCATACAGGACACTGACCTACTCTGCTACTGTTGGTCGCTGCGACCACGGACTGCTCTGGGTTCATGAGGCGTTCCATTGCCTGCATGGCCATTTTCTCTTATGCTCTCTTTAATTTAGAACAAGGGATGATAAGGTAATGCTTTTAAAATATGGATACGGCTTTCGCTATGTTCCGATTATAAAACTCCCGACAGTTTGATGCAACAAAAATCTCTCGGTTTAACCTTACAACCCTGTTAGTTACGCATGCAAAAACACACTTCCGAATTATGACTATTGATTTGAACTCCTTGAACACTTGTGGTTTTTCCTTTTCCCAATTGGATTTCAAATTCAAATTTCTGGGTTCTCTCGGAATGGGGGGGCCACTTCTAATCGAGTCCCGTCTGGATGTCGCTACTAAATGTTGGTCGTTCTGGGTGAGTGTGCTTAACACTCAATTTGGCTCTGTTTCTTTACTTAGCTCTAGAGTCGCCAGGTATCATAGAACATAGAACATAGAACGATACAGCGCAGTACAGGCCCTTCGGCCCTCGATGTTGCACCGACATGGAAAAAAACTAAAGGCCATCTAACCTACACTATGCCCTTATCATCCATATGCTTATCCAATAAATTTTTAAATGCCCTCAATGTTGGCGAGTTCACTACTGTTGCAGGTAGGGCATTCCACGGCCTCACCACTCTTTGCGTAAAAAACCCACCTCTGACCTCTGTCCTATATCTATTACCCCTCAATTTAAGGCTATGTCCCCTCGTGCTAGCCACCTCCATCCGCGGGAGAAGGCTCTCGCTGTCCACCCTATCTAACCCTCTGATCATTTTGTATGCCTCTATTAAGTCACCTCTTAACCTTCTTCTCTCTAACGAAAACAACCTCAAGTCCATCAGCCTTTCCTCATAAGATTTTCCCTCCATACCAGGCAACATCCTGGTAAATCTCCTCTGCACCCGTTCCAAGGCTTCCACGTCCTTCCTATAATGAGGCGACCAGAACTGTACGCAATACTCCAAATGCGGCCGTACTAGAGTTTTGTACAACTGCAACATGACCTCATGGCTCCGGAACTCAATCCCTCTACCAATAAAGGCCAACACCATAGGCCTTCTTCACAACCCTATCAACCTGGGTGGCAACTTTCAGGGATCTATGTACATGGACACCGAGATCCCTCTGCTCATCCACACTACCAAGAATTTTACCATTAGCCAAATATTCCGCATTCCTGTTATTCTTTCCAAAGTGAATCACCTCACACTTCTCCACATTAAACTCCATTTGCCACCTCTCAGCCCAGCTCTGCAGCTTATCTATGTCCCTCTGTAACCTGCAACATCCTTCCGCACTGTCTACAACTCCACCGACTTTAGTGTCGTCTGCAAATTTACTCACCCATCCTTCTGCGCCCTCCTCTAGGTCATTTATAAAAATGACAAACAGCAACGGCCCCAGAACAGATCCTTGTTGTACGCCACTCGTAACTGAACTCCATTCTGAACATTTCCCATCAACTTGCACTCTCTGTCTTCTTTCAACTAGCCAATTTCTGATCCACATCTCTAAATCACCCTCAATCCCCAGCCTCCGTATTTTCTGCAATAGCCGACCGTGGGGAACCTTATCAAACGCTTTACTGAAATCCATATACACCACATCAACTGCTCTACCCTCGTCTACCTGTTCAGTCACCTTCTCAAAGAACTCGATAAGGTTTGTGAGGCATGACCTACCCTTCACAAAACCATGCTGACTATCCCTAATCATATTATTCCTATCTAGATGATTATAAATCGTATCTTTTATAATCCTCTCCAAGACCTTACCCACCACAGACGTTAGGCTCACCGGCCTATAGTTACCGGCGTTATCTCTACTCCCCTTCTTGAACAAAGGGACCACATTTGCTATCCTCCAGTCCTCTGGCACTATTCCTGTAGCCAATGATGACCTAAAAATCAAAGCCAAAGGCTCAGCAATCTCTTCCCTGGCTTCCCAGAGAATCCTAGGATAAATCCCATCCGGCCCCGGGGACTTATCTATTTTCACCTTGTCCAGAATTGCCAACACTTCTTCCCTACGCACCTCAATGCCATCTATTCTAATAGCCTGGGTCTCAGCATTCTCCTCCACAATATTATCTTTTTCTTGAGTGAATACTGACGAAAAGTATTCATTTAGTATCTCGCTTATCTCCTCAGCCTCCACACACAACTTCCCACCACTGTCCTTGACTGGCCCTACTCTTACCCTAGTCATTCTTTTGTTCCTGACATACCTATAGAAAGCTTTTGGGTTTTCCTTGATCCTACCTGCCAAAGACTTCTCATGTCCCCTCCTTGCTCGTCTCAGCTCTCTCTTTAGATCCTTCCTCGCTTCCTTGTAACTATCAAACGCCCCAACTGAAACTTCATGCCTCATCTTCACATAGGCCTCCTTCTTCCTCTTAACAAGAGATTCCACTTCTTTGGTAAACCACGGTTCCCTCGCTCGACCCCTTCCTCCCTGCCTGACTGGTACGTACTTATCAAGAACATGCAATAGCTGTTCCTTGAACAAGCTCCACATATCCAGTGTGCCCAACCCTTGCAGCCTACTTCTCCAACCAACACATCCTAAGTCATGTCTAATGGCATCATAATTGCCCTTCCCCCAGCTATAACTCTTGCCCTGCGGGGTATACTTATCCCTTTCCATCACTAACGTAAAGGTCACCGAATTGTGGTCACTGTTTCCAAAGTGCTCACCTACCTCCAGATCTAACACCTGGCCTGGTTCATTACCCAAAACCAAATCCAATGTGGCCTCGCCTCTTGTTGGCCTGTCAACATATTGTGTCAGGAAACCCTCCTGCACACATTGTACAAAGAATGACCCATCTAATGTACTCAAACTATATCTTTTCCAGTCAATATTTGGAAAGTTAAAGTCTCCCATAACAACTACCCTGTTACTTTCGCTCTTTTCCAGAATCATCTTCGCCATCCGTTCCTCTACATCCCTAGAACTATTAGGTGGCCTATAGAAAACTCCCAACAGGGTGACCTCTCCTTTCCTGTTTCTAACCTCAGCCCATACTACCTCAGAAGAAGAGTCCCCATCTAGCATCCTTTCCGCCACCGTAATACTGTCCTTGACTAGCAGCGCCACACCTCCCCCTCTTTTGCCCCCTTCTCTGAGCTTACTAAAACACCTAAACCCCGGAACCTGCAACAACCATTCCTGTCCCTGCTCTATCCATGTCTCTGAAATGGCCACAACATCGAAGTCCCAGGTACCAACCCATGCTGCCAGTTCCCCAACCTTATTTCGTATACTCCTGGCATTGAAGTAGACACACTTCAAACCACCTACCTGAACACTGGCACCATCTTGCGAAGTCAAATCTGTGCTCCTGACCTCTATACTCTCAATCTCCCGTACCCCAAAACTACAATCCAGGTTCCCATGCCCCTGCTGAATTAGTTTAAACCCCCCCAAAGAGCACTAACAAATCTCCCCCCCAGGATATTGGTGCCCCTCAGGTTCAGATGTAGACCATCCTGTCTATAGAGGTCCCACCTTCCCCAGAAATCCCTCCCGCCTGCACCATCCCTGTAGCCACGTGTTTAATTGCTCTCTCTCCCTATTCCTCATCTCACTATCACGTGGCACGGGCAACAACCCAGAGATAACAACTCTGTTTGTTCTCGCTCTGAGCTTCCATCCTAGCTCCCTAAAGGCCTGCCTGACATCCTTGTCCCCTTTCCTACCTATGTCGTTAGTGCCAATGTGGACTACGACTTGGGGCTGCTCCCCCTCCCCCTTAAGGACCCGGAAAACACGATCCGAGACATCACTTACCCTTGCACCTGGGAGGCAACATACCAAACGTGAGTCTCTCTCGCTCCCACAAAATCTCCTATCTGTGCCCCTGACTATTGAGTCCCCAATTACTAATGTTCTACTCCTTTCCCCCCTTCCCTTCTGAGCAACAGGGACAGACTCCGTGCCAGAGGCCCGTACCCCATGGCTTACCCCTGGTAAGTCGTCCCCCCCACAAGTATCCAAAACGGTATACTTGTTCCTCAGGGGAACGACCGCAGGGGGTCCCTGCACTGACTGCTTCTTCCCAGTCCCTCTTACAGTTACCCATCTATCTCCAGTCTTTGGTGTAACTACTTCCCTGAAGCTCCTATCTATGACCCCTCTGCCTCCCGAATGATCCGAAGTTCATCCAGCTCAAGCTCCAGGTCCCTAACACGGTTTTTGAGGAGCTGGAGTTGGGTGCACTTCCCACAGATGAAATCAGCAGGGACATTGACGGCGTCCCTCACCTCAAACATTCTGCAGGAGGAGCATTGTACTGCCTTCCCTGACATCACCTCTAGATTTTTAAAAAAAAACAAGAAAAAGAAAAAGAAAGGAAGAGCTTACCTGATATTACCTCAAACCCAGCTCCCGCTGAAAGTTAAGCAAATTTAAAGGCACTCACTCACCTTCACGACAGGCCCCTGCTCCCACTTCCCAACCACCGTGGGGTGGGGGGGTTGGTTAGAGGAGGAGGTAGGGTGGGAAACACTCACGAAGTGTTTCGGGTTTAACTGTCAGTTGCCAACAGCCCCTCCACAAACCACCTTCAACTTAGGCTGACCGCACTGCACGTATGCAAATTTCCCCAGAACAGCTGATCAGTAGCTCTGCTCTGCTGCCCTCTGCTGGATGCTTGTCTTCACTCAAACTCCTTGGGTCTCCTTCGCCAGTTCACCTTCAACTTAGGCTGACCGCACTGCACGTATGCAAATTTCCCCAGAACAGCTGATCAGTAGCTCTGCTCTGCTGCCCTCTGCTGGATGCTTGTCTTCACTCAAACTCCTTGGGTCTCCTTCGCCAGTTCACCTTCAACTTAGGCTGACCGCACTGCACGTATGCAAATTTCCCCAGAACAGCTGATCAGTAGCTCTGCTCTGCTGCCCTCTGCTGGATGAGCTAAGATACCGCCACAAGTTCACGGTGAAGTTCAAAGCAATAAAACCATACACCAATTAGTAAGTTCAAACAACTGAGTTTATTATAATACAATTATAATGACTACCCATGCACACGCTAAAAGGATTAAACTATTCCTACCGCTAAATAAACTAATACTTATCTCGAAGGAACTGCCAGGTCAGGGAACAAGGCCTCTTGCTCTGTTCTGGTCTGCAGACTTCAGGTTGGTATAAGTTAAAAGGGGTTAGGAGTGTCTATCTCCGGTAGCGATCGTTGTGAGACACTTACTTGGTGGCGGCTGCTGTCCCAAACCTCTCCCCTCTCTCCTTCAATGTCTTCTTGGCAAAAGCTGGTCGAGGTGCTGGTCCACAAGGGAGCTGGTCAAGGAGAGAGGAGGGCTGGACAAGAAGACTGAACCATGTGTGGGACCTGTCTTTTATAGGTCCCAGGGATCCGCGCCCCTTTGGGCGGGCTCCCTTACCTGCTTGGAATCGATTGGGTCTCTTCCCAATCGATATGTTTGAATCCCCCCAATACTGAGGCTGTTCTTTAGCTACTGGGCGGGCTTTCAGGCTCTTTGTTTTCTCACCCTGCTGGTGCCTGAGTGTCTGGTACCCTTTACAATGTTGCAGTTACTTCCCCATTTGTGTCCATTGTCTCTGGAATCGTTTCATTAACATGCAAACTATCCCGGAGATTGCCTCATTAGTATGCGGAATGTTCGTTTCGGTGCTGTCTGCTTTCTTAGCAGACAGAATCCACACCTGCTAGGTGCAGCCTGCTGGTGCTGCAAACATTGTCCATTTTATCCTATATGCTTTGCGTTCCTCCATTTTGTATTTAGGGAATGGCCAACTTCGGTGGCTACAAGGGGTACCTCGGCGGTGGTGGTGGTAGTGGTGCATTGGTTTCAGGTCACCAACCTCCAAGATGAAATACCTCATTGGACTTTGATTATGAACTCTGGAACCCATGTGAAACAATATTTATTTTCTCTGTGGTATCTGCACTGTAAATCTTAATTTTCCCCATCTCACTTTACTACCTGAATATGAAGGGTCGTAGTGAACCTTTTCTTCATATTTTGAGTGTGTGCAAATAAATTAATCCTTTGAGTTCATCCTATCTCAAGTTTCCTGTGGAGTTATTACTCGAAAATTAGATCATACAAAAACTGACGGGGTTGCAAAATACAGTACCACTTACAAAGAGGGAAACAAATTAAAACACCTCCCTGTTTACAGATGGGTGCTGAAAGGGGAAATTAATGCTTTTAAATTAACCTCCCTCCTGTCCATAATAATCTACTGCTTTGTACCTGGACCCCGAAGTCTCTGGACATCCTTTCTTCCTAGTTTTTCATCAATATTTGCATGCAATGAATTCCATTAGCCACATTTTTGTCCATTCTCTTAATACTGAAGTACCCATCCTGATCTTAACCAAGGATCGAAGCAATCCTTTTGATATTCCTGGTGCTTGTTCTATAAAACATTTTGTTCTCCCATGAGACTTGTCATGCCTCTCTTCAGCTGCATTAGTGATCCTGCATAATTGTTTTATTAATCATGGGAAGAGTTTTTTTTTCTCTAGAGAATGATTCTGATACATACTTCATTCTGAAACATGATATATATACTTGCCTTAAGTAGTAGAAATGCATCATGGCGCTGCTTGCTTGCTTATTATTGATGTGAAGAAACTGGTGTCTAGATGATCCATCTCGATGGATGATCCATCTTAACCTCCTTCTGAGGTCCCCAGCATCATAGATGCCAGTTTTCAGCAAATTTGATTCACTCCGCATGATATCAAGAAATGGCTGAAAGCACTGGACACTGCAGAGGCTATGGGCTTTAACAGCATTCCATCAATAGTCTGAAAATTTATGCTCCTTGTTATGGGTCAGGAATTAGAGAACCCCAAAGTGTATCATGGAGTTCACCTGACCCACAACTTTTAATAGATTGTGGTATGGGGAGCACACGGCCCACTCTACAAGTGTGGTACTTCAGACAGGGAAAAGTTATTTTTTTGAAGCAGAAAATGTTATTCTATGAACGCAAGTTAACCTTTTTTTAAAACAAACAGTGAACATCTAAGCAACTATTAATTCAAATCCGACCCCAAAGACTAGAACCCAAAGTAAGCTGTCCTTTTAACATCCAAAAGACTTAACAAACCTTCAAACAGGAGCACATTAGGTTTACATTCAATATTGAGACCTTTTACAATTCTGGGTTCACCAAATGATCCATAGATAGTCTTTGGATGGCAGAGATCAACATTACATATCTTTGTTTAAACTTCAGATGCAGCTCTCTGAAAAACACAGACACACCCAAACTTTTTCTCAAACTGATACTAAAAAGCAGAAGTAGAGCTCAGCTCCACCCACACTCTGAGATCACTCCAGTAATATGAGCAGCTCCATTTCTTAAAGGTACATTTCTTAAACACCCATTTAGAACCATAGAACAGTACAGCACAGAACAGGCCCTTCGGCCCTCGATGTTGTGCCGAGCAATGATCACCCTACTTAAACCCACGTAACCCGTATACCCGTAACCCAACAATCCCCCCATTAACCTTACACTACGGGCAATTTAGCATGGCCAATCCACCTAACCCGCACATCTTTGGACTGTGGGAGGAAACCGGAGCACCCGGAGGAAACACACGCACACACGGGGAGGACGTGCAGACTCCACACAGACAGTGACCCAGCCGGGAATCGAACCTGGGACCCTGGAGCTGTGAAGCATTGATGCTAACCACCATGCTACCGTGAGGCCCCAAGTACCTTTATTAAAGGTACTCTCACATGACATCCTGAGCTAGCCATGTCCCGAGCCAAGATATTCCAGTACAGCTACAATACTGGAACCTACCCGACAATGTGGAAAATTGCCTCGGTTTTTAAAAGTAAATTTAGACTACAATTCTTTATTTTTTCCAATTAAGGTGCAATTCAGCATGGTCATCCACCCACCCTGCTCATCTTTTTGGGCTGTAGGGGTGAAACCCACGCAAACACAGGGAGAATGTGCAAACTCCACATGGACAGTGACCCAGGATTGAACCCGGGTCCTCGGCACCGTGAGACAGCAGTGCTAACCACCACGCCATCGTGCCACCCTAGAAAATTGCCTAGATATATCCTGTCAACAAAAACCAGGATCAATCCAACCCCGCCAATTACCACCCCATCAGTCTATTCTCAATCATCAGCAAAGTGTTGGAAGAAGTCATCAACAGTGCTATCAAGCGGAACATACACTGCAAAAACCTGCTCACAGATGCTCAATTTGGGTTCCACCAGTGGTGTGAGAATTTTTTTTGAATAATAATGATTATTATTGTCACAAGTAGGCTTGCATTAACACTGCCATGTAAGTCCCCTAGTCGCCACACTTCAATGCAGTGGTAACTGGCTGTCACAGTAATTGAAGTCCTACCTCTGAAGCTGGTCTGCATCTCTAGTTAAAGTGGGAGTGTAGCTGCCCCAGGACATAAACTACTGAAGTTTATCTCCTGGCATATTTCCAGTGAGAGATTCAGAAAGGAACTTTTATACCATCTGAACTTCCAGCCAGGGTATATATGAGAGGATTTAATCTTCATTTGTGCTGCTGTATTTGTAGCTCTTCCCATGCAGACTTTGGTCCTCCTCTTTCTTCATTAATATAATGGAATTCCTATCAGAAATCCCATTTTGCTGCCTGCTGAAATTATACGACAAATTATCTGGTTGATTGTCCTCCCAGTCTTCAGATTTTACAAAAGGGTAAATGAAATATCCAGAAAGATGCAGCAAATGTCATCCTTGCCTAAATCCATTACTTACGTTCTTGCACTTTATATTGATAGGGGCTTCAACGTCATCCTTTCTCATATTGGTATATGGAACAGAAATTCAGCACATCCAAAAATCCTATCCCAAATTCCTGTCTTCCCCCCACGATCCCTGCTCGGTGCAAAAATCACCATCAATCCATATAAGAATGCTAAACAATATGAAACCAAGGTGGGTAAATAGATTGAACATACAAATCAACCATGATCCAATTGAATGACAGTAGAGACACGACAGGATGAATGGCTTTATGTTGTTCCTATATTATTTTCTATAGTTGACCAAAGGCCACAAATTTTGGGGCCAATGTAATCCTGAAATTAGCTTTAATCTATGTTTTTTTATAAATTTAGAGTACTGTTATGGGCAGGGTTTAAAAACTCCAAAGTGTATTATGGAGTTCACCTGACTTATAATTTTTTTTTTAATTTGACTAGAATGAGCACAAGAGTCTTCCCTTCAGGTGTGGTTCAACAGTCTTCCCAGACACTTTAATCAAACAACCTTTATTCTAAGAACTTAGTTAACATTTATATAAACACACAGCAAGAATGTTTATCAATTACAAATGTAAAGACCCCATCCAGCAACAGTAATCTATGTATAACATTTAATGAATTCCCCTTTAACTGTTCCACTTCAGAAACAAAATCCCATAAACCAAAAACCCCTTTTCAAGGGTGTGGCCCAGCACTCTGCATTCTCACTTGAATAAGACTGGCTTTTCCTGAGATTCTGAGCCCGTATAACCAGCCCTAAAATAATTAACAACTGGAATGCATTTCAATTTTCTTTAGTAATGAGTCTCTTATTTGAAGTGGAAATTTTGGAAAGAAAGGGAGCCAAATCAGAAGAACAGGAAGCAAAGTCTGTGGACAGGAACAGTACACTGCCCCAAGACTTTGAATAATATTATGAAATATGAGAGAAATATCTTTGAATGTTTCTAAAGACATAAAGTAAGCTGAACATTTTGATTTTGTAGGTCAATATCCCCAGAAACTTTAATGACTATTTTTAAATGCAGTAATTGGAACAAGGACTTAGTCATTATTCAGTCATAGGGGAAAGGTGGTCTGGAGTTTGTGGAAATTAAACTGTCAATTACTTCACAGGAACTTAGAAAACAAGCATATTTATATTACGTCAATTCACACCACATGAAAAAGGAAGGAAAAAATTCAGTGTATGATAACTTATCAAATAGAACAAGTTGAAATAACAATACCTCAAGTAAAACCTCATTTTTTAACATAGGCTATCAATTTAAAAGCCTCATGTACAAAATTAATTCTAAAATAATCATTAAAATCAAAATTATTTTCAAGAAATCTTTTTCAAGTTCAATACCACAGATACCTTAAAAAGCAATTATATTATGGTTACACATCAACTTTAAAAATACCAGAAAATAATTCAGATCAATTTATTCTATTTAAATTGGCATGTATAAATCAATTTTGCACATTAAACCAAAACAGTCCAAAGCATTAAATTGCATTTTAAAGTCAATGAAACATGAAATAATTTCTAAAACATTTGTGTGGTCTGGCAAGTGTGAAATAAAATCCATATTTCTAGAGTTGCCATCTCATTACTAATCCAGTGGTATGCCAGTATATTCCACTATGATAGTCCATTAACTGAACATGCATTAACAGTTGTCCAGCCTGTTTTCGGATATTTTCCACCAATAGCAATGAATTTCTGTCTGATATATGGAGCTGAGGTAATAATGAGTCTACAAAAATTGAGATACAATTTATAAAGAAGGATCTAAACCAAAATAAAACCACAATGAGTATTTTTTAAAATAGGGGATGCAATTTAACGAAATGAAACATAGCACCATGTCGAGCATGTTTAACCGATTCCTGGCAATGCCAGCGCCGAGAACCACCCCGTTATTAAATGGGATTCTGCTTCATTTTGGGGCCTCGGCGAGGAGCGCCCCGCCGAGGCCGTACACAGTCCCATTTCCTGCACCAACAAGTTCTACTTATCTGAGCAGGAAGAGGTCGGGACGCCTTTTTTAAATCTCACACCGCGGCCTCTGGACACCCCGAACTCACCAAAGAGGGGGTGATCGAGTCCCCGCACCTCACTTCATAAAGAGAACACCTGGGCCGATCCCCGGCCATGGGCATGATGCCATTTGGGCACCTTGGCACTGCCTGCATCAACTGGAAGTTGTTTTACTTCCACTATAGTTTATTTTAAAATAGGCTAATCTAATTCTTTCAGGGTTATCCTCAAATTTTGATGCACTTTTAAGATTCGTTGAATTACAGTAAATAAACAGGGCATTTGGCTCAATGATATACGAGCCTCCTTGCATTCTAACTCGTATATACATCAAGGCTTCCCTTAAATAGATTAGTGTTATTGCTTCAATCACTCCATGTGGCAACAAATTTCACATTCTCACCACTCTCAGTATAACAAAACTCCTCCAAGTGTTTTATTAGTGGCTATCTCATATTTACTTCTTCTGCGCTCATCAAAAATGAAAACACTTTTGCTACTTTCATCTCGTCAAATTCCTTTGTTACTTCTAGATTTGACTATTTCAATGTTATCGTGGTCAATCTCCGATCTTCTACCCCAATAAACCTAAACTCATCCAAAACCCTGCTGCCCTTAGCCTAACTTGCACAATGTCCCATTCACCCATCACCCCAGTGCTCCCCACACTGACCAAGACCATGATTGTAAAATTCTCAAACTTGTTTTCAAATTGCTCCATGATCGCACCTTTATATTTCTGTAACCTCCTCCAGGTCTACAACTCTCTGAGATAGTTGTGCTTCTCCAATTCTGGCCTTTTGCATATCCCCTATTTTAACTGCTACCTTTTTGGTGGCTGTGCCTTCAAGAGCCTAGACTCTAAGGTCTAGAATTCTTCCTTAAACCTCTTTACCTTTCTTTCCTCCTTTAAGACATTCCTTAAAACCTAAGTCTTATACTAAATGTTTGGTTATCTGTCCTAACATCTCTTTTTGTGGTTCAGTCTCAAATTTTATTTGATAATGCTCCTGTGAAGCACCTTGGTACATAAGAACATAAGAACTAGGAGCAGAAGTAGACCGTCCGGCCCTTCGAGCCTGCTCCGCCATTCTATAAGATCATGGCTGATCTTTTCGTGGTCTCAGAACCACTTACCCGCATTCTCGCCATATCCCGTAATTCCTTTATTTTTCAAAAAAAACATCTACCCTATCTTTAAATATATTCAATGAAGTAGCATCTATTACTCATTTCGGTAGGGAATTCCATACTTTAACCACCCTCTGAGTGAAGACGTTCCTCCTTGATTCAGTCCTAAATCTGCTCCCCCTAATCTTGAGGCTATGCCCTCTTGTCCTACTTTCACCTACCAGTGGAAACATCCTTTCTACTTCTATCTTATCCATTCCCTTCAAAATTTTATATGTTTCTATTAGATCCCCCCTCAACCTTCTGAATTCCAGTGAATATAATCCCAATCTACTCAGCCTCTCCTCATACGATAACCCCCTCAACTCCAGAATCAGCCTAGTGAACCTCCTCTGCACCCCCTCTAGTGCTAGCACATCCTTTCTGAAGTGTGGAGACCAAAACTGCACACAGTACTCCAGATGTGGCCTCACCAGCACCTTGTACAACTGCAACATTACCTCTCTACTTTTAAACTCAATCCCCTTCGCAATGAAGGACAAAATTCCATTTGCCTTCCTAATTACTTGTTGCACCTGCAGACCAACCTTCTGTGACTCATGCACAAGTACACCCAGGTTTCTCTGCATAGCAGCATGCTGCAGCTTTTTACCATTTAAGTAATAATCCGTTCTATTGTTACTCCTACCAAAATGAATGACTTCACACTTATTGACATTATACTCCATCTGCCAGACCTTTGCCCACTCACTCAATGTGTCAATATTATGTGAAATTTTATGTGAAAGGTGCTTTATAAACGCTTGTTGTAGCTGTGATCCTACTTTTATCATGTTAAGGGCTTAAGTGTGCTTTTAGATTTTTTATTCCTTTCCAAGAAAGCAAGGCCTCAGCCTATTTAATATTTTCCTGACTGCTGCATTCTCTCAATTCTTGTAACATCCTTGTAAATAATTTATTCCCTTTGCCACTGCGTCATGACCGTTATTATAGAATGGAGAACGGAGTTGAAGTGGTCTAACCGAGGTTCTATATGAATTTAATACTGCTGCCCTACTTTGATGTACTATTCCTCTAGAAATTAACTCCAATCCTTTGCTTGCACTTTGTATGGTCTTCACAGCCTGTAATGCTGTGGGGTGGGGAGGGGGGAGCTGTTGGTTTATGAATTTTCAAAAGTAGCCTGACCACATTAATCACCCATAACTCTCTCCGTCGCTAGTCACTCTTAACATTGTTTATTCTGTGTTTCTTTGGTTTTCCTTGACTGCCTGTTTCATAAACCACCATATCCTGGCCATGAAAGGCATTCTAGCTGTTTCTATTTATGAGATATGCCCAAATAATTGATATGTTGGGTAAGCTGGGTCTACGAGGACTGCGTTTACTGCAGTGGTGAGAGAGACAGGCTTCCAACACTTGAAGAAATGCAACTTGATTTTATTGAACACTTAACTATAATCCATGCTTTAACTGTGGGTTGACACTATGCTGACTTGACTGGAGACCTGAGGCTAACCTGACCAGACTATCTTACTACCACATGGTGTTTGTTCTAGTTGCTGCTCACGAGCTCAGACTGTCTCAGAGGCTGGATCCCGAGAGAGCGGGAAAACTAGTGCCCTCTGGCTTTATAGTGGTCCTGTCCTGTCTGGTGATTGGCTGCTGTGTTCTGTGTGTTCACTGGTCATCCTGTGTGTCAATCACTGCCTGTCTGCACACCATCATATACCTGGATGTATATTATGACATCTCCCCCCCTTTTTTGCTTTTGTTTAAAATGTGTTCAGGTCAATAAATAGTGAGTGTGTGTACAGGAGCCTGACTATGTACAAAATATGCTAACGTATTTACATGGGAAGGTGTCTCGTGCAGATAGAGAGGAGATAAAACATGAGAAAAAACAATATCTACAGCATGGTCCTCAATGGTCCGTTCAGTCTATAAATTCAGTCTCTGTGGCAGGCGACAAATTCTGGTTGACCGACTCAAGGGTGGGTCAGGGGCCGCCTGCGCTTGAATGGGCGGAACTGCCACCAATGCAGAGGTCGGTAGAATCACTGGCAGATCGGTGGCCTCGTGGAAGGGCGCGTCCTGAGGAACCAGCGTGCGAGGCGGGACATCACAGTTAGGTGGCAGGCGCGGAAGATGACACAGTGCCCACCTATTACGCCGAAAAAAGGAGCCATCAGGCATGCGAGCGAGGAACAATCTCGGGGCCACTTGCTTGACCGCCACAGCTGTGGCAGACCAGCCACCATCAGGTAACTGAACACAAACTCAGTCAGCAGGGACCAGGTCAAGATCTGTGGCGTGGACGTCGTACGCCGACTTGCATTGGACCCGAGACTTGCATCCTCTGTAGGACCGGGAAGTTGTCAAGGTCCAGAATGTAGATAGCCGACACCGTCGTTCGCAGTGTGTGGTTCATTAGGAGCTGTGCTGGGGACAGCCCAGTGGACAAAGGGGTCGGCCTGTAGGCTAACAGCGCCAGGTTGAAATCAGAACCCGAGACAGCAGCTTTGCACAACAATTTTTTAACGATGTCTACCCCTTTTTCAGCTTTGCCATTCGACTGGGGGTAGTGGGGGCTTGATGTGACATGCCGAAAATTGTACAGCCGGGCAAAATCTGTCCACTCCTGGCTGAAGAAGCAGGGGCCGTTGTCACTCATAACTGTGAGTGGGATGCCATGCCGGGCAAAAGTCTCCTTGCATGCCTTGATTACTGTGCTGAGGTGAGGTCAGTAAGTTTGACCACCTCGGGGTAGTTGGAAAAGTAGTCCACTAGGAGGACATAGTCTCGGCCTTTGGCATTGAACAGGTCAACACCAACTTTTGACCATGGGGAGGTCACCATTCAATGTGGCTGTAGAGTCTCTTTAGGCTGAGCCGGCTGGAACCTTTGACACATTGGGAAATTGAGGACCATGTTGGCGATATCTTGGCTGATGCCTGGCCAATATACTGCCTCTCGGGCTCGACGGCGACACTTTTCGACCCCCAGGTGACCCTCGTGGATTTGGCCGAGGACCAACTCTCTCATGCTCTGTGGGATCGCAATTCTGTCCAGCTTCATTAGTATGCCATCTACCACCGCCAGATCGTCCTTTACATTATAAAACTGGGGACACTGCGCCTTTTGCCAACCATCCGTGAGATGTCGCATGACCCGCTGGAGGAAAAGATTAGTGGCCATCTCCTGACAAATTTGCACAACCCTTTCATCAGTGGCCAGAAAGTTGGAGGCACAGAATTGCACCTGCGCATCTATTTGACAGACAAAGTCAGTCTGCTCACACAGTGTGGTGATAGATCTGGAGAGTGCATCGGCCACAATGAGCTCTTTGCCCAGGGTGTAGACCAGGTCGAAATTGTAGCGGCGGAGTTTGAGGAGGATACGTTGCAGCCGTGGCGTCATGTCATTGAGGTCTTTTTGGATGATGTGAACCAATGGCCTGTGGTCCGTCTCGACCGTGAATTTGGGGAGGCCATACACATAATCATGGAACTTGTCGGTCCCTGTGAGGAGGCCCAGGCATTCTTTTTCAATCTGAGCCTTTTGTTGGTCAGTGGGTGTCATGGCTCTAGAGGCATATGCAATTGGGGCCCAGGAGGAGGATTCGTCCCGCTGGAGGAGTACTGCCCCAATGCCAGCCTAGCTCGCGTTGGTGGATATTTTCGTCTCCTTGGCGGGATCGAAAAACGCCAGCACCGGGGCCTTGGTGAGTTTAGCCCTGAGCTCACGCCACTCTTGCTCCTGAGCGGGTAGCCACTGGAAGTCCGTAGTTTTTTAACTGGATGGCGGAGAGCTGTGGTGTGTGATGCAAGGTTGGGGATAAACTTCCCAAGGAAGTTGACCATCCCTAGGAAGCAGAGGACCGCCTTCTTGTCCTCCGGGGTCTTCATGGCGTTGATCGGCGAAACCTTGTCAGCATTCGGCTGCACGCCGAACTGCGAAATGTGGTCGCCAAGGAATTTGATTTCTGATTGACCAAACGAGTATTTGGCTCTGTTGAGTTGGAGGCCATGCTCGTGGATCCTGTGGAACACCCGCTTGAGGCGATTGATGTGCTCCTGAGGAGTTGTGGACCAGATAATGATATCATCGACGTACACTCGCACCTCCTCGATGCCCTCCATCATTTGCTCCATTATGTGGTGGAACACCTCTGAGGCGGAGATGATGCCAAAGGGCATTCGGTTGTAGCAGTAGCGGCCGAACGGGGTGTTAAATGTGCACAGCTTTCGACTGGACGCGTCCAGCTGTATTTGCCAAAACCCCTTGGAGGCATCCAGCTTCGTGAAGAACTTGGCATGAGCCATCTCGCTGGTTAGCTCTTCTCGTTTAGGTATTGGGTAGTGTTCCCTCATGATGTTACGGTTCAAATCTTTGGGGTCGATACAGATTCGAAGTTCCCCGATGGCTTTTTGACACAAACCATGGAGTTAACCCAGTCCGTGGGTTCCATGACCTTAGAAATGACGCCCTGGTCCTGGAGGTCTTGCAGCTGCTGCTTGAGGCGGTCCTTAAGGGGTGCCGGCACCCGACGCGGTGCGTGGACCACAGGGGTGGCATTTGGCTTCAACAGTATTTTGTGTCGGTAAGGGAGTGTGCCCATACCTTCGAACACGCTGTGGTATTGTGCTATGATGTCATCGAGTTGGGCTTGGAAGTTAACATCTGGCGAAGCCGTTGCCTCTGCGGACGACATGGTGTGAACCCGCTGCACAAGGTTAATACATACATCTTCCTGATGCCTCACAAATGACATAACCTTTGACTTCTGTTAGTGTGTAATTCAAATTTTCTACTTTCCACTTCCACTTTATAAATTAATTTCTGCAAATCTGTTTTAAACTTTCATGCACGATGAGTATTATTAACAAATCTGAGATTATTTTTTATCATGCCAGATAAGCAGACTCCTCCAATATCATATTTAGTGCAAGATTAATTACTGCTTCCTGTATTAAATTAAATAAATCAGGCAGTGTCTCAGCCCAATGTTGGCATAAACAATTCCATTTGTTTCCTATCCACTCTAACATGGGCTGCTATAATGGACTGTAGGAAGGGAGTTCCGTAACAACACTATGGATGTACCTACACCCACATGGTCTGCAGCAGTTTAAGGTGGTGGCTCACCACCACCTTCTCACAGGCAATTGGGGATGAACAACAAATGCTGCCTTCACCAGCAATTAGTTACATTTGGGCCAAACAAGTATCGGGAAATGACCATCTCCTACAAGAGAGAATCTAACCACTGCTCTTTGACATTCAATGGCATTACCATCGCTAAATCCTCCACAATCAACATATTGGGTTTACCATTGGTCAAAACCTGAACTGGACTAGCCATATTAGTACTGTGGCTACCAGGCAGATCAACGGCTAAATCCTATGGCAAGTAACTCGCGTCCTGACCCCCCAAAGCCTGTCCACCATCTACAAGGCACAAGTCAGGAGTGTAATGGAATACTCTCCACTTGCCTTGATGCGTGCAGCTCCAACAACATTCAAGAAGCTCGACATCCTCCAGGACAAAGCAGCCCACTTGATTGCTACCCTTCCACAAACATTCAACCCTCCATCACTGACGAACAGTGGCAGCCATGTGTAACAGCTACAAGATGCACTGCAGTAACTCACCAAGGTTCCTTAGGCAGCACCTTCCAAACCCACAACTGCTACCATCTAGAAGGACAAGAGCAGCAGATACCTGTGAAATCCACCATCCGAAGGTTCCCCTCTGTTATAACCTGCCTGTTTACCACTGGCTGGGGACTAATGGCAATCCCACAACCCTTAGGAAGTATGAGCTTCCCCAATGGGGGGCAGAGAAATCATGAGCAGGTCCCTGCATAAATAAAGCTGGCCAGTATGGAACCAGCTAGAGAGGAGTGAGCAGCAAGGAAGTTGCTGATGCTGTTGTATTTATATATATCGTGCTGGATTCTTCGTAGCCCTCACAAAACTGGCGGCGAGGGTTAAAGTGGATAGCTATCTACGCTGCTGAAGCCACCTCCCTGGATTTTTGTTGGATACAGGTTGGAATTTTTTTTTACTGTTCCACCATGCCTCTTTATGGACGTTTGGATGTCTTTGATGCTGCGCTGGAGAGTTGGAACCAGTACGCACAACGGATGCGTTACTATTTACGGGCAAACAACACCACCAAAAACGAATGCCAGGTGGTCATTTAGCTCACCGCCTGCGGCCCACAAACGTTTGGAGTGATAAGGAGCCTTACGTACCCAGCTGCGCTGGACACCAAGGCGTTTGATGAACTTGTGAACTTAATGGGGCAACATTTTAACCCAATCCTGTCCACGATAGTCCAGCATTACCGGTTTAGTACCGCTGAGAGGACTCCTGGAGAATCCCTTGCAGAGTTTCTATCCAGGCTACGTAGGATGGCAGAGTACTGTGACTATGGTGACACATTGTCAGAAATGTTACGCAACCGTTTGGTTTGCGGTATTAACCATGCGGCCACCCAGAGAAAGTTGTTAGCTGAGCCATCATTGACTTTTCAACAGGCCATTCAGATACTATTGTCCCGAGAGAGCGCAGAACGAGGAGTGCAGGGGCTACAGGGAATAGAGGTGCACGCCTTGGGGCTAAATCCCTTCCGTCCAAAAGTGTCTCTCCGCACCCCTGCCGTACCTTGGGCAGGATGGTGTCCGGATCGACGCCAGTGGCCGTCGGACGTTCCTCCCCGAAGGGAGCCTTCTCCAGAACCGATGGATGAGGAGCCATGTCAGTGTCGGATTGTGCACACCGACCCTGTCATGGACGCCGGATCTGGGGGCACCAGAGGCGCCCCCGTTCCGACAGAAACTGGGGCCAGCCCAGGGGCCATACCTTCCATTTGGATGAACCTGCAGGGCCTACTCCCGAGGACGTGGCGATAGAGGACGATGGCCTTGTGCATTGTGTGGCAGCTCCCCGTGTGGCCCCTATTAAGGTGACAGTACGGGGCAATGGTCACCCGCTTGAGATGGAGTTGGAAACCCGCGCAGCGGTGTCCGTGATCGCCCAGAGGACATTTAACTACATCATGCAGGATATACAGACCCTTACATTAACCGATACACAGGCCAGGTTGGCCACCGACACGGGGGAACCATTGGATATCGCTGGAACTACGATGACCCCTGTTGTTCATGGACGCCAGGAGGGGCGTTTCCCACTTATCGTAGGGTGCAGCCATGGGCCCAGCCTGTTGGGTCGGGACTGGTTGCTCCATTTGCGGCTGCAGTGGCAGCACATCCTTCAAACAGGTTCTGGAGGTTTGATGGAGGTACTAAGATGTATTCCAGCACAGTTTGGCAGTAGCCCGTATCCAGGTCGAACCAGGAGCCACGCCGCGCTATTTCTGAGCACCCCTGGTGCCCTACGCCTTGCTCGAGAAGGTAGAAAGGGGGCTCACTCATTTGGAGTCCTTGGGTATTATCAGGCCCGTCTGTTTCGCTGACTGGGCAGCGCCAATTGTTCCTGTAATGAAGCCAGATGCCACAGTTCGCTTGTGTGGCGACTATAAACTTGCAGTGAATACGGCTTCCCAGCTCGACCGATATCCAATGCCCGCATAGAAGATCTCTACGCGATGCTTGCAGGCGGACTCTCGTTCACGAAATTAGATACGAGTCACGCCTGCCTGCAGTTGGGAGCTGGACCCTGCCTCCCAGCTATATGTAACTATTAATACACACAGGGGCCTGTATGAATATACACGGTTGCCCTTTGGGGTATCCTCTGCCTGCGCTATCTTTCAGCGTCATAGAGGGCATCTTGAGAAGTTTACCGCGTATCGCTGTCTTAGATGACGTTTTGATTACAGGGACGTTGGAGCAGGAACATTTGGAAAATTTGGAGGCTGTCCTTAAGACGCTTCTCAGAGGCTGGAGTCCGTTTACGTTGTACAAAGTGCGACTTTCAGGCGAAGAAAGTAGTCTACCTGGGTTATCGGGTGGACCGCGAAGGTTTGCACCCCGTCGCAGAGAATGTGCGCGCATTTCAACAGGCCCCCGCCCCGACTGACACTTTGCATCTTCGTTCTTTTCTCGGCCTCGTAAACTATTACGGGAAGTTCCTCCCCAATCTGGCAACTACGCTGGCCCCATCACACCTTCTGCTAAAGAAGAATCACACCTGGGTTTGGGGTCAGCCGCAAGAAACTGCTTTCCGGCGGGTAAATCAGCAATTGTTGTCGTCAGGGTTACTAACCCACTACGATCCTGGAAAGCCTTTGCTCATCATGTGTGATGCATCCCCGTATGGTATTGGGGCTGTCCTGTCCCACAAGATGGAGAACGGGGCCGAGCGACCGATAGCTTTCGCCTCCCGCGGGCAGCACCAATTGTACCTGTAATGAAGCCAGATGCCACAGTTCGCAGTGGGTCCCTGGCTGAAACACTTCCACCAGTATGTGTATGGCCGCCATTTCACTATCGTGACTGATCATAAGCCTCTGCTGGGACTTTTCCAAGAGGATAAGCCAGTACCGCCCATTGCTTCCGCACGGATCCAGCGCTGGTATTCTCTGGAGCACAAAGCAGGAACCCAGATAGCGAATGCCGATGCACTGAGCCGATTGCCTTTGTCAACTGGCCCCATGTCGACCCCCATGACAGGTGAGGTGGTTGCAACCCTAAATTCTATGGACGCCTTGCCTATCACGGCATCACAGATCCGTGAGTGGACCCAGTTGGAGCAAGTCCTGTCAAACGTTCGGCATATAATACTGTATGGTAGGCAGCATAGACAGCTCCCAGGTGAGTTGCGGGCATTTTCCTTCAAGCTGTCAGAATTTAGCGTGGAAGACGGTGTCCTCTTGTGGGGGAGGCATGTGGTCATCCCGGAAAAAAGGACAGGGCCTGATACGACAGGACTTGCACAATGGGTATCCGGGTATGACCGAAATGAAAATGTTGGCCCGGAGTTATGTCTGGTGGCCAGGCCTCGACACCGACATTGAGAAGGTGGCCCAAAACTGCTCCATTTGCCAGGAGCATCAGAAGCTTCCGCCGG
Source organism: Scyliorhinus canicula (assembly GCF_902713615.1). NCBI lineage: Eukaryota > Metazoa > Chordata > Chondrichthyes > Carcharhiniformes > Scyliorhinidae > Scyliorhinus > Scyliorhinus canicula. The sequence continues at coordinate 43,013,737 of NC_052147.1, read as the reverse complement.
CCGTGCCCCTACATCACTGGGAATGGCTAGGGCGGCCTTGGGCGCGCTTGCATGCGGATTTCGCCGGCCCTTTTCAGGGATCCATGTTCCTTCTATTAATCGATGCCCCTTCTAAATGGCTAGAAGTGAATAAGATGGTAGGCACAATGTCCTGCGCAACGATCGAGAAGATGCGTTTATCTTTCAGTACGCATGGCCTCCCCAAGGTGCTCGTCACAGACAATGGAACTCCTTTCACAAGTGAGGAGTTTGCGAGGTTCATGAAGATAAACGGCATACGCCATATCCGCACCGCTCCATACCACCCAGCTTCCAATGGGTTGGCGGACCGCGCAGTGCAGACATTCAAACAGGGCCTAAAGAAGTAGTTTTCCGGGTCTATGGACACAACACTGGCTTGTTTTTTGTTTTCATATAGGACCACGCCACATGCGGTGACTGGGGTAGCTCCCGTGGAACACCTAATGGGCCGGTGACTTCGAACCCGCCTTAGCATGGTTTTCCCGGATATTGGCGCAAACGTATGCCACACACATGCATGGCAGGGACGTGGCCGTTCTCGGAATCGGCCAATTCAGCAGTTTGCGCTTGGTGACCCGGTGTTCATTCAAAATTTTGCTGGTGGCACCCAGTGGTTCCCTGGCGTTTCTTTCGATGAACGGGCCTGATCTCTTACCAGGTGCTAGCCCAGGTTCGTCTCCAGCGCAAGCATGTAGACCAGGTTCAGTCCAGAAGGCCGCCTCTTCCAAAGATTCCCTGCCCCTGGAGCTCACTTCTGCAGTCGCAGAGACCAGACACAGTGGAAAGTATTCCTCACGATCTTCCTCTGGTGCCGTACTCAAAGCCTGTACAGGTCATTGCAGAACCACGTGGAGATAGGGATGGCGAGATGACAGAGGCTTTGGACTCCGACTCCGAGATAAAGACACAGGCCTCAGAAGGGGAGTCCTAGGTCCCACAGGCCGTGGATGTACAACCGTTACACCGTTAAGCCGTTCATCACGGAAGCGCCGTTCTCCGTCTCGTTACACGCCGCCCAATCCAGCGCCTCGTGCAAATGGTGTCCGGCCTGCGGCAAAACGAGTCCAACTGCTTCAAAAGCAGTGTAGTGGCAATCTTCCAGGCAGATCGGGAGCTGGTAGTAGGCAGACTTCAGATCTACCGTGGAGAACACCCGGTACTGTGCGATCTGGTTGACCATCTCCGCTATGCAGGGGAGGGGGTATGCATCAGGTTGCATGAACCAGTTTATGGCCTGGCTGTAGTCCACAACCATCTAATTCTTTTCCCCCGGTCCTGACCACCACCACTTGTGCTCTCCAGGGGCGATGAGAACGAGTGAACATAGGCTTTATTATCCAAGAACTTGCCTACCTGTGACTGCTGTAACAATGAGCGCCGCCCACAGGCGCCCTCCTTCGCCAGGGTCTTCGGTGGATTCCTTGGACTTTGGAGGGGGGGGATGTTATAACCTGCCTGCCTACCACTGGCTGGGGACTAATGGCAATCCCACAATCCTTGGGGAATATGAGCTTCCCTAATGAGGTGGGGGGAGGGGGGGGGGCATTGAAATCATTAGCAGGTCCCTGCATAAAAAAAGCTGACCAGTATGGAACCAGCGAGAGAGGAGTGAGCAGCAAGGGAATTACTGCTGCTGGTGTGTGTGTATGAATGTATGTATAGGTAAATAAAGTTTTCTTTCTGTTCTACAACTCATGCTGGATTCTTCGTGGCCCTCACAAAACCCTTCAAGTAATTCACCAACCTGACTTGGAAATATATCACCATTCATTCACTGCAGCTGGGTCAAAATCCTGGAACTCCCTCCCTAACAGCACTGTCGGTGTACCTACAATTCAAGGACTGCAGCGGTTCAAGAAGGCAACTCACCCCACCTTCTGAAGGGCAACTAGGGATGGGCAAAAGGACACACCACCATCACTGTCATGAACTATCAAATTTGGTTCTCCTTGACCTTTCCCGTCTTTCTAACTTTTCTAAGTTACGTTCCTCCAAACCATCCTCATAAAGGGTGCTACTGGCTCCTCTAGAAAGCTGGCATCCTCAGATATAAACTATGAAGCCAATATGTATTTTTCCTGACTGGGAGGAATCACCAAGGAAGACAGTAATCTAACAAAACGGAAAAGAAAATCCAAATATCCACTGTCCTTCTCTTCCTTATTGTTTTACTCCATAAATTCCTTTTGACACCCTTATCTTAATTTCCATCTCCTCCTCCAGTATCTGTGATTAATTAATTGTGATATGAGCATTGCTGGTATGGACAGGAATATTGCCCATCTTTTATTACCTTTCAGAAGGTAGTAATGAGCCACCTTCTTGAATCACTGGGTTCATTTGTTGAAGGTCCACTCACAGTGCTGTTAGGGAGGGAAGTTCCAGGTGTGTGACCCAGCAGAGGTGAATTAATGGTGAAATAGTTCCAAGTCAAGATGTTATATGACTTGGAGGGGAACTTGCTGGTGGTGGTGTTCTAATGGATCTACTGCCATTTTTCTGATAGATGTTCGAGGTCGGGTAAGTCTGCAGGAGCCTTGATGTGTTGCTGCAATGCATCTTGTGGATGGTGACTGCTGCCACAGTGTGCCTCTGGTGGAAGGAGTGAATGTTTGATGATGGATGGCACACTGATCAAGTGGGCTGGTTTGTCTTGGTATCGAGCTTCTTGAGTGTGCTTTCATCAAAGACAGTGGAGAGTATTGCATCACATTCCTGATTTGTGCCTTGTAGATGGTGGACAGGCTTTGGTGGGTCAGGAGGCAAATTACTGGTTACAGAGTTCCCAGCCTCTAACCTACTCTTGTCGCCACAGTATTTATATGGCTGGTCCAGTTAAGTTTCTGGTCAATGATAATGCCCAGTTTTTTGTGGTGGGGGATTCTGCAATGTTAATGTTCTTGAATGTCAAGGAGAGGTGGTCACATTCTTTCTTCTCTAGATATTGCTGCATGGAATGCTTCCATATCTGAACAGTTACAAGTGGAACTGAAGTGAAAATCACCAACAAACATGCCACTTCTGAACTTATGTTGGAGGGAAGGTCACTGATAAAGCAGCTGACCATATTCGGTCCTAGGACACCAGGAAGCTAGATTAACATGATCCATTGTAATACTATCCTTCTATACATTTCCAGTATGTCGGGCGGTATTCTCCATTCCCGGGACTAAGTGCCCGGGCCATCGTTATCACCGTCGCGTTTCACGACGGCGCGAACAGGCCCCGGGCACGACCTAGGGACGCTAGGCACCACTCCAGCGTCCCTACACGGCGCCAAATGGGTGCCGCGCCAACCCACGTATGCGCAGTTGGGGCAACTCAATCCTGCGCATGCGCAGTTGGGCCGCGGCATCCTGCGCATGCGCAGGAATGTTCTGACGCACGCCAGTCCCTCACCAACATGGCGCCGGTGTTCTGGGGCCAGCCGCAGAAGGAGGTAGGCCCGGGGGGAGAGGCCGGCCCGCCGTTCGGTGGGCCCCGATCGTGGGCCAGACCCCATCAGAGGCCCCCCCGATGAAGGAGCCACACCCCCCCCCCATACAGGCTGACCCTCCAGCGTTCCCGCACAGTTCACGCCGTCAGCGACCAGGAGTGGACGCGCCAGCGGGAACCTGTCGTGGCGGAGCGGCCGCTCAGCCCATCCGGGCCAGGGAATCGCCGCTCGCCATTTGCGGCGATTCTCCGAACAGCCCGGCATGATTCGCGCGGCGCTGGTTTCGGGGGGGTGGGAGAATCGTGTGCGGGGGTCGGGGCGGCATGGCGCGATTCGCGTGGCATCCCGGCGATTCTCCCACCTGCCGTGTGGGGGGGGGGAGAGAATACCGCCCCACATCTTTAATCCGTTCTTCAATTTTACATGGAAATTTTTATTCGGTAAGAGTATCAAAGGACTTAGGACAGTAGTGAATGGAGTTGCACTCCAATGCGAAGCAACATGTCCTCCCAGGACTTTCAGAAGTTACTGATGCGACCATCAATTCACTCGAAACAGAGTAGACGTAAACTGTGGTTTTAATCAACTAGAACAGTGCCTGCCTGCGACTGCTCTGCTAGTGAGAACCGCCTACAAGGCTGCTGTTCTTTATACCTCCCCTCAAGGGACGGAGCCCACAAGGGCACCAACCTGATACATTCCATGTAATATCATACAATGGTCCATAGGTGGAGCCCACATGGGCAACAGCGTGATACAGTAACATACATGGTGAATGGTTAATACAATACGTTCACCACATTCACCCCCTGTTAAAAAATTGAAGTTCAGCGGGGGTGAAGGGTTCACAGGTTCAGTCTGTCCGGCGGCCGTATCATGCGCTGTGATCACCGAAGCTCTGGTATTGCAGCTGACCCGGGTGTCGAACTCATTCGTGCAGGCATGAGTGGTGAATCCGCCGGTGTGGGGACAGACGTGGACTCCTGGGAGCATCTCTTCTGGAGCTTCGTTCCTGTGGGTCGGTGAAGGGGGGAGAGGGGACAGGAGGGGGTGTGGGTGCCATGTAGAGGCGGGGGCACTGGTCAGTGTAGGTTGGGCGGGGTAATTTGGGGTGGCAGTGATAGTGGAGCCTGCGGGTGCCAGGTCCCGGAGGGAAACTGTATCCTGTCGGCCGTCGGGGTGTTCTATGTATGCATACTGGGGGTTGGTGTGAAGGAGCTGGACCCTCTCTACCAGAGGGTCGGACTTATGGCTCCTGATGTGTTTGTGGAGTAGAACGGGCCCCGGTGTCTTCAGCCAGGACAGAAGCGAGACCCCGGAGGTGGATTTCGTGGGGAAAACAAACAAGCGGTCATGAGGGGTCTCGTTTGTGGCCGTGCAAAGGAGGGACCTAATGGAGTGGAGCATGTCGGGGAGGACCTCCTGCCAGTGGGAAACTGGGAGATTTCTAGACTGTAGGGCCAGGAGGATGGCCTTCCAGACCGTCGCGTTCTCCCTCTCCACCTGCCCGTTTTCCCGGGGGTTATAACTGGTAGTCCTGCTCGAGGCAATGCCCTTACCGATCAGGTACTGACGCAGTTCGTCGTTCATGAACAACGAACCCCGGTCACTGTGGACGTACGTGGGGAAGCCGAACAGGGTGAAGACACTATGCAGGGCTTTAATGATGCTGGCCGCTGTCATGTCAGGGCAGCGGATTGCAAAGGGGAAGTGGGAGAACTCGTCAACGACGTTGAGGAAATACGTGTTGCGGTTGGTAGAGGGGAGGGGCCCTTTGAAGTCAATACTGAGGTGCTCAAAGGGCCGGGATGCCTTTACCAGGTGGGCCTTATCTGATCGATAGAAGTGCGGCTTACACTCCGCGCAGATTTGGCAGTCCCTGGTCATGGCTCTGACCTCCTCGGTGGAGTAGGGCAGGTTGCGGGCCTTGATGTAGTGGAGAAGTCAGGTGACCCCCGGGTGGCAGAGGTCATCGTGGATAGCCCGGAGTCGGTCATCTTGCGCGCTGGCGGGACAGGGCATCTGGGGGCTCGTTGAGCTTCCCAGGACAATACACTATACAGTAATTATCGGTGGAGAGTTCGATGCTCCACCTCAAGATCTTATCATTCTTGATCTTGCCCCGCTGCTTATTATCAAACATGAAGGCTACCGATCGTTGGTCGGTGACGAGGGTAAACCACCTACCAGCGAGGATGTGCCTCCAGTGCCGCACAGCTTGGGCTTCTTTTTCGACCGAGGAGTGTCGGATTTCGGAGGCGTTGAGGGTACATGAAAAAAATGCTACTGTCCTGCCCGCCTGGTTAAGGGTGGCGGCGAGGGCAACCTCTGGCGCGTCGCTCTCCACCTGGAAGGGGACGGACTTGTCCACCGCACGCATCACGGCTTTGGCAATATCTGCCTTGTTGTGGCTGAAGGCCTGGCGGGCCTCGGCCGCCAGTGGGAAGATGGTGGCCTTGATTAGTGGGCGGGCTTTGTCAGCATAGTTGGGGACCCACTGGGCGTAATAGGAAAAGAACCCGAGGCACCTTTTCAGGGCTTTGGGGCAGTGGGGAAGGGGGAGTTGCAGGAGGGCGCGCATAGATTCGGGGTCAGGTCCTAGAACTCCGTTTTCCACGACGTAGCCGAGGATGGCTAGTCTGGTTGTACGGAAAACGCATTTCTCCTTGTTATAAGTGAGGTTAAGGGCTTGGGCAGTTTAGAGAAATCTCTGGAGGTTGGTGTCGTGGTCCTGCTGGCCGTGGCCGCAGATGGTGATGTTGTCCAAGTACGGAAATGTGGCCCGCAGCCCGTACTGGTCCACCATTCGGTCCATCGTTCTTTGGAAGACCGAGACCCCGTTTATGACGCCAAAGGGGACCGGGAGGAATTGGAAGAGGCGGCCGTCTGCCTCAAAGGCCGTGTAGTGGCGGTCCTCCAGGCGGATTGGGAGCTGGTTGTATGCAGACTTCAGATCCACCGTGGAGAACACACGGTAGTGTGCGATCTGATTAACCATGTCTGCGATCCGGGGAAGGGGGTACGCATCGAGGTGCGTGTACTGGTTTATGGTTTGGCTGTAGTCTACAACCATCCAGGTCTTTTTCCCGGTCCTGACGACCACCATCTGAGCTCTCCAGGGGTTATTGCTGGCCTCGATGGTCCCCTCCCACAAGAGTCGCTGGACCTCGGACCGGATGAAAGTCCTGTCCTGGATGCTGCACCGCCTGCTTCTGGGGGCGACTGGCTTACAGTCGGTGGTGAGATTTGCGAAGAGCGGGGGAGAGTCGACCTTCAGGGGTGCGAGTCTACATACGGTGAGTGGGGCTAGGAGCCCCTCTGAACTTCAGAGTTAGGCTCCTGAGGTTGCACTGGAAGTCCAGTCCCAACAGGAGAGGAGCGCAGAGGTCGGGGAGTACACATAACTTAAAATCGGCGCACTCGGTGCCCTGTATTGCAAGGGTTGCGGTAGTGCACCCCTGGATCTGCACAGAGTGCGACCCAGAAGCGAGGGAGATGGTTTGATGTGCCGGGAAGATTGGGAGAAAGCAGCGCCTTACCATGTCTGGATGAATAAAGCTCTCCGTTCTCCCAGAGTTGAACAGGCAAGGCGTTTCATGTCCATTGACCCGGACGGTCATCATGGAGCTTCAGAGATCTTTGGGTCGCGACTGGTCAAGGGTGACTGCACTGAGTTGCGGGTAGCCGGCGTGGTTGGAGGTGCTGGGGTGGTCTCAAGATGGCTGCCCACGTTAGTCGCACGTGTCAGGCTTCGCTGCAGATGGCGGCCAAGATAGCGGCCCCCGTCAGTTGCACGTGTCGGCGGCAAGGAAGATGGCGTCCAAAATGGCGCCCCGCATGAGTCGCACGTGGTGTGCCGCGTGGGTGGCGATGACCAAGATGGCGGCCCCCGTGAGTCGCACATGTTGTGTGGGCTTGAAGTTGGCTGTCCCCACGGACAACACGAGGCCGATGATGCGTCCGGGGAGGGCGGAGCCGGCAGGCAAGCTGCCAAACTGCGGGGTCTGCGGGCCTTTGAGTCTGAGAGTCGGGCCTGTGATTTTGACGATTTGGACCTGGTCAGGCAAACTTTAGTGAAATGTCCCTTTTTACCGCAGTCGCTGCAGTTCGCGTTCCGAGCCGGACAGCGCTGCCTGGGGTGCTGATGCTGGCCACAGAAATAGCAGGGTAGCCCCCAATGTTGGGTGGGCAGCCGTTCGGCACAAGCCTGGGGTACTCTCTGGTCGGGGGTCCACGAGGGGGTCACATGATCAGACGGGAACGCGTTGAGACTTTGGAACGCTACTTCTAGGGAGGAGGCTAGCTTTACCGTCTCTTCCAGGTTGAGGGCATCTTTCTCGAGTAGGCGCTGTCTCACATAGTCGGACCTGACTCCAGATACGTAGGCGTCCCGGACAGCGAGGTCCATATGTTGAGTGGCCATAACGGCTTGGTAGTTGCAACTTCGCGCAAGGACTTTGAGGTTATGTGGTAATCCTCCAGCGATTCCCCGGGGCATTGGCGGCGAGTATTAAGGAGGTGCTGAACGTACACCTAGTTTACTGGCCTTACATATAGGTGCTTCAGTATCGCGAGGGCATCTGCGTAAGTGGAGGCTTCCTCGAGTTGTACAAAGATTCGATGGCTCACCCGGGCGTGGAGGAGGCTCAGCTTCTGATCGTCGGAGACGGAATGCGAGGAGGAGGCGGCGAGGTAGGCCTCGAAACAGCGGAATGAGTGGGAAAAAATCCCTTTGGCCTCCACGACTTGTGGGTCAAGTTCCAGTCAGTCAGGTTTGCGGGCCGATTCCATTGTGGTGTTGCAGTCGATTAAATTGATGCGACCATCAATTCACGCGAAACAGAGAGTAGATGTAAACTGTGGCTTTAATCAACTAGAACAGTGCCTGCCTGTGACTGCTCTGCTACTGAGAGCTGCCTACAGGGCTACTGCTCTTTATACCTCCCCTCAAGGGGTGGAGCCGGGGCGGAGCCCACAAAGGCACCAACCTGATACATTCCATGTAATATCGTACAATGGTCCATAGGTGGAACCCACATGGGCAACAGCATGATACAATAACATACATAGTGAATGGTTAATACAATATGTTCAGGGGCAGCACGGTGGCCTAGTGGTTAGCATAACCGCCTCACGGCGCTGAGGTCCCAGGTTCGATCCCGGCTCTGGGTCACTGTCTGTGTGGAGTTTGCACATTCTCCCCGTGTCTGCGTGGGTTTCGCCCCCACAACCCAAAAATGTGCAGAGTATGTGGATTGGCCATGCTAAATTGCCCCTTAATGGAAAAAATAATTGGGTAATCTAAATTAAAAAAAAAAAAATACAATATGTTCACCACAGTTACTTTGCAACTTCAGTCCTTTCTGAACAGAGATGAATTTGCAGATGGGACTCTTTAATTAGTTGGCATAATGTAGGTAACAAAGTATATAATATATAATAATATATTATATACTTTGCGATGCAATTAAGATAAAGTCGCCAGATGTCCACAGACCGTTTTCCCCTTTGAGGGGGAGAGTGACTGGTGGTGATCCTCAGGTTAAATCACCACCAGCTGAGAAGGCGGGCCTTCCTGAGTTACTGGCCTTGCTCTGCACCAGGAACCAGCTTTAGCCGAGTGAGCTAAACGGACCCCCAAACAACATTGCAAATTATGAGTAACTGTTTTGTAACACAATGTAGACGTGAAAATATTATCTTCTTGGATCTTTACACTTTGACAACATACCTTTATATTATAGGAAACGTCAGAAGTTAGTTAAATACACACGATAGGGTCATTTAAACCTAATCAACCGGGTATTAAGCAGTCTTTATTACTAAATCTCAACGTTCTCCAAATTAAAATCGAGTTCTACATCCTTTAATGGACTGTAGCCAACCAAATATGGTTTCACTAAAACTGTCATTTAATTAAATTTGCAAATACTTAATTATTAAATAGTTGTCTGTGATATTTCAACTAATATTTGGGGCAGCATGGTAGCATTGTGGATAGCACAATCGCTTCACAGCTCCTGGGTCCCAGGTTCGATTCTGGCTTGGGTCACAGTCTGTGCGGAGTCTGCACATCCTCCCCGTCTGTGCGTGGGTTTCCTCCGGGTGCTCCGGTTTCCTCCCACAGTCCAAAGATGTGCAGGTTAGGTGGATTGGCCATGATAAATTGCCCTTAGTGTTGGGTGGGGTTACTGAGTTATGGGGATAGGGTGGAGGTGTTGACCTTGGGTAGGGTGCTCTTTCCAAGAGCTGGTGCAGGCACGATGGGCCGAATGGCCTCCTTCTGCACTGTAAATTCTATGTAAATCCGTTTGGATTATATCAAAACGCATTTCAACTCGATTATTACTGGTGTTTCTCGCCCCCTACGTTCCCCAGTTGACTGCGGGCACAAAACATCTGATTTCCCCTATAATAAAATATTTGTGGGCGTAAATGGTATGTGCTCCTGAAAAGACGTGTTCCTGTTTTGGAAACTCTTAAATTATATCTAGGAGTAAAATGCTAAAGCTAAATTACGAAGCATCCCTTGGAGTTTGATCTGGTTGGGGGGGGGGGATCCATGTATTTATATTCTCCCACTATGTGTAGCAGAATCTCACTGATTATGGGGGAAGGAAATTCAAATTGTTGTCGGATGTGAAACAGCAACCAGCCAATAGCGCCCTCTAATGATACTCGAGTTTTGTACAGGAAAACATGTCAACACTACACTCAGATACCAAAAACTAAACTATTTTTAGTTCGCTTCTTTCGAGATTTTAAAATGAAGTAAAACTATCTGTACAGGGACTTGCGCGTATTTCAAACTAGGGACACCGCTTAAATGAGGAGTTTCGGAAACAAAGTTGCTTGCCGAACGATCCAGTTCGAACGAGCTATCCAGTAAACTAAACAGCTGATTGCAACTGTGAATATTTCCGTGAGCTCAACAACCCAAAAGATTACACAATTATAATGAAAATGCAGTGGTTTGGTGCACTTCGAGCTGATGGTTACATGCACAATGAAACTCTCATTAGCTAATGTTTAATGCCTCTGAAAAGTTAACTGTTAAATGCGGATCAAAGAACTACTAACTCATCAATATAGCCAATTGACTTTGACTTTTACAGTATTCGATTTCAAACTAAACCCACACGCTTTTTCTTCAGCTGAGAACCTTTCATTAGAGAATTACGGGGTAATGTAATTAGGTAAATAATTACCTTGCCCTATCATTTTAAAAGGAGTTTGATCGCTTTTGTTATCAGCCAATGTGCGTCTTTTTTTATTTTTTCATACAACGTGGGTGTTGTCAGTTCTGTACCTGGTCACTCATTCGCTGTTAGATCAGGTAAGATTTTTGTTGTATAACTCGAAACTAAACTCCTTTTCATGGTGGCATACCTTAGCATGTGCTCACGTTTTCGCTCTATTTCAGCTGTTTACGTTTCATTTGTTTGCGAGTTGCCCTTTCAGGAGTATCCAGGAGAAGTTACCGATGGCTATTTACTCAGATACATGGTCTTCGCATCTACTCTGTCGCTGCCGATGTTTTCCGCCCCATCTGCGAGGTGTTTAGTAGCTGGGTAATCCCCGGGGCGGGTCCACAGGGAGGCGGGGGCTGTCTTCATTCAACACGGCAGTTTTAAAAGGGGGGCGAGTCGTGGTTTTCCGATCAGAGCAGCAGGGAGACGCTGCTGGGTTTGGGGCTACTAACCCACTCCAACCCAAGCATGAATCTCCTGAAAGAGATAGTGGCTGTCCTTATCCTACTGCCCCGCTTCCTCATCACGGCTCTCCTGCTGTGGCTACTCGATATCCTGTGCATTCGAAAGCGGCTCTTGTCCAAGTCCAGGGAAGAGGCTAAAGGAAGCGCTGATGACCCTCCCCTGTGTATCTCGGACACCAACCGAATGTTTACTCTCCAGTCTCTCAAAGCCATCTGGTACGGCCAGAAACTGGACTTCTTCAAATCTGCCCACGTGGGCTCGCCGGCTCCAAACACCGAAGTGGTGGAACTGCAGAAGCAGAGGAAGGTCCGGCTGCTCGATTACAGCCGAGGGGCGAGGCCACTGATTCTTAACTTCGGCAGCTGCACCTGACCTCCATTCATGGCGCGCCTCAAGTCCTTCCAACGGGTCGTCACCCAATATGCCGACATTGCGGACTTTCTCCTGGTCTACATCGAGGAAGCCCACCCTTCTGACGGCTGGGTCAGCACCGATGCCCCCTATGATATCCCAAGGCACCGCTCTCTGGCAGACCGACTGAAAGCAGCTAGTCTGATCGACAAGGAGAACCCCGGCTGCCTCGTGGTCGCCGACGCCATGGACAACTCTTCCAACTCTGCCTACGGTGCTTACTTTGAAAGGCTGTATGTCCTGCGGAATCGGAAGGTGGTGTATCAGGGAGGGAGAGGACCAGAGGGATACAAGATTTCGGAACTCAGACTGTGGCTTGAGCAGTACAAGAACCAGAGCCACGATACCAGCACTGTCCTGATTGAAGTGTGAATGAACAAAATGCACTGAACATTGTCGAAATGTTAATATATATTTTGAACACGGCTCTTGCTCGGTTCTGTTTACCGCAATGTCTATTATTGAACGAACTCGTGAAAGACGTAGTGACTTGTAACTTAAGGTTAATGTGACCTTATTCTCCGTGTATATTTGTAAATAGACTTGAAATTCTATATTTTGTTTATTTGTTATGTTCTACCTGACTTGAAAAGTTTGAGTTAAAGCAAAAGATGGAAGTCGCGGATATTCTTGACACTTATTTGTGAAAGCCGGTTTTTAAATGGCTCCAGTGCCAGGAAACCGTGCTTGATGTGACAAGTGTTGGAGATATAATGAACTTTGTGTGAGGTCAGCACAGTGTTGAGTGATGAAAACAAATGTTTCGAAATCTCGGACTTTGCAGCTCGTGTTTTCACTTTTTGTTTTGAGATCAAGCACTTTTATTACATTTTATAATAAATATTCAAAAACCTGTGCCATTGTTTCGTTACTCTGCCAGCTACAACTGCATAGAGTTGATTTTTAGTTTTGGGAGGATAAATCTCGATTTATTTATTCCGAATTAATGTTCCGAGAGCAGAACATCTCTGCCCCTGTGGAATCTTTCATTATCCCTTTATTTGCATATAACGAGCCATTGGACGCGAACGTGTGAAAATGACCGACATGAAAAGATCAGGTGATCGAAGTCCATCCCTACATCTTTACATCTTCCCGCGCCATATCATCTCTCGAGAGGCAAAGGAAAACACCCCGGGGCAAATACACTGCAATTCCCTCCCCGCCCTCGGGCAATCACTAATCCCAGGAGAGCACGTGAGCCAAGTCTTGTCTATAAAGACATTGTTATTATCCATGTGGTCTTTAAGCAATCTCGAGAATTTCCATCACCTCCAAACAAAATCTATTTGCCAAAAAAGTCAGCTACATATAACAATTATTTCAAACTGTTTTGGTCAAAAGCATGCACTTTAAAATATAAAGACAAATTTTAATAATAGTGAACCTCTCTGCAGGGCACAAATTAGATGACAGGAAGGTGTTGAGGATTTAGCGCCAACCTTCAGTTCAGCTGTTGTGATAATTTGAGTTGGATGTCTCCTTGTTCTACGTGTGAAATGGGTCACAAGCAGAGAACACATTTTGGAAAGAGAAGCCATATACAAATGGTACACTTTGTTCAGCCCATACTGTGACTGGAAGTGTACCAATTGATAGCTGGTGGTGTTGTATTATGTGTAGTACAGATATTTCTTGTGATTCTGAATCGTTGAATAATAAAGCTTCAACAGCAATGTGCATTTTAGATACAATAAGACAATAATTCTGGGAGCAACTGGGTCATGATGATTGGCTTTGTTTCCCAATGACAGAAAAAATGCTCCGTCTGAGTGGAGGGAAAGGAAGTAAAAGAATTGAATGGGCAAATTCACTCTCCAAAATGGCATCATGTTAAAACATGGGTTCATGCTTATGATTCTCTGCACTGCACATTTCCCATACGAGTTGAACCATAAGGAGTCGTGTCAGTAAGGGACAGAATCTGCTAGCAAGTTTTTTTTTCTTAATCTTTTTATGAATGGCTAGGTGGACTATCTGGTTAATATTTAACAGGTCTTGCTTTCTCAGCTGAAAAAGTCAAGTAAGAAGTCTTACAACACCAGGTTAAAGTCCAACAAGTTTGTTTCAAACTCAGGTGAGGAAGTAGCAGTGCTCCGAAAACTAGTGTTTGAAACTAACCTGTTGGACTTTAACCTGGTGTTGTAAGATTTCTTACTGTGCTCACCCCAGTCCAACGCCGGCATCTCCACATCACAAAAAAATCACAACATCACAATGCATGACATACTACCCAGGGGGTCAAAGGCTAGGAATGCTGGGGTGAATAACTCACCTCCTGACCAGGCCAAAGCCTGTCCACCATCTACAATGCACAAGTCAGTTAAATTGAATACTCTCCACTTTGCCTGGAAGAGTGCAACTCCAACAATACTGAAGAAGCTCAACACCATCCAGGGCAAAACAGCCTGTTTGATTGCTACCCCTTCCACAAACGTGCAATCCCTCCACCACTAACAGTGGCATCCATGTGTACCATGTACAAAATGCACTGTCGGATCTGCAGCAGTTCATGAAGGCAACTCACCACCTCCTTCTGAAGGGCAACTAGGGATGGGCAATAAATGTTGGCCTAACCAGCGACACCCACATCAAACATCCCGTATTTTTTTTTAAACGTGGGGAGATCGATAATTCACTCGGGTTTCCCACAACATTGGTTCCTACTCTCATTTCCAGAATAAGACTAAATAGGCTTATGTACATTGAGATGGCTTATGCCCCTGCTATTCGCTTGAACAAACTGCCACCTCTTAGCAGAATATAGTGCTGACATTCTTGTATATAATGTCACAAAGTTTTGGGAGTTAATGTTATTTTTCTACACCTCCATTTCAAGGATTGTATTTAACAAATAATCTGTCCGTTGTTTGTGTCGAGCAAGAAAATGATGACCTCAACTATGTTTTGGTATTTGTGCTTTTTCTCCTACCCAGAAATGGTCAATTGAGAAATTGGCACAATTGAGTGCTCCATTATCTTCATATGTTGTGTTTGTTAAAATAGATGGAGAAAGATGCAAAATCTACAATAAGATCAGCATTTATAAAGAGAAAAATAGCTTAATTTTAATTACAGACCTTGATTATGAAAATTGTTGGATTGGATCAATCTACATTTAAAACTAAAAATATGCACCCCCCTTCAACTCAATTGTGCCCCCCCGGGAAAAAAAACATACAAACTTGATTGTGTATGTATATTTCTGGCTTTATTGGATCCTGTTTTTCCCTACTATTGACGGGCATGCTTTCAACTGTCAATATCTTGTGCTCTAGAATTTTCTCCCTCCACTCTTGTGATTGTGTAGCTGTTTGTGATTTTATGCTTTGTGATGACCAGGGTTAATAATAAGGTTACAAAAGACAGGTTTTCTGTGAGGTCAGATGAAGGGTTCTAATATGTTTGTGCATTTGTAATGAGCAGTTATTGTGGGTTTGAGTAAGAAGTAAATAAGTTGGAATTGAAAGTTGCGTTGTGACCCGGCTGGGTCACTGTCTGTGTGGAGTCTGCACGTCCTCCCCGTGTGTGCGTGGGTTTCCTCCGGGTGCTCCGGTTTCCTCCCACAGTCCAAAGATGTGCGGGATAGGTGAATTGGCCATGCTAAATTGCCCGTAGTGTAAGGTAATGGGGGGATTGTTGGGTTACGGGTATTCGGGTTACGTGGGTTTAAGTAGGGTGATCATTGCTCGGCACAACATCGAGGGCCGAAGGGCCTGTTCTGTGCTGTACTGTTCTATAAGATAAGTAGGGAAATTTGGTCATTAGCTGTTGAATTCCAAAAGTTCAGAGGTATCTAGAGACGTTGCATCTTACTGGGGAAGACAAATTTTGTTGATCCAAAAGTAAAGGCACAAAGAAACCATAAAGATTTCTTACATTTTTGGAGGAGAAGTTTAGTTCACAAGATGTGTTTAAAGACAATGAAGGCTGTGATGAAAGAGGGAAAGTCGTTAGTGGAGTTGTTGTGAGGGAAAGCCTGAAGAAGTGGGACACTGAGAAGTTGTGACAATTTTAAATTGGAGGCAGCCACTCAGTGTTAAGCCAGGAGAATCTTTGTTTTGGGAAGCAGAGTCTCTTTTTTAGGAAGCAGTTTGTTCCTGAGTCTTTTTGAATTCCACATCAGATTGGAAATATCGTCTGAGAAGTCATGAGGTGAACCTTTTTATTAAAATGACATTTAAATTAAATTCCTTGACTTGAGTAGCATTTACTGGACTTTATCGTTAAGAATTTATACGGGAAAGCGGAGGGGCTGAAGGTCATGAAGTTGGGTAAAGCCCCAGGGCCGGATGGGTACCCAGTGAAGTTCTATAAAAAGTTCTCTGGGATATTGGGGGCGCTGTTGATGAGGACATTCAATGAGGCAAGGGAGAGAGGGGGTGCATCTCCCGACAATGTTACAGGCCACTATCTCGCTGATCCTGAAGCGGACAAGGATCCAGAGCTGTGTGGGTCCTACAGGCCGATATTTCTAATGAACGTGGATGCCAAACTGCTGGCCAAATGTTGTCCTCTAGGATTGAAGACTGTTCCTGACGTGATTGGGGAGGACCAGACGGGGTTTGTTAAGGGAAGGCAGTTGGTGGCTAATGTAAGAAGGGTGTTAAATGTGATCATGATGCCCCCCAAAGGTGTGGAGATAGTGGTAGCAATGGATGCAGAGAAGCTCTTGATCAAGTAGAATGGGAATATCTGTGGGAGGTACTGGGACGGTTCGGATTTGGGCGGGGCTTTATTGACTGGGTCAGGTTATTGTATCAGGCTCCTGTCCCGAGCGTACGGATGAATAGGACAACAGCGGAGTATTTTAGGCTGCATCGGGGGGCGAGACAGGGATGCCCCATCTCCCCACTGTTGTTCGCATTAGCTATAAAGCCGTTGGCAATTGCACTGAGAGCCTCAAGGGGCTGGTCCGGGTGGGGTGGAAGAGTCTCGCTTTACGCAGACGGCCTGCTCCTGTATGTAATGGACCCAGCAGAGGGGATGGAAGAAATCATAAGTATGCTGGGGGAATTTGGTCGATTTTCGGGGTACAAACTAAATATGGGGAAAAGTGAGATGTTTGCGATCCAGGCAAGGGGATAGGAGAGGCGACTGGGGGAACTGCCCTTTAGAGTGGTAGGGGGAAACTTTAGGTATCTAGGCTTCCACGCGACGCAGGAATGGAAACGGTTGCACAAATTTAATCTGGCCCGATTAGTTGACCAAATGAAGGATGATTTCCGAAGGTGGGACGCACTCCCATTGTCATTAGCTGGGATGGTCCAGATGGTGAAGATGATGGTCCTTCTGAGATTCCTGTTTGTGTTCCAGTGTCTCCCCATCTTTATTCCACGGTCCTTTTTTAAACGGGTTAACAAAGCGATCACTGGCTTTGTATGGGCTGGCAAAACCCCACGAGTAAAAAAGGGGATGCTTGAGCGGAGCCGGGGAGAGGGCATACTGGCGGTGCCAAACTTCAGTAACTACTATTGGCTGGCGAATATAGCCATGAATAGGAAGTGGGTGGTGGGGGGAGGGTCAGCATGGGTACATATGGAGGCGGCTTCATGTAAGGGCACAGCTTGGGGGTGTTGATAACGGCGCATCTGCCGTTCCCGCCAGCATGGTACTCCACCAGTCCCGTGGTGGCGGCGTCCCTGAGTATCTGGGGGCAATGGAGGAAACATGTGGGAGCGTGAGCAAGCATCGGTCTGGTCTCCAATTTGTAATAATCACCGGTTTGCCCTGGGAAGGATGGACAGGGGATTTCGGAGATGGCAGAGGGCAGGGATTGAGAGGATTGGGGAATATGTTTATAGAGGTGAGCTTTCCTAGCCTGAGGGAGCTGGAGGAGTTATTTTGGATTGGCAAGGGGAAATGAATTTAGGTAGCTGCAGGTGCAGGACTTCCTACGTAGGAAGGTCTCAATCTTACTGCTCCTACCACCAAAGGGGATACAGGATAGGGTAGTTTCCAGAGTGGGAGTGGGAGAAGAGAAGGTCTCTGACATCTATAAGGAACTCATGGGGTCAAAGGATACGCAGACTTAGGAGCTGAAGCGCAAGTGGGAAGAGGAGTTAGGAGGAGAGATGGAGGATGGTCTCTGGCCGGATGCGTTGAGTAGAGAGAACATGTGCCAGGCTCAGCATGATACAGTTTAAGGTCATTCAGCGGGCTCACATGACAGTGGCCCGGATGAGCAGGTTCTTTAGGGTAGAAGGTAGGTGCGCAAGGTGTGCAGGGGGGCCAGCGATCCATGTCCACATGTTCTGGACATGCCCAATGCTTAGGGGATTCTGGCAGGGGTTTGCAGATGTCATGTCCACGGTGTTAAAAACAAGGGTGGCACCGAGTCCGGAGGTGGCGATGTTTGGGCTGTCGAAAGATCCGGGTATCCAGGAGGAGAAAGAGGCAGACGTTCGGGCCTTTGCTTCCCTGGTAGCTTGGGGGGGGACTCAAAGTCCCCGAAGACGAAGACCTGGCTATCTGACATGGCTAGCTTTCTCTGTTTGGAGAAAATCAAGTTCGCCTTGAGAGGGTCAATGTTAGGGTTCACCCGGAGGTGGCAACCGTTTGTCGACTTCTTTGCGGAAAACTAATTGTCAGCAGAAGGGGAGAGGGGGGGGGTTAGTTTAGCTTAGAGTAGGGGGTTAATAAAGGTGGGACCTGTGAGGGAGGAAGTAGGCATTTGCACTATGTCTATAGACTCATGTACATTATTTATTTTGTTGTTGTTGTAAAACCAAAAGTTACCTCAATAAAATGTTGATTTTAAAAAAAATTTTATAAGGGCATATTGCCAAAAATATCATTTAATTGTGTGCTTTTAACCAACCATGATTTTTTTGGGGGGGTGTATTTACATTTTAACTTAGCATAATGTTTTTACGTTCTTAAGCTGTTACTCAAGTTTTATGCTTTTGAGGTCAGTAGCCCTTCCTCATTTTCACAATTTAAAAAAAAGGTTTATGATCTGGGAGACAAAACTTGCTCAGCAATAATGATCAGTGTGACATAACAAATGGTATGCCACTTTACTTCCCTCTACACCTCCCTTTTAAACTAAAACCCCTTTTCGAGGGCGTAGCCCAACACACTGTATTCTCACTTGAATGGGACTGGTCCTTTTCCTGAAATTCTGATCCAGTTCCAACCAACAGATTCGAACTCCTTTTGAAAATCACCATATCTTTAAAGTTGCCACGGCAGTTAGCCACAACCAATGTGATTTTTAATGGAACAGCTTTTAAAATGAAAACAGGGAAAACACTTCTTTCTCCTTCTGCAGTGCAAAGCTGTCAAACTGAAACCTTAAAAAAAAAACTCTCTCCTGACAGCCACAGCCCAATGTGCTACAAGTCACATGATAAGAGTCTAAAAGGGACACTCGCATGACGCCTCCTCCAAGAAAAAAAATAAACCATCAACTTCAAAGATCTTTTCATTTGCCCATTCCTAACACTTGACAATAAACATACAAACATTTTAAAACACCAAAACAGGCAAACATTTGCAGCCCATTTTAGTTCTTTGTCTTCCACTATCGAACCTGCTTCTCTTCATCACATTAGTGACAAAGCATCGGCTATCACGTTTTCTCATCCTGCCACATATAAGTTTTAAATTAAATGGCTGTAATAATAAACTCCATCAAAATAGTCTGGTATTTGTGTTCTTAAATTTCTCCAAAAACGTCAATGGATTACGATCAGTATATATAATTGTTTCCGACAAATTGCTGGTAACATAAATGTTAAAATGTTGCAGAGCCTGTACCAAGCTCAAAGCCTTTTCAATTGTTGCATACTTTCTCTGGTGATCATTTAATTTTTTGGAAAAATACCCAAAAGGCCGCTCTATTCCTTTGTCTTCTTGCAAGAGCACAGCACCTACGCCCACTCGCATAGATAGCCGCCTTGAATGGTTTTGTGTAATTTGGGGTGGCCAACACAGGAGCAATGGTTAACATAGCCTTCAGGCTGTCAAATGGCTGCCGTCCACTGAAATGTGCAAGTCTTTAGAAAGTCTGTGAGTGGCGCAACCACGTTGCTAAAATCTGTACAAATTTACGGTAAAAACCACTGAAATCTCATTATTTCCCTTCGTGTCAAGGGTATTGGGAATTCCCAAATAACTTTTGTTTTCATATCGCATGGGACCATTTGTCCATGTCCAATTATGTGGCCAAGGAATGTGACTTGGGCTTTTCCAAACTCACTTTTGGCTAGGTTTACCACCAAATTCAACACCTGAAGTCGATCGAATAACTCATTCAGATGCTTCAAATGTTTTTTCCATGTCTGGCTAAAAATCACCAGATTGTCTATGTACACCGCACAATTCAGTAATGCTGAAATGACTTTGTTAGTTAACCGTTGAAATGTAGCTGGGGTGTTTTAATGCCAAATGGCATAACTTTGAATTGGTATATACCATTTAGAGTCACAAAAGCTGAAATCTCTTTCACCCTTTCGGATAAAGGTACCTGCCAGTAACATTTGAGTAAATCCAGTTTGGAGATAAAAGCTGATTGTCCCACCTTCTCGGGTGAGTAAGGATAAGAGTCTGTTTTTGCAACTACATTAACCTTTCTATAGTCCACACACAATCGTTGGGTATGGTCCAGTTTTGGTACCATTTACTATGGGTGAGCTCCACTCGCTGCAACCCACTTCAATTATGCCATTTTCAAGCATACTTTCAATTTCTTTTTGAACCTGTGCCAATTTTAGAGGGGTACGTCCATATGGATGTTGTTTAATTGGAACAGCATTTCCCACATCTACATCATGTATAACCATTTTAGGCCTTCCCAACTTATTTCCACAAATGTGCACAAGTGATATTAATAACTTTTTCAGGTCAGTTAATTTTTCCTCTGGAAGGTAACTCAATAAATTATCCCAACTTTTAAGAACATCCTCATTATCCAATTTAATTTGAGGAATGTCAAATTCAGAGTCATCTGGATTTGGTTCTTCACTTAGAGTTTGAATCACTAAAACCTCCTCCTTTTGCTCTCTTCTTTCGAAATACCTTTAAAGCATGTTCACGTAACACACTCGGTGAGTTTTCCTTCTTTCTGGCTTTCTTATCCAATATTTCGCCTCGCTCAATTTCCCTTCAATCTGATAAGTTCCACAAAACTTTGCTTTTAAAGGTTCGCCTACCACTGGTAACAATACTAAAACTTTATTTCCACTGGCAAAATGGCAAACTTTTGCTTTCTTGTCCACTTCCTGTTTCATCTTTTAAATGTTGTCTAGCCAATTCACCTGCTCTATTTAACCGTTCCATTAAATTTGACACGTAATCCAATAATGTAGTTTCAGAATGCTCACTCACCAATTTCTCCTTAATCAATTTAAGTGGTCCTCTTACCTCATGACCATAAAAATAGTTCAAAGGGAATCAATTTGGTTGATTCATTAGGTGCATCCATAATTGCATACAGCAGGAATGCAATTCCTTTATCCCAATCCTCTGGATAATCTTGACAAGAAACCCTCAACAGCCTTTAACGTTTGATGCCACCATTCTAATGCTCCCTGTAATTCTGAATGGTACGCAGTTAATTTAAATTGTTTTACTCCTAATCTATCCATAACTTCCTTGAATAACCTCAAGGTAAAATTTGATCCTTGATCCGATTGTATTTTTGTGGGTTAAAAAATTTAAGTAACTCCTCCACAATCATTTTAGCTGTATATTGCGTAATGGAATGACATATCGATTATAGTCAAAAGATATTGATTCCCACTTTTCATTTTTGGAAGTGGTCCGACGCAATCAATTAAGACCCTTGTAAAAGATTCCTCAAATGCTGGAATGAGTCTTAAGGGCACTGGTTTTATCACCACTTGAGCTTTCCCTTTCACTTGACATGTGTGACATGATTGACAAAATTGAACAACACTTTTCTGTAGTCCAGGACAATAAAAAAAATTGGTATTTTAGCTTGAGTTTTCCTTTCTCCCAAATAACCTTCTACTGGTACCTCATATGCTATTCGCAACACCTCCTTCCTGTACTCCACCGGTAATACAACTTGATGAAATTCTGCCCACTTTTCATCCACCTGCATGTATAAAGGTCTCCATTTTCTCATTAAAACATTAAGGTAATAACATTCTGGTACACACCGAGATTCCTCTTCCGTGTATGCTATCTGATACATCCGTTTTATTTATATATTTCTGTTGCAACTCTGCCAACTTTCCTGAACTAAAAATATCCGCTTCATCCTCCACCTGTTCTTGTTATTTTCCAACGATCTGATCAAAAATCATTTCTGATAATTAAACTTCAACTTTACCTTCTTTGATTTCTCCTCTTGTTTTAACCTGTGACTTTGCGACCTTGTTACCACACAATCAGGAAAAATCCCAGGATATTTGTCCTTCAACAACTTGATCATTTAATTTTCAACTGGCTTATCAACCACAGGCATCACTCCCACCTGCAATTCAACTATATCATTACCCAAGATAAACTGTATTCCTTGACAAGATAGTTTCTCTATTACTCCTACTACCACTTCACCACTCTTCACTGGACTCTCCAACCTCACCTTGTATAATGGAACACTACTCTTCTCACCCTCAATTCCATATATTACCACCTTTTCTGGCAATATTCCTCCCAAACTACATAACTCCTCAACTCTTACCATCAAAGATTGACTAGCTCCCATATCTTTTAAAATGTTGACTTCCTTACCTATTCCTCCTGGTACACATGAGTAAACTTTCCAACACAAGTAAATTCTTCTGCCACCTTCTTATCAATCACCTCTTGGTCAGGCTGTACATTCTTTTGCACCTCCTGCACTTCAATTGGGCTTTCCTTTCCCACTTTAACAAACCCCACTAGCTTATCCTGTTTTATGACATCAGCCTTCCCAGTCCTTTTCTTAAACCCCCAACACTGTGACTTTACATGGCCTAGTTAATAATAGTAAAAACATCTGAAACCTTTCATTCCTCTTACACCTTCCTGGATTTCTTTTTTTAATCTGAGGTACACTAACCTTATTATCTTCCATTAGATCTCCTTCACCCTTGCCACCTGAGTATGTCACGTTTCCCCAGTTTCTATCCTTCACAGGCTGAAACTGATGTCGGAAACCAACCTTTATTTATGAACTAATTTATAATCATCTGCCATTTCTGCTGCTAATCTTGCAGTTTTGACCCTCTGCTCTTCCACATGAGTTCTCACTACATCAGGAATTGAATTTTTAAACTCCTCTAAAATTACCATTTCAAGCCCTTATCCACCTAGCAAAATTACTCTGTTTGATCCTTTCAAACTTTGTCTGTTTGACCAGGTTCTTTCATTAAATTTCTAAACGTTTGTAGGCTTCAGGCACTAGTTCATATGCACTGAAGTTGGATTTTTTCATCTCCTCGTACGTCTCAGATACCTCTTCTGATAGTGATGCAAACGCTTCACTAACTTCAGTAATACTCACATGCCCTGTGGCCATTTTGTCTGTTTACTAGAAGAGAATAATTAGTTTCAATTACTAATTGACAATTTGGGCCTGATTTTGAGTCTGTGCAAATGGGTGGAATTTAGTCTTGCCCTAAAATTTGCATTTATTTCCTTCATGTGCTAGAATTAGTATTTTAACAAGATTGGATTCAAATTAATTGTTTCCTTGCTGATTTTCTTTAAAAAAGGAAATACTGAAAATACTTGGGTCAGGCGCACCAGTAAAGAAAAAAGGTAAGGCGCATTAGTAAAGAAAAAGTCAACAGGAGAAAATGAGTGGTGTGAGAGGCTGCTTGCTTAAATGCTGCAATTTATAGTACATGGGGAAGTCAGTAATACTTCGACTTTCACCTTTTTAAAAATATATTTTTATTCTTCTCCTTTTTCACATTTTCTCCCAAATTTACACCCATCAACAATTATCAATAATCAGTAATGAATGCAATGTCAATCACCATATCAATAACAACAATCCCATCCTCCCACCAAACTCCCAAACAGAATAATAACATAAAAACTAGGAGCATGAGTAGGCCATCTGGCCCTTCAAGCCTGCTCCGCCATTTAATGAGATCATGGCTGACCTTTTGTGGACTCAGCTCCATTTTCCCGCCCGAACACCATAACCCAAACTATCTCTGTTTATCTTGAAAACATTCAATGAAGCAGCCTCAACTGCTTCACTGGCCAGAGAATTCCATAGATTCACAACCCTTTGGGTGAAGACGTTCCTCCTGAGCTCAGCCCTAAATCTGCTTCCCCTTATTTTGAGGTTTTGCCCCCTAGTTCTGCTTTCACCCGCCAGTGGAAACAACCTCCCCGCATCTATCCTATCTATTCCCTTCATAATTTTATATGTTTCTATGAGATCCTTCTAAATTCCAACGAGTACAGTCCCAGTCTACTTAACCTCTCCTCTTAACCCAACCCCCTCAACTCTGGGATTAACCTAGTGAATCTCCTCTGCACACCCTCCAGTGCCAGTACATCCTTTCTCGGCTAAGGAGACCAAAACTGAACACAACACTCCAGGTGTGGCCTCACTAACGTCTTATACAGTTGCAGCATAACCTCCCTAGTCTTAAACTCCATACCTCTAACAATCAAGGACAAAACTCCATTCACCTTCTTAGTCACCTGTAAACCAGCTTTTTGCGACTCTTGCACTAGGACACCAGGTCCCTCTGCACAGCAGCATGTTTTAATATTTTATCATTTAGATAATAATCCCTTTTGATGTTATTCCTACCAAAATGGATAACCTTACATTTGTCAACATTGTATTCCATCTGCCACACCCTAGTCCATTCACTTAACATATCCAAATCCTCTGCAGACTTCCAGTATCCTCTGCACTTTTTGCTTTACCACTCATCTTAGTGTCGTCTGCAAACTTGGACACACCGCACTTGGTCCCCAACTCCAAATCATCTATGTAAATTATGAACAATTGTGGGCCCAACACTGATCCCTGAGGGACACCACTAGCTACTGATTGCCAACTAGAGAAACACCCATTAATCCCCACTCTTTGCTTTCTATTAATTAACCAATCCTCTACCCATGCTACTACTTTACCCTTAACATCCTGCATGTTAACATAAAGGGAGATGAAGGATCTGTTTCTGGAGGGGTGGTTTGCGAGCTTGGGAGGAGTTGGATGAGACATTTGGACTAGCATGGGAGGCGAGCTTTTGGTACATGCAGGTACGGGACTTTGCGAAGAAGGTCTTTCCGACCTTTCCGATAGTGCCTGCCGCCTCGTTGGAGGATCTCCTGTCAATGGGGGGTCTGGCAGGGGGTTTTCTGGAGGAAGATAAAATGTCCATGGAGGGGCAAGTGGGATGGCATTGGGACGGTTTTAGAGGGGGAAGTGCAGCGTAAGGTGCTGCGATGGGTGAATGCCTCAAGCTCGTGTGTGAAGCTGGGCTGAGCGCATCTGATAAAATCAACGTTGAGCCAGATATTTGAGGGGATTGAGGATGTCTGTGAGCGGTGTGGGAGGGGCCCTGCTAACCATGTACATATGTGCTTGTGTTGCCCGAAGCTGGAAAGGTTTTGGCAGTCATTTTTAGCACCATGTAAGTGGTCTTGCATGTAGAAATGGAGCTTGGCCCCCTGGGGGCCATATTCTGAGTGTCCGACTTTATTTCTAGGGGTTGGTTTAGCTTGCACTGGGAACCATTTATTAGCCTTTACTGGACACTTGTACAGATAAGAGGGTACAAGACAAAATCCTGAATGTGAGCACGGAAGCTTGAACCAGGAGACAGTGATGTTTCTAGGGACGTTTTTCCAGTGGGAGAAGAGAAACTACTGTGTCTGGTAATTCAAAAAGAATTCTTCAAAAATAAATAATTTCTTAACGTTTGGGAAGGCAAAGTGGGATCAGATGCAATATTAGGATACACTACAGTGCTATTAGGATATACTACAGTGCTATTAGGATACACTACAGTGCTATTAGGATACACTACAGTGCTATTAGGATATACTACAGTGCTATTAGGATGCACTACAGTGCTATTAGGACAGGGGTGGGCAAACTTTTCCGTGCAAGGGCCACATTCAGAAATTCACAATTTTAAAGGGCCGCATAGTATATTAAGAAAAATAATTACTTCACCCGGTTATGATTCTGGGCGCCTCATATAGAACATAGAACATAGAACAGTACAGCACAGAACAGGCCCTTCGGCCCTCGATGTTGTGCCGAGCAATGATCACCCTACTCAAGTCAACGTATCCACCCTATACCAGTAAGTAACCTGATCTTGGTTGGCCACATGAAGACATTTGGCGTGCCGCATGCGGCCCGCGGGCCGTAGTTTGCCCACCCCTGTATTAGGATATACTACAGTGCTATTAGGATATACTACAGTGCTATTAGGATATACTACAGTGCTACTAGACCTATCTTGACACCATATCCAGGAACATTTTGCCACACCCATGTTGTTCACCTCACCTTAGAAGTTCCCAACATTCCTTTCTTGTTCTCTAGCTCTGCCCAATTTACACCCACCAACAATAAACAATAATCAGTAACAAATATATATTTTTTAAATTTTAGAGTACCCAATTATTTTTTTCCAATTAATGGGCAATTTAGCATGGCCAATCCACCTAGCTTGCACATTTTTGGGTTGTGGGGGCGAAACCCACGCAAACACGGGGAGAATATGCAAACTCCACAGTGACCCAGAGCCGGGATCGAACCTGGGACCTCAGCACCGTGAGGCCACAGTGCTAACCCACTGCACCACCGTGCTGCCCAATCAGTAACAAATATGCCAATCCCCATATCAATAACAACGAACCCATCCTCCCACCAAACCCAAAACATTCACCCACATGTTCACATAAACAACTGACAAAAAGGAATCAGGAATCCCCCATCGCCCCCCCTCCCACCCATCCCCCCCCCCCCCCAACTAATGTTCGATGTTATCCAGTTCTTGAAAGTGCATAATGAATAATGCCCATGACTTGTAGAACTCCTCCGTCCTTCCCCTCAGTTCAAACTTAACCTTCTCAAGAATCAAGAATTCCAACGGGTCCCCCCGCCACGCCAGGGCACAGGGTGCAGAGGCTGCTCTCCAACCCATGAGGATCCGCTTTCGGGCGATCAATGAGGCGAAGGCTACAACATCTGCCTCCGCACCCGTTTCCAACCCTGGCTGGTCCGACACCCCGAATATGGCCTCCCGGGGGCCTGGGTCCAGTTTCACATACACCACTTTAGAAATTATCCAAAAAACCTCCTTCCAGTAGTCCTCTAGCTTGGGACAGTACCAAAACATATGAACGTGGTTAGGGCCCCCTCCCCCACCCCCGCAATGTTCACACATCTTCTACTCCTTCAAAGAATCGGCTTATCCTCACCCTCGTGAGGTGTGCTCTGTAAACCACCTTCAGCTGTATCAGCCCCAACCTCGCGCACGAGGTGGAGACATTCACTCTCCGGAGCACCTCACACCGGAACCTCTCCTCCATATCCTCTCCCAACTCTTCCTCCCACTTTGCTTTAGATCCCATCCAGCGGTGCCCTCTCCTCCTCCAAAATAGCTCCGTAGATCGCTGACACAACCCCTTCTCCAGACCCCCTGTCGTCAGCACCTCCTCCAGCAATGTGGAGGCCGGCTCCTCCGGGATGTTCTGTATCTCCTTTCTAGCAAAATCTCGAACCTGCATATATCTAAACATTTCCCCCTGCACCAGCCTATACTTCACTTCCAGCTCCTTCAATGGTGCAAACCGACCCCTAAGAAACAAATCCTTTAGTGTATTAATCCCCTTCTCCTCCCATTTCCGAAAATTTCCTTCCCACCTCCCTGGCTCAAATCTGTGGTACCCCCGAATCAGCATTTCCCTTGACCCTGCCCCCAACCCGGTGTTGGCGGAACTGCCTCCAAATTTTCAATGAAGCTATTATTGCCGGACTCCGAGTACTTTCCTGGGGCTATCGGGAGCAGCGCTGTTGCTAGTGCTTTCAATCCTGACGCCCTGCACAAACTCTCCTCCATTCTGACACACTGGGAATCAACCCCTCTTACCCAGCTCCGCACCTTCTCCACATTCGCTGCCCAATAGTAATACATCAGGTTCGGAAGACCCAAACCCTCTGCCTGCCTTCCCCTCTGTAGTAGCACCTTTCTAACTCTGGCCACCTTCCCTCCCCATATGAACGACGTAATCCTTCCCTCAATCTCTCTGAAAAAAGCCTTTGGCAGGAAAATTGGCAGGCATTGAAAAATAAAGAGAAATCGTGGCAACACGTTCATTTTACCCGCCTGTACACGCCCCACCAGTGACCGAGGGAGACCATCCACCTTGCCAGATCCACTTTCATTCTCCCCACCAAACTAGAAATGTTGTACCCGCGGAGCCCATTCCCCACTCCCGGGCAAAGAATCGGCCTTCTCTTGACTTGATCGGGCTGAACCCGTTGTGCGGACAGCTTGTCTCCCAGGAAGATGATGCTATGCACCCCGACTTGACATTTCGCCGTGTTCAATTTCAGACCGTTTTTGTTGATACTCTTCAGGACCCTTAGCAATTGCCTATCATGCTCTTCCTAAGTCAACCCCCAAATAATAATATCATCCACATACACATGGACCCCCGGAATTCCTTCAACTATATGCTCCATGGCATGATGAAATATCTCTGAAGTCAAAATGATGCCAAATGGCATTCGTAAAAAACAATACCTCCTGAATGTTGATTTTGCACATTTTTGTGCTTTCTTTGCCTAGTTTCAATTGCCACAAGCCTTGTGACGCGTTCAATTTTCTGAAACAGGTTGCTCCTGCCATCTCCCATGTTATCTCCTCCCTTTTTTGTAGAGGGCAGTGTTCCCTTTAATATTAAAATTCAGGACTTGCAGTGACGCTATGAAGGAGTAAGTCGCACATTTGGTGGCTCCCGCTCGGGTCGGACTTTTGGACCTTTTCTTGGACTTGATTTGAAAAATTGATGATGGAGACAATTGTGTATTGGATTCCCACATTGGTGCATGGAGAGGAGGACGAGAAGTGCTCGCAAAGGCAGAAATAGACAGACAGAGAAGGCTTGGGCTGAAGCTGCAGTGGGAGAAAGCATGGCGGATGACCGGACCTCTGGCTTGTCGACCCAGCGATCAATGGAGCAGTTGATGCAAATTATCCAACAGGGCTTTGCCAAGCAGAAGCGGGATTGCTTGGACCCGATTTAAGGAGTCAATTGTGCGGCTGGAGCTGAGATTGGATGCCTAAGATCAGGCGATCCAGGAAGTAGAGAAGGCACTGGCTGATCAGGAAGAACATCAAACTGTGGTGGAGTTGGAGGTGGGGATGCTGAGAGACCGGCAGAAAATGCTCCTGGAGAAGGTGCAGGACCTAGAGAATAGGTCCCACCGGCAGAACTTGAGAATTCTTAGGCTCCCGGAGGGGTCCGAAGGAACGGACGCTGGGGCATACATAGCGGACATGTTCGAGAAGCTGCTGGGGGTTGGTGCATTCTTCCGGCCCTTAGAGGTGGACAGGGCTCACGGAGCGCTCACGAGGAAGCCACGAATGTGAGACTCCCCCTCCCGAGAGCAATGATGATGAGATTCCACAGATATTTGTACAAGGAGCGTATTTTACAGTGGGCCAAACAGACATGGAGCTGAAATTGGGAGAACAGTATCCTGCGGATCTAACAGGACCTGAGTGAGAAGGTGGCCAGGAGAAGAGCGGGGATTAACCAGATCAGGCCGACCCTTTTTAAGAAAAAGATGAAGTTCGGGCTGCTGTACCCAGCCCGTCTCTGGGTCACGTACGCGGAGCAACATTTTTATTTCAAGTCGCCTGAGGAAGCGCTGGACTTCACGTAAAGGAAAGGACTGGAGGCGGACTGAGAACTTTTGAACTTTGCTGCAACGTTCATGTTTTTAAAAAGTTTCTCGTTTTTCGTTTTGTGGATGCTATTTGTAATGCCTTCAGTATTGATTTGGGGCCAGTTGCAGAGCTGAATGAGTTAATGTTTAGAGTTGCACTGTTGGGGGATGGAGGTGTGTTTGTTTAGACACTGGATCTCTAGCTTGATCTTTTCCTTGTTTTGCGTTTCTTTTTGTGTTGGGATTGTTTGTCATTTGAATATGTGTGTATGGAGGAGGATGGAACAATAGGTGGGAGAATGTCTGGCACCAGGGGTGGGGGCCACCAAGCTAGCTGGGCGGGCTAGGTCACGGAAGCATAGTGGGGGTGAGCAGATGTTAGGCTTATCAAAGGGTTCGATTTACATTGTGCTGTTACTTGGGGGGGGGGAAAGAGGGGTGAAATGTTCTGCTGATGAGGGAGGGACTGTTGCTGAGGGAAGGAAAGGAGATCGGGAGCGGAGGCTGCCTGGGGGCGGGCCAGAGGAGGCGTGGGGCGCGGGCTGGAGACTGGCCCAAGAAAGGGGATGGCTGATTGGCGAGGGGCGGGGGTGAGGAGCCCCCCAATGAGGCTGATCACAATGTACAAGGGCTAAATGGGCTAGTCAAGAGGGCACGCGTGTTCGCGCATTTGAGAGGACTGAAGGCGAACGTGGTAATGCTGCAGGAGATGCACCTTAGAGTAGCTGACCAGATTAGACAAAGGAAAGGTTGGCTCGGACAGGTTTTTCACTCGGGACTGGACTCAAGACTGGACTCGAAGACTACAGTGGTCGCGATCCTGATCAACAAGTGGGTGGTGTTTGAGGCGGGAAGAATAGTTTTGGATGGGGGAGGCCGGTACATTATGGTCAGTGGGAAATTGGAGCGGGTGCAGGTGGTACTAGTAAATTGTATGAGCCAAATTGGGACGATGTGGAGTTTATAAAGAGGATGCTGGGGAAGATACAGGACCTGGATTCACATAAGTTGGTCATGGGAGGGGACTTCAACAGTTATTGACCCTGCTTTAGACTGGTCAAGCTCAAAAACGGGCAGGGTGCCAGCAATGGCAAAGGAACTAAAAGGGTTCATGGAGCAGATGGGGGGGGGGGGGGGGGGGGGGGTTGGATCCATGGCGATTTGGGCAGCCGAGGGTGAAGGAGTTCTCCTTCTACTCACACGTGCGTAAAGTGTACTCCCGGATTGATTTCTTTATTCTGAGCAGGGCTTTACTGACGGGAATGGTGGACACTGGGTACTCGGTGATCACAATCTCAGACCATGCCCGCACTGGGTTGACCTATATGTTAGTAAAGACAGTAACCAGTGCCCGCACTGGAGGTTAGACATGGGTCTTTTAGCTGACGAAGAGGTGTGCGAGTGGCTGAGGAAATGTATCCAGAAGTCAACGATGTGGGGGAAATTTCGGCAGCGGTGGTCTGAGAAGCATTGAAGGTGGTGGTTAGAGGGGAGTTGATCTCGATCCGGGCTCAAAAGGGCTAATGTAGACAGGGCAGAGATGGACCGGCTGGTAAAGGAGATACTACAGGTCAACAGGAGGCATGCGGAGACCCCAGAGGCAGGGCTTTTAAGGGAACGGCGGAGGCTACAGACGGAGTTCGGCTTGTTAACCGCAGGGTGATGGAGCAGCTGAGAAAGGTGAGGAGGGCGATTTATGAGCATGGAGAGAAGGTCAGCAGAATGCTTGCACAGCAGCTCAGAAAGAGGGAGGCAGCCAGGGAGATACGGAAAGTAAAGGATGCAGATAGGAACCTGGTTGGAGACTCAGCAGGGGTAAATAAGGCATTTAAGGAGTTTTATAGTCGGGTGTATGGGTCGGAACCCCCAACGGGGCCGGAAGGGTTGAGGCACTTCCTCGGGGGCTGAATTTCCCGAAGGTGGACAGGGAGCTGGTAGAAGGGCCGGGGGCCCCGATCGGGTTGGAACAGATAGCGGAGGGTCTGAAGGCCATGGAGTCGGATAAAGCCCCAGGGCCGGACAGGTACCCAGTGGAGTTCTATTAAAAAGTTATTTGGGATACTGGGACCGTTGTTGATGAGGAAATTCAATGAGGCAAGGGAGAGAGGGTGTTTACCCCGACGATGTCACAAGCCATGATTTCCCTGATCCTAAAGCGGGACAAGAACCTGGAGCTGTGTGGGTCCTACAGGCTGATATCCCTGTTGAGTGTGGATGCCAAACTGCTGGCCAAAATCTTGTCCTCTAGGATTGAGGATTGTGTTCCGGATGTTATTGGGGAGGACCAGACTGGGTTTGTCCAGGGAAGGCAGTTGCTGGCCAATGTAAGAAAGCTATTAAACGTGATCATGATGCCCCCGGAAGGTAGGGAGGTGGAGGGAGTGGTTGCAATGGACGCAAAGTAGGTCTTTGATTGAGTAGAATGGGAATATCTGTGGGAGGTGCTGGGACGGTTCGGATTTGGGCGGGGCTTTATTGACTGGGTCAGGTTGCTGTATCAGGCACCTGTGGCGAGCGTACGAACGAAAAGGACAACATCGGACTACTTCAGGCTGCATCGGGGGACGAGACAGGGATGCCCCCTCACCCCACTGTTGTTCGCGTTAGCCATAGAGCCACTGGCAATTGCGTTGAGAGTCTCAAGGGGCTGGTCCGGGGGCGTGGAAGAGTCTTGCTTTATGCAGAGGACCTGATCCTGTATGCAACGGACCCAGCAGAGGGAATGGAAGAAATCATGAGGATTCTGGGGAAATTTGGCCGGTTCTCGGGGTATAAACTAAATCTGGGGAAAAGTGAGATGTTTGCGGTCCAGGCGAGGGGACAGGAGAGGCGATTGGGGGAGCTGCCGAGTGGTAGGGGGAAGTTTTAGGTATCTAGGCATCCAAGTGACACGGGAATGGGAACGGCTGCACAAACTAAATCTGGCCCGACTAGTAGACCAAATGAAGGATGATTTTCGGAGGTGGGACGTGCTCCCATTGTCACTACCTGGGAGGGTGCAGACGGTGAAAATGACGGTCCTCCCGAGATTCCTGTTTGTGTTTCAGTGTCTCCCCATCTTTATTCCACGGTCATTTTTTAAACAGGTCAACAAAGTGATCACTGACTTTGTATGGGCGGGCAAGACCCTGGGATGCTTCAGCGGAGCCGGGGAGAGGGCGGGATGGCGCTGCCAAACTTCAGTAACAACTATTGGGCTGCGAACATAGCCATGATCAGGAAGTGGGTGGTGGGGGAGGGTCGGTATGGGAGCGTATGGAGACGCTTCATGTCAGGGCACCAGCTTAGGGGCATTGATAACGGCGTTCCTGCCGGCATGGCACTCCAGCAGCCCCGTGGTGGTGGCGGTCCTGAGAGTCTGGGGGCAATGGAGGAGGCACGTGGGAGCAGAGAGAGCATCGATTTGGTCTCCAATCTGCAATAACCACCGGTTTGCCCTGGGAAGGATGGATGGGGGGTTTCGGAGATGGCAGAAAACAGGGATTGAGAGGATGGGGTATATGTTTATAGAGGAGAGCTTTCCTAGCTTGAGGGAGCTGGAGGAGAAACAAGGGGAAACAAATTCAGGTACCCGCAGGTGCGAGACTTCCTACGCAGGCTGGTTTCAACCTTCCCGCTCCTGCCACCAAGGGGGATACAGGACAGGGTAGTTTCCAGAGGGTGGGAGGGTCTCTGACATTTACAAGGAACTTATGGGGTCAGAGGAGACGCAGACTGAGGAGCTGAAGCGCAAGTGGGAAGAGGAGTTGGGAGGAGAGATAGAGGATGGTCTTGGGCGGAGGCGTTGAGTAGAGTCAACGCATCCTCAACATGTGCCAGGCTCAGCCTGATACAATTCAAGGTCGTTCACCGGGCTGTCATGACAGTGGCCGGATGAGCAGATTCTTTGGGGTAGAAGATAGGTGTGAAAAGTGTGCGGGAGGGCCAGCAAACCATGTCCACATGTTCTGGACATGTCCAAAGTTTAGCGGATTCTTGGCAGGGGTTTGCAGACATCATGGGTGTGATTCTCCCATATGGGGAGAAATCGTAAGGCTGGCGTCAAACCCGCCCGGATTTGACGCCAGCCCCCCCCCCCTTCCCGACCGGGAACCGATTCTGGTC
Source organism: Scyliorhinus canicula (assembly GCF_902713615.1). Classification (NCBI taxonomy): domain Eukaryota; kingdom Metazoa; phylum Chordata; class Chondrichthyes; order Carcharhiniformes; family Scyliorhinidae; genus Scyliorhinus; species Scyliorhinus canicula. Next base: position 42,980,208 of record NC_052147.1, on the reverse strand, counting down.
CCCGGTCGGGGCTAGCATGCCGACGCCGTAAACTCCGACATCGCGGGCTTAACGAATTTCGTTAAGCCCGCTTGCCAGAGTTAGCGCCGGCTGACGCGTCATATGACGTCAGCCACGCATGCGCGGATTGGAAGACTCCAACCCGTGCATACGCGGATGACATCATCGCGCATTTGCGCGAAACCCGCGCATGCGCGGGCCGGGATGCCCCTCAGCTGCCCCGCGAAGTGATACAGCAGGGCGGCGGAGGGACAAAGAGTGCGCGGGCATCGGGCCCGCTGCCCACGATTGGTGCCCACCGATCGCGGGCCCATGGCACCCTTGGCACGGCCGTGGTACTGCCGTGCCAATCGGTGCCATGGTTTTAAAAATCGAGAGTTTACGGCCGTTTTTACGAACGGCCAGACCAGGTGTGTTTGCCATTCGTAAAAACAGCCGTAAAGGGCTGGGAACTCGGCCCATTGATCAGCTGAGAATCGCTGCCGGCCATAAAAAAACGGCGGCAGCGATTCGTATCGGGAGTCGGGCGTGGGGGGGGGGGGGAGAATAGCGGGAGGGCGTCGGAACAGCGTGGCCGTAAAATTTTACGAGCCACGCTATTCTCCGCACCGTCGGGAGTGCGGAGAATCTCGCCCCATGTCCATGGTGTTAAAAACAAGGGTGGCACCGAGTCCAAAGGTGGCGATTTTCGGGGTGTCGGAAGATCCGGGAATCCAGGAGGAGAAAGAGGCAGACGTTCTGGCCTTTGCTTCCCTGGTAGCCCGGAGACGGATATTATTAGTTTGGAGGGACTCAAAGCCCCCGAAGACGGAGACCTGGCTATCTGACATAGCCAGCTTTCTTTGTTTGGAGAAAATCAAGTTCGCTTTGAGAGGGTCAGTGTTAGGGTTCGCCTGGAGGTGGCAAACGTTCGTCGACTTCTTTGCGGAAAATTAATCGTCAGCGGAAGGGAGGGGGGTGCGGTTTAGTTTAGCTTTGAGTAGGGGGTTAATAAAGGTGGGACCTGTAAGGGAGGATGACGGCGTTTGCACTATGTTTATAGTTTCATGTACATTGTTTATTTTGTTGTTGTAAAACCAAAAAAATACCTCTATTAAATGGTTATTTTTTAAAAATATATTAAGATTCAATTCTTTCAGATCCATGCAGATTCTTGGGTCCCCATTACGCTTCTTTAAACAGACCATGAAATTAGCCCAGTCTGTAAGGGCTTCAATACGCTTAATGGCACCCAATGCAGTCATTCTCTCTATAGCTCTGCCTTTAGTTTACCCCTTAATGGCAGCGGCACATGTCTCACGTATGAATCACAGGCTTTGCATCTTCCTTCAATTGAACCTTGTACATATATGGTAACGTATCAAAACCGTGGAAAATTTCAGGGAGATCATTCAATATGGAGTCTCCTGAGGGATGACTATAGACCCTTCGGACCTGTAGCTCCTCACGCTCCTCCACTCCAATTAAAGACTCACGGTCCGCCGCCACCACAGAAAATTTCAACTTGTATATTTTGTTTTTGACATCGACATCAAGCTCACATACTCTAAATGACAAGATTTTGTTACCATTATGATCTCTTAACAATACCATTCTAGTAACTATTTTTGGTTGAATTTGCAGCTCTTTTACATCAGACAGGCTGATGAGGTTGGCCCTCGCACCAATGTCAAGCTTGACTGTTATCACTGTGCCATTTATCTTTAATGGCACTGTCCGTTTATCTTTTATGATTATCTGCCTTCAATTTACTACTGCTGCAGAATCTAACAAATACAGTAGTATTTGGTCTGACTCGAGTTGTCTTTGCTGGAGATCACATTTACAAAGAATGTGTCCTCTTGGCACACCTCATCAATAGCGCTAATACTCTTTTATTTGTTCAGGCCTTTTCCTTATATAATATTGGGTTGCAAAATGATTCCTGCCATTACAGATGGCACACGTCTTTCCATAAGCAGGGCATTGCCATGGCATATGCCGTTTGCCACATCACTGACACAAAATGGAGGATTGGGTCGGCCGCTCAAAATGGCCACCTGCACTGGGAGCTCATTTCTTATTCAGCTCCGTCACCACACTAATGGCATCTGCTACCTCTTCTGCCTTCACGCCAAAATTACAGTGATTCAACATGTTGAGCTGCTTTACAGCAAACTCACCGGCGTGACATATTTGGATTGCACTTTCAAGTTGCAAGTCTGTTCCCGCAGAAGCCGCTCGCACACTTTATTATTGGACATTCTAAAAGCTATCTGGTCTCGTATCATTGACGACTGGAGTGTGCGGACGATGCGCGATTACGCTTTCAATCGCAAGTCAGTGAGGAAGCTATTGAATGCTTCTCCTGCGTTTTGGGTGTGCGTACAAAATATATAGCGCTCAAAAGTTTCCTTTTTTTCTAGGGGAGCATTACTGATAGAATTGTTCAAGCACTTCTTCGAAGCTTTTGCCGTCAATCTCATTTTCAAATGCAAAAGTGTTGAAGATCTTAATTGCTTGGGGACTTGCTGCAATGAGAAGCAACATGATATGCCTCTCAGGGCTGTGCATGCAGATCAAGGGCTGCAGCATAAAGTTTAAACTTTGCTAAAACACCCTCCAACTCTCATCTACATTACCGGTAAGCCAAAGCTGTTGAGATGCCTTGATGCCTTCCATTCCAGGCTTCGAAGTTTTACCACGCATTAGGCATCAGATACCAGTAGCTTGCAAGGTTAGTAGCAAAGATACATTTCCTTCCTTATCCTGCAAAGTAATCTTTAGTGTTTCGGATTTTTTTCGCACAGAATCTTTGAGTTCTTGTTAAATCATCAACCCTGGTACCATGTCATGTTCTGTAGACTGGCCGAAGTGAATGATAAACGACAGAACATGTAGTTGAAATAATTTATTGTAGAACAACTGCGTGATAAGATAACTGGAATAAATAAAATAATAAACAATTAACTGTTGTGTAACTACTGCAAATACATCTATCCTCCAGCATGACCTATTCCCAACTCCCAGACCACATGGTCACGTGATGGGTTTACACTGCCATCTAGTCGTCAGAGGTTGTGGATAACATTATGTATTGTCAGGTGGATGTACCTGAAATGGGTGTTTATCAAATAGTTGCAGTGATGTCATTGTGTGGGTGGAGCTGAGCTCTATCTCTGCCTTTACTTTCATTTTGAGCTGGAAGCTGCAGTGTGTTTAGTTTTGTTTTCAGATTTGGAGAGCTGCATTCACAGCAAGAAGCTGTTATGATCTCTCTCTGCAATCTAGATGTCTCCAAATCACTTGATGATTTCAAAGTAATACCTGTTTCTGTAGAGAATTTAAACCTGCTGTCTTTATTTAAAAAGGGTTTAACTTATGGATGTTGTTTGGGAAGTTATTAAGGGTTATCGATAGTGTACTGTATCTTTTTGGGGGTGGTCAGGGTTGATAGTTGATAAACTGTTTACTGTGTGTTTATAAAACGTTAACTGGATTCATAGAATAAACATTGTTTTGCTTTAAAAAAAAACCTTGGATCTCTGTTGCATCACACCTGTAAAGTGGGCTCTTGTGCTCCCCATAACCAAAACCGATTAAAAGTTGTGGGTCAGGTGAACTCTATGGTATACTTTGTTTCTCTCTCTGCAGATGCTGTCTGACCTGCTGAATATTTAAGCTTTTTCTGTTTTTTCAGATTTCTAGCGTTTGCATTATTTTGTCTTGGACTAGAAAGGTCTTCAGGTTGACATGTTCACCTGCTCACCCCTCCACCATTTGCACTGAATACATTTTTCTCCGCCATAGAAGTTAATTCATTGTCATTTGAACCAAATTGAGAAATTTTCTGCTGTCAACTTGTATTTACTAAGAATGAAGTTGTTCCTGCCAACAGAAAGAACACTTTCAATACAAATAAGGCTTCAGTCCCATCAACCTGAGTTGAAACAGTCTAATGAACTCTGCGAGCCAAATACCTTCATTCATAGCTTAGCTAGATTTAACCATTAACTTCCTCTGCTTTCTGTCATTTTTCAGTTGGAAACGGCTATCAAGCTATTAATTAATACATCAAATATGAAATAGACGATTCTATAAAACTATGGGGCTGGATTCTACGTAGCCCGATGCCAAAATCGTGATAGGTGATCAGGAAGAGAATGGATTCGGACACCGGAATCTGGGCCGGCTCTGGTTTGACGCCGGTCCTCCATGCTTCGCCGCCTCCAAACCGGCATCATCGTGACACACACATACACCGTTTTAACGCCATTGGCGTGTCATCGACCAGCCCATCCACAATGCTCCACCCCCGATGGCCACGTTCCCGACAGCGCAGGCCACATGTGGTCCCGAGCGTGCGGGAACCCGGCGTGTAGGCTGCGGACAGTGTCCAACGTCACCACACTCGGCCGGGATCCATGCCGCTGACCGGGGTGGGGGGGGGGGCATGTGCTAGGGCTGGGGGAATTGGTGGGGGGTGGGCTTTGGGGTCGCATTTGGTGAGTTGGGTTCGCACACGGCCAGCATCCTGTTGTATGGCACGACCGGTGCAGGTCGTCAGACATGCACATGTGCAGTCTGGACCTGGCCATTCTCTGGCCGTGTTCAGTATGGTTCCTGGGAGATTCACTCAGCGCCAGTGCTAGCCCCTCGCCGGTGCTGGAATCGGTGAGGGTTTCGCACCAATTTTTCGGTCGTGACAGTCCACACATGCTCCGCTGGCATCAACACTTAGTCTCCCAAATGGAGAATCCATCCCATGGTCTTTATACCTACATCTACAAAATTGCAAATGTAATACTTTTCCTTATTCGTTTCTTTTGAAATTTTGAATTTCAAGGTCTCTGTATAGCATATATAACCACAACTAGAACTGTTTCAATCAGTTAATATAGTTCTAGCTTTTCTCTGGCATTTTCATTTAATTGGATAGCTGCAGTAATGAAATTGTGGCCCTCTCTGATCCTAAGTCAATTTACTTACCATTCAATAAGTAGTTAATTATGTGGGATGCACTCCCACATGGATGTATTTGATGAGCAGTTATGTTAAAACCGAAACTGACACGTGGGAGTGATGTTCCCTCTCCATTGCAGGCAAGAACCTGGTCATCTTGTGCAAAGAATTCTCATTGTTGCTAGATGGCGTGACTCTGCCTTTTCTGCGATCACCTGAGCCATCTTCTGCTTTCATCTGGAAGTTAAAAATGGCCCATGTTCTCCAGATGCTATGAACACCGAGATAATCATCACCCTGGCCCTGATGGCCACCTTTGAGCGTGTTTGCATCATGCTGTGCATTGACATCCTGCGTACAAACATGCTTCAGTACATGCTGAGGTGTTGCTAAGGAATGGGTCTGACAACGTTGCCACAGAATGGTCCAAGTATTTGGACCATGCCATACCACCTATCACTCATCGAAGATTTATGCAAAAAAAAACTTGTGATCACGTCTATCAGACAGTGATCAACACATAATATCCTAGTGGCAATGCAGAAAAAGGTGGTCAACCTGACAGATGGTTCGCTGAACAGGCTCATTTGCCAGAGTGCTCATCACCAGAACTTTCAAACAAGCACCAAAACATAGCTTGGCTGGTGAAGAGAGAGGCCCTCCTGTCCGATCTTTCCTACAGAGTCTTACCACCTCCACACGTTGCACACCAGGTGGCTGTGGTGAGGAAGAGACTGTTGGCAACCTTCAGGAATGTGCCTTTGCAAAGAACATCTGGAGATGCAGTAGCCTTTGTCTAGGTTCATCCCATGGACAGGACTATGCTCTACACGCTGTTTTCAGGGACAGACGCCGAAACTCTGTGGTTGGAGGGTCATCAACTTGGTGAAAGACACTTTTTATGGGTCTGCCTGAAACTGCTGATGTTTCAGTGCAAAATGTTCTTGACCTGAATTTTTCAAACTGGCACAGTGCAATATCCAGGACTATGTGCTAAGGGACATACCAAAGTTTGGGGCAGTCACAATAGAGGCGCAATGGGGAAAGGTCATTAGCTAAGGCCTTTCAGCTGCATTGCACAAGAGGGGCTGGAAACTGTATTGAACTCTTCGGGTTGTATGCCTGACATGGGATATACATTGTGAACATCAAGAATATTATAATTGTATTGAGGCACATCAGAGTGGGACATCCTGCATGGAAATTTAAAGAGAAAATGCTTTGACAAAGGGTCATCTGGACTCGAAACGTTAGTTCTTTTCTCTCCCTCCAGATGCTGCCAGACCTGCTGAGATTTTCCAGCATTTTTTCTTTTGGTTTCAGATTGCAGCATCTGCAGTAATTTGCTTTTAGCTGCATTGAAATTTATTGCACTTGCTTTAATTTTCAACTCCATGGTTTGCCATGTACTTGAATAAAAGCATTATTGTAAAAAAATGAGACAAATGCCATGGATGCACTGGGGGGAAGCTAGGTAAGCACATGGGAAAGAAAAAGATGAAGAGGGGTGAAAGGGGGCTCATGCAGTGCATAAATGCAAGCACACAGGTTGGAACAAATGACCTGTTTCCTTACCTTAGACTGAACGCAGCTTGTGTCAAACTACAATACATACCAGGAACGAAGATGGACACGTTTTGAAACCTCATTACATTGAGGTTCAGCGCTTCTAGGAAAGTTTGTCAACCATCCTAGCTTTATCGTTGGCATCACACAATATGACCACCTACAGTAATAATTTTTTTGACAATATTCTTATTGAACTTTTAACATTTTATATTACAAATTCACAGGACCAAACAATACTAACACTGATATCTGCAAAAGAAGTAGTTCCAACTGGCAATTGTATCAGCAAATGAAAATATTTCTCTTGCAGACTTTACATTGCTAGAGATGGCCAAAACACACATTTACAGTAATTTATGTACATTGTTGTTCAGCCATTAATTTGCCAACTAACCGATCTCTTGGAGATTCCCTCCAAGAGATTCCCGTGTTTCTTTTGGGTGCATTCGTCCCTCTTTCTCTTCCCGCGCCTCCCTTCTTTCTCTTCCTTGCTCTGTGACACCCCCCTACTTTATTGGTTGCTGGCCACAAACAGTTCTTGAAACAAGTTGGTGAACGGCTTCCATGTCCTGTGAAAGCCACCTTCTGACACACGGATGGAAAACTTTACCTTCTCCAGTCTGAGAAATTAGCCAGGTCGGACAGCCAATCTGCAGACTTGGGTGATACTGCAGATCGCTAGCCGAGCAGGAGTCACCGATCAGGGAGACAAAGGCTAGGCGAACCTTGGCTGTTTTGAAACCCCAAAGACCTCCATCAGTAGAGATGGCTCCATCCTCATTCTCACAATCCTGGACACGGCCTCAAAGAAGGTAATCCAGTACCCGACAAGTCTGGGGCACGCCGGGGGAAGCACGGTGGTGCAGTGGTGAGCACTGCTGCCTCACGGCGCCGAGGTCCCAGGTTCGATCCCGGCTGTGGATCACTGTCCACGTGGAGTTTACACATTCTCCCCGTGTCTGCGTGGGTTTCGCCCCCACAACACAAAGGTGTCCAGGGAAGTTGGATTGGCCATGCTAAATTGGGAAAAAAGTGAATTGGGTACTCTAAATTTATTTTTAAAAAGAAAAACCAAAGTCTGGGGCATGCCCAGAATATGTGGGGATGGCTGGCTGGGCTTCCATGGCACGATTCACATTTGTCGTCTACTTCTGGAAAGAACCTACTCATCCATGTTCTTGCTAATTGTGCCCTGTGCACCACCTTTAGTTGTTTTAGGCTCAGCCCTGCGCATGTGAAAGTGAAGTTTGCCCTGGGTGGTACTTTGATCCAGAGTCGTCCTATTTTCCTGCCTAGTTCTTCCTCACACTTTTTCTTTGTCTCATCCAGGGGTGAGCGTACCTCTTCTAAAGGTTATCCATATATGTCCGCACAGATCCTCTCCCCTAGGTCTCCCACGTTCAGTACTCTTTTCTGATGGTGAATGTCCTGGTATCTGGGGTTACTTTATTGTTTCCTTGTGGAGGAAGCTTTTAACCGGTATATATCTCAGATTGTTCCCTATCTGGAGCTGAAACGTCTCCGTGAGTTCCCACAGGGTTGCTACTCTACCATTTGTGTACATGTCCCAAAGCATCAGTATCCCCTCGTCCTGTATCCACCTCTTGAAGGATGCATCCATTGTTGCGGGAGTCAACCTGTGATTATTGCAGATGGGCGCCATGGTGGGCATTTCCAAAATGCTGCCTCATTTGATTCCACGTTCGGAGCGTGGTTGCTACCACTGGGCTTTTCGAATATCTGGCCAGATGAGACAGGAGCGCGATTGTGGCTAGTGCTCGGAGGATGTTCCTACACAGGAACTTTCCTCCATCCTTCCCCACTCCAAGCCCGGTTCCTTGACCCATCCCCGTACTCTTTCTGCGGTGGCCACCCAGTGATAGAACTGTAGGATCGGGAGGGCCGGACCTCCTACATTCCTCCTCCTTTGCAGGACCTTCTTCCTAATCCTCAGTTCTCCACCTCTCCCCACACAAATGCCATGATTAACTTATCAACTGTGTTGAAAAAGGCCTTGGGAATGTAGATCAGGAGGGATCTGAACAGAAAGAGAAACCTGGGCAGTATGTTCATTGTGATCAGCTGCACTCTCCCTGCAAGGGAGAGTGGGAATAAGGCCCACCCCTGCAGGTCCTTTTTAACTTCTTCCACCAGCCTAGTCACTTGTGGATCCATGTCCAGTCATGGTCTATTTGGATCCCCAGGTAGTGGAATTTGGTCTGGGCCAGTTTGAACAGCAGTCCCACACCCTCCCACACCACCACCACCACATTTGCAGGTTCACAGGGACCATTTCGCTCTTACGCAGGTTAGGAGAAGGCTCCAAACACTTTCAGGAGTTTCATTATTCCTTCCATCCTAGCCAGGAGATTTGAGATGAAGAGGAGCAGGTCACCTGCATAGAGTTAGATTCAATGCTCTCTGTTTCCCCTTTGGATATCTCTCCACCCCTTCGCAGCTCTAAGGGGCTCGATCAAGTGGCCCGATCTCCAGGACAAACAGTTGTGGGGATAATGGTCATCGCTGCCTTGTGCTTCTGTGCAGTCGGAAGTACCTGGTGTTAGTCTGTCGGAAACTTCTGTCATGGTTTTCTTTATGCACTCTGCGTTGTCCCAGTTGGGAGCATACATGTTGGCAGCACGGTAGCACAGTGGTTAGCGCAGTTGCTTCACAGCTCCAGAGTCCAAGGTTCAATTCCTGGCTTGGGTCACTCTCTGCGCAGAGTCTGCACGTTCTCCCTGTGTCTGCATGGGTTTCCTCCGGGTGCTCTGGTTTCCTCCCACAATTCCTGAAAGACGTGCTTGTTAGGTGAATTGGATATTCTGAATTCTTCATCCGTGTACCCGAACAGGCGCCGGGGTGTGGCGACGAGGGGATTTTCACAGTAACTTCATTGCAGTGTTAATGTAAGTCTGGTTGTGACAATAAAGATTATTATCATTATCATCATTATTATCAAAGACCACTGTTACCCCTTCCAGGACACCACTAACAATGAAATATCATCCCCCTGGGTCCATGAGCATCTTTGTCACCGTGAAAGCTGCCCTCTTGTTGAGCAGTATGGCCACCCCCCTAACTCATCCCGGAGCACGATGGTTAAGTCTGGCCTACCCAGCTGTTTCTTACCCGCAATCGGTCCTTCTCCCTCTGGTACATCTCTTGGAGGAAGAAGACATCGCCCTCAGATATTTCAGATGAGCGAAGACTCTGGATCTTTTCACTGGGCCTTTAAGTTCCCTGACATTCCAGGTGACTATCCTGATGGAGGAGTTTCTGTCTCTTCCCCCACCCCCGCAGGCTCAACTATAATTACCTTGTGGATGCGCTCCTGCACTCTGAGGTTTCCCTTTGTCCAGGGGCCATCCTAGATGGCTGTTGTCACCATGTTCATCATGTGGATGAGCCCTGCACTCTGGGGTTTCCCTTTTTGTGAGGCCATCCATGATGGCCATTCTTGATGTACTTGTTTATGTTGTTGTCATGTGTGCTCTGTTACAGCCAACAGCTCCACGCCCCCCCCCCCCCCCCCCCCCCCCACTTCTGCTAGGCACTCCCTCTCCACCTCAGGAGCTGTGCCGCGGCCCCCCCTTTCTCCCGTACTTCCCTGCGCTAGCTAGTGTGGTCCCCCCCCCCCCAGCTATCTTTACCTTCCCCTACCCGCTGCATTACATCTCCCCCCCCCCCCCCCCCCCCCCCCACCACCCCACCCATTTCTGTACCTCAGCGTTTTTTCCCCCTCCTTCCTGGGACTCTCAGAATGAAAACAGGGCAGTTTTATCCCGCGCAATTGTCTTTTAAGAAAAAGTTTGCATTCAGTGCCTCTGTTTCCTGGCCCCTGTCTGCGCATAGCTGGCGCAGTGAAGTAATGCTCCTTTCTTGGAAGGTTACCCAGAGCTTGGCAAGGTACAACATCCCAAACGCACCTTGCTCTTCTGAATTCAGCCCGGCACTTGGCCAGGTCTGCCCTGATGTCCTGATACACACTGATCGAGTGTCCTTCCCACTTGCAGGACCGTGTGTTCCTTGCCCAGTTCAAGATCTTCTCTCTAACTTGGTACCGGTGCAGCTTCGCAACGATGGCCCGGGTCTGCTCCCCCGTTTTGAGCCTCGGCCGGAGTGGCCTGTGAGTTCTGTCTTTGTGTCTTATGAGTTCTGAGATAACAGCAGGTATTGTTAAGCTTTGTGTAGTGGGAACAAGAAGCCAAAACGGTCCACAATGAATGATGTGCAAACAAAACTTGTCAAGGACAGGATACAATGGGGGCTGGCTTAGGTCACTTGGCTAGACAGCTGGTTTGTGGTACAGAGCAAGGCCAGTAGTGCAGGTTCAATTCCCGTGCCAGCTGAGGTTCAATTCAGAAGGCCCGCTTTCTCAACCTTTCCCCTTTTTTGAGGTGTGGCGATCTTCAGGTTAAACCAACCATCAGTCAGCTCTCCACCAGGAAAGCAGCCCATGGTCATCTGGGACTATGGTGGTTTTACCTAGCTTACATTTGAGTGGATTGGAATTTATGGTCTCTGGACAATACAATTCTTGTATGCATGATATTCCACAGACACAAAATACATCTTCTAAAGCTGTTACATCTATAGATGTTACTGAATGCAAAGCCATTGGTTATGATCGTGAAAGGTATGCAATGGAAGTGGTGTCAAGAATTTTAGAGAAGGGACCACAAGATTCTTGAAAAGGCCAAGAATGCAATGGTACTATGATGAGGATTGAAAGGGCAACAATGAGATATATTGCTAAGATCCTGTGCTGAAAGAGAATGTTTTGCTGAGGCTGTATTAACTCTGGTTCATGCCATGGCATGGGAGATTTCTGAGATGCATTTCATAAATTATTGGTGGAAGAAGAGATTAGCTATACATGAAGTGTTTTGCATATGGTATGCCATGTGCCAACCAGATCTGCCCAACTTTGGGCCATCGCGAAACTGAGAAATTAGTTTATCCACAACCTGACTAGCAAAGCCACAATGTTCCCCCACAGTGGAGAAATAGCCTATATCCTGAGAAGCTTTGTTCAAGAAATTAGCTTTGGCTCTTATGAGCTGATGATAATTGTAACTAATTCTGTTTTGTGGCTGGGTGCAATAATAAAACAAATAAATAATGGGTTCATTTCCCTTTTTCAGATTGGTAATTAAACACTTTGTGACTAGCAGTCTAAATTCCTCTTGACTGGTCTCAAAAGTTATGAAAGGCCAGTGTTCTGCATGATGAAATAATACTGTATATACTTTATAACTGCTTATTCAATTAGTCACAAGATCAAATCCTAGTTATTTTCAGCATTTCATATAAAGGCTCTAATTACGTTGGTCAGGGATAACATTTATTTCTGTTATGGTTAATAGTCTGGCAAATAACATGGAAAATATTCACTATAATTTCCAAGTGATATAATTGACGTTTTTTAAAAAATTTAAAGTACCCAATTCTTTTTTTTCCCAATTAACGGGCAATTTAGAGGAGCCAATCCACCTACTTTGCACATCTTTTGGGTTGTGGGGGTGAGACCCATGCAGACATGGGGAGAATGTGTTAACTCCACATGGACAGGGGGCCAGGATCGAACCTGGGTCCTTGGCACCCTGAGGCAACAGTGTTAACCACTGTGCCATCGTGCCACCCATAATTGACAATATTAATAGTTTACTGTAGTTAATTGTAGTCAATACAGTCAGCAGATGGGCACAACATTTTCTGTTTGTTAGTGGAGACAGTTGAAACTGATAAATCTGGTTTCTCGATGCTTGGAGATGATGATTTAACCCTGCGCTTGATTTTTATTTAGTCGATCAGCTGATGCACTTCTGGTAGCCGATGTTGGCTTTCCAAATACTATTTCAAACTATGGTCATCCCATTTCAGATGTTTCAACCTTTTTTTTCAAACAAGAAATTTGAATATGTTAACACTGAATAATATTGGTATGTTAACTTGAAGCTGCTTTCTCCTAAAGACTAAATGATCAAAAATTTGTCAGCTATTAAAAAAAAAAAAAAATCTCCTACTCCTTGTGCAGGAAAACCCTTTGATTTTTGACTGTGAAGTGAGATGAAAAGAGTGACAGATGGACTTTTGGTAATAGGATGCAGCAAAGCTTAGGTTCAGAAAGACTGTAAAATTCTGTAGGGAATCGTAATGTATTCATTATTTTGCATAATTACAGAGGCCAGTTGTGATTAAAATAAATGAATATTATCATATAAACTAAACCACTTCAATAATTCATATCCAGCTTTGATTCATCTTTTTGAAAGATTGAACAAATACTTGTGAAAGGTATACCTAATCAATTCAGATCACCAAATTGCTTTTGTCACATCCCTGGATTATGCTGTCATGTAAGATCATACAGTGCAGCAAAAAACAATTTTCCCACACAGAAATAAGATTCTCAAAGTGACTAATGCTGCTGAGCCCAAGAAAGTAGCTACATAAGAACTATCTTCATCAAAGTGATGTTCAGTAGTTTTTGCCTTGTCCAGAGAAGTGCCTGGGTTGGAGCACAATTGGGTTAGCTTGAGGATGGGATGACCCGGCAACCCTCCCCTAAAAGTAGGAACTCTTACAACACCAGGTTAAAGTCCAACAGGTTTGTTTCAAACACGAGCTTTCGGAGCACGGCTCCTTCTTCAGGTGAATGGAAAGGCTTGTTCCAGAAATGTTTATATAGACACAGTCAGAGATGCCCCGGAATGCGAGCACCTGCAGGCAATCAAATCATCAAAGATGCAGAGAGAGAGGTAACTCCAGGTTAAAGAGGTGTGAATTGTCCCAAGCCACAATGGATGTCTCGGCACTCTACACCAGCATCCCCCATGACGACGGCATTGCTGCAACAGCCTCAGTCCTCAACACCGACAACTGCCAATCTCCAGACGCAATTCTGCAACTCATCCGTTTCATTCTAGACCACAACGTCTTCACCTTCGACAACAAATTCTTCATCCAGACGCACGGAACAGCCATGGGGACCAAATTTGCACCTCAATATGCCAACATCTTCATGGACAAGTTTGAACAAGACTTCCTCACCACACAGGACTTTCAACCGATGCTATACACCAGATACATCGATGACATTTTTTTCCTTTGGACCCACGGCGAGACATCACTGAAACGACTACACGATGACATCAATAAGTTCCATCCCACCATCAAACTCACCATGGACTATTCTCCAAATTCAGTTCCATTCTTGGACACACTCGTCTCCATCAAGGACGGTCACCTCAGCACCTCGCTTTACCGCAAGCCCACAGATAATCTCACGATGCTCCACTTCTCCAGCTTTCACCCGAAACACATTAAAGAAGCCATCCCCTATGGACAAGCCCTCCGTATACACAGGATCTGCTCAGACAAGGAGGAGCGCAACAGACACCTACAGATGCTGAAAGATGCCCTCGTACGAACGGGATATGGCGCTCGACTCATTGATCGACAGTTCCACCGCGCCACAGCAAAAAACCGCACCGACCTCCTCAGAAGACAAACACGGGACACCACTGACAGAGTACCCTTCGTCGTCCAGTACTTTCCTGGGGCGGAGAAACTACGACATCTTCTTCGCAGCCTCCAACACATCATCAGCGAGGATGGACATCTTGCCAAGGTCATCCCCACACCCCCACTACTGGCCTTCAAACAACCGCGCAACCTCATACAAACCATTGTTTGCAGCAAATTACCCAGCCTTCAGAACAGCAACCACAACACCACAAAACCCTGCCAGGGTAATCTCTGCAAGACATGCCAGATCATCGACATGGACACCACCATTACACGTGGAAACACCACCCACCAGGTACGCGGCGCATACTCGTGCGACTCGACCAATGTAGTCTACCTCATACGCTGCAGGAAAGGATGTCCCGAAGCGTGGTACATTGGCGAGACCATGCAGACACTGCGACAACGAATAAACGGGCATCGTGCGACTATCAACAGGCAGGACTGTTCCCTTCCAGTTGGGGAACACTTCAGCAGTCAAGGACATTCAGCCTCTGATCTCCGGGTCAGCATTCTACAAGGAGGCCTTCAGGAGACGCGACAACGCAAAATTGCTGAGCAAAAACTTATAGCTAAGTTCCGCACGCATGAATGCGGACTCAACCGGGATCTGGGATTCATGTCGCATTACATTCGGCCCCCACCAACAAGCCTGGACTTGCAGAGGCCTACCGACTGAACTGGCTTGGGACAATTCACACCTCTTTAACCTGGAGTTACCTCTCTCTCTGCATCTTTGATGATTTGATTGCCTGCAGGTGCTCGCATTCCGGGGCATCTCTGACTGTGTCTATATAAACATTTCTGGAACAAGCCTTTCCATTCACCTGAAGAAGGAGCCGTGCTCCGAAAGCTCGTGTTTGAAACAAACCTGTTGGACTTTAACCTGGTGTTGTAAGACTTCTTACTGTGCTCACCCCAGTCCAACGCCGGCATCTCCACATTAAAAGTAGGAAGACAGTGGACATTTTGGTTGAGTATGATAGTGAGATGTCATAAATGAATCTACAATTATGTTAGCACCTGCCAATTCCATGTTTGAGAGATGCTGTCCTACAGAGCCTAACATGTCTGGTCTGGTCAGCACTGTACCAGCATGCACAATCCTATTGGGAATGTGTTCTGCAAATGTTCACTGCCTGGATCTTTTTTTTTAAGAGTACCAAATTCATTTTTTCCAATTAAGGGGCAATTTAGCGTGGCCAATCCACCTATCCTGCACATCTTTGGGTTGTGGGGGCGAAACCCACGCAAACACGGGGAGAATGTGCAAACTCCACACGGACAGTGACCCAGAGCCAGGATCGAACCTGAGACCTCGGTGCTGTGAGGCAGCAATGCTAACCATTGCGCCACCGTGCTGCCCATTGCCTGGATCTTTTAACTAATAGAGCACAATGGAACAATTTTCTGAATAAAAGCAAAACATGTTGGAAATACTCAGGTCTGGCAGCAACTGTAGAAAGAATTAGGGTTAAAAGTTCCAACAGAATTTTCCTCAGAAAAATAGAGATGTGACTTTTTTTTAGGCGGGGGGGGGAGAGAAAAAGGGAAGATCTGTTATCGGGTGGAAGCAGGAGAGATTAAATGACAAAGGGTGGTGGCACAAGGCTAACGAGAGTGGTAATGGGACAAGTAAAGAACAAAATGTGTTTAGAGCAGTGATTTTTCAAACATTTTTTCAGGGGACCCATTTTTATCAACCAGCCAACTGCCATGGCCCACGCCGGCCGACTGTCGCGACCCACCATTATCGCTTACCTTTAATGCGACAGGTGAGGCTGCTTGGTCCTCACGATCTCACTTCCTTTGTCATTTAATGTTACATTTCTGTATGGGTTGTTCATCAGAGGCCCTGGAGCTCACACCAGCACTGTTTGTCCTGCTGTGGATTCTCCTGATCAGCCCACACCACCGCTGCTTTGTCCTGTTGTGGACTCTCCTGAACAGCCCACACCACCACTGCTTTGTCCTGTTGTGGACTCTCCCGAACATCTCACACCACCACTGCTTTGTCCTGCTGTGGACTGTCCTGAACAGCCCACACCACCGCTGCTTTGTCCTGTTGTGGACTCTCCCAAACATCTCACACCACCACTGCTTTGTCCTGCTGTGGACTGTCCTGAACAGCCCACACCTACCACTGCTTTGCCCTGTTGTGGACTCTCCCGAACAGCTCACATCACCACTGCTTTGTCCTGCTGTGGATTCTCCTGAGCCACTCTCTCCAGCAAGTTTAGTTGAGAGATCCTGGCCTGTTTATGTCTCTGACTCTCTTTCTTATTACAAAATGATCCATTTTAAATTTTACAGTCCTGTTGCTTGTTTGCTGCTGACAAAATGGAAGAATCGCAATCACGCCCAGAACACGTGATGTCAGTGTGACCGGTTCTCTGCCAGCGCTTCAGGCAGGAAGACTGCATTGAATTTTAAAAAAATCTTCTCCTGGGTCAACGTGCTGTCGTCAGGAGGAGGCGGTGTTTGTTGCTGGACTCCAGGCATGCGCACTGATTTATTTTATTTATTTATTTTAAAGTTTAGAGTACCCAATTCATTTTTTCCAAATAAGGGGCAATTTAGTGTGATCAATCCACCTATCCGGCACATCTTTTGGGTTGTGGGGGCGAAAGCCACGCAAACACTGGGAGAAGGGCATGCGCACTGATGAGCGGGCATCCATGCACAGCACATCCGCATTCTGAAAGCCGGTCAAAGCCGGCCATTTTAAAAGCTGGCTGCTGCGGCCGTTGAGCTTTAATTCCCGCAATCGGGAACACTGATGGATCCCAACTTTGAAAATGACTGGTTTAGAGGAGGTCTGTGTCATGATAGGCAAACATGCAGCTAATGAACGCATAGAATAGGACACAACCAATGAGCAGTCAGGACACTCAGGGATGAGGCACTCAGACCCTGGCTCTTTCCACATCCTACAGAGTGATGCAGGGTGTATCCTCAGCATCTTACCCCACGTGGCTTAGAGTCAGGCCGGTTAAGTTAGACTGAGTTACTACATTTAGATTAGCAGAGAGTCAAACTCATTGAGAACTCTGTT
Organism: Scyliorhinus canicula; assembly: GCF_902713615.1. NCBI lineage: Eukaryota > Metazoa > Chordata > Chondrichthyes > Carcharhiniformes > Scyliorhinidae > Scyliorhinus > Scyliorhinus canicula. The sequence goes on along the minus strand of NC_052147.1, from coordinate 42,963,113 downwards.
AATAGTTCAATAAAACACATTGAACTCACTTCAAAGTCTGGAGCATCTTTTACTCAAAACTGCATCAAGTGGTAGCTTGTGTTATTCCAAATTACATAACACAACATGATACTAGGAGTCTGTTCAATCTAGTTAGTTCAGCTCAGCCAGATTCGTGACCAGCGCATGTATACAGGCACAATGGAAAAGCTTCAGGCTCCTCAACAGCTCAGGACCTCTGGAAATCTCAGTGCCAACTCGCGGACATTCAAGCAGACATTTCAGATTTACGTCGCAGCATCAAACCTCAATGGTGCGTCTGATGCACGGAAGATAGCTCTTCTCCTCACCACAGTGGGTGATCACGCCTTGGAAATGCTCAACTCCTTTCACTTCGCCGAAGACCAGGCCAAGACAAAGTTTCAGACCATCTTGGACAAGTTTGACAGCCACTGTGAGGTGGGCACCAACAAAATCTTCGAGCGCTTCATATTCAAGCAGTGATTGCAAGGTAAAGACGAATCCTTCAACTCGTATTAACTAACCTTAGACTGCTAGCGCAATCCTGCAACTTCAGTGATGTCACTGGCTCCATGATTAGAGACCAAATTGTTTTTGGAGTTCACTCTGATCCTCTGAGAGAGCAGTTACAGAAGATCAAGCATATGACCTTGCCAGTCGCGATTGAAACATGCACAGTGCATGAGCACTTTAAAAATCGCTAGTCTCAGTTCAAAACGGCAGAAAATGATAAACTAGCCTCCCACAAGGCAGAGTGTACAGGTCATCTCCCGGATGCAGCACCTCACAATTGACGAAAGCGGCCATTTTGCGCGCTCTTCCCAGGGCCCCACCCATGCGCAATGTGAACGGGATAACGAAGCGGCCAAAACCCGCACTGTGCAGGTGCAGATGTCTGGAGAACCGCACCACATGTGCAACGACGCACGGAGGGTCAGGACGCCGATGTTCTGACGTGTTCGAACTGTGGTACCGCCCATTTAAAGAAACCACTGCCCTGCCACAGGCAGACGCTGTTTAAACTGCGGGAAGCCAGGCCACTATGCAACCCTGTGCAGATCTGCACCACCAGTCAGGAGCCAGCGCTCCCAATTCCGACGATAGCGCATCCGGAGTGTGCAACAATGGCAACAGGATTCTGATCCCGGCAGTGCAACGGATCCAGATGCTGAATGTCTGGACAACGCCTACCGTGTGGGCATTATTGCAAAGTGTGAATATGCCACATCAGACACATCGCAAGTCCAATTGATCCTAGCTGTGGATTCCGAGGACGAATGAAATGAAATGAAAATTGCTTATTGTCACGAGTAGACTTCAATGAAGTTACTGTGAAAAGCCCCTAGTCGCCACATTCCGGCGCCTGTCCGGGGAGGCTGTTACGGGAATCGAACCGTGCTGCTGGCCTGCTTTCAAAGCCAGCGATTTAGCCCAGTATGCTAAACAAAATGGCGAGCAGTGATGAAGGTCAACCACTGCCCCATCCAGTTCAAGCTGGACACGGGTGCCTCTGCCAACCTCCTCTCACAGGCGGGCTTCAGACTCAACCTCCTGGATTACAACGGAAATGCCATCACAGCATTGGGATCCTGCCATCTGCACGTATCCAATCGACACACACAAGCACGGTTATGCTTTGAAATTGTTAAGCCGGACAGGACATCCCTACTAGGTGCCCACACCTGCAAGCAGCTGAACCTCATTCAAAGGGTTTACACCATGACTTCCTCCCATGTGGATCTTCAGGCCGGTATCAACGACATCCTCGCCCAGTATCCAGATGTGTTCGACGGGATGGGCACGCTGCCATATCGATACAAAATTCTGCTACGGCCATTGGTCCACGCACCACAATGAGTCCCTGCTCCACTGAGAGAATGCCTGAAGGCACAGCTCAAGGATCTTCAGCAAAAAGGCATCATGTCCAAGGTCACCAAACCGACTGACTGGGTCAGCTCAATGGTGTGTGTTCGGGGGACCTGCGCATTTGCATTGATCCCAAGGATCTCAATAAGAATATCATGCGGGAACACTACCCCATCCTGAAGTGGGAGGAACTCACCAGTGAGATGGCACACGTGCGCTTCTTCACTAAATTGGATGTATCACAGGGATTTTGGCAAATCCACTGGAAGAGTCCAGTAGAAGGCTCTGCTCCTTCAACACACCTTTTGGCAGATACTGCTACAAACACATGCCATTTGGCATCATCTCGGCATCAGAGATATTCCATCTCATCATGGAGCAGATGATAGGCATTGAAGGGGTTAGTGTGTACGTGGACAACATCACCATCTGGTGCACGACCCCTGAAGAACATGTGTCCCGTCTCCAGAAGGTATTCCACCGTGTACATGTCAACAGCCTAAAGTTAAACGGGTCCAAATGTTGTTTTGGCACATCAACGCTCCAGTTTCTAGGTGACCAAATCTCACAGCATGGTGTGCGCCCGGACACAGACAAAATCAAAGCTATCGAGGCGGTGAAGGTCCCTGAGGACAAAAAGGCAGTGCTGCGCTTCTTGGGTATGGTCAATTTTCTGGGCAAATTAATTCCAAACAATGACCACTGCTCACCACTGTGCCAGTCCTGGCATTCTTCGACCCAGACCGGGAGACAAAGATATCCACAGATGTGAGTCAGGATGGCATTGGTGCAATGTTGCTTCAACACGATGACACATCATCCTGGGCACCAGTAGCCTATGCATCAAGGGTGATGACACCCACTGAAACCAGATACGCACAGATTGAGAAGGAGTGCTTGGGTCTTCTCACCGGCATCCTCAAATTTCATGATTATGTACGGTCTGCTGACATTCACTGTTGAGGCGGATTATAGGCCCATATTCCACATCATCCACAAGGACCTGAACGACATGATGCCTCGGTTGCAGAGAATCCTGCTTAGACTTAGGAGTAATGAGTTCAGCTTTGTGTACACACCTGGCAAGGAGCTCATCATCGCTGATGCATTGTCCCACTCTGTCACCTCTCCCAGTGAGCCGCTGGAGATCATCCAACACATCGAATCGCAGGTGCAGCTGTGTGCTAGTACTCTCCGGGCAACAGATGAGAAGGTAGTTCTCATTCGTGATGAGACAGCCAAGGACCCCCTCTTGCAGCGCGTCATCCACAACCTCACCAATGGCTGGCAGAAAGGGCAGTGCCCACAATTTTACAATGTGAAGGACGACCTGACGGTGATTGATGGTATTCTCCTCAAGCTGGACAGGATTGTCATTCCGCTCAGTCTCCAGAGCTTGGTGCTGCCCTAGATTCATGAGAGACACCTGGGCATCGAGAAGTGCAAACACAGAGCCCGGCAAGCTGTCTACTGGCCCGGCATCAGCCAGGACATCACGAACATGGTCCTCAACTGTGCTACCTGTCAGCGGTTGCAGCCAGCGCAGAGCAAGGAGACGCTCCAACAGCATGACATTGTGACCTCTCCGTGGTCCAAGGTTAGCATCGACCTCTTTCATGCGAATAGTCGCGACTACTTATTGATCATCAACTATTTCTCGAATTACCCTGAGGTGCTGAGCTCCCGGACCTCTCCTCTCAGACCGTCATCAAAGCCTGTAAGGAGACGTTCTCAAGGCATGGCATCCCAATCACCGTCATCAGCGACAATGGCCTGTGCTTTAACAGTTGAGAATGGTCCACGTTTGCCAGGTCATACAATTTCCAACATGTCACCTCCAGTCCTCACTATCCGCAGTTCAATGGAAAAGTCGAGATAGGGGTGCACATTGTGAAACAGTTCATCTGCAAGGCCGCGGACTCTGCTTCCGACATACACCTTGCACTGCTCAGGTACAGGGCGACTCCATTGTCCACTGGCATGTCGCCGGCTCAACTCCTGATGAACAGGGACCTGCGGACGACACTTCCAGCCATACACTTGCCCAACCTGGATCACCTCCCGGTGCTGCAGAAGATGCAGCAGCTCGGAAACCGTCAAAAGCAAGGCTATGATGCCCATGCCACCGATCTGGCCGTGCTATACCCGGCAGACACTGTCAGGATCCAGATACTGGATGGTGGGTGGTCTTCCCCGGTTGTCGTTGTCGTTGCTTGACAGGCCGCACCCCGCTCTTATGTTGTACATATGGCTGATGGCTCCATCGTGCGAAGGAATCGACGGGCACTGCGCAAGGTTGCCTACCCGCAACCACTTTCTCTTCCATTTCCATATGTTAAATTGCCACCTCCCAATGCCTCGCACCACGAGGCCACCAGTCAGGCTTCCATCCTGCCTGTCAAGTCGACGTCGTCCCCTCCGCCACCTCTCCGGCGGTCGACCAGGATCAGACGCAAGCCTCAGAGACTGGACTTGTGAACGTTTGTTTCATTTGCTCTGTTCTGTTGTCCTCCGTCAGTCACATTTGACAGACTCATTCATATGTAACTACATTCACATACGCCAACAAAACATTAAAAAAAGGGAGATGTCATGATATGCAAACATGCAGCTAATGAACACATAGAATAGGATACGTCCAATGAGCAGTCAGGGCACTCAGGGGTGCTATCTCACTATAAAAGGGCTGAGGCACTCACACTCCACCTCTTTCCACAGACTAATATCTACAGAGTGAGACAGGGTGTATCCTCAGCATCACACCCCAGCACGTGGCTTAGAGCAAGACTGGTTTAGTTAGACTGAGTTACTACAATTAGATTAGCAGAGAGTCAAACTCATTGAGAACTGTGCTAATAGTTCAATAAAACACATTGAATTCACTTCAAAGTCTGGAGCATCTTTGACTCAACACTGCATCAAGTGGCAGCTTGTGTTATTCCAAATTACATAACACAACAGTCTGAATGATGAACAGCTGCCGTGCAAAAGAGAAAGACGAGAGAACATCAAAACCAACAAAGAATAAAGGAAATGGAGGCAGAGGTTGCAATCTGTAATTGTTGAACTCCATGTTTCGTCCAGAAGGCTGTAAAGTGCCCATTTGAAAGATGAGATGCTGATCATCACCACTAACTCTCCAGAATTGGCCTGGAGTCTCCAAGAATTTAAGATCAATCTCCAGGATAATGTGTGCAATCCCCAAGAAATATCATTGGGCCATTAACATTTTTTTTGTCATTTTCTTTCCCAGCTATAAACATATTGAGTAAGGCTATTCGCCTGACAGTCGAACGTCATCTAATTGGAAATTGAGTCTTTTTGCTTTCCAATTGGTGTAAGAAGGCAGTGCGTCACAAGGATGGATGTGTTGGCTGAGCAATGGCTGGAGCACTGCTGCCTCTCAGCACCAAGGACCGGGTTCAATTCCGACCTCTGGCAACTACCTGTATGGAGTTTGCACTTTCTTCTCGTGTCTACGTGGGTTTCCTCGGGGTGCTCTGGTTTCCTCCCACAGTCCAAAGATGTGCAAGTTATGTGAATTGGATATCCTAAATCGTCGTTCGGTAAGATTACAGGGATAGGATGGGGAGATTGGGCCTAGGTCAGGATGCTGTTTCAGAGGATCGGTGCAGACTCAATGAGCCGAATGGCCACCTCCTGCACTGTAAGAATTCTATGTTCTAGAGGCTAAGAACAGGCTGACTAATGGCTGGAGCATGGGGACGAGTCATGTAATAACCTCCAGGTATATATTTAGTCACAGCTGGCAACTGTAGCCTCATTGGAATGCTACAATAGGCTGAGGACAGGTCAGAATAGGAATGAGGAAGCTCAAGATTATGCTTGCAGACTAAGCAGAGGGTGTTCTCAAGGTGTGTAACCTTGCCAATGTAGCGCAGACAGAATGATGATTAAAATTGCACGACCTTGGGTGTCTATTTGATCCCAAGCTGACCTTGCAGCCATATATCTATGATATTACTAAGTCCACCTATTTCCACCCTCAAGCCCTCCACAGTATCTTTATTTTGTTCAACCTTCCATGTTACATAGAACATACAGTGCAGAAGGAGGCCACCCAGCCCATCGAGTCTGCACCGACCCACTTAAGCCCTCACATCCACCCTATCCCCGTAACCCAATAAGCCCTCCGAACCGTTTTGGACACTAAGGGCAATTTAGCATGGCCAATCCACCTAACCTGCACATCTTTGGACTGTGGGAGGAAACCGGAGCACCCGGAGGAACTGCACGCAGACACGGAGAGAACATGCAAACTCCGCACAGTGACCCAGCAAGGAATCGAACCTGGGACCCTGGTGCTGTGAAGCAACAGTGCTAGCCACTTGTGCTACCGTGCTGCCCTCTATGTCCTACCATTTAAATTTGAAATCATTAAAAACTCTGCCCGTGGCCGAACTTGCTGACGTACATTGGCTTCCAGTTGCCAATTAATTCTGATTCTGAAGCCAGGTGGTGAAGTAGAGAACTAGATACTAATTCCTTACTAGGTCTGTCTGCCTCCTCCCTAATCAACACCTAAACCTTAAATTTTACACAGACTGAGAGGCTCTCCACCTTGGTGCAAAATGGCACCAGATGCCCAAACACAGCCCCAACCATTTTGAGGGTGGGTTAGAATCTGCACATCCATGACTCCGATGCAACTGCACTAACCAAGTGCGAGTGCTTCGGTCAGACCTGGGCTGGGATTCTCCCCTACCCGGCGGTGCGGGGGGTCCCGGCGTAGCAGAGTGGCGCCAACCACTCCGGCGTCGGGCCTCCCCAAAGGTGCAGAATTCTCCACACCTTTAGGGGCTAGGCCCGCGCCAGAGTGGTTGGTGCCATGCCGACTGGCGCCAAAACCGGCGCCAATGGCCTTTGGCGCCCGCCGGCTGGCATCAGGGCTGGCCGAAAGGCCTTCGCCGGTTCGCACATGCGCCGGTGCATCAGCGGCTGCTGACGTCACCACCGGTGCATGTGCGGTACGGGGGGTCTCTTCCGCCTCCGCCATGGTGGAGGCCGTGGCGGCAGCAGAAGAAAAAGAGTGCCCCCACTCGGTGGGCCCTGATCGCGGGCCAGGCCACCGTGGTGGCACCCCCCGGGGTCCGATCGCCCCGCCCCCCCCCCCAGGACCCCGGGGGCCCGCTCGCGCCGCCAATCCCGCCGCCACCAGAGGTGGTTGAAACCACGTCGGCGGGATTGGCCTGTCAGCGGCGGGACTTCAGCCCATCGCGGGCCGGAGAATCGCCGCGGGGGGCACGTCAATCAGCAGGGCGCGATTCCCGCTCCCGCCAATTGTCGTGTGGCGGAGAATTCCGGCCATGGCGGGGGCAGGATTTACGCCGGCCCCGGGCGATTCTCCGACCCTGCGGGGGGTCGGAGAATTCCGCCCCTGGTTTTTACTAGTGCAAAGTCCAAAACATGTGGACTTTGGATAGGATAAGACCTAAACTTTGGGAGAGGTAAGGTACCTTTTTGGATATGGCTTAAGGATACTGGTCAGATTCCCTTTTGGGGTTGTTAAAAAGTGAATAAAGAATGTGTTTTTAAAAAGAAAGTACATAAACTCATTGCAACTGTAAAGTTCATGAGCTGTCAATTAAATCTCCTATTTGAAAGGCATGCCTATAGTGCTTGTTGTTTCACTTGATCTGTTGATATAAGGGTTATCATCGCAGGATAAGTGCTGCATGTTTAACCTATCATCTTAATGGAGTGCCTGTCCATTCACAGTTTGACGGTTCCAAGAGCTTAAAGTATTTCGTAGAATTCTCACTGCATTTGGGCATTTGGCCCCTCCAGTCTGCAATTGACCCTCCGAAAGCGTACCCTACCTAGGATCACACCACTGCCCTTTCCCCATAACCCGATAACCCCACCTAATATTTTGGACATTGAGGGACAATTTGGCATGACTAATCCACTATCCTGCACATCTTTGGATTGTGGGAGGAAACCATAGGATACTCACGCAGACACTGGGAGAATGTGCAAACTTAACACAGGCAGAAACCCAAGGTCGGCATAGTAGCACAGTGGTTAGCCCTGTTGCTTCACAGCTCCAGGGTCCCAGGTTTGATTCCTGGCTTGGGTCACTGTCTGTGGGGAGCCTGCATGTCTGCGGGGGTTTTCTCTGGGTACTCCAGTTTGCTCCCACATTTCAAGATGTCCCGGGTTAGGTTGATTGGTCATGCTAAATTGCCCTTAGTGTCCTAAAAGGTTAGGTGGGATTACCAATGCTTGTTTTTATTCGGGATTAAGGGAAATTAAATATAGTGAACGGGTTTGATTTTTAACCGTGAATTCATCGTCAATTAACATTTGAACTTTATTATAGGGTGGAGATGTGGGCTTAAGTAGGGTGCTCTTTCCAAGGGCCAGAGCAGACGCGATAGGCCGAATGGCCTCCTTCTGCACTGTAAATTCTATGACATCTGTGAACCAGGATCCCTGGTGTTGAGGCAGCAGTGAAGTATTGCTACCATGCAAGCCATACCAGTCACCATGCTACCAAAATAGGACTTTGAATATCAATGCTTGTTTTTATTCGGGATTAAGGGAAATTAAATATAGTGAACGGGTTTGATTTTTAACCGTGAATTCATCGTCAATTAACATTTGAACTTTATTTAACCTCTGAATGGGTCCTGAGGTCTGCCCATTGTGGATACTGGGTGAGAAAATGCCAGAGCACCGTGCCAGCCTCCGCACCCAGCAGCAGTTCAGAAAGACCTGCTTGTTAGGTGAATTGGACATTCTGAATTCTCCCTCAGTGCACCAAAACAGGCGCCGTAGTTTGGCGACTAGGGAATTTTCACAGTAACTTCATTGCAGTGTTAATGTAAGCCTGTTTGTGACACTGATAAAGATTATTATCTTATTCCTTTCCAGTGGATAGCAGCCATTACTCCCATTTTCACATGACCTCCCATCCTTGCCCCTACAGTGGGACTGGGAATTGTCATAACTCTGAGTTCCTGACCTGGGAGCAAAACCTTGTGCCTCAGAATCTCTCCAGTGCTCAGTCAATCAATTCCCTACAAATGTATATTCTTCACTTTCATAATAAAATCAACATATCATTAACTGATTCCCCTTCTTTCTTTAAATCAATACTTCACAACACACAACTGTACTTCAAAGAAAACAAAAAATGACTTTCCATATTCTGTCCACAAAGACATTGCCCATCTCGGACTTCAGTGGTCTCTTGGGCAATCTTTGGAATGATTGACTCAATCAATCGCGAAGTGCTATGGAAGACCCCGTTGAAGGCTAGGATATCTTTTGTAAAGTGATCTGACTGACCCGCGTTGACTTATTTTTCCTTGGGGATTTATTTTATTTATGTCTACTCTTGTACATTAGCAAGATCTGTCTGTTATTCCACTGTACTTTATCCTACAGAAAATGATTTACCTATGTAGCATTCAATTCGACAAAGTATTCTCAACACTCCTTGAATAAAATTTCCCCTAAGTATTTTATAAGTAAAATACTTAGCTAATGCTTCTACAAAATCAACTGTTCAGCAACTAAAGTACTTTTTAACCACCTTTTTAATTTTACCTTCTTGGCCAAGAAATTGCAGTTTTCATCCATCAAGAATATTGTAAAATGAGCTGTATTCAGATAATAAACACCACTCAAAAGACTAATTTTATATCCTTCCGGTCCCCAAGGCTGGAAACATGAGTACACATTTCTGGGTATTTAATTTTGTTACTGATTATTTGCCCTGAAAACATCCTCAATTGTAGTGTGTTTCATGATGGTACTTGGTTCGTAATTATCAAAACTGGCATCTTGTCTTTTCTGAATACATAACCAATTCTGTCCAATAAAGCTTCTAAACTGCTATTTCTTCTTTTATATTAGAGATAATCTTTCTATGATAACCTAGATATCCTAGCCTTCAACGGGGTCTTCCATAGCACATGGCGATTGATTGAGTCAATCATCCCAACAAATTATCCTGGACTTTACTCCTTGATAATCATGTTGTCTGTTAATGTTAATTTATTTATTTTGCAGGGAAGTAAATATTTTGGGCGTAATGTCCTGCACGATTGATTATCCTGACTTTAATAGGGTGTGTCATGTTAAGCTGACAATTGATTTCTGGATTTGGGGAAAGCATGAGCGGAGCCGGGTGGAGGGTGTGGGTCATAAGGTTGGTTTTGTCCTGTTTTCAGAACCCGGGGGAAGAGAGTATTCCTTCTTTTCACACGTCTATAAGGTGTATTCGAGGATTGATTACTTTGTAGTGAGTTGGGAGATTTTGGTTGGGGTGGAGGGGGCAGGGTATGCAGGGATAGTTATTTCTGACCATGCACCCCACTGGCTAGAGATTCGGTTTAGAACGGGATGAGAGCAGAGGCCAGCGTGGAGTTTGACTCCGGGTTGTTGGCGGATGGAGGTTTTTTGTGATAAGGTGCAGTTGCGATTAAGGATTGTGTAGAGTTGAATCAGAATGGGGAAGTGTCGGCAGGCATTTTTTGAGAAGCACTGAAGGCAGTGGTCCGGGGTGAAATGATTTTGTTTATGGTTGGTTTTTGGGGGGCTAATTCTTTCTTTTGAGCGGTCCTGCTTGTGAGGGGCCAGGAGAGGTTGTTGGTATTCTGATATTCTGGTGTCTTCTTGAGACTGATGCTGGTGGTGCAATGATCTGTGTGTCCTTTGATCTGGGGCTCAAATGGGATTATGGAAGTTCAGATTCTTGCTCTTGTTTATTCTTACTTCTTCTCTGGGAGACTCTAGGCTGAGAATTAAAGATGATGAGGGCGGCATGGTTGCGCAGTAGTTAGTAATGCTGCCCGGGTTTGATCCCGGTCCCGAGTCACTGTCATGTGAAGTTCGCACATTCCCCCCGTGTCTGCGTGGGTCTCACCCCCACAAACCCCCCAAAATATGTGCAGGGTGGCTAGATTGGCCATGCTAAATTGTATTTTTTTAAAGTTTGGTTGTGCCAGATCCTAAATTTGCAATGGGAGTGCTGGGGGGGGGGGGGGGGGGGGGGGGGGGGGGTACGTCAGTGGTTTTGGGGGGGGGGGGGGTACATCAGTGGTTTTTGGGGGGGGGAGGTACATCAGTGGTTTTGGGGAGTTTTGGAACGATGTAGACTTTATAAAGAGGATGGTGATGGCCATCTCAGGCATGGACACACACACCAGTTGAATATAGGGTGGGAAAATACCTGAATACGGTCTTTTTATCTGAAAGAGGACCACTCCAGGCCAAAGTCGCTTGCTTACCCTTTTGGGGTGGGGCGAAGGTTTATGACACAGATGAGGAGGGGTGGGGGCGGACTTATGATGATTCTTGCATCCGGAGGGGGGTGGAGGGAAATTTCCTCCTTCACACTGCTGCACAAGGTCTACTCGTGAATGGACTTTTTTATGATGGAGAGGGCTCTGCTGCCGGGGGTAAGGAAAACGGAATACTCTGCAATTATAATTTCTGACCATGCTCTGCACCTGGTGGATGTGGTTTTGGAGAAGAGATTGACTCGACAGCCGACTTGGGAGTTTGGATATGGGCTGTTAGCAGATCTGGGGGGTTTGTGTAAAGATAGCCAAGGTGTTGGGTGATTATGTAGAGTTCAACAGGAATGTGGAGGTTTCATTCTCGCTGTTGTGGGAAGCCCTAGAGGTGGTGGAGGGGAGGCAATTGCATATAAGGTGCAGGTGGATAGGGAAGCAAGGGAAAAATGCCAGTTGTTGATGGATGAGATATTGAAGGTGGATAGGAAGTATTTGGAGGACCCTACCCCAGAGCTTTTGACGAACAGGAAGCTGTACCAGGCGCAGTTTAACCTGCATGTCCACGGTTAAGGCAGCGCGACAGTTCAGACGGGCGGGGTGGACAGTCTGAGTATGGGGAGAAGGCCAGCAGGCTGCTGGCATGCCAGTTGAAGCGGCATCCTGGGAAATCATTCAAATACAGGGCGTTGAGTTGGTTTCGGCCCCAGAGGAGAGTGTTTGAGGCGTTTTACAAAAAGTTGTACAGCTCTGAACCTCCGGTGGACAATTCGGACATGTTTGATTTTTTTTTGAAGGAGTTGAAGTGTCCAAAAGAGGAGGAGGTCCAGGAGGTTTAGAAGCAGCCACTGGGGGCAGAGGAAGTCAGGAAGGCAATTGGAAATATGCAGGCGGGAAAGGCACCTGGGCTGGATGGGTTCTCGGTGGAGTTTTATAAAACATTCACAAACAGGTTGGTCCCGCTGCTGGTGGAAGCATTTGAAGTGTGGTGGCTCGAAGAATCCTCCTGGAAATGATGAGTCAGGCATCCATTTCACTCCTTTTGAAGAAGGATAGAGAGCCAGTGGAATGTGGGTCATACCGACCAATTCTGTTGTTGAACATGGATGCAAAGATTTTAGCAAAGGTATTGGCGCTCAGATTGGAGGGGTGTCTCCCATAGTTCGTTGGGTAGGATCAGACAGGATTTGCGAAGGGTAGCCGACTGTCTGTCTTGTGTGACGCCTGTTGAATGTGGTGTTGTCTCAGGCAGAGGGGATGAGCAGGAAGTGATTGTGGTGCTGGATGCAGAGAAGGCCTTTGGTAGGGTGGAGTGGAAGTATCTGTTCACGGTGCTGGAACGATTCTGGAAAGGGACGAATTTTGTGTTGTGGGTTAAGTTGTACCAGGAACGAACAGCTAGTGTCTGGACAAATAATGTAAGCTCGGGCTACTTTCGACTGCATGGGGCATCCCAGCCTCATTCCCCTCTGTCACCTCTCCTATTTGCATTGGCAATCGAGCCTCGAAGAGGTCAGATGAGTGGAGGGGGATATTGAAGGGGGATGGGAGGGGGGAGCATAGGGTGCCTCTATGCCGGCGAGCTGTTGCTGTACATCATGGACCCGGTCCTGACGATGGAGGACATAATGGGGATACTAAAGGGGTTCGGAGCCTTTTACAGGTACAAACTGAATTGGAACAAAAGTGAATGTTTTCCAGTCACCCAGCCGGGGAGGGGATTTAGTTTAGAGGTGTTGCCATTCTGGCTGACGAACTTGCATTTCAAGTACTTAGGAGTACAGGTGACAAGGGATGGGGCGCAGCTTCGGGAGCTAAATTTTACAAGCTTGATGAGCAGGGTGAAGCCCGACATACAGAGATGGAAACATCTCCAACTGTCACTAACTGGGTGAGTGGAATCGGTGAAGATGAATACCTTGCCACGGTTCTTGTTCCTCTTTCAATGCCTGTCTGTGTTTCTACCAAAGGCGTTCTTCGTCGGGGTGGAAAGCATGATTTTGCCATTTAAATGGGCAGGGAAGGAGCCGAGGATCCGAAGAGGGACCAGCAGTCGGGGTTGAGGCTGCCAAACCTGCTTTACTACTATTGGGTGGTGAATGCGGAGAAGGTGTTGGGTTGGTGGAGGAATCAGGAGTCAGTTTCAGTAATGATGGAGGCTAGGTCATGTGACGGGAAGGGATTGCGGGCGCTGCTGATGGCCCCACTCCCGTTCTCCCCGAGGACATTTTCGGGGAACGTGGTGGTAGTGGCTGTGCTAAAAATATAGAGGCAATTACAGCAGCACTTTTTAAAGTGGGCAGAGGGTCGAGGATGATACCGATCAGGGACAACCATATGTTTCAGTCAGCTAGGGTGGACGGCAGGTTTAGTGGATGAGATGATAAGGGCGTGACAGTAATGGGGGATTTGTTCCTGGAGGGGCGGTTTGCGAGTATGGGAGATTTAGTGGAGAAGTACGTGCTCGCGCAGTCAGCGGTGTTCAGGTACTTGCAAGTTCGGAATTTTGCAAGAAGGTTTATTCGAGTTTTCTGGTTGTGCCGCCTGTGTCGTTAGTAGCGAGGGTATTGTCGCTGGCCGGGTTGGAGGAGGGTAAAACTTCAGGTATCTATGGGAGGCTGGCAGAGGATAGGGCCTTGCTGGAGGGGATTCAGGTAAAATGGGAGGAGGAGCTAGGTGGTGAAGTGGAGGAGGAGGTGTGGTGTGAGGCCTTTTGGAGAGTGAATGCCACGTCATAATGTGTGAGGCTTGGAATCAGACAATTGAAGGTGGTGCATCAGGCACACTTAACGAGGGCAAGGATGAGTTGGCTGTTTGAGTGATAGAAGATAAGTGCAAAGAGTGTGGGAAGGGCCCAGAAAATCACCATACATATGTTCTGGGCATTTCCTAAATTAGCAAGCTTTTAGGGTGTGGTGAATGTGATTCACACCGGATTATAATCTGTATATACATGTGTCTATATTGTAAGTGCAATTGCACTACCTGACCTCCAAGAGGAGTAGCTCTGGGAATGCTCGAGAATTGTACTGGGCTTCTCCCTTGGTTCCGCCCAGGACTCCTCCCCCTTGAGCTGCTGTATAAAGATCAGTGCCACATGGTCAGCTGGCCAGTTCACCGAAAGTTCAATGGCTAATAGGCTGGCTCTGTTATGAGTATATTAAAACTGCTATTCTAATCCTACAAGCACGTGTCTGTAGAATTGTTGGTTCCAACAATTTAATATACTCAGGAAACAGTCGAAGAAATCATGGAAGCAGCCCTCAAGCCCGGACGCCTAGAACTCGACCCAGAGGATGCAGAGGCTAAGAAAATTTTTCCCACTGGCTGAGATGTTTTAAAGCCTACCTGGCAGAAGCCAGCACCACCGGAACAACGGAGGAACAAAAACTCAGCCTACTGCACGTGAGGGTAAGCCACAGAATCTCCACACAGTTGAATCCGGCTGGTTCTTACACCGCAGCGCTGGCAATATTGGACAAAATGTACGTTAGGCCCATTAACGAGGTTTATGCACGCCATGTGTTTACGACCCGCCGTCAGCGGCCTACAGAAAATCTAGCCGAGTTTGTAAGGGAATTGAACAATCTTTCCAATGACTGTAATTATCAAGCCATTACCGCGGCTGAACATAGGGAGCTTGCTGTGCGGGACGTTTTCGTGGCGGGCCTTAGGTCTAACTATGTGCGCCAAAGACTGCTAGAAAAGGGGGCCCAGGACTTAGACACTACTGTGGAGGCTGCTACCACTATGGAAGTTTCCTTCCGCAGCCTCACCTCGTTTCCCGCGGACCCCGCGACCTTATCGTGGACCCCCGACCAACAATCCCCCCCAAACCTGTGCCGCACGGCCCCCCAGCTACCGCGCTGCCAAAGCCAGTTACTCTGCTGCCCCAGCCAGTTACTCAGCTGCCCCAGCCAGCTACTCGGCTGCTCCAGCCTGCCATTTCTGTGGCCAAAGCCAGCACCCACGGCAGCACTGCCCGGCCCGTAACGCGACCTGCAGCAGCTGCGGGCGAAAAGGACACTATGCCAGAGTGTGTCTGGCGAAGAAAGCCCCAGCCTCTAACCCTCCCACGGCTCAAAGCACTCGTTCCCTGAATTCATAGGCCTGCAGGCCCCGAAATGCTGCAGCCTGTATGCCAACTCCGCCCCCACCCGACATGTGCAACTCATGGGGGCGGCCATCTTGGCAATCGTCCTCCATGCGGCCGGCCATGTGCAACTCATGGGGGCAGCCATCTTGGCAATGCTCCTCCATGTGGCCGGCCATGTGCGACTCATGGGGGCGGCCATCTTGGGATCCATCCCCTTCAAACTCTGAAACTCACCTCGACGACTACGAACTCAGAGGGCAGCCATTGCGGGGCCACTCCAGCACAGCTGATCGAGCTGCCGACTACCCGCAATTCAGCACAGTCACCCTGGATCAATCCCGCCCCAAGCACCTACGAAGTTCGATGGCGGAGGTCCAGATCAACGGGTACAGCACGCCATGCCTCTTTGACTCTGGGAGCACCGAGAGCTTTATGCATCCAGAGTTGGTAAGACGCTGTTCGCTTTCTATTTTTCCGGTGAGCCAAACTATCGCCCTCGCTTCGGGCTCCCACTCAGTCCAAATCCAAGGACGCACCGTTGCGACGCTCACAGTTCGAGGCGCTAGTTATTCTAAATTTAAACTTTATGTCCTGCCCGACCTCTGCGCGCCACTCTTATTAGGCCTGGATTTCCAGTGCAACCTCAAGAGCCTCACCCTCAGCTTCAGAGGGCCCATGCCCCAGCGGGCCCCTGCCTCCACTCACTATCTGCAGCCTAACCATGCTGCGCATCTCTCCCCCTCCGCTCTTCGCCAATCTCACTCCAGATTGCAAACTAGTAGCTACTCGCAGCAGGTGATACAGCCAACAGGATAGGGTCTTTATCCGATCGGAGGTCCGACGGCTGCTCAGTGAGGGGATCATAGAGGCCAGTAATAGTCCCTGGAGAGCTCAGGTGGTGGTCGTCAAGACCGGGGAAAAATTTTGCATGGTCGTCAACTATAGCCAGACCATAAATCGCTTTACGCTCCTAGACGCGTATCCCCTCCCCAGAATTGCAGACATGGTTAATCAGATCGCCCAATATTGGCTATTTTCCACGGTGGATCTGAAGTCTGCATATCACCAGCTCCCAATCCGCCCGGAGGACCGCCACTACACGGCATTCGAGGCCGATGGCCGCCTCTTCCATTTCCTCCGGGTCCCTTTCGGCGTCACCAACGGGGTTTCGGTGTTCCAACGAGCAATGGACCGAATGGTAGACCAGTACGGACTGCAGGCCACGTTTCCGTATCTGGACAATGTTACCATCTGCAGCTATGACCAGCAGGACCACGACGCCAACCTCCACCGTTTTTTCCAAACGGCACAGAAAGTAAATCTCACTTATAACAAGGAGAAATGCGTTTTCCGCACAAACAGACTGGCCATCCTCGGCTACGTCGTGGAGAACGGAGTCCTGGGCCCAGACCCGGACCGCATGCGCCCCCTCTTAAAACTTCCCCTCCCTCATTGCCCCAAGGCCCTCAAACGGTGCTTGGGGTTCTTCTCATACTACGCCCAGTGGGTCCCTCAATATGCGGACAAAGCCCGCCCACTCTTTAAGGCCACACGATTTCCCCTGTCAGCTGAGGCGCGCCAGGCCTTCAGCTGCATCAAGGAGGACATCGCCAAAGCAGCCATGCGGGCGGTGGATGAATCCACTCCCTTTCAGGTTGAGAACGACGCCTCAGAGGTAGCTCTAGCAGCCACTTTAAATCAGGCAGGGAGGCCCGTTGCATTTTTCTCCTGTACCCCATCCGCTTCAGAACTCCGACAGTCCTCAGTCGAGAAGGAAGCACAAGCCATCGTGGAGGCTGTTCGTCACTGGAGGCACTACCTCGCAGGTAGGAGGTTCACCCTCATCACCGACCAACGATCGGTTGCCTTTATGTTTGACAACTCGCAAAGGGGCAAAATAAAAAATGATAAAATCCTTCGTTGGAGGATCGAACTCTCCACCTATAGTTACGATATTAAATATCGACCGGGGAAGCTCAACGAGCCCTCGGATGCCCTTCCCCGTGGGACATGCACCAGCGCGCAGATCAGCTGTCTGAAAGCCATCCACGTGGACCTCTGCCATCCAGGGGTCACCCGGCTCGACCACTACTTCAGAGCCCGAAACCTGCCTTTCTCCAACGAGGAGGTAAAAGCGGTCACCAGGGACTGCCCGATCTGTGCGGAGTGCAAACCGCACTTCTATAGACCAGACAGGGCCCACCTGGTCAAGGCTTCTAGGCCCTTTGAACGCCTTGCGATCGATTTCAAAGGGCCACTCCCCTCCACTAACAAGAACATTTATTTCCTCAACATCATCGATGAGTTCTCCCGATTCCCTTTTGCCATTCCATGCCCTGATATGACCTCCCACACAGTCATTAGGGCCCTGCATAGTGTCTTCACCCTGTTTGGTTTCCCCAGCTACGTGCACAGAGACCAGGGGTCGTCCTTTATGAGCGACGAGCTGCGTCAGTACCTGCTCGACAAGGGCATCGCCTCGAGCAGGACTACCAGCTACAACCCCAGGGGGAACGGACAGGTGGAGAGGGAGAACGCGACTGTCTGGAAGACCGTCCTACTGACCCTCCGGTCTAGAAAACTCCAAGTCTCCCAATGGCAAGAAGTCCTCCCAGACGCGCTCCACGCAATCAGATCCCTCCTCTGTACAGCTACAAATCAAACCCCTCACGAGCGACTCTTCAATTTTCTAGGGGCACTACCACGGAAGTCTCACTTCCGGCGTGGCTGAGGACACCAGGCCCGGTCCTTCTGAGGAGGTACGTCAGGGGGCACAAAACTGACCCCCTTGTTGAAAAGGTGTGCCTCCTCCATTCCAACCCCCAGTACGCATTCGTGGAGTTCCCGGACGGTCGCCAGGACACAGTATCCCTTCGGGACCTGGCACCCGCTGGATCCAGCCCCCCCCTTACCCCGTTCCCTATGCTGCCGCCCCCTCGCGCCCCTGATTCCGCAAGCTCACCCCACCGGTTCCACGTGCCAGAACTAGCCCGCCCCCAGCGCCCCCAATCTCCGGTCGAGCCAGAGGTGTATAAAGTTCGGACGAGACCCGCCCCGGAGTCTGCCATCGTACCCCAGCTCTCAACACCTGCAAGAGGCTGCAACCCCGGTGCTCCGCAGATCGAAACGAACAATTCGTCCACCAGACAGACTAACTCTGTGAGCCACCACCCCCGCTGGACTCGATTTTTTTCACAGGGGGTGAATGTGGTGAATGTGATTCACACCGGATTATAATCTGTATATACATGTGTCTATATTGTAAGTGCAATTGCACTACCTGACCACAAGGGGGAGTAGCTCTGGGAATGCTCGGGAATTGTACTGGGCTTCTCCCTTGGTCCCGCCCAGGTCTCCTCCCCCTTGAGCTGCTGTATAAAGATCAGTGCTACATGGTCAGCCAGCCAGTTCACCGAAAGTTCAATGGCTAATAGGCTGGCTCTGTTGTGAGTATATTAAAACCGCTATTCTAATCCTACAAGCACGTGTCCGTAGAATTGTTGGTTCCAACATAGGGCTCTTTCTTCAGCACCATGTCGCCGATCTTAGGCATAGAGCTGCAGCCGAGTCCCCTCAAGGCCATGTTCTGGGTGCCAAAATAAAAGTCCTCAATTTGTCTTCATTTTGTCATTTTGCCATCTTGAGGATGTAGGATGGTCACCTGTTGCAGTCTGGATCTGGAGAAGAATTTAAATTGCAGAGTTAGTCAATTTTCCCCTCAGCACTGGTGTTCTCTGGGTATTGTTTTCTTCTGTCTTTTGTTTTGTAGCTATGGGTGTGATGTAGGTCTATAATATTGCCTGTATCCTGTTTTAGGGTGCAGACAGTTCATTTATCCATGGAAGGAACATGTTAGAGATTTTGGCCTTGATTCATCCGGTCTTTGTTCCCTGTTATATAATGACTATTGTTTTGTGCTGTACATTGATACCTATAGCTATCTTCCTGCTTTTGTTTGCTTGATCTGAGTGTTTAGTAAAAAAAACTGAGAAACCCAATAAATAGACATTTAAAAAACAAATCTGGTTACTATAACACCGTCTTAACTCCAAACACTGTTGATTGTTTTCCTCAAATTCTTCTGAAAAATACCTCTGTCTCGGTTCTCAACTTCAGTGTTCTGAAGGCATTTTTTTCTGTCCCTATTCCGTGGTTATCTGGACTGCATCTGGTTCTTTGGGAAGTCTGTCACTCTGTAGCACACTTATCCTGTCCAGTCTATCTTCTGCAGAGTTGAGATTTTCACTCCCCGATGCTACCTTCAACTGCAGTATATCCAGCTAACACTAAATTCAAAAACACTTGTTTACCTTAAAGGCCCCCAGTTGCTAGGCCATGCTCATATATGCTTCTGCCTTTTCTTCACACCATAATCTTCTCTAAGCACAATGAAAGCACAGTTGGAACTGAAACCACACATCTACAAACACTGTTTGTCCAGCATAAGTCTAACTATAGGTTTAACCCTTCCTTACGCAGAAACATTAATTTAAACCCACTGAAGACTATACCTTATTTCTAACATTTCCCAATACAAATATAAATCCCTCAAAACTACCTTTGTTTTCCTAATAGGGATATATTTAAAATCACCCTCTCTGAAATTTTTCTAATTGCAAAATGTGGCTTTTATGTTGATTTAATGTACATTCTCATTAATATGGCAAAAAGAGCAAAGAAAAGTCTCCAGATTACTTTCACCATCGTGGGGGGGGGGGGGGGGGGGGGACTCTAACATATTGATCGCCAAGCCTCTGTCCAAAATCCCAAGCAACTAACCTTGCTTGAAGCCCCATCTGAAAAATGAATATGTGTGGAAAGATTCCTATCTAGTGAGTCTGGCAGTCCCCCGTTCGGCACTTCTGAGTAGAAACCAAATCCTTCTAACTATTCAATGTTTGCCTCTTTTATATTAATAGGTAATCGCTGGCAGACACCAAATCCTTCCGGGCATAGAGCCTCTACTTCTTGTAGTCTTCCTTGATTGTTTTGTAGATGTTGTTCTATCACAGAGTCTGGTCAAGCTATAGCCTCTACTTGCACTCTCATATCTTTCTGGTCTATGCTGTCTGCAGGATCTCTCCCTCCCATAATCAGTGGTTCCATCACTGCCACATGATGATGTAAGAGTAAGTCCCAGTTCCACTTTGAAAACTCACTGCAATTTCTTGATTTCCTATTTTTGCCAGTCCATAGATCTCTCATCTTGGACATTTAGGTAAGATTTGAACTTGCTGGTAGCTTTTTATCCCTTGCTCTCCCTCAAAAAGTTACATCCCTTTTGGTATGCCTGCTGAGTACTAACTCTAGACAGTTGGTATTTTTCCCATGGAAAGACCTATAGCCTCCAACCATCTGAAGTAAATTATTTGCATGGACTGCCCATGTTAGGGCAGCTGTTTGATTGATCAGCTAAGATCTTACGGAGCATCTCATTGATCACCACATGATTTATTCCCGAGTCCATTGCTGAAAAGACTTTCAGCTGTGGTGCTCTTAGCCAAAATGTTCATAGTTTCTCAGTCTGTCTCTAAACCCATCAATAGCAGACTCTTTCTCCCCAAACCACCCCCACTGCCAATTGTCAGTCAGAAATTTAATTAGTGCTTCAAATCTGGTTCATGTCCATTTTTTTATTCCCATGAATGTATCTATATTCGCATTTTGCTCTTATCATGTAATACTTTAGAAAGACTAATCAGGGGCGGCATTCTCCCCTACCCGGCGTGACGAAGGGTGCCAGCGTAGGAGAGTAGCGCCAACCACTCAGGGGTCGGGCCTCCCCAAAGGTGGGGATTTCTCCACCTTTGGGGGCCAGCCCCGCGCCGGAGCGATTTGCACCAGAAGACTGGCGCAAAAAACCGGCGCCCCCGGCAGCGGGGCTGGCCGAAAGGCTTTCGCCGGTCGGCTGGCCGCTGACGTCATTGCCGGCGCATGCGCGATGTGGGGTTCTCTTCCGCTTCCGCCATGGCGAAGGCCGTGGCGGCCGCGGAAGAAAATAATGCACCCAGGGCACTGGCCCGGAGTCTGAGCGGGGGGCCCCGATCGTGGGCCAGGCCACCGTGGGGGCACCCCCCGGGGTTCGATCGCCCCCCGCCCCCCCCCCCCCCCCCCCCCCCCCCCCAGGACACCGGGGCCTGCTCGCGCCGCTGATCCTGCCGTTCCAGAGGTGGTTCAAACCTCGGCGGCGGGAGCTGCCTCCCAGCGGCGGGACTTCGGCCCATCCGGGCCGGAGAATCACCGCAGGGGCCTCTCCGATCGGAGTGGCGAGATTCCCGCCACCGCCACTTCCCGCGTGGCGGAGAATCTCTGCCACGGCGGAGGCGGGATTTTCGGCGGCCCCAGGCGATTCTCCGACCCTGCTGGGGGTCGGAGAATTTCGGCCCAGGTTGCTCTGTTGGTAAAATGCAAACTGAAAATATTTGTCTTTGTCCCACACCTTAAATACATGGCTACTATGTCATTAAAGTCTTGTCATAATGGGAGACGTATGATGGGACATGGCGGAATCCTTCAATACTTTTTACACATATCACATTGTTACTGATCACTTTGATGACCCTTGTATAATCTTCATCCATCACACTTGTATCCTTTAGTAGGATTTTAAATCTGTGACAAAAATAGAGTGCAAATTGGCTGTGAACTGATGCACGATCAATCACTACTAGGCGAGATTGTAGTCCAATTGAAGGCTTTAATGACCAAGCAGCTCCGGTACAGAATGACTGCTGTGGGTGAAACACAGACTCTTATGCTCCGCCTGCTGGGCGGAACCAGCAGGCAGGTTCTACCACTCGTACTACAGTATAAGGTACATCCCACGTAGGTACCGCGATACCCCTAATATAGCCTACCACATTCACCCCCTGTTTAAAAAAGAGTCCGGCGGGGGTGGTGGCCTTGCTTTTACAGTGGTAGAGGTTATAGCGTTACCCTTCGGTGTCTTTACATGCAATACACATATTTACAGACAATTATTTACAAGTTCATTTTACAATGAAACTATCAGCCGGTCGGGGGCCCTGGTCGTCCTCTGCGATCGTCGCAGTCCCGGCGGTGATGCTGCTGTCGGCACGGGCATCCGTGGCTCTGGGAGAGTGTCGTCATCACTTCATCGCAGCCGGATGGGGCCAGTGGGAGGACGGATCCTCCTGGGAAGGGGCTGCGGTGGTGTGCGGCGGTGAACAATTGGTTGGGGTTGGTGGGGGGGGGGTTGAGGGTGTGGATCCAGCGGGTGCCAGATCCCGTAGGGATACCGTGTCTTGTCGGCCGCCGGGGTGCACCACATAGGCGTACTGGGGGTTAGCATGGAGGAGATGTCCTCTCAACCAGTGGGTCCGACTTGTGGGTCCGTACGTGTTTGCGGAGTAGGACGGGTAGGGGGGCTGCCAGCCATGTTGGGAGCGAGGTCCCCGAGGACGACTTCCTAGGGAAGGCCAGGAGACGTTCATGAGGTGTTTCGTTGGTAGTAGTGCACAGTACTGATCGGATGGAGTGAAGTGCATCGGGGAGGACCTCCTGCCATCGGGACACTGGGAGATTCTTGGACCGTAGGGCCAGTAGGACGGCCTTCCAGACCGTCCCGTTCTCCCTCTCTACCTGCCCGTTTCCCCAGGGGTTGTAACTGGTCATCCTGCTGGAGGCAATGCCCTTGCTGGGCAGGAATTGACGCAGCTCGTCACTCATGAAGGAGGACCCCCTATCGCTATAGGCGGGGAAACCGAACATGGTAAAGATGCTGTGGAGGGCTTTAATGACGGTGGCAGCCGTCATGTCGATACAGGGGATGGCGAAAGGGAACCGGGAGTACTCATCAATCACGTTTAAGAAATACGTGTTGCGGTCGGTGGAGAGAAGGGGCCCTTTGAAATCCACGCTGAGGCATTCAAAGGGGTGGGAAGCCTTCACCAGGTGCGCTTTCTCTGGCATGTAGAAGTGCGGCTTGCACTCCGTGCTAATTTGGCAGTTTCTGGTTACAGCCCTGACCTCCTCGATGGAATAGGGCAGATTTGCGGGTTTTAACAAAGTGGAAGAACCGGGTGACCCCCGGGTGGCAGAGGTTGTCGTGGAGAGTCTACTTGTACCCTGCACAAGTGCCACGGGACAGGGCATCAGGAGGCTCGTTGAGCTTCCCGGGACGATATAAGATCTCGGAATTATAGGTGGAGAGCTCGATCCTCCACCGTAAGTGATCATATCATTCTTAATTGTCAAATATGAAGGCTACCAACCGTTGGTCAGTGAGGAGAGTGAATCTCCTGCCGGCCAGGTAATGCCTCCAATGCCACACGATGGCTTGGGCCTCCTTCTCGGTGGAGGAATGGTGGATTTCTGAGGCATGGAGGATGCGTGAAAAGAAGGCCACGAGTCTGCCCGCCTGATTGAGGGTGGCAGCCAGAGCTACGTCTGATGCGTCGCTCTCGACTTGGAAGGGGAGGGACTCATCGATTGCAGGCATCGTCGCCCTGGCGATGTCTGCTTTGATGCGACTGAAAGCCTGACCAGCCTCTGCTGATAGGGAAAAAATCGTGGACTGGATTAGTGGGTTGGTCCTTGTCCGCATAATTGGGGACCCACAGCACGTAATAAGAAAAGAAGCCCAGGCAACGTTTCAGGGCCTTAGGGCAGTGGAGGCCATGAAGGGGCGCATGCGTTTGGAATCTGGGCCTATGACTCCATCATGCACTACTTGGCCGAGGATGGTGAGGCGATCGGTGCTAAACACGCATTTGTCCTTGTTATAGGTTAAGTTAAGGATTTTTGCGGTATGGAGGAATTTGTGGAGATTGGTGTCGTGGTCCTGCTGGTCGTGGCCGCAGATGGTGACATTGTCAAGGTACGGGAACGTGGCCTGCAGACCGTACCGGTCAACCATTCGGTCCATCTCCCGTTGGAAGACCGAGACCCCATTTGTGACACCAAAGGGAACCCTTAGATAGTGGTAGAGTCGCCCATCTGCTTCTAATGCAGTGTACTTGCGGTCGTCCGGGCGAATGGGGAGCTGGTGGTAGGCTGATTTAAGGTCTACCGTGGAGAAAACCTTGTATTGTACTTTCTGGTTGACCATTTCAGATATGCGGGTGTGGTGGTATGAATGTAGTGGGCAGCACGGTAGCATGGTGGTTAGCATAAATGCTTCACAGCTCCAGGGTCCCAGGTTCGATTCCCGGCTGGGTCACTGTCTGTGCGGAGTCTGCACGTCCTCCCCGTGTGTGCGTGGGTTTCCTCTGGGTGCTCCGGTTTCCTCCCACAGTCCAAAGATGTGCGGGTTAGGTGGATTGGCCATGCTAAATTGCCCGTAGTGTCCTAAAAAGTAAGGTTAAGGGGGGGGTTGTTGGGTTACGGGTATAGGGTGGATTTGTGGGTTTGAGTAAGGTGATCATTGCTCGGCACAACATCGAGGGCCGAAGGGCCTGTTCTGTGCTGTACTGTTCTATCTATCTATCTAATGTGAGCACTGCCATTGATGCAGAGCATTGGTTTCCCATTGGCTCTGGCTGGTCATGTGCCTCTCGTCCGATTGGCTGGGACTAGTCATGTGACTGCTCACCAATTGGTCGAGAGGCAAGTAGACCCCGCCTCCAAGGCGGGGTATAAGTACCAGAGTTCCCGGCGGTCGGCCTTTCTCTGTAGTCGACCACCAGGCTAACAACTAGCTGATTAAAGCCACAGTTTGGATCTTCATCGTGTCTCGAGTCCAATTGATGGTATCAATTTAATCAGCTAGAATTTTGGAATGGAGCTACGCATCAAGCCTGACTACCTCCGCACCAGCCCACATGCTTCAAATGCATCTGCAATCTTTAAACACTGGCAGGCATGTTTTAATAGTTACCTGACAACTGCAGCCGGCAAGCCCACCAAGGAGCAGAAACTCCACATCCTCCACTCATGCGTGGGCACGGCGGTATACTGAATGATTGAGGACGAAAGCAATTATGATGCGGCCATGGAGATTCTCAAAGGACACTTTCTCCGGCCGGTCAACGAAGTATACGCACGGCATCTCCTGACGACTAGACAACAGTTCCCTGGTGAGTCACTCGACGAGTTTTACCAGGCCCTCACAGCTCTAGGGAGAACGTGCGCATGTCTCCAAGTTTCGGCGACTGAGCACATGGAACTTTTAATTAGAAACGCTTACGTTGCTGGCATGCAGTCCCCTTCTATCCGCCAACGATTGCTGGAGAAGAACGCCCTCAGCCTAGCTGAGGCATGGACTCTTGCAACCTCCCTGGAGGTTGCTGACTCGCAACCCCCGTCCGCACTGCCCGGCCCGCTCCACTCTGTGTAAGAGCTGCGGGAAGAAGGGCCACTACGCGGTGGTCTGGTGGACCAAGTCGGTCGCTGCTGTTCCGCGCAGCAACCGCGGATCCCCCCCCCCCCCCAGGGCCCAGCGCCGTGCACCAACCTCTCCGACCCGGCCCCCGCAACGACCCCACGGTCCTCCCGACCCTCGCTCCCAGCTGCCCCGACCGGCCCGCAGATGCCGCTGACACTGCCCCCAGCTGCCACGAGGTTCCCACAGGCGCCGCCATCTTGGGCCCCGGACGCCATGTGCGGGCCATGGGCGCCGCCATCTTGGGGCTCCAGCTCCACGTGCGGGTCCTGGGTGCCGCCATCTTGGGACCCCGATTCCACGTGCGCGTCCTGGGCGCCGCCATTTTGGGCCAACACGGAAGGCCCTGCCAGCGATTACTCTGCCACTAAGGAGGATCTGGAACTCTCGCCACGACTTGCTTCCATCACACTCGACCAGTCGCGACCACGCACGCTCGCCAAGACTACGACAACGACCCAGCTCAACGGACACAAAACGAGATGCCTGCTAGACTCCGGGAGCACGGAAAGTTTCGTCCACCCCGACACGGTAAGACGCTGCGCGCTCCCCATCCATCCAGTTAAGCATAAGATTGAATTGGCCTCGGGTTCGCACTCTGTCCAAATCACCGGGTGCTGCATAGCGGACCTCACGATCCAGGGGAGGGTTTTCAAAAACTTCAAACTCCTCATCCTCCCCCGTCTATGGGCTCCGGCACTCTTGGGCCTGGATTTCCAGTGCAACCTGCAGAGCTTGACCTTCCAATTCGGCGGCCCTATTCCCCCTCTTACTGTTTGCAGCCTCATGTCCCTCAAAGTGGACCCCCCTTCCTTGTTTGCTAATCTCACCCCAGATTGTAAACCTGTCGCCACTAGGAGCAGACGATACAGTGCCCAGGACCGGACCTTCATCGGGTCCAAGGTCCAGAGGCTCCTTAAGGAAGGAGTTATCGAGGCCAGCAACAGTCCCTGGCGAGCTCAAGTGCTGGTAGTTCGGACTGGGGAGAAAAACCAGATGGTCATCGATTACAGTCAGACCATCAACAGGTCTACGCAGCTGGACGCGTATCCTCTCCCCCGTATTTCCGACCTGGTTAACAGGATCGCAAAATACAAAGTCTTTTCCACGGTGGACCTTAAGTCCGCCTACCACCAGCTCCCCATCCACGCGAGTGACCGAAAGTACACCGCGTTTGAGGCAGATGGGCGCCTCTACCACTTCCTCAGGGTTCCATTCGGTGTCACAAATGGCGTCTCGGTCTTCCAACGGGAGATGGACCGAATGGTCGACAAGCACGGTTTACGGGCCACCTTCCCGTATCTCGATAACGTCACCATCTGCGGCTATGACCATCAGGACCACGACATCAACCTCCAAAAATTCCTCCGAACCGCAAAACTCCTTAATTTAACCTGCAATAAGGATAAGTGCGTGTTTAGCACCGACCGTCTAGCCATCCTTGGCTACGTAGTGCGTAACAGAGTGATTGGCCCCGATCCCGAACGCATGCGCCCCCTGATGGAACTCCCCCTCCTCAAATCCCTCGAACGCTGCCTGGGCTTCTTCTCCTATTACGCCCAGTGGGTCCCCAACTACGCCGACAAAGCCCGCCCCCTCATCCAGTACACCTCCTTTCCCCTGTCGACGGAGGCCCGCCAGGCCTTTAGCCGCATCAAAGCGGATATCGCAAAGGCAACAATGCATGCTATCGATGAGTCCCTCCCATTCCAGGTCGAGAGCGATGCGTCTGACGTAGCTCTGGCGGCCACCCTGAACCAAGCGCGCAGACCCGTGGCCTTCTTGTCACGAACCCTCCACGCTTCCGAAATCCGCCATTCCTTGGTGGAAAAGGAGGCACAGGCCATAGTCGAAGCTGTGCGATATTGGAGGCACTATCTGGCTGTGAGGAGGGTATCCTCACAGACCAACGGTCAGTAGCTTTCATGTTCGATAATGCACAGAGGGGCAAGATCAAGAACGACAAGATCTTGCGGTGGCGGATCGAGTTGTCCACGTACAACTACAATATCTTGTATCGTCCTGGGAAGCTCAACGTGCCTCCCGATGCCCTATCCCGCGGTACCTGCGCCAGCGCGCAGATTGACGCCCACCGCTCCCTCCACACGGACCTCTGCCATCCAGGGGTCACCCGTTTTCACCATTTTATTAAGACCCGCAACCTGCCCTACTCCGTCGAGGAAGTCAGGACCGTCACTAGGGACTGCCACGTCTGTGCCGAGTGCAAACCGCACTTCTACCGCCCCGAACGAGCGCATCTGATCAAGGCCTCCCGCCCCTTTAAACGTCTCAGTATAGACTTCAAGGGTCCCCTCCCCTCCAACAACCGTAACACAAATTTCTTGAGTGTTATCGACGAATACTCCCGCTTCCCTTTCGCCATTCCCTGTCCCGACATGACCACAAGAACCGTCATAAAGGCCCTCCTATCCATCTTCTCCCTGTTCGGTTACCCCACGTACATCCACAGCGACCGGGGGTCCTCCTTTATGAGTGACGAACTGCGTCAATTCCTGCTCAGCAGGGGCATAGCCTCTAGCAGGACGACCAGTTATAACCCCCGGGGTAACGGTCAGGTCGAGCGGGAGAATGGCACCATTTGGAAAACCATCCTGCTGGCCCTACGGTCCAGAGATCTCCCTATTCCGTTGGCAAGAGGTCATCCCCGACGCCCTGCATTCAATCCGGTCTCTCCTCTGTACTACCACTAATCAAACACCTCCATGAGCGTCGTCTTGTTTTCCCTAGGAAGTCGTCCTCAGAATCCCCTCTCCCAGCCTGGCTGGCCACCCCCGGGCCCATCTTGCTCCGGAAGCATGTGCGGGCGCACAAGTCCAACCCGTTGGTTGAGCGAGTCCAGTTACTCCACGCCAACCCGCAGTATGCGTACGTGGGGTATCCCGACGGTCGGCAGGATACGGTCTCACTTTGGGACCTGGCACCCGCTGGCGTGCGGCTTTCTCCCCCTACATCAACACCTCCCCCCCCCCCTCCCCCGATTACAGCGTCTCCACCACCGGCCCGGGGTACGGAGACACATCTACAACCGACACTCCCGGATGAAGGACGACCATCGGCCCGACATCACCGGCTCCACTGCGACGGTCCTCTAGAACACCACGGGCACCCGACAGGCTGACCGTGACCATCTGATGCGACCATAGGACATTTTTTTGGGACTTTGTTGTTATTCTGTTGCACCTCAAGTTAGTAGTAGTAATATTGTTTTTTTTGCCACAAGCCAGTGGGCAGCCCACCTTTCTCGATTTTCGCTGCTCATACCACCAGTCCTCGGACTCACCCCCCCCCCCCTCTCTCTTCCACTTACACACATACCCTCCCCCCCCCCACCTTCTTTCTCCACAAGGGGTGAATGTGGTATGAATGTGAGCACTGCCATTGGTGCAGAGCATTGGTTTCCCATTGGCTCTGGCTGGTCATGTGCCTCTCGTCTGATTGGCTGGGACTAGTCATGTGACTGCTCACCAATTGGTCGAGAGGCAAGTAGACCCCGCCTCCGAGGCGGGGTATAAGTACCCAGAGCTCCCGGCGGTCGGCCTTTCTCTGTAGTCGACCACCGGGCTAACAACTAGCTGATTAAAGCCACAGTTTGGATCTTCATCGTGTCTCGAGTCCAATTGATGGTACATCAGCGGGGAAGAGGGTACACGTCGAGCTGCGTATACCTGTTGATGGTCTGACTGTAGTCTATGACCATCCTATGTTTCTCCCCGGTCTTTACAACCACTACTTGAGCTCTCCAGGGGATTTTGTTGGCCTCGATAATGCCTTCCGTTAGTAACCGTTGGACATCCGATCTAATGAAGGTCCAGTCCTGGGCACTGTACTGTCTGCTCCTGGTGGCGATGGGTTTGCAATCGGGGGTAAGGTTTGCAAACAGGGAAGGCAGGTCAACCTGGAGGGTCGCGAGGCCGCAGACAGTGAGGGGGGGTATGGGGCCGCCGAATTTGAATGTTAAACTTTGCAGGTTACACTGGAAGTCCAGTCCCAGGAGTGTTGCAGCGCAGAGATGGGGGAGGACATAGAGTCATAAATTATTGAAATCCACGCCCTGGACCGTGAGGTTGGCTATGCAGTACCCCCGGATCTCCACAGAGTGGGACCCAGAGGCCAGGGAGATCTTTTGTTTAATCGGGTGTACAGCGAGGGAGCAGTGTCTTACCGCATTGGGATGGATGAAGCCGTCCATGCTCCCAGAGTCAATCAAGCAGGATGTCTTGTGCCCGTTGATGAGTACCAACGTCGTAGCGGTTGAAAGCATTCGGGGGTGAGACTGGTCCAGTGTCACTGAGGCAAGTTGTGGCAGAAGCTGAGAGATCTCGTCAGGCGATACACGGCCATCCGAGTCGGGGTCCTGAGATGTCATCCAAGATGGCTGCCCCTATGAATCGCACATGGCCGGCTGGGAGCTCTCATTAGGCGATACATGGCCAGCCGAGTCGGGGTCCTGAGACGTCACCCAAGATGGCTGCCCCATGAATCGCACATGGCCTGTGAGGAGAGGAATGGCAGCGGGCCCGGTTTGCCTGTGGAGACAGCGGCGGCCGACCGGGCCTGGCATACTGCCACGAGGTGCCCATTCTTCCCGCAGCCCTTGCAGATTGCAGATCGGGCCGGGCAGCATTGCCGGGGGTGTTTGTTTTGCCCGCAAAAATAGCATCCCCCCCGACCCTGGGGTTTCCTGGCTGCCGCACTGCACAAGCTTGTGGGGAATTTAGGGGTGCTTTGGAATCGGCCGCAGGTGGGTTCCACCCTCTCCATGCGGGTACCACGTGGTCGGGAACGTAGGCCTGGACGTTGCGGGAGGCTACATCTAGGGAGTGCGCAAGTTTCCGTGCCTCTTTAAGCCCTAGCATGTCGTTTTCCAGCAGTCGCTGGCCGCATGCCCGCAACAAAAGCATCCCTTATTAAGTGTTCAGTGTGGTCATTGGCTGAGATTTGTGGACAGTTACAGTTTCTACCTAACACTAACAATGCACGGTAAAAATTGTCCAGTGATTCCCCTGGGATCTGCCGTCTGGTAGCTAAAAGATGCCGAGCGTATACCTGATTCACAGTGCGGACGTAGTGCTCTTTTAACAAAGTTATTGCGTCCTTGAAATCGTTCGCGTCTTCGATAAGCGTGTAGATTTCTGTACTCACCCTTGAGTGGAGGACTTGCATTTTCTGTTCCTCCGTGGGGGTAGCCGGGGCCTGATGTACCCGTTGAAACATGCCAGCCAATGTTTAAAAGTTGCTGCTGCATTTGCCGCGCGGGGGTTGATTTGTAGACACTCTGGCTTGATGCGGAGAGCAGCCATTCTTCAATTTTGTTCATTAAATTGATGCACGATCAATCACCACTGAAGCGAGATTGTAGTCCAATTGAAGGCTTTAATGAACAAGGAGTTACCCCAGCAGCTCCGGTACAGAATGACTGCTGTGGGTGAAACACAGACTCTTATGCTCCGCCTGCTGGGCGGAACCAGCAGACAGGTTCTACCATTCATACTACAGTATAAGGTACATCCCACCTAGGTACCGATACCCCTAATATAGCCGACCACATGTACTATTTGCTTTTTTTCCTCTCTGATTCTTACCATGCCATTAACACTCCTTTAACAGTCTGATTAGAAATGACAGATTGGATAAACTGCAAACACCGGCTTTCCAAAAACAGTTACTTTTTTATGGTCCATGTCCAGTTTCATTTGTGTATTTTTCACATTGCTCTGTAAGGGCAGCTCATTAGAAATTACACAGTACTAATAAAGTAACTAACTCCATCTTGTTTAAAATTGCCACTCTTTTTCAGTGACCTCAAATTTTGTGTTGTGATTCCTAAACCTGAACCAAGTAGAACATTCATACTCCTTGACCTGAGTGAATCCAAACAACATTAATCTGTTCCACACGCTGTCATGGTGTAACCACTATCTAACATGGCATAATAAATGAATCCATGACTAATACACTCATTACTGGAATTTATTTCTGTTTCACTAGTACAATTCCCTTGGGCTAATCGTTTAGCATCTTGATTTTCAAGTGTTGCTTCAAAAATCCCTGATGTTCCACTTTGGGTAGTTCATGACATAATATTTTCAGTCACATCTGAAGCACTTGTTAGCAGTTCCCCTGGCATTCATGGGGTTCATTCATCTATTATTGCTACTGCAATCCTGTCATCTGCCAGATATCCTTAAAATGTCTTCAACCTTATTCCTTTTCTTTGTTCATAGAATCATAGAATTTACAATGCAGAAGGAGGCTATTCAGCCCTTCGAGTCTGCACCGGCCTTTGGAAAGAGTACCCCACCCTATCCCCATAAACCAGTACCCCTACCTAACCTTTTTGATCATTAAGGGCAATTTCACATGGCCAATCCACCTAACCTACACATCTTTGGACTGTGGGAGGAAACCGGAGCACCTGGAGGAACCCACACAGACACTGGGAGAACATGCAGAATCCACACAATAGTGACCCAAGCCGGGAATCGACCCTGGGATCCTGGAGCTAACCACTGTGAAACAACTGTGCTAACCACTGTCTTACCGTGCCGCCCACTGTTGTACCAGCTCTTGTATTTGAACAATCTTAAAATGTTGCAATCATTGAGTTCCCTCATCCTTTGTGACACTGCAGAATGTCCTGGAAATTATGGAATATTTTTAAAGCAGCAGACATTTGATCCAAAAGAGTGTCTTGTGAGAACTGAACACCAGCTAAGACACGTGAAATCCTTGGCCTAATCCAGCAATTTAAATGAGTGCTGAATCTCCAAATTGAATTTCTGCAATTTTTTTTAAAACATGTACAAAACCCTTGGCACAATCCGGCAATTTAAATGAGCACTGAATAGTAAATCTCCAAATCGAATTTTTGCGATTTAAAAAAATATATATATATATACAGTCTTTTTGAATCCATGATACATTCCACTGTGGAATGACCATCCATCTTCTGAATTCTATCAAGTCTGACTGTGCCTCATAAGCATCTTTCTTA
Organism: Scyliorhinus canicula; assembly: GCF_902713615.1. Lineage (NCBI taxonomy): Eukaryota > Metazoa > Chordata > Chondrichthyes > Carcharhiniformes > Scyliorhinidae > Scyliorhinus > Scyliorhinus canicula. The sequence continues at coordinate 42,930,528 of NC_052147.1, read as the reverse complement.
TGAATTTCATCTATGAAACTTATTTAATAGATCCAAACATTCATCAGTATCCAACTGATGGATCCAACAGCTCACAAAACACTTTGCTTCTGATTTTACTTTTATCAGAAAACGACTATGCAAAGGCCAAACATTATTTTCTCTTTGGTAAGGTCGTAACCTGTGTCGACACGTCCATTTCATTTTACCATTGGCCATAAGGTTTGGATTTCAGCAACATCGGTGAGTAATTCTATTCTGTCAATTTACTCTAGGCTATTTTTCACAAGTGTAATGGTGGTTCCAATCTTCTGCCAACATTTCTCAACTACCATGTGAAATCATTCAGAAGCCAGATAGTAAAGTAGGAAACCTGATGGCAATCTTTACTTAATATTAGATTTATTTACAGAATGACTGTCTCCTCCTTAACCAACACCTGGGGCTAGATTCTCCGTCCCATCACGCCACATTTCTATCCCGACCCGCCGGCGTGATTCTCTGACCCACCAGCAGAATTGTGGGGCAGCCCCATGTCGTCGGGAAACCCCCCTGGGGCTGGCAAAATGGAGCATCCCGCCAGCGGAGAATCCCGCCCCTGATGCCCCAGAAATATCTTTTTCTTTAAATAGTTGTCCAAGAGACTTAATCAGTGCCCTCCAGTTGTATATCCTTAAGCTTAACATGCCATTGACGTTTAAGCAGGGTCTTGATTTTAAAATATTCATCCTTGTTTCAGATTTCTCCTTCAACCCGCGCTATCTGCAGCAGCAAGATATCAGCACACCTCTAGTTACAGCTTCTTGAACAGCACCGATTGTGGATGGCATGGTAGCACAGTGGTTAACACTGTCGCTTCACAGCGCCAGGCACCCGGGATTGATTCCCGGCTTGGGTCACTGTCCGTGCGGAGTCTGTATGTTCTTCCTGGGTTTCCTCCCACAAGTCCCGAAAGACGTGCTGTTAGGTGAATTGGACATTCTGAATTCTCCCTCGGTATATCTGAACAGGCGCCGGAGTGTGGCGCCTAGGGGATTTTCATAGTAACTTTATTGCAGCATTAATGTAAGCCTACTTGTGACACTAATGTGATTATTATTACTATTATTATAATTACTGCATGATGAGTGACCGTGCCTTCAGCTGCCTGACCCTAAACTCTAGGATTTGCACCCTAAACCTCTCTGCCTTTTTACCTCTCCTTCTTATGACACACACCTTATAGCCTAACATCTACCTATGTGCCTCAGCGCGGAATACCCCTGAAGTGCTTTGGGACAGTTTATTATATCCCATAATTGTTGCTGTATGATTTGTTGCTGTTTTTCATTCCAAAAGGTTAGCTGGTAAAATAAGTAACACAAAGGTAAGCTTACTATTTTACTACAGTATTTTGAAAATGTAGCACTAAATCATTCATACTTGTAGTAGTGTTCCAAAAGCAGCAATGGTAAGGAAATCCTTTGTGCATAAGTACCTGTGTGTATGCAGGAATGTAATATACAATTTGAAATATTGGATTTGGATGATGCTCTGTTCATGACTGAGATCACTCGCAACTACTTTGAATTGTTTGAGTGCCAATCTGATCAACATAACGCCACTATGGAGGCAGACTACATTGAGATTTGTGTCCTCCTGGGGTGGAAAACTTTGCCACCAGCTGCTTCAGAGCATCTCATATGGCACGCTCTCCTGAGATGGGCTGAAGTACACAGCAACAACTTGAATTGATACAGCATCTTTAATGGAATAAATTGTCCCAAGGTGCTTCAGGGATATTATGCGCTGAGCCGCAGGGAGATATTGGGCTTTAAGGAATGTCATAAAGGAGGAATGGAGGTAAAAAGGTGCATAGATTTTGGGAGCAAATTCTAGAGCTCTGGGTCGGAACAGCTGAAGGCACAGCCATCCATGCAGGCTGAAATGATGCTGGAGTTCTTAATTTGGACCAAGCAAGTCCATTGAAATAGCTTGCTCATCACTCTGCAAAGAGTGGACTTTGAATTTAAGGTTCCAGCATCCATGCTATTAAAAAGATCCAGGCACTGTTGCTCGTTGTGTTTTCTCTTTAATGGACTCTGTTTATGGCGGTTAATATGGTCGCCTTCCTTAATTCTAATCACGTTTGCTCAAGAGTCGCCAGGTATCTTTCGATACCGCCACAAGGTTCAAAACCGAATACTGATCAAAGACTCGATACACCAGTTAGTGAGTTCGAAATCAATGCTCATTTATTTATACACACACAGTCAAATATACTCATGCACAAAACTCTACCAACTAAACTATCACTACTACTAAAGCCTATACTTAGCTTCAGGCGCCCACTCAGTCAGAGGAACAATGGCCATTGTCCAGTTCTGAGGCTGCTGGGGTTGAGCTGGTACAGAATAGCAGCTAAAATCGTCTGTCTTGTAGCGTGCGTTGACTTTGGACTTACTTGTTCTGGTATAGCTGCTAGGTAGGTCTCTCCTCGCTGAGAGCCAAGGCCAAGAGAATGATTCTCTCTTGGGGGATCCTTCTTGCACCCAAAAGGGGCATTGCGCGCTTTTGGGCAGGCCTTGAACTTGGTTCCAATTAATTGGGCCATTTCTTGATCGTTCCTATCGATTTCCTCCAGTAAAGGGGTGGGTGTCCTGATTGCTAGGTGTGTCCTAGGTGGCTGTTGGCCTGCTTTGTTTTAGTCTCCTCTGGCGCCGGGGTGCCTGCCTTAGTATCGTTCACTTAAATGTTACCCTTTTGCCCCCGGAGATGGCTCATTAGTATGGTAATGGCTTTGCAGTATCGGTCTTGTCTGGGAGCTACAGCTCCAATCAACAGACAAACCTTGCATCTGCTTGCTTTCTCAGTATTGTCCATTTTCCCTGCATTCTTTGCAAAGTGTCCATTTTGTAATCGGGACATGGCCATCCCAGATAGCTACAGCATCCCACTCAATATGCAGGTGAGGTGATTTTGAAGAACTACTTCGGTGTTTGGAGGTGTTTTGGGAGGATTTGCTAGAGTGTTACTACATCACGGAGGGCAGAGGATTAGGTGACCTGTCCCCAAAGGCTGTAACAGACATGGGAGCTTCAGCGCTAGTACCTCTGGGACTGCAATACGATAGGAGATGTTTCAGAGGCTGACGAGAGGGCGACCTATGATGCACTCTGCCAATTTAGAGCTAGACGTCTCCATGCTTCTTAATAGTAGCAGGGTGTCGGCCAGTTCAGCTCGCATCTCTTTCCACCCAGCATTTCCTTCAGCTAAGGCTGCGCAGGTGTGACAGCAGAAAATCAAAAGAAGGTTAGAATCGGAGAAAGGGAGGGGTGGATAAAGAAAGCCGAGATCTATGGTCCCACTATCAGCAGCTTGTTCAGCATGCCAGATAGCAGTTGGGAGTTGACTAGGCATAAACCAGAAACCTACGATCATTCTCTGTTGTCCGATAAAGAGGGCTCATAATTGGCCCATGATGCCGGGCTTTTTCCTCAGTCGGGTTCAGGAGATCCAGGCATCTTTCTTTCCCGTCTGTACTGCACTACTCCTATCTATTGTGTGATGCCTTGTCCGGCAAGGCGGGAGAAGGCTTAATATCTGTGGTTCTGTAGTCATGTTTGGGTGATAGCCTTTCATAGCTGAAAACTGAAGATATGTGGAGACAGTAAGAGATGGATATGAGGCTGACGGCATTGTTGGGTATTATGGAATTTCTGGCTCTTAATTGTGGGTGCTGTGTGCTGGGAAGTGTCGCTGGCTGAGTTATTGAGCAACATGAGAGATTTATGGTGAGTAGAAGTTGTGAAACTGTAAATTCATTAAATCTGTTGCAGCAATGCTGGCAGGTCCTCACTGGTCACCTGCTCCCATTCCTTTCTGTGGGCTGTTGACCGCCTTGCAACCCCGCAGAACCATGGTCGCTCTCCTCCTGTCCAACTCGCCACTAATATTTGCAGCGGTGCAAGCTTCCCTATGGAACCTTCTTTCCGCCCCATGTTCCATTTTCTATGTTTTAAATTTCAGCAATATTATTTGGTACAGATTCCCTGGGGACAGTCAGCCTTTAAATGTAGAAGGCTGACTGAAACATGTGCTGTTGTTGGCACAATCCTGATTGGCACTCTGTAGAATGCAGAATCAGCCAACAGCACAGTAAACTTTCGACCATTCACTACAAATACAGTAATGAAGTGACAGCACCAACTTTGGGTCACGCATTTTGAGCCCTGCACTCTGAAAGTTGGGTAAGCCAAATTTTAACCCTTTGATAACTTCAACTTGATTTTCATTACAGAATATATAGAACTTAAAATTAATACAGAAATAACAAATAAATACATATAAATTGATACTAAAATGTAGTGAAATATGTAAATCAACTGTGATTTAAACATTTTTTAAAACATTAAATCAATATAAATATAAAATCAATAAGCTTGTTTCTTTTTGGTCGTTTAGTGAGGATGTACAGGGATGGCTTTTTCCCCTCCATTTGGAAGATGTTGCCTAAGGAGCTTTGATCTTTTAGGTGGTACACACTACTGCCACTGGGCATCAGTTGTGGAGGGAATGAATGGCACCCCATCTACAAGCAATCAAGTGGGCTACTTGATCTTGGATGGTGTAAAGTTCTTGAGTGTTGTTGGATCTGGGCTGGTTTAGCTCACTCGGCTAAATCACTGGCTTTTCAAGCAGGCCAGCAGCACGGTTCGATTCCCGTACCAGCCTCCCCGGACAGGCGCCGGAATGTGGCGACTAGGGGCTTTTCACAGTAACTTCATTGAAGCCTACTCGTGACAATAAGCGATTTTCTTTTTTTTTCATCTGCAGTCATCCAGGCAAGTGGAGATTATTCCATCACATTCCTGGCTTGTGCCTTGTAGATGGTGGTCTGTGGGTTACTCACCATTGGATTCCCAACTTCAGATCTGCTTTTGTAGCCACAGTATTTATATGGCTAGTCCAGTTCAGTTTCTGATCAATGGTGACCCCCAGTATGTTGATGGTGGAGGATTTGGTGATGGTAATTGTTACAACCTGCCTGCTTACCACTGGCTGGGGACTAACGGAAATCCCACAATCCTTTGGGAGTATGAGCTTCCCCAATGAGGGGGGGCGGATAAATCATTAGCAGACTCCCTGCATAAATAGAGCTGGCCAGTTTGGTACCAGCAGAGAGAGAGGAGTGAGCAGCAAGGGAAGTTATTGCTGCTGTTGTGTGTGTATATATATATATATATATATATATTTGTTATTGTAAATAAGTGTTATTTCTTTGTATCCTGAAGACTCGTGGTGGATTCTTCGTGGCCCTCACAAAACTGGTGACGAGGGTTAAAGTGAATAGCTGTCTACACTGCTGAAGCCGCCTCCCTGGATTTTGTTGGATACAGGTTGGAAGTTGTTTTCTATCACACCATGCCTCTGTATGGACGTTTGGATGTTTTTGATGCTGCGTTGGAAAGCTGGAACCAGTACGCACAACGGATGCGTTACTATTTCCGGGCAAACAACATCACCGAAAACGAGTGCCAGGTGGTCACATTGCTCACCGCCTGCGGCCCGCATACGTTTGGGGTGATTAGGAGCCTTACGTACCCAGCTGCGCCGGACACCAAAACTTTTGATGAACTTGTGAACTTAGTGGGGCAACATTTTAACCCAACCCCATCCACGAAGTCCAACGTTACCGGTTTAATACCGCTGAGAGGACCCCAGGGGATTCCCTTGCCGACTTTCTATCCAGGCCACGCAGGATTGCGGAGTACTGTGACTATGGTGAGACCTTGTCAGAAATGTTACGCGACCGTTTGGTTTGTGGTATTAACAATGCAGCCAGCCAGAGAAAGTTGTTGCTGAGCCAACATTGACTTTTCAACGGGCCATTCAAATAGTATTGTCCCGAGAGAGCGCAGAACGGGGAGTGCAGGAGCTACAGGGAATGGAGGTGCATGCCTTGGGGCGCAACCCCTTCCGTCTGAAAGCGTCCCCCTACACCCCTGCGGTACCTTGGATGAGGCAATGTCCAGATCGACGGCAGTGGCCGTCGGACATTTCTTCTCCAGAAGCAATGGATGAGGAGCCATGTCCGTGTCAGACTTGTGGGCGCCGACCCCGTCGCGGACGCCGGTCCTGGGGACGCCAGAGGCACCGTCGTTCCAACAGAAACTGGGGCCAGCCCAGGGGCCGCACCTTCCATTTGGATGAAACTGCAGCGACTACTCCCGAGGACGTGGAGACGGAGGACGACTGCCTGCAGCTACATTGTGTGGCAGCTCCCCGTGTGGCCCCCATTAAGGTGACAGTACGGGTCAATGGTCACCCGCTTGAGATGGAGTTGGACACTGGCGCAGCGGTCTCCGTGATCACCCAGAGGACATTCGACCGCATCAAGCAGAGTATACAGACCCTTACATTAACCGACACACAGGCCAGGTTGGCCACCTACACGGGGGAGCCATTGGACATTGCAGGAACTACGATGACCCCTGTTGTTTATGGATGCCAGGAGAGGCGTTTCCCACTTATCGTGGTGCGCGGCCATGGGCCCAGTCTGTTGGGTCAGGACTGGTTGCGCCATTTGCGGCTGCAGTGGCAGTGCATCCTCCAAACAGTTTCTGGAGGGTTGACTGAGGTGCCAGGACGATACCCAGATGTATTCCAGCCCGGTTTGGGGAAAATAAAAGGGGCCGTAGCCCGTATCTAAGTTGAACCAGGAGCCATGCCGCGCTATTTACGGGCGCGCCCGGTACCTTATGCCTTGCTCGAGAAGGTAGAAGCGGAGCTCACTCATTTGGAAACTTTGGGTATTATCTGGCCTCTCCATTTCGCTGACTGGGCAGCACCAATAGTACCTGTAATGAAGCCAGATGCCACAGTTCGCTTGTGCGACTACTATAAACTCAGTGAATACAGCTTCCCAACTCGACTGATACCCAATGCCTCGCATAGAGGATCTCTACGCGAAGCTTGCAGGCGGACTCTCGTTCACAAAATTAGATATGAGTCACGCCTACCTACAGTTGGAGCTGGGCCCTGCCTCCCGGCCATATGTAACAATTAATACACACCGGGGCCTGTATGAATATACACGGTTGCCCTTTGGAGTATCCTCTACCTGCGTTATTTTTCAGTGCATCATGGAGGGCATTTTGAGAGGTTTACCGTGTGTCGCTGTCTACTTGGATGACGTTTTGATTACAGGGATGTCGGAGCAGGAACATTTGGAAAATTTGGAGGCTGTCCTTAGACGCTTTTCGGAGGCTGGAGTCCATTTACGTCGCACAAAGTGCGTCTTTCAGGCGAAGGAAGTCGTCTACCTGGGTTATTGGGTGGACCACGAAGGTTTGCACCCCGTCGCAGAGAAGGTGCGTGCAATTCAACAGGCCACTGCCCCAACTGACACTTTGCATCTTCGTTCTTTCCTCGGCCTCGTAAACTATTACGGGAAGTTCCTCCCCAATCTGGCAACTACGCTGGTCCCGTTGCATCTTCTGCGAAAGAATAATCACACCTGGGTTTGGGGTCAGCCGCAAGAAACCGCTTTCCGGCGGGTAAAACAACAATTGTCCTCGTCTGGGTTACTAACCCACTATGATCCTGGAAAGCCTTTGCTTGTCACATGTGATGCATCCCCGTATGGTATTGGGACCGTCCTGCCCCACAAGATGGAGAACGGGGCCAAGCGGCCGATAGCTTTCGCCTCCCGCACATTGACTGCAGCGGAAGAAAAGTACGTGCAGATTGAGAAGGAGGGCCTGGCGGTGGCCTTTGCGGTGAAACGCTTCCACCAGTATGTGTATGGCTGCCACTTCACTATCGTGACTGATCATAAGCCTCTGCTGGGAATTTTCCGAGAGGATAAGCCAATACCACCCATTGCTTCCGCACGGAACCAGTGGGCTTTGTTGCTCGCTGCCTGTGGTGAATGTACATCATGTAATTCACACTGCCTGCTTATCACTAGCTGGGGACTGATGGAAATTCCACAATCCTTTGGGACTATGAGCTTCACCAATGAGGGGTGCGGAGAAATCATTAGCAGATTCCCTGCATAAATAAAGCTGGCCAGTTTGGAACCGGCTACAGGAGTGTGAGCAGCGAGGGAAGTTGCTGCTGCTGTTGTGTATGTATAAATTGTAAATAAATGTTATTTATTTCTACCCTTCAACTCATGCTGGATTCTTCGTGGCCCTCACAAAGTAATGCCATTGAATGTCAAGGGCAGGTGTGTTAAATTATCTGTTAGAAATGGTATTTGTATGCCACAAATGTTACTTGTCACTTATCAGCCCAAGCCAAGATATTGTCGTGGTCTTGCTGTATTTGGACATGGACTAAAGTATCTGAGGAGTCACGAATAGTGCAATCATCAGTGAACATCCCCACTTCTCACCCTTTGGAGGGAAGGTCATTGACAAAGCAGCTGAAGGAGGTTGCGCCTAGGACACTACCCTGAGGAGCTTGTCTTGCTCTGGAACTTAGATGATTGACCTCCATCTTTTATGCTAGCTTAACTCCAATCAGTGGAGGCCTTTCCCCCCTGACACCCATTGAGATCTTGCATATTTTCTTCCAACTCTTCTTGGCGTTTTGTGAAGTTTGCCTGCTGCTCCCTTCCCATGGTGGACAGAACCCTACACATCATGCCATTGTGGGATTTTTATTTTTCTGTCTTCCTCCAATTGGCCCAGGTATTTGAATTCTAGTCTTTAGTTTGGATTTGTTCATGGGTGTTGCTATGTCTATTTTCATCAGGAAATCACGTGTGGCATATCGCCGTTTGTCGGTCAACTTATCTATCACACATTTATTATAGCCTACACCTGCTCATTTGGCCCCTCAAACCTGCTCTGCTATTTGAAAGCATACCCACATTATGCCAGTGACTACAATTATAAGTGATTAATTGGCTATAAAGCGATTTGGGACATCATAAGGGGTGCTTTATAAATTAGGGTTTGCCTTTATTTCATAACACATGCATGCAGAGTGACTGAAGCAATGGTGAAATTGGAAGCCCAATGCTGATTCTCTCTAAGAATATACTTGCAATTTTACTCAAAATATCAATCAAATAAAATGTTCTCATTGCTTTATTGTATTGCTGATGCACGATGACCAAAGGAAACTGGGCTAGAAGGGCAATGATACTCATTTGGGAGAAAATGATGGTCAGGTTGACTCAACCATTTTCACACACAGAGGGTTTGGAAATGATGACCTGCACGTTCTCTCAGTCAGGGAATCGAGTTTAACATCAAAACAGAAACCAGTTTTCAAATAGAAGGAAAAGGTAGATTGAACTTTAAAATTCTGGCGTGCAACATTTGTTTTTCCGTTCTCAGCCAAGGAACTTGCAACACCTCCTTACAGTGAGACGTTGAGATATCCATCTTGTGATTTGTCTACTTAAAAATGTTCACTGACAGTACAATTTTAACTGTGTCTCTGACATTTCCTCCTACTGCTAGTACATCTGACTCATTAGAACTGACTCATACTTTTTTCATTTGTATTTAAATATTCTTCCTCCTCTTCTAGCTTTCTTGTTTCTTCCCCATTAAGAGGATAGACTGGAAACTTGATGCCAGGGCTTCCAAAGCTGCTTTTAGTCAACTATTAGAAGGAGCCTGAAAGCAGCGGGAAGCAGCGGGTTATTACCAACCTTCCAATTAATTGCAAGAATTAAAATGACTGATTGATACTTCATGGGCGGGATTCTCCGTTGGCTGACACCGAAATCATGAATTGCAATTGGGCAGAGAATAGGTCACGATGCTAAAATCGGCGCGCATTTGACGCCAAATCACAATTCACAGACACCTTGACGGCGGCATTAATGCAGTCCGGAACACACGCACAGAAAACACCATTTGCGTGTCATCAGTGGGCCCGATTTGGTATTCTCCGGGGCCTCCAGTATATGTGTCTTACCGTAATATATATAATACAGCGAGTGATGATTACCACACTGACAAAGCAGCCATGCAGCTGCATATGCCACAAACAGCCCACTGTAAACTTCGGGCCAAGGGTCATATAGGTGCCTCCCAGACTACTACCCGAAGTACCATCTGGCCACAGACAACCCATCAGCTGTATGGCGCATTCCAGCACTACCAGTGCCATCTTGTTGGCTGGGATGAGTACTTGTGGGGATTGTAATGTTTATATGCAGCTGTAGCTTGTCAGCTCCTGGACGACACTCACACAATTTTTCATTGGAATCGATCCAGGTTTGGCGCCAGTTTTGCTGTCGTGAAAGTCCACAAATTCTGCATTGGCATCAACACTTAGTCTCAGAAACAGAATCCCGCCCACATTTTTTACAACTCTCATAAATCTGGAGATATTCTTAAAAATCAAGATTATATAGAACATAGAACAGTACAGCACAGAACAGGCCCTTCGGCCCTCGATGTTGTGCCGAGCAATGATCACCCTACTCAAACCCACGTATCCACCCTATACCCGTAACCCAACACCCCCCGCCCCCTCCCCTCCCCCCTCCCCCCTCTCCCCCCTCCCCCCCTCCCCCCCTCTGTTGTATATATCGGGGATGAGGTGTATTACGGTAAGGCTCCTGTACTACAGGTACGGGGGTAGATCGCTGCTTGCTGGCTCCGCCCAGAGTATAAATGTGTGTGCTCACCGAGCTGCAACCATTTGGGCAGCAGCTGCAGGAGGCCACACTTGTCTGCATAATAAAGCCTCGATTGCACTCTACTCTCGTCTCGTTGTAATTGATAGTGCATCAGGCAGCAAGCGGGAACTGCCACAAACTTCCCGGAGAGGCTGGCAATGTAATACAATGTTATTTGGTGCACTTAACAAGACCCCACGAGCTTCACGCTGCAAATGAAGGCTCGCCAGCTGATTTTGCCAGGACCGTGCTCGCCAGCCCCCCCTCGCCCGCTAACAAGATTGAGGAGCACTTACACAGTCATCCACTGAGCTCGAGATGACTGACCCCAACCAAGGTTTGGAGAAGCGGACCTGAGGAGGCTCCTAGATGTGGTCGAGGCCAGAAGGGATTTCCTGTTCCACGAGGGTCCGGAGGGTGAGCCACAGGGCAGCCAATGCCTCCTGGGATGCGGCCGTCCGCTTGGCGAGTATGACCAGGAGGGCTGGCCTTCAGTGCTGCAAGAAGGTCAGCGACCTACACCGGACCGTATGTGTAAGTTGACACCCCCATACGATCAGCACCCCCTCCCAACCCTCCCTTCACCAGCCCCCCAAACCTTCCTTTATGCCACCCCCCCCCCCCCCCCCAAGCATGAACTGCACATGCGGCTAGCGATGCCCACAGGAGAAGCTGTCCCACAATCTTGGGAGGGAGCCCAGACTGAGTGAGGGGTGCAAAACATAAGAACCCTCATAACATTTGAGGGACGGGCCCTGGAGGTTACGGGGGTGTGGTGATATGCCTATGCACAGTTATGTAGAAAGTGAATAATGCGACCTCCAACCAGCTGGTGGAGTCAGACAGACATCGCATGACTTGAGCTACCCGCCAGTTGGTAGTAGGACATACGAGAGGATAGTCCCAGATAGAGTACTTCCATTGAATTCATATAGTACCCTTTTTTCAGTATCGTACTCTTAGTTATCTTTCCATGTGCTTATTAATAAATCATTCTTCTAGTTAAACAACTAGATGCTCTGTGTGCATCCTTGCAACAGCCATATCACGGAACAGTCGGAGGTCTGCTGGATCCCAGGACCCAGCTGGGTCCCAGCCAGATGCTGAGCCTATGGAACATGCTATCCCGGAGCTGACAAAGATGTTAGGGAGGGGCCAAGACATTGAGAGGGTGATGTCAGCGACACTCCAGCAGGCCCATAGCCGGGTGCAGAAGATGTCGCCAGCAATGTGTGGCATTGAGGCCAACACTGCTAGGGTTGCGACTGCAATGGAGAGCCTGTTGCACGATGTCAGCAACACTAGGGGAGATGTCCAAGGCATAGTGCAATCGGTGACTGCCATGGCTGAGGGCCTCTGAGGAATGTCCAACTCACTGTGGGACGTGACCCAGTACCAAATTGACCCTGAGGCTCTGCGGAACATGTCCCGATCTTAGATGGGAATGGCCAAGGCGCTGCGGAGCTTGTCCCGGTCACAGGTGAGCATTGCCGAGGGACTGCAAAGCATGGACCAATCACAGAGGAGCATCGCCGAGGGCATTGATACGATGATGCAGACAATGGGGAGCCACCAGGGCTGGCAGAGCCGATGACGCAGACAATGGGGAGCCACCAGGGCTGGCAGAGCCGATGACGCAGACAATGGGGAGCCACCAGGGCTGGCAGAGCCGATGACGCAGACAATGGGGAGCCACCAGGGCTGGCAGAGCCGATGACGCAGACAATGGGGAGCCACCAGGGCTCGCAGAGCCGATGACGCAGACAATGGGGAGCCACCAGGGCTGGCAGAGCCGATGACTCAGACAATGGGGAGCCACCAGGGCTGGCAGAGCCGATGACTCAGACAATGGGGAGCCACCAGGGCTGGCAGAGCTGATGACTCAGACAATGGGGAGCCACCAGGGCTCGCAGAGCCGATGACGCAGAGGCAGCAGGTGCTCAATCCAAGTACACCTCGTCCTGAGGTGAACCCCAGGGCCCTATGGCCACCGACCGGAAGTAGTGGCGTCGGGTGGCAACACTAACCTATCCTATGGCTACTCGGGGCCACCAGCTACCCCGCGTTCCACCCCTCTGATGAGGCCTTGTCTCGCAGCTGGCACCCAGAACCGGGCAACACTGTGCTGCCGTTAAGTGCACTTGGGCCCTCCGGCCCCAGAGCCCCCAGAGGATGCCCACCAGGGACATCGAAGACCATGGGGCAGGGTAAGCAGATGGCTGTCTCCACCTCTGACGTGCATCCTGGGGATACACCTAGACATAGCTGTAGAGCAAGGAAGGCTAATCACGTTGAGGATCACTGAGAAGACAGGGAGGGGCAGGGTAGGTGGGATATAAGGAGTGGAGTGTGCCTTGGGGGCAGGGGCATTGGGGGATGTTTGGGGGGAGGTGGGGATAATGGGGTGGCACCATCAAGGGAGTGGGGCAGCGGTGTAGACATGTGCGAGACATGTCACCACAACCACCAGGTCGCTTCTGGATATTTATTCCGCGATGCGGGCTGACCACCAATCCCATGTCCCCCCCCAAAGACATGAGCCATCCCCACCTGACATGCCCTGCCCACGCGCATCCAGCTCCGGACATGTGCTCGGGGCTGGGACCCATGCCCTGGGTGATCGAAGGTTTGCATGTGCCAATCTCGGGTGGATATTAACGAGGAGCTGCAGAGCATGGCTGGGTCACAGAGGGGCATCACTGAAGGCATCAATGTCATGGTATAAGCAATAGGAAGCTCCAGGGCTGACAGAGCCAGATGGCGCAGGAGCATCTGGAGCTCAATCCAGCTAACCCCTCCATCTGAAGGTAACGCCCAGGATCCTACAGGCATCCTACAGGGAAATGGTGGGGGTTGTGGTGTGCCTGTAAATAATATTGTATACACTCAGCAATGTGGCCTCCCACCAGCAGGTGGCATCAGTCATGTGATATCCGCCTCTCGCCAGAAGGTTGTAAGACGTACACCAGGGCAGTCACACATAAGGGTAATTCCAGGAGGGTCCATGTAACTCAGTCTGTATAGCATTCTGATTGGTACCTTACCACGTGTGTGTTAATAAAACATCACTCTTGTTAAATCACCAGCAGTTCTGTATGAATCATTGCAAAGACAAGGCAACAGAACACAACAGGGTCACCTCTCCTGATTTCACCCCCCCCCCCCCCCTCCCAACCTCCGCTCCCAATGATGGCGCGTCTCGGAGTCGGCATGCGGAACAGGATGGTACAGTGGAGCCAGTGATACCGGCAAACTCCGGCCCCAGATTCCCCAGAGGACACCCGCCAGGGGCATCAAAGACCACAGGATGTACATACATCCTGGGGAAGACTTGGATGTAGTGGCAGTGCACGGAAGGCTAAGCAGATCAAGGATCATTGTTGGGGGAACGAGGAGCGGCACCTTCATCAGTTGGAGTCACGATCATACAAGCCACATTACACCCGAGACATGTGATGCCTCCGTTATTCTGCACTGCGCACCAGCCTGCAACCTCCCCCACTCTCAGGACATACTACGTACTGATGATGGGTGAGAGTGCCTGTCAACAGTCAGACAGGAGTCGGACTATGGCATAGATTGAGGAGCACCAGAGCCCACCTCACAGCGGGTTACGATCACCCTCCTGCCTTGTATTTTGACCCACTGACAGTGTCAACATAGGCCCATCACTTGGAGTGATGGAACACAGGCCCTTGGAGGGTGGAACAGGGCAATTAGGAGGGGGGGGGCAGGTATTGTGTGGGTTGGTGGGGGGGAGGGGTAATGGCGTGGGTAATGGGTGGATGGGGGGAAATAGGGTGGGAGAGAGTGTTTACTGGCCGATTGGGAGGGGGCATGGGTGGGGCACACAGTGTGTGGGATGGGGAGAGGGGGAAGAGATGATGGACAAAGTCATGTCCTATGGGAAGTGAGGATGAAGGCCTCCCTGGTCCTCCTGGCATACCAGGCCCTCGTCTGTCCTCCATCCTCCGGCTGGGTCAGCCCTGGGCTCATCCTGCAGCCCCTCCTGATCCAGCTCCTCCTCTGACATGGCCCCATGTTCCTCCTCCTCCACCTCCAGCACGTTGCCCATTGCTGTGCCAAGTTGTGGAGAGCACAGCAGACCACCACAAAGTGGGCAACCCTCTGGGAGGTGTACCAGAGTGGTTGAGGCATTGGAACCGCATTTTAAGCAGTCCGTTGCACCACTCCAAGACAGCCCGGATGTTAAGTAATGGATTAAGAGACATTGCAATTAGTTGTCTCATTTATGTTAAGTATTCAATGATTGACACTGATATGTAAAGGGGTTTCAGGTGGCCTCTGCATCTGGTGATGTGTAGAGTTATGTGCAGAGTTAGTTGGAACAAATAAAAGTGTGTTGGTGAAAAAGCAGCAGAACTTTTGCCTCTTCATACCACAGCATCTAATACGTCTAACAATTGGTAGCAGAGGATGGTTGCTGTGTAAATGTGAAGGGTTGAAAGATACAATGTTTCCAGATCAAACCAAGGAGTGAAAAAAAAAGGGATATATGGCTGAACCCAGGACGAAGATGGCTGGATATGACTATCCTCCCTTATTTTCTGAAAGGGAATCATACGACCAATGGAGAAGTGCAGTAGTTATGTGGACTAAGATGACTGCTTTAGGAAAGAGAAAACAAGGTATGGCATTGGCTCTTTCTTTACCATATGGCAGTAAAATCCGAAACAAAGTGCTTTCTGAGCTGGAATTGGAAGAGTTAGACTCAGAAGAAGGTCTGGCAACTTTATTACATTATATGGATAAGATTTATAAGAAAGATGACTTGTTAAGTGCGTATGAAGCATGGTCAGATTTTGATAAGTTCCGGAAAATGGAGGATTTATCCATGGAACACTATATAATGGAATTTGGCAGACTATATAAAAGGCTGCAGAAACACAACCTTGAATTTCCACAGTCTGTGTTGGCCTGTAAATTACTTGACTGTGATAGAGTGAGCAACATGGATAGACTCCTGGTTTTGACAGGAGTTCAGTTTGCGGATAACGATACCTTATTCGAACAGATGACGAAAGCTTTAAAACAAAATCTGGGGAAACATTCGATTCCAATGGCTCTGATGAGCCAAATAGGTCAGCCTGCTATAAGGCAGAATATGGAAGATACACTACTAACAGGATGGCGAAATCGTATGGATATGAACAGGCCTCAAGACTATAAAAGGAGACCGAGACAAGGAAATTATGAAGACAGAAACCCAGTTAGAACCTACAATAGGAGGATGAACCCCAGAAATGCACGGGGCATGATAAATCGATGTTTGCGATGTGACTCTCAATACCATTATGCTTTCAACTGTCCAACTTGTTATGATAGAGTATTTGAAGCGACACATGACATGAGATTCAGAAGAGGAAAAAGATAGTGACCAGAAAGAAGGCATTGTCCTATTAACAAGCTGTTTTACGCCGGTAATGAGGGTGTTGGTTGCAGAATCCTTCAACTGTGCTGTATTGGACAGTGGCTGCACATCTCCTGTGTGAGGGATTGACTGGTTAAAATGTTATCTGGACTCCTTGGATGCTGAAAATCGTAACAAGGTTAAGGAATTTAAAAGTTCCACAAGTTTCAGGTTTGGGGATGATAATACTCTGAAGTCGCTGAAAAGAGTGGTGATCCCTTGCAATATTGCTGGAGTGAATCATTTCATTAGCACGGATGTTGTATCAAGTGAGATATCTTTGCTTTTGAGCAGACCGTCGATGAAGAAAGCACACATGAGGCTGGATGTGGAACAGGATAAGGCAACAGTTTTTGGAAAGACGGTGGACTTACAATTTACACAATCGGGACACTATTGTATTCCATTACTGACAAATAATATTTCAAGTAGAGTGGTTAAGGATGTGTTCATGGCAGTTGAAAATGGAACTTTAGCTGATAAAAAGCTTGTTGTAGTAAAACTGCATAAGCAATTTGCACATCCGTCTCCTCGGTGGCTGAAAAATGTATTAAAGGATGCAGGGGTAAGGGATAACGACTATACTAAACTGATATAACAGGATCGCTGTGAAATTTGCAGGAAGTACAGAAGGACACCAGCACGACCGATAGTAACCCTACCTTTGGCCAGGGATTTTAATGACATTGTGGCCATGGACCTTAAGATCTGGGATAAAGCAAATAATATATTTATTTTGCATTTTGTAGATTTAGCAACCAGATTTAGTCAATCAACGATTGTACCAAGTAAAGAAAAGAGGGTAATTCTGGATCAAATTGTGGAAAAATGGATCGGGAAGGAATGGGTCCATCAGCAAAATTCCTTACGGGCAATGGGGGAGAATTTGCTAATGATGAGTTTCGGGATATGTGTGAAAACATGAATATCAGAGTTATGAACGCGGCTGCAGAAAGCCCATTTAGTAATGGTATCTGCGAAAGAAATCATGCTGTTATCGATGACTTCCTTCGGAATATTTTGGGAGATCGACCAAACTGCACGCTAAATTCAGCTTTAGCATGGGCGGTGCATGCAAAGAATTAATTGCAGATGGTTGGGGGCTATAGTCCTTATCAATTAGTGTTTGGTAGAAATCCTAAAATTCCCTCCATTTTGGATGACCAGCCTCCAGCTTGGGAGGGGACGACAATTAGCTCAGGTTTTGTTGAACATTTAAATGTGTTACATAACAGTAGAAAAGCTTTTTTGGAAGCAGAAGACTCTGAAAGAATTCGCAGAACTTTAAGACATAATGTACGGCCATCAGATGCTGTTTTTCAGCAAGGAGACATGGTATATGATAAGAGAGACAATTCTAATGAATGGAAAGGCCCAGGGAAGATCATAGGCATAGATGGCAAAACAATTATTTTGCAACATGGTAATCAAACTGTTTGGGTACATTCATCAAGGATAATGGGTACCGATTACAAATTTTCAAATTTAGACAGAGCAGACAGACATGACGAGGAACCAGAATCATCTAGTATGCACGTGTTACAGAACTATGAGGACCAGTTAACTGATATAGACAGGGTTTCTGTAGAGGAACACGACACTTCTGATAAATTAGAACAGGCCATTTTTCCGAAAGGGCAACTGCCAAAGGTTGGGACAAAAGTGACATACTTGCCTGAAGGGTCTAGTCTATGGAAGGATGCAACTATTATTAGTAGAGCAGGGAAGGCCACTGGAAAGTATAAACATTGGTTGAATGTACAGCATACAGGGGTGGAAGTTAAGACAATGAATTGGGAAAACGAAGTTCAAAAATGGAGGGCACAGAAACACAGTGCCAGTTCAGATAGTACATCGGATAGTGAACAGGTTCGCAGGAAAAGGTCGAGAACTATTGAAAGGACATCCTGCTACAGAAGAGAAAGATCAAGCAGTAGCAGTACAGAACGAGATACCAGGCAGGAGAGGGGACGTAGTTTATCAAGATCTCGGAACAGTAGTAAGACTACGAATACTAATAGAAGTAGAAGCCCACATGCACGTGAGATGTTGGTGGCTCAAATAAATTAGATGAAAAAGTTATCAAAGATGCTAAACAGCAAGAATTGCATAGTTGGAGTGAATGTGGGGTATACACGGAAGTACCGGATAGGGGACAAAAAACTCTATCCCACAGATGGATTTGTACAGAAAAGGTTCTTCCAGATGGAACTTATAAGGCAAAGGCCAGGCTTGTGGCAAGGGGATTTGAAGAAAACTTAGAAGATCAGGACTTAAGGGTAGATTCACCTACAGCAGGAAAGATTATTTTAAAGATCTTCTTGGCTCTATTAGCCACAAAGGCATGGGAATGCAAATCTATAGAAATAAAAGCTGCCTTTTTGTAGGGGCATCAGCTCCAGAGAGACATTTTTCTCCGTCCTCCTAAAGAAGCAGCTAACACAGAAGGGGTACTCTGGAAGTTGAACAAATGTGTATATGGATTAAATGATGCATCTAGAGTGTGGTACTTTTCGGTAAGGTCAGTCTTGTTAAAGTTAGGCTGTTGCCAGTTGAAAGCAGATCCTGCAATGTTTTACTGGCACTATAAAGGAAATCTTGCTGGCATCTTTATGATGCATGTCGATGATTTTTTGTGGGGTGGGACTAGTGATTTTGAAGCTATTGTAATCTCTGGTTTGAGGAAAGAATTCAGGGTTGGAAGTCAGGCTTCCGGTGCATTTAAATATATTGGACTGGAAATCGGACAGACTAAGTTAAGGGTAACTTTACGTCAGCAATCTTATTTGGAAAGCATCAGCCCAATAGCAATTAGTCGTGGCCGGGTTTCACAAAAAGACGCAATGGTTTCGAAGATATAAAAAGAGCAACTGCGATATTTAATTGGGCAACTGAACTGGTTAGGTAGACAGACTAGACCGGACGTGAGTTTTGATGTCTTAGAGTTGAGTACAAAAATGAATGATCCCAAAGTGGAAGACATAATAAGAGCAAATAAAGTGTTGGCCAAACTAAAAATGCAGGAGTGTGTTTTGAAGTTCCCGGTTTTAGGTGATCTTAGGCATTTGAAACACATAGTTTATAGTGATGCATCCTATGCAAATTTATGTGATGGAGTTTCAAGCGCAGTAGTTTTATAATTTTCCTTTTGGGGAACAATGATAAATGTTGCCCTCTTGTGTGGGTAGAAAATAAGGAGAGTGGTCAAAAGCACTTTGGCTGCTGAGACGTTAAGCCTTGTGGAAGCGGTGGATATTGCCTTTTATATAAGTCAGACATTGACAGAAATTTGGGGATTAGGGGATTTGGGTAATATACCTATTGACTGTCACATTGACAATAAATCCCTGTGGGAAAATGTGCACTCTACAAAAAGTGTCAATGAAAAGAGGTTACGGATAGACATCGCAAGTTTGAAGCAGATGTTGGACAGAGGAGAAATAACAAAAATTAAATGGGTTGACAGTAGCTATCAACTGTCAGACTGTTTTACAAAAAGAGGGGCTAGTTCACAGAAACTTTTGGATATTGTGAATGAAGGGCGCCTGTTTCTGTGAATGTTTTTTTTTTCTATTCAGAAAAAAAGGGGTGAATCCTGAAATTTTGTTTCCATCTTTTGTTTTCACCAAATTGTTTTTTTTTCTCCAAGGAAGGGGAGACTGTTAAGTAATGGGTTAAGAGACATTGCAATTAGTTGTCTCATTTATGTTAAGTGTTCAATGATTGACACTGATATGTAAAGGGGTTTCAGGTGGCCTCTGGATCTGGTGATGTGTAGAGTTCTGTGCAGAGTCAGTTGGAACAAATAAAAGTGTGTTGGTGAAAAAGGAGCAGAACGTTTGCCTCTTCATACCACAGCATCTAATACGTCTAACACCGGATCTCGTTATATTGGGTCTCCGCATCGGTCTCCAGTGCCTGTACTGGCATCATTAGCCAAGACCTCAATGGGTGCCCTTTATCCTCCAAGAGCCAACCAGTCTGGGGTGTTCCTTGAAGATGTCGGGGATCTCTGACTGCCCAGGATGTAGCTGTCGTACACACTTGCTGGGAAGCGTGCACGTACGTGCATGATCTTGAGGTGGTGGTTGCATACAAGCCGGATGTTCAGGAAGTGGAACCCCTTCCTGTTGATGACAGGCGCTCCTGGACCGCCCTGTGCATGCAAGGCGACATGCGTGCCACCTATTACCCACTAGACCTGGATCATCCGGCGATGGCGGAGAATCCTGGTGTCCGGGCATCTTGTTGGGTTTGATTCAAGTCAAAGTTTATATAATGGCTGCCAGAGCAAACAGGGCATTCATGACTTCACATATGCACTTTTGGGCCATTGGTTAGGAAATGCCACACAGGGCAGCACGGTGGTGCAATGGGTTAGCCCTGCAGCCTCACAGTGCCGAGGTCCCAGGTTCGATCCCGGCTCTGGGTCACTGTCCGTGTGGAGTTTGCACATTCTCCCCGTGTTTGCATGGGTTTCACCCCCACAACCCAAAAAAAATGTGCAGGCTCGGTGGATTGGCCACACTAAATTGTCCCTTAATTGGAAAAAATTAATTGGGTTGGGCCTCGTTCTCGACGGAGGTGTCCGAATTTCGGAGGCATGGAGAGTGCATGAAAAGAATGCCACGGGCCTGCCTGCCTGATTGAGGGTGGCGGCCAGAACAACGTCTGATCCATCGCTCTCGACTTGAAAGAGGAGCGTCTCACCGACCACGTGCATCGCGGCCTTGGCGATGATGGCCTTGATACAGTTGAAGGCCTGGTGAGCCTCGGCCGTCAGTGGGAAAACAGTAGACTGAATGAGTGGGCGGGCCTTGTCCGCATAGTTTGGGACCCACTGTGCGTAGTACGAAAAGAATCCCAGGCATCGTTTGAGGGCCTTGGGGCAGTGGGGGAGGGGGAGTTCCATGAGGGGGGCACATGCGATCGGGGTTGAGCCCCAGAACTCCGTTCTGGACCACATAGCAGAGGATGGCTAATCGGTCCGTGCTGAACTCACACTTCTCCTTGTTGTAGATTAGGTTTAGGAGTTTGGCAGTGTGGAGAAATTTGGAAAGGTTAGCATCGTGGTCCTGCTGGTCGTGGCCGCAGATGGTGACGTATGGGAAAGTGTATGGGAAAGTAGCCCGCAGTCCGTACCGGTCAACCATTCGGTCCATCTCCCATTGGAAGACCAAGACCCCATTAGTGACGCTGAAGGGAACCCTAAGGAAATGGTAAAGGCGGCTGTCCGCTTCAAATGTGGTGTACTGGCGGCCCGCCTTGCAAATGGGGAGCTGGTGGTAGGCAGAATTCAGGTCTACTGTCGAGAAGACCTGATACTGTGCAATCTGATTAACCATATCAGATATGCGAGGGAGGGGGTACGCATCGAGCTGTGTGTACCGATTGATGGTCTGACTGTAGTCAACGACCATCCTGTTTTTCTCCCTGGTTTTTACCACCACCACTTGGGCTCTCCAGGGGCTGTTGCTGGCCTTGATAATATCTTCCTGTAGTTGCCGCTGGACCTCAGACCTTATGAAGGTCCTGTTCTGGGCACTGTACCACCTGCTCCTGGTGGCGACAGGTTTGCAATCCGGGGTGAGGTTCGCAAAAAGGGAAGGTGTGTCGACTTAATAATCGCGAGGCCGCACACAGTAAGGGGTGTTTGGGGACTGCCAAATTTCAAGGTTAGGCTCTGGAGGTTGCACTGGAAGTCCAGGCTGAGTAGCAGGGTGGCGCAGAGGTTCGGGAGGATGTAGAGGCGGAAGCTGCTGAACTCTGCGCCCTGGATGGCGAGGGTGGCAGTACAGTACCCCCAGATCGCCATGGAGTGGGATCCGGAGGCCAGGGGGATTCTCTGGTTGGTGGGGTGGACCGTGAGGGAGCAGCACCTTACCGTATCGGGGTGGATGAAGCTCTCAGTGCTCCCGGAGTCCAGAAGGCAGGAAACCTTGTGCCCGTAGATCTTCACTGTCGTCGACACGGTCGCGAGGTTGTGCGGTCGTGTCTGGTCGATCGTAACGGAGGCCAGGCATGGCTGGTCAGCAGCAGTTGCAGGCGATGAGCGGCCCGATGAGGTGTCCGACAAGCAGGGACCCTGAGGCGGGCAAGATTGGAGCGCCCACGGGCCGCACGTGTTGTGAAGGGAGCAAGATGTCGGCACCCACGGGCCGCATGTGGCCTGCGAGGAGGAATATGGCGGCGCCCGGGGGTCTCACATGGGGAGCGCCGGGGCAATGGCGGCGACTGAGCTGGCCTGGTACACAGCAGCAAAATGTCCTTTTTTACCGAAGGCCTTGCAGAGCGCGCTCTGTGCCGGGCAGCGTTGTCGGGGGTGCTTTGACTGTCCGCAGAAGTAGCACTTGGGTCTCCTGGGGTTACTTGGTTGCCGCGCGGCGCAGGCCTGGGGTTGGCTGGGGGCGGTCACTGACGGGGTGCACAGTCGGGGTCCACGACGTCCAGGAGGGCTGGGCCGCGCGGTTGGGGACATACGCTTGAATATTGCGCAAGGCGACTGTGAGCAAGAGCGCTAGTTTCTTGGTCACTGCGAGGTCGTGCATAGCCCCTTCGAAGAGTCGCTGGCGGATGTAGGCCGACTCTATGCCTGTAATGAACGCGTCTCTAAGTAGCAAGTTCGAATGTTCAGAGGCCGAGACGGCCTGACAATCGCAGTCTCTCACAAGGATTTGTAGGGCACGCCAGAAATCCTCCACAGACTCACCGGGGAGTTGATGCCACATGGAGAGGAGGTGCCTGGCGTATATCTTGTTGGTCTGCTGCGTGTAGTTCGCCTTCAGTAGCGCCATGGCCTCAGCGTATGTCGGCGCATCCCGGATGAGGGGGAAGATGTCCTAGCTCAGGCACGTGTAGAGGATCTGGAGCTTCTGTGCCTCTGAGGGTGGTTCAGTCACAGATCCTATGTATGCCTCGAAGCAAGCTAGCCAATGTGCGAAGGCCGACTTGACATTGTCTGCTTGAAGGTACAGCTGCAGGCGATCAGGCTTGATGCGGAGATCCATCGTTTTTAAATCTCTGTGTAATAAATTGATGCACTTTCAATTACGATGAGATGAGAGTAGAGAGTAATCAAGGCTTTATTACTCAGAGAAACGTGGCCTCCTACAGCTGCTGCCGAAATGGCTGCAGTTCGGAGAGCCCACACATTTATACTCCGCCTACTGGGCGGAGCGAGCAGGCAGGGATATACCCCCGTACCTGTAGTACAGGGGCTTACCGTAATACCCTCGTATGCAGTATATACAATACAATACAACAGTGGTGACTACCACAATGAGTGGCGGGCCTTGTACGCATAGTTAGGGACCCACTGGGCGTAGTACGAGAAGAACCCCAGGCATCGTTTGAGGGCCTTGAGGCAGTGGGGGAGGAGGAGTTCCATGAGGGGGCGCATGCAATCGGGGCCGGGCCCGAGAACTCCATTTTGCACCACATAGCCTGAGGCACAATCAATTGGACAAAGACTATAGTTGAATCCAACTGAGGCTTTATTGCTATAAGATGTGTGGCCTCCCACAGCAGCTGGCGAAATAGCTGCTAGCTGGAGGACACGCAAATTTATACAGCAGGCAGGGTCTACTGGCGAACCTATAGTACAGGTCCTACCGTACATCACCTAATACAGGTGTAACAGTGGTTTACCACATTCATCCCCTGTTAAAATTGAGTCCGACGGGGGTGGTGGAGAACTATATACAACAATGAGTTCATATTTACAGTATTTGATCCAAAAAAATGTCTTTTGAAGTCTGGTGCCAGTTAGAGATTTAGCCGGTCTGGTGCCTTGATGTTCCGCTGAGAGCGACGTAATGGTGTCGGCGATATAGGTGCTGGCCTGATGTTCAGTGACTCTGGGAGCGTGCTGAAATCCTCTTCATCCTCGGGCGTGGGCAGGGGAAGGGCGGATGGTCCTGGGGGGGTTGCTGCTGGGAGCGCTGGGGGAGGGGAGGGTGGCGCCGGGACGGAGAGGTGGGTGTGTGTGGAACCTGCTGGTGCCAGGTCCCTGAGGGAGACAGTATCTTGACAGCCATCGGGGTACGCCATGTAGGCATACTTGGGGTTGTCGTGGAGCAATTGCACCCTCTCCACCAACTGGTCCGCCTTGTGGAGTCAGACATGGTTACGGAGCAGGACTGGTCCTGGAGCTGCGAGCCATGTCGGGAGCGACATCCCAGATGTGGACTTCCTGGGGAAGGCTAAAAGATGTTCATGGGGTGTGTTGTTAGTAGCGGTGCACAGCAGTGACCGAATGGAGTGGAGTGCATCAGGGAGGACTTCCTGCCAGCGAGAGGCTGGGAGGTTCCTGGACCGTAGGGCCAGTTGGACGGCCCTCCATACCATCCCTTTCTCCCTCTCTACCTGCCCGTTTCCCTGGGGGTTATAGCTGGTCGTCCTGCTGGAGGCGATACCCCTGCTGAGCAGGAACTGACGCAGCTCATCGCTCCCCCTGTCACTGTGGATATAGGCGGGGAAACCGAACAGAGCGAAGATAGTGTTTAGAGCTTTGATGACGGCGGCAGACGTCATATCGGGGTATGGGATGGCAAAGGGGAACCTGGAGTACTCATCGACCACACTGAGAATATACGTGTTTCGGTCTGTGGAGGGGAGTGGCCCTTTGAAGTCCACGCTGAGGCGTTCAAAGGGGCGGGAGGCCTTCACCAGGCACGCACGGTCCGGCCGGTAGTAGTGTGGCTTACACTCCGCACAGACCTGGCAGTCCCTGGTGATTGTCCGTACTTCCTCGAAGGAGTAGGGCAGATTTTGTGCCTTAATAAAGTGGCACAACCATGTGACTCCTGGGTGACAAAGGCTGTCGTGCAGGACCCGGAGTTGGTCGACTTGTGCGCTGGCACATGTACCTCGGGATAGGGTGTCTGGGGGCTCGTTGAGTTTGCCGGGGCGATACAAAATCTTGTAATTATAGGTGGAGAGCTCAATCCTCCACCGCAAGATTGTATTGTTTTTGATCTTGCCCCGCTGTGTGTTATTGAACATGAAGGCTACCGACCGTTGGTCAGTGAGGAGAGTGAATCTCCAGCTGGCCAGGTAATGCCTCCAATGCTTCACAGCTTCAACGATAGCTTGGGCCTCTTTTTCGACGGATGAGTGCCGAATTTCTGAGGCATGGAGGGTGTGGGAAAAGAATGCCACGGGTCTGCCTGCCTGATTGAGGGTGGCGGCTAGGGTGACGTCCGATTCGTCGCTCTCTACTTGAAAGGGCAGTGTCTCGTCTACTGCTTGCTATTCTACTATGCCCAGTGGGTCCCCAACTATGCGGACAAAGCCCGCCCATTTATTAAAACCATTACATTTCCCCTGACGGTGAGACCCGCTCGGCCTTCAGCCGCATCAAGGCCGATATCACTAAGGCCGCAATGCACGCAGTGGACAAGTCTGTCCCCTTCCAGGTAGAGAGAGATGCATCAGACATCGCACTGGCCGCCACATTCAACCAGGCGGGCAGGCAAGTAGCATTCTTCTCTCGAACTCTCCACGCTTCCGAAATCTGAAACTCCTCGGTCGAGAAGGAAGCACAAGCCATTGCGGAAGCTGTGTGGCACTGGAGGCACTACCTAGCCGGTAGGAGGTTCACCCTCGTCACCGACCAGCGGTCGGTTGCCTTCATGTTTGACAACGCACAACGGGGCAAAATTAAAAATGACAAAATCTTGAGGTGGAGGATCGAACTCTCCACCTACAATTACGATATCAAGTATCGTCCTGGGGAGCTCAATGAGCCCTCAGATGCCCTGTCCCGCGGCACATGCGCCAGCGCACAAGATGACCGACTTCGGGCTATCCACGATGACCTCTGTCACCCGGGGGTCACCCGGCTTACCCACTTTATTAAGACCCACAATCTGCCCTACTCCACTGAGGAGGTCAAGGCCATGACCAGGGACTGCCAAGTCTGCGCGGAATGCAAACCGCACTTCTATCAGCCAGACAAGGCCCACCTGGTAAAGGCCTCCCGGCCCTTTGAGCGCCTAAGTATGGACTTCAAAGGGCCCCTCCCCTCCACCAACCGTAATATATACTTCCTAACAGTCGTAGACGAGTACTTCTGCTTCCCCTTTGCTGTCCCCTGCCCCGACATGACCTCGACCACTGTTATAAAGGCACTGCACAGCATCTTCACACTATTCGGTTTCCCTGCTTATGGCCACAGGATCTGGGCACATCATTTATGAGCGATGAGCTGCGTCAGTACCTGCTCAGTAAAGGCATCGCCTCAAGCAGGACTACGAGCTATAACCCGTAGGGAAACGGGCAGGTGGAGAGGGAGAACGCAATGGTATGGAAGGCCGTCCTTCTTGCCCTCCGGTCTAGAAGTCTCCCAATCCCCCGCTGACAGGAGGTCCTCCCCGACACCCTCCACTCCATTAGATCACTCCTCTGCACAGCCACGAACAAGACCCCTCATGACCATTTGTTTCTCTTCCCTAAGAAGTCCATCTCCAGGGTCTCGCTTTCATCCTGGCTGTCAACTCCGGGACCTGTCCTTCTCTGGAAGCATACGAGGAGCCATAAGACTGGCCCCCTGGTCAAGAGGGTCCAGCTGCTGCACGCCAACCCTCAGTACGCCTACGTCGCGCACCAGGACGGATGGCAAGATACGGTATCCCAATGGGACCTGGCGCCAGCTGGTTCCCCTGCCAACCGTCCCCCCACAGCCTAAAGCCACTCCCCACCCCCCTTACGCCCCCGGGTCTCCTGTATTGTCCCACGCCTGCACTGCCACCACCCACCACCCCCCTGCCTACCCCCACACCCCAACCATCTCCGACATGCCGGACTGAAGCTCCAGACAACATGCCCCCGGAGTCACCATCTGCAACAACCATGCCCGCCACATCGCCAGAGCTGAGGAGGTCTCAAAGAACGATCCGGCCTCCAGACAGACTGAATATTTGATGACCCCACGTCATCCCCGCTGGACTTGATTTTTTTAACAGAGGGTGAATGTGGTGAATGTATTCACCTAAGTATTGAACTGTATTGATGGAACCATCAATTCACCAGACACATGTTTCCGATGTGAATCTAGGCTTTAATCGACTTACTTCAGAGCCAGCCTGTTACCCGTTGATGAACTCGTAGTGACCCAGGCTGACTCTGGACACGGATACTTATACAGCTGCACTAGGTGGAGGAGTCGTGGGCGGAACCAAGGGTGGAGCCCAGTACAAGTGCCTAAGTGCTCCCAATGCTACTCCCCCTAGTGGTAGGATGGCGCTACTGCGCTTACAATAACAATGTGAATTAGTATATATACATTCATATATTACATTCACCACATTCACCCTCTGCAAAAAAATCAAGTCCGGCGGGGGTGGTGGTCTAGTCCATAACGTCAGTCTGTCCGGCGGGCGGATTGTCCGCTGAGACCTGCGGAGCACCGGAGTTGCAGCCTCTTGCGGTGGCTGGATGGGTGTAGTGTGTTGGGGCTACGATGGCGGACTCCAGGGAGGGTTGTATTCGAGCTTCATACTCTCCTGGTTCGACCGGGGACTGGGGGTGCTGGGGGCTGGCCGGCGCGGGTGCGCGGGACTGGTGGAGCGAGCTCGTGGGCTCGGGAGCGCAAGGGGGTAGCAGCATGGGGTGTAGGATGAGAGATCCTTCTGTGGGGTCAGAGGGGGCGCTGGATCCGGCGGGTGCCAGATCCCGGAGGGATACAGTGTCCTGACGGCCGTCAGGGAACTCGACGAATGCGTACTGGGGGTTCCAGTGGAGCAGGCGCACCTTCTCAACAAGGGAGTCGGTTTTGTGCCCCCTGACGTGTTTCCTCAGGAGTACGGGGCCCGGCGTCCTCAGCCATGCTGGAAGTGAGACCCCCGTGGTAGTGCCCCTGGAAAAAATGAAGAGCCTCTCGTGAGGGGTCTGGACCTAATAGCGTGGAGCGCGTCTGGGAGGACTTCTTGCCACTGGGAGACTTGGAGCTTTCTAGACCGGAGGGTCAGTAGGACGGTCTTCCAGACCATCGCGTTCTCCCTTTCCACCTGCCCGTTCCCCCTGGGGTTGTAGCTGGTAGTCCTGCTCGAGGCAATGCCCTTTTCGAGCAGGTACTGACGCAGCTCGTCGCTCATGAAGGACGAACCCCGGTCGCTGTGTACGTAGCTGGGGAAACCAAACAGGGTGAAGATGCTATGCAGGGCCCTAATGACTGTGTGGGAGGTCATGTCGGGGCACGGGATAGTGAATAGAAAACGGGAGAACTCGTCTACGACGTTTAAGAAGTAGATGTTCTTGTTAGTTGAGGGGAGTGGCCCTTTGAAATCAATCGCGAGGCGTTCAAAGGGCCTAGAAGCCTTGACCAGGTGGGCCCTGTCTGGTCTATAGAAGTGCGGTTTGCACTCCGCACAGATCGGGCAGTCCCTGGTGACCGCTTTTACCTCCTCGTTGGAGAAAGGCAGGTTTTGGGCCCTGATGTAGTGGGTGAGCCGGATGACCCCCGGGTGGCAGAGGTCATTGTGGATACTTTTTAATCGGTCGATCTGCGTGCTGGCGCATGCCCCGTGGGATAGGGCATCCAGAGGCTCGTTGAGCTTCCCAGGTCGATATTTGATATCGTAATTGTAGGTGGAGAGTTCGATCCTCCGCCTCAGAATTTTATCGTTTTTTATTTTGCCCTTTTGCGAGTTGTCGAACATGAAGGCAACCGATCTTTGGTCGGTGATGAGGGTGAACCTCCTACCTGCGAGGTAGTGCCTCCAGTGACGGATAGCCTCCACAATGGCTTGTGCTTCTTTCTCGACTGAGGAGTGTCGGAGTTCTGAAGCGGAGAGGGTATGGGAGAAAAATGCAACGGGTCTCCCTGCCTGATTTAACGTGGCTGCAAGAGCTACCTCTGAGGCATCGCTCTCTACCTGAAATGGGGTGGATTCATCCACCGCCCGCATGGCTGCTTTGGCGATGTCCTCCTTGATGCCATCGAAGGCCTGGCGTGCCTCGGCTGACAGGGGAAATCATGTGGTCCTAAAGAGTGGGTGGGCTTTGTCCGCATATTGAGGGACCCACTGGGCGTAGTAAGAAAAAAATCCCAAGCACCGTTTGAGGGCCTTGGGACAATGAGGGGGAGGGAGTTCTAAACGGTCCGGGTCAGGGCCCAGGACTCCGTTTTCCACGACATAGCCGAGGATGGCTAGTCTGGACGTGCGGAAAATGAATTTCTCCTTGTTGTACGTGAGATTCAGTTTCTGTGCTGTCTGGAGAAAACGGTGGAGGTTGGCGTTGTGATCCTGCTGGTCATAGCCGCAGATGGTGACATTGTCCAAGTACGGAAACGTGGCCCGCAGCCCGTACTGGTCCACCATTTGGTCCATTGTTCGTTGGAACACCGAGACCCCATTAGTGACGCCGAAAGGGACCCGGAGGAAATGGAAGAGGCAGCCATCGGCCTTGAATGCCGTGTAGTGGCAGTCCTCAGGGCGGATTGGGAGCTGGTGGTATGCAGACTTCAGATCCACCGTGGAAAAGAGCCGGTACTGGGCGATCTGGTTTACCATGTCTGCAATCCTGGGGAGGGGATACGCGTCGAGGAGCATAAATCTGTTTATAGTCTGACTGTAGTCGACCACCATACGTAATTTTTCCTCGGTCTTAACGGCCAACACCTGAGCTCTTCAGGGACTATTGCTGGCCTCTATAACCCCCTCACTGAGTAGCTTTGGACCTCTGCTCTGATAAATACCCTATCCTGCAGGCTATACCACCTGCTATGAGTGGCTACGGGTTTACAAAGAGATTGGCAAAGAGAGGAGGGGGGGGGGGATTCGCAGCGTAGCGAGGCTGCAGATCGTGAGTGGGGGCAGGGGCCCTCCGAAGCTGAGGGTGAGGCTCTTGAGGTTACACTGGAAGTCTAGGCCTAATAAGAGTGGTGTGCAGAGTTCGGGCAACACGTAGAGTTTAAACTTCGAGTAACTAGTGCCTCGGATTGTGAGTGTCGCGGCGGTGCGCCCCTGGATCTGGACCGAGTGGGAGCCTGAAGCGAGCGCGATAGTTTGCTGCGCGGGGAAAACGGGGAGCGAACAGCGTCTTACCAGGTCTGGATGTATGAAGCTCTCTGTGCTCCCGGAGTCGAAGAGGCATGGCGTTTTGTACCCGTTGATATGGACCTCTGCCATCGAGTTTCGTAGATTCTTCGGTTGGGATTGGTCTAGGGTGACCGCGCTGAGTTGCGGGTAGTCAGCGGCTCGATCAGCTGTGCTGGAGTGGCCCCTTGATGACTGCCCTCTGAGGTCGTAGTCTTGTTCGAATTCCTCTGCTGAGTTGTCCGAGCGCGGAGATGCCGACCGGGCCCGTGGATCGCATGTGGCAGGCGGCAAGGAAGATGGCGTCCAAGATGGCGGCCCCATGAGTCGCACATGGCGGGCGGCGAGGAAGATGGCATCCAAGATGGCGGCCCCATGAGTCGCACGTGGCGGGCGGCGAGGAAGATGGCATCCAAGATGGCGGCCCCCATGAGTCACACGTGGCCAGCCACGTGGTGGAGGTTTTCCAAGATGGCGGCCCCCATGAATCGCACGTGGCTGAAGGGGGCGGAGTCGGGGCATAGGCCGCAGCGTTTCGGGCCCCGCGGGGCTGAGAGTGCGGGGAGCGGGTACGGCGAGTCGCTGGGGAGTTGGAAGCTGGGGCCCTTTTTGCGAGGCACACTCTCGCGTAATGCCCTTTTCACCAACAGCTGCTGCAGGTCGC
Source organism: Scyliorhinus canicula (assembly GCF_902713615.1). Lineage (NCBI taxonomy): Eukaryota > Metazoa > Chordata > Chondrichthyes > Carcharhiniformes > Scyliorhinidae > Scyliorhinus > Scyliorhinus canicula. Next base: position 42,899,785 of record NC_052147.1, on the reverse strand, counting down.
GTTGCGGGCCGGGCAGTGCTGCCGCGGGTGCTGGTTCTGGCCACAGAAATGACAGGCTGGAGCAGCATAGAGGCTTTCTGGGGCAGCATAGTGGCTGGCTGGGACAGCATGGTGGCTGGGCGGCCGCGTAGCACAGGCCTGGGGGAGTCGCTGGTCGGGTGCCCATGATGGGGTCGCGGGGTCCGCGGGGAACGAGTCAAGGCTGCGGAAGGAGACCTCCATCGTGGTCGCAGCTTCCACAGTCGTTTCTAAGTCCTGGGCCCCCTTTTCCAGCAGACGTTGGCGCACATAGTTAGACATGAGGCCCGCTACAAAAACATCGCTTACCGCCAATTCCCTGTGTTCAGCCGCGGTAACCGCTTGGTAATTACAGTCATTGGACAAATTGTTAAGTTCTCTTAGGAATTCGGCGAGTGATTCCGTAGGCCGCTGACAGCGAGTCGTAAACACATGGCGAGCGTAAACTTCATTAATTGGCCTTACATACATTTTTCGAGAACTGCTAGCGCCGCAGTATATGAACTGGCCAAGTTTAGTTGCGTTGAGATTCTATGGCTCACCCTCGCGTGCAGTAGACTCAGCTTCTGATCCTCTGTAGTTTCGGCTGTGCTTGCTTCGGCCAGGTAGGCCTTGAAGCACCGGATCCAATGGGAGAAGATTTCTTTAGCCTCTGCATCCTGCAGGTTGAGCTCCAGGCGTCCAGGCTTGAGGGCCGATTCCATAATCGATCTTACTGTTCTTAAGTCGATTAAATTGATGGAACCATCAATTCACCAGACATGTGTTTCCGATGTGAATCTAGGCTTTAATCGACTTACTTCAGAGCCAGCCTGTTACCTGTTGATGAACTCGTAGTGACCCAGGCTGACTCTGGACACGGATACTTATACAGCTGCACTAGGGGGAGGAGTCGTGGGCGGAACCAAGGGTGGAGCCCGGTACAAGTTCCTAAGTGCTCCCAGCGCTACTCCCCCTAGTGGTAGGATGGCGCTACTGCGCTTACAATAACAGTGTGAATTAGTATATATACATTCATATATTACATTCACCATGTCTGTATAGTGCTGTGACCTATGACCAGGAAATGATAATACGGTCTACTTCCAGGTACTGTACTGGAACCCCGGTGGGCTCCGCCTCTGGCTCCACCCTCCCCGGGGCCATATATAGACCTGTGGGTGGCACTCATTTGTACAGCAGACACTGGCAAGCCAGTTCCTGGATGATAAAGCCTTATGTTCACTCATTCTCACAGTCTCGCAGTGAATTGATGGTATATCAAATTGTAATTTTGGATCTACAATACCCAGCAAGAGTTACTGATGGCAAGGGAAGGATGCAAGCACCTCATAAGAACAGATAAATTAAGAACTAAGAGCAGGAGTAGGCCATCTGGCCCCTTGAGCCTGCTCGGCCATTCAATAAGATCATGGCCGATCTTTTTGTGGACTCAGCTCCATTTACTTACCCGCTCACCGTAACCTTTTATTACTTTACTGTTCAAAAATCTATCTACCGTTGTCTTACAAACATCCAATGAAGTAGCCTCAACTGTTTCTCTGGGCAGGGAATTCCACAGATTCATGACCCTTTGGGTGAACACGTTCCTCCTCAACTCAATCCTAAATCTGGTTGCCCTTCCCTTGAGGCCATGCCCCCTAGGTCTAGTTTCATCCACCAGTGGAAACACCAGTGGAAACACTTCTATCCTATCTATTCCCTTCATAATTTTGTACGTTTCTATAAGATCCTGTAGCCATGCTGGCCACGCAAAATGGACACTGAGCCAAACTAAAATGGAAGACAGAAGGAAAGCCTGTTTAGTGAGAACAGACAGCCTGCTCTCAACTAATTAGCATTTTGCAAGCAGCAAACCCGTTTCTGGCCAGGTGCAAGATCTCCAAGCCAAAGGTGTTAATGGCAAAGCGCTTAGCATTCTGATGAGGCAGCCCAGATCCAGGCACGAACAATGGCAACATTTCCATCTCAATGTAACACTTAATTGGTTGTGCAGACAGGATGGCACCAGAGTAACGAATATCGAAACCCCCCCAACATCGAGGAAAGCCCCCGCATTGGAGGATTTCGAAGGTAACCGTTTGGAAACGCTCCAATCGGTACCAAAAGGTAGAGCCCGCCTAGAAGGGGGCAAGGACATTAGAGAGGGGTATAAAGGCAAATTCCCCACATAGCCCGGTCTGTTAAACCCGTGCTCCGGCCCTGATAGACATCTTGCATCCTGACTCCAGCCGTTGAGCACCAGCCGCCGAAACCGTAAGTTCAACGCTCGCTACGCGATCCAAGCCCACTAGACCCCCAGTACCAGAACGCTTGCTGAAGGCTGCAGTACAAGACCAGGACGAAGGCCTCGTTCTCTGACCTTGCCTGTTCCTGTTAGATAAGTATTCTGTTCACTTAAGTTTAGTTATAGCTTAGTCTCTTAGTGTGTGCATGAGTATTTATTATAACTGTATAATAAATATTGATCGTTTGAACCTTACTAATCGGTGTATCGTCTTTATTACTTTGAACTTGACCTTGGAATACTTGTGACGTTGTCTATACGGCAACTGGCGACTCCCAGAGCTGAATAATTACATACAACAGAGCCTAGTAGTGTTAAGCACACGTCGAATACGGAGGCGTGTTAATACACTCCAATAAACGCGTTTTACGCCCACAGTAAAACGTGCAACATTTAGTGGCGACTCCCTGGCGGGACACGGTTGTAAGTGGAAACCCCACACCGTCCAGGACCCTGAAATTTGAATTAGAACTCCAAATTGCAGAGAAAGAAAGAAATCACAAGTATTCAAGGTGTTCAAAATAATAAGCGTAATTCGGAAGTGTGTTTAGTGCATGCGTACTAACAGGGCTGTAAGGTAAAACTGAAAGCTTTTTGTTGCGACAAACTTTCGGTAGTTTTGTGATCGGAAAATAGCGTAAGCCGTACCCGTTTCTTGAAACACAACCCCAGCAACCCCCTGTTCCAAATTAAAAAAGAGAGTCAGAGGAAATGGCCATGCAGGCAATGGAACGTCTGATGGATCCAGAAAGGTTTGTGGTCGCAGCGACCAGCAGCAGTAGCAGAGTAGGCCAGTGTCCCACGTGGGAGCTGGAACTCCGCAAATATTTACAAGGAAAGGGATGGCCCCTTTGGAAAGAGTTTTGTGCAAATGAGGAGACAGGTCCCGGGAGTATAGGTCATACTTGGTGGGAGAACCTCTCTCAAATTCACAAAAAGAACCTCAGTAAAGCACGTAAGCCGATGGCAATCGTGTCCTGTTTGGCACAATTGCGAGGCACAGAGGAGGTCGTCAGGACGCTCCGGGCAGATTTAGAGGAAAGGAACCGAATGAGTAAGGTCGATGTCAGGGACATCGAGAAGGAGAATCTGGATCTAAAAGGGAAGTTGGCAGAGAAGGATAGAGAGGTGGATGATGCCAAAAGGGCTCATCAGTCTTGTCTAGCTCATCTGAGCAGTTCCCAGACCCAGTATGAGAAAGCCTATCAGGACGTGCAACGTGCCGTTCTGATAAGACAGGAATCGGAGAAGCAGGTGGAGGCATTGCAGAGGCAATGTTCTGATCTCAAAGCAGCTTTGAGAGCACTCCATGCTGCAACGACCGAACAAAGACAAAGCACAGTTGACCACGCGAAATGCAGGAAACAGATTGCGGAATTGCAATCTCTGCTTTCGGTGCAGAATGGCTTCCAAAGCACCTTTGGAGCACAGTTAGATGGGGAAAATGCCCCAGATTGGCAGGAATTAAGTGAGACAGCGCAGCGTTATGTTCAGGGAACATGTGCGCCAGCAGCTCAGCAGAAACGACAGGCACCCCAACCCCCCACAGCTCAGACCATAACCGCACCCATGAATCCCGTAACCACGCAGAGAAAAGCCGAATCAGAAGGCGCCCCAGACATAACCTACACCACCCCTTTAACAGTAACCCAGCTAAGGGACGCGTGTGAAAAGATCACTCCGTTCCTCCCCACCGCAGACCCCCACCAGTTCTTCGCTAAAGTAAAACAGCAGGCTACCATGTACGGCCTGGATGAGAGAGAGCAGGTTAAGCTCACAGTTCTGAGTTTAGACCAAAGTGTAGTAGCAGCCCTCCCCGACCCACAGAACGTTGCCGGAGGCACCCTAGAGGAGATGCACACCTCCATTTTAGATGCCATCGGGTATAATCGAGGTGACCCCGTGGAAGGACTGAATAAGTGCAGGCAGAAAAGATCCGAACACCCCACAGCATTCGCAGGAAGGCTGTGGATTCACTTCAATACAGTTTTTGGCGATTTAAATAGAGCCCATTTGAACCGAGAAAACATGGTTAAATGGACGCGCACCATAATTTCCCATGCCACAGAAGCAGGACAGAATGTCTGCGGCAATTATGACCCCTCAGAGAAGGCCCATAATGAAAAATGGGTCTTGAAAAGATTGTCCCGCATTTGGCAGCAATCCGTCCACAATAAAACAGCATTTATAAATCCCGAAGAGCAGGCAGATGCAGACATGAATCCAGTTAAAACACATCAAAACCCCGCATGTGTAAATGAGGGAAGGAACAGCCCACAGCAGATCAAGTCAAAGGAATGTTTTAACTGTGGACAATTAGGACATTACGCTCGAGAATGTCAAGCCCCCCCGAAACAGCAACAGAATCAGCCCACCAATGCCCCCCGAAGCAGCAATGAAACCAACAGCCCAGACCCCCCTCTCAGGGAACAGTACACAAGGGAACAATGCACCAGAGTGCCTGCTCCGCCTTATGTGCCTCAGGGGTCATGTTACAACTGTAGGCAGCCAGGACACTTCTCCCGAGATTGCAGGAGACACCCAGCACCAGCTAGACCCGCCCCCAGATATGAAAGAGAACACCACCCACAGCAGCCACAAGGTCCCAGTTTCCCCATGCAAACTATGAGTGCTTACCCACCACTTCTCATGGCAGGGATACCTCAGCAATGCCAGTTCATTTTTGTTTCTCTCCTTCCCCTCTTCTTCGGTCACACTGCACTGACTCCATATGCTAGTTACACCCCCAGCCAAATGTAATTTACAGTATCCTTTGTTCTGATGGAACCTGTACGATATTCGTTGCATGTTTGTTTGTATGTGTTTTTTAAATGTTCAGTGTTTAAATTTAAACAGCTTTTCACAGCCCCACGCCACCACTGATGGAACCTGCACGTATGTTTGTCTTCGTTTTATGTTTGTTTGTTTACAGGATTATAAATTGTTCAGCTGGAGGATGGACATCTTCTTTTCAGCTGAAAAGATTGTGACCACCTCACATACACGTTAGCTTGTCTGCCGAAACTTTGAGAACTTCGGTTTGATTGGAGATCTTTTCCAAAGTTGTAAGGCTACACGCCAAATAGTTTGTCCGCAGATATCTCTGAGAACTTCAGTGATGTCCTCAGTTGGAGCATCTTGGCTCCCTTGGTTTTTTAGGTGCCCCTCTATTCGGCGAATAGAGGCTGCAAGTCATGGTCAACACATTCGTACCCGTTTCTTTCCAGGTTACTCAGGCAGTGGACAAACGGCACTGAGGACCCGCCCTGTCTGAGAACCAACCCTTGGTCAGCCAAGCTCGGGTATGGCACAGCACGCCCTACCCGGGGATTCCATCCAACTCGTACCCGTCGCGGCCCATACGCAACTCATTCGGATGTTTGTTTCAAAGTTTGTTTTCATTTTACGTTAGGTAGCCCTTCGGCCGCCATCCCACATGCTATTTACATCCGGGAACATTCGGATGGTAAATCAGCAAAGCCTGCGAGACGGCTCGCAGAGGGAAGGATTGTTAGGTGTATGCTGGTCTTTAAATTCGCTTTTTGAAAAAAAAATGAGGGGAGTCACAGGGTGTGACTTAGCCAGTCATTTTAAAGGGTCAATTGGGTTTTGAAAGACAGATGCACTAACAAGTAAAGGTCTTAAACTGTGTATTGACAGATACTGTGCTTGATCCCAAAGGTTTCAAAGGTCGAGACAGAGGTCGAAGCCAGGATTGTCAATACCGGAGGAAGAAGGAAGAGAAAGAAGAAGAACAGCAAAATGATGGAAGCCCACCTATTGTTTCTAAATGTTATGTGTATATGTGTGGAAACAAGACACGTTTCCCCCACAACCCCCACCGTAAATGTTTCAATTACAGCAAACCCCCAGTGCTCAGCCCTGATCAGCGAGGTTCAGACCTGGTGCACTAAATTCATGACGTGGTACTCCATGTCCTATATAATCGAATCACTGTTGGTGATCGCGATCCTCATCATACTAGTACAGACCCTCAGGTTGAGGAAATGGAAGAGGAGAGCCTCTCGTTCCAGCACCTCACCCATCTATAGAGTTCAATCCCCCATCTTCGGATTCCACCAAACCCCTCAACCCCTCACTGATTACAACACTCTGTAAATAAAAAGTTCAGCCATGTATTATATTGTTCCATACTCGACCGCCGAGTTGGGAAGTGTGATGTTGTGGTGTGAATGGTTAAGGTTATAGAGTGATGAAATGTTAAGTTAAGGTTAAGGTTAATAGTGATAGGTAGAGGTTCCCAGTTGTAGTAATGCATGTCCCTTTGACATAGGGCCAAGTAGAAATGTTAGTTAAAATTTTTTTCTCTTCTTCCCATAGTTTAAGATAGAGTAGAACAGGAACTGGCAAGAGGTCAGAACACAAGGAAGGCAACGTACATAGGTGATCCTTCACAATATTATGATTGTGAGGATCACAAGGAGGGAATGTAGCCATGCTGGCCACGCAAAATGGACACTGAGCCAAACTAAAATGGAAGACAGAAGGAAAGCCTGTTTAGTGAGAACAGACAGCCTGCTCTCAACTAATTAGCATTTTGCAAGCAGCAAACCCGTTTCTGGCCAGGTGCAAGATCTCCAAGCCAAAGGTGTTAATGGCAAAGCGCTTAGCATTCTGATGAGGCAGCCCAGATCCAGGCACAAACAATGGCAACATTTCCATCTCAATGTAACACTTGATTGGTTGTGCAGACAGGATGGCACCAGAGTAACGAATATCGAAACCCCCCCAACATCGAGGAAAGCCCCCGCATTGGAGGATTTCGAAGGTAACCGTTTGGAAACGCTCCAATCGGTACCGAAAGGTAGAGCCCGCCTAGAAGGGGGCAAGGACATTAGAGAGGGGTATAAAGGCAAATTCCCCACATAGCCCGGTCTGTTAAACCCGTGCTCCGGCCCTGATAGACATCTTGCATCCTGACTCCAGCCGTTGAGCACCAGCCGCCGAAACCGTAAGTTCAACGCTCGCTACGCGATCCAAGCCCACTAGACCCCCAGTACCAGAACGCTTGCTGAAGGCTGCAGTACAAGACCAGGACGAAGGCCTCGTTCTCTGACCTTGCCTGTTCCTGTTAGATAAGTATTCTGTTCACTTAAGTTTAGTTATAGCTTAGTCTCTTAGTGTGTGCATGAGTATTTATTATAACTGTATAATAAATATTGATCGTTTGAACCTTACTAATCGGTGTATCATCTTTATTACTTTGAACTTGACCTTGGAATACTTGTGACGTTGTCTATACGGCAACTGGCGACTCCCAGAGCTGAATAATTACATACAACAGAGCCTAGTAGTGTTAAGCACACGTCGAATACGGAGGCGTGTTAATACACTCCAATAAACGCGTTTTACGCCCACAGTAAAACGTGCAACAATCCCCCCCTCATTCTTTTAAATTCCAATAAGTTTAGTCCCAGTCTACTGAGTCTCTCCTCATAAACTAATCCTCTCAACTCTGGAATTAACCTAATGAATCTCCTCTGCTCACTCTCCAGTGCCAGTACATCCTTTCTAAAGTAAGGAGACCAAAACTGTACACAGTACTCCAGGTGTGGCCTCACCAGCAGCCTATTCAGCTGCACCATAACCTCCCTGCTTTTAAGCACCATCCCTCCAGCAATGAAGGACAAAATTCCATTTGCCTTCTTAATTACTTGGTGTACCTGCACCCAGCCTTTTGTGATTCTTGCACAAGGACACCCAGGTCCCTGCAGCATGCTGCAATTATTACTATTTAAATAATAGTCCAGGGTGGCACGGTGGCACAGTGGTTAGCACTGCTGCCTCACGGTGCCGAGGACCCGGGTGCAATCCCGGCCCTGGGTCACTGTCCGTGTGGAGTTTGCACATTCTCCCCATGTCTGTGTGGGTCTCACTCCCACACCCCAAAGATGTGCAGGGAAGGTGGATTGGCCAGGATAAATTGCCCCTTAATAGGGCAGCACAGTGGCGCAATGGGTTAGATTCGATCCCGGCTCTGGGTCACTGTCCGTGTGGAATTTGTACATTCTCCCCGTGTTTGCATGGGTTTCGCCCCCCACAACCCAAAAATGTACAAGCGTGAAAGTGAAAGTGAAAATCACTTATTGTCATGAGTAGGTTTCAAATGAAGTTACTGTGAAAAGTCCCTAGTCGCCACATTCCGGCGCCTGTTCGGGGAGGCTGGTACGGGAATCGAACCGTGCTGCTGGCCGGCTTGATCTGCTTTCAAAGCCAGCGATTTAGCCCTGTGCTAAACGGGGATTGGCCGTGCAAAATTGCCCCTTAATTGAAAACAATGAATTGGGTACTCTAAATTTAATTGGGAAAAAAATTGGGTACTCAAAAGTTAAAACAAAATTATCAAATAATAAATAAATAATATCCATTTTGCTGTTATTCCTCCCAAAATTGATGACCTCACATTCATCAACATTGAACTCCATCTGCCAGACACTTGCCACTCAATTAAACTATCTATATCCCTCTGCAGACTTTCCGTCCTCTACACCAGGTATTTTCAAAGTGGGGGTCCCGATCTGCGGGTGGGTCATGGGCGGGTGTTGGGAGGGTCGCAGAGCAATCCATCGCCACATTCCCAATCGTGTAAATTCACGCGCACCAGCTGCAACAGCTGTTTTTATTAATGCTGGCTGCAAGTGGCTTTAAAAATGATGGCCGTGCCCAGCTAGAAAAATGCGGGCGCACTGCGCATGCATGTCTGCTCATCAGTACACATGCTCGGAGCCCAAAGAGAAACACCACCTCCTCATGACTTCAGCGTGCAGACCCAGGAGAAGATTTTTTTTTAACTCAATGCAATCTTCCTGCCTGAAGCGAGGCAGAGAGCAGGTCACACGCCCCAAATGCTGATGTCACATGCTCAGGGCGCATTGGCGATTCCTCCATTTTGTCAGCAGCAAACGAGCATCAGGACTGTAAAATTTAAAATGGATCGTTTTGTAATAAGAAAGAGAGTCAGAGACACAAACAGGCCAGGATCTCTCAACTAAACTTGCTGGAGAGAGTGGCTCAGGAAAATCCACAGCAGGACAAAAGCAGTGGTGGTGTTAGCTGTTCGGGAGGGTCCACAACAGGACAAAGCAGTGGTGGTGTGAGCTCCAGGGCCTCTGGTGAACAATCCATTAAGAAGGAACTGAAATCAGGCACAAAGCAGTATAAAGATGATTTTTTTAAGGTATGGATTTATTAATTGTGCCAATACAAATCAGGATGCAATGCCCATGTGTGTTATATGCAGGGAAGTGCTGGCAAATTAAAGTTTTAAAACCCTCAAAACTTCAAAGGCGACTTCCGGTGGCGGCGATGACATATAAAGCCGCACATTTGGGAGCTCCCGATTTAAACGGACTTTTTGGCTCTTTTTAGAGCCCAAAACAGAGTTTCTTCGACGTCTCCCGGTGGGAGAAGGTGTTGTGATCAACTTTCTCCACATTTAATGCATCGGACTCGGAGTGGAACGCGAAGAAAAACGGCAGCAGCTCCCCAGACAAAACGGGGGAAGGATTTCAAAATGGCGGCTGGCGGAGCACCAGAGGAGTGGAGGCTGTGGGCGCAAGAGCAGCAAGCTGCTCTCCTGCGCTGTTTTGTAGATTTTAAGGCTGAGCTGCTGAGCTCTCTGCAGGAAACAAACAAAAAGCTTTTGGAGTGATGTACCATCAATTGAACGCGAGACAAATTGCTGTACAAAAGTATGGCTTTAATGAGCTAGATGTTAGCCCTGCGGTCGACTACAGTAAATGGACGACCACCGGGCGTACTGGGTATTTATACCCCGCCTTAACTCAGCCTCTCGACCAATCGGGGAGCCATCACGTGACTGGTCTCAACCAATCGGTCGAGAGGCACATGACCGACCCGGGCCAATGGTAAGCCGGTGTTCTGCACCAATGGCAGGCAGCTATGTTAATCACACCACCACATTCACCCCTTGCGGAGAAAGAAGCCGGGGGGGGTGTCAACGAGAGCTGGGGGGGTGGGGGGGAGAACTGGTGGTATGAGTAGTAGCGAGAGAAGGATAAAAAAATGTATCCTTGGCTTCCCACTGGCCCAGACATTTAACAATAGTACATACTGTCCATACAAGGTCCATGGTGTCGTTGAAAGTTAAATAGACTCGATCAGCCTTTTCGTTGCCCGTGACGTCCTGGCAGACCGCCGCAGTGGAGTTGGTGACGCTGGTTCAGCCGATGGTGGTGGTTCCGCTGATGTCCTGGCGTCCGGGAGCGATGGTCCTTGAACTGTCTCCGTCACCCGGGCTGGTGGTGGAGACGCCATGGATGGGGGAGGGGTGGCCTGGGTGAGGCTCTGGGGGAAAAAGAACAGGGGGGGGTCTGTGGTGAAGGGGGGGAGGGCCGCACGCCGGCGGGTGCCAGGTCCCGGAGGGATACTCCGCGTACGCATACTGCGGGTTAGCGTGGAGTAACTGGACTTGTTCCACCAACGGGTCGGACTTGTGCACCCGCAAATGCTTCCGGAGCAAGATGGGTCCAGGGGCGGCCAGCCACGTCGGGAGAGGGGATCCGGAGGACGACTTCCTGGGGAAAACAAGAAGACGTTCATGAGGCGTCTGATTTGTTGTGGTACAGAGGAGTGAGCGGATAGAATGTAGGGCATCGGGGATAACCTCTTGCCATCGGGAAATAGGGAGATCTCTGGACCGGAGGGCCAGTAGTATGGTCTTCCAGATGGTGCCATTCTCCCGCTCGACCTGTCCGTTACCCCGAGGGTTATAGCTGGTCGTCCTGCTAGAGGCAATGCCCCTGTTGAGCAGGAATTGACGCAGCTCGTTGCTCATAAATGAGGACCCCCGATCGCTATGTATGTATGCGGGGTAGCTGAACAGGGAGAAGATGGAGAGGAGGGCCTTAATGACGGTCGATGTGGTCATGTCGGGGCAGGGAATGGCGAAGGGGAAGCGGGAGTATTCGTCGATTACCGTCAGGAAGTATATGTTGCGGTTGTTAGCGGGAAGGGGCCCCTTGAAGTCAATGCTGAGACGTTCGGAGGGGCGGGATGCTTTGATCAGATGCGCGCGCTAGGGGCGGTAGAAGTGCGGTTTGCACTCTGCGCAGATGTGGCAGTCACGGGTTACTGTCCTGACTTCCTCGATGGAGAAAGGCAGGTTGCGGGCCTTTATGAAATGGTAGAAACGGGTCACCCCTGGATGGCAGAGGTCCGCGCGGAGGGAGCGGATGCGGTCTATCTGCGCGCTAGCGCAGGTACCGTGGGGCAGGGCATAAGGAGGCTCATTGAGCTTCCCAGGATGATACAAGATCTCATAGTTGTTCGTGGACAACTCGATCCGTCACCGTAAGATATTGCCATTCTTAATCTTGCCCCTCTGTGCATTATCGAACATGAAGGCCACTGACCGTTGGTCTGTGAGGAGGGTAAACCTCCTGCCGGCCAAATAGTGCGTCCAATGTCGCACAGCTTCGACTATGGCCTGGGCTTCCTTTTCCACTGAGGAGTGGCGGAGTTCGGAAGCCTGGAGGGTTCTGGAGAAGAAGGCCACGGGTCTGCCCACTTGGTTCAGGGTGGCCGCCAGAGCAACTTCTGATGCGTCGCTCTCGACCTGGAAGGGGAGGGACTCGTCGATGGCGCGCATCGTGGCCTTTGCGATGTCCGCTTTGATGCGGCTAAAGGCCTGGTAGGCCTCTGACGATGGCGGGAAGGTCGTGGATTAAATGAGGGGACGGGCCTTGTCGGCGTAATTGGGAACCCATTGGGCGTAGTAAGCTAAGAAACCCAGGTAGCGTTTGAGGGATTTGAGGGTATTGGGGAGAGGGAGTTCCATCAGGGGGCGCATGCGTTCAGGATCGGGGCCTATCACTCCGTTATGCACTACGTAGCCGAGGATGGCTAGACGGTCGGTGCTAAACACGCACTTATCCTTATTGTAAGTGAGGTTAAGGAGTTTTGCAGTTTGGAGAAATTTTCGGAGGTTGGTGTCATGGTCCTGCTGGTCGTGGCCGCAGATGGTGACATTATCGAGATACGGGAAGGTAGCCCGTAATCCGTACTTGTCGACCATTCGGTCCATCTCCCGTTGGAAGACCGAGACCCCATTTGTGACACCGAATGGTACCCTGAGGAAGTGGTAGAGGCGCCCATCAGCCTCGAACGCGGTGTACTTGCGGTCACTCACGCAGATGGGGAGCTGGTGATAGGCGGACTTGAGGTCCACAGTGGAGAAGACTTTGTATTTCGCGATCTCGTTTACCATGGCGGAAATACGGGGGAGAGGATATGCGTCCAGTTGCGTAAACCGGTTGATGGTCTGGCTATAGCCGATGACCATCCGGTCTTTCTCCCCAGTCCGGACCACCAGCACTTGGGCTCACCAGGGACTGTTGCTGGCCTCGATGACCGCTTCCTTCAGCAACCTCTGGACCTCGGACCTGATGAAGGTCCGGTCCTGGGCGCTGTACCGTCTGCTCCGGGTCGCGACGAGTTTGCAATCGGGGGTGAGATTAGCAAACAAGGAGGGGGGGTCCACTTTGAGGGATGTGAGGCTGCAGACAGTGAGGGGGGTTATAGGGCCGCCGAATTGGAAGGTCAAGCTCTGCAGGTTGCACTGGAAGTCCAGTCCTAGGAGTGCCCGTGCGCAAAGGTCAGGGAGGACAAGGAGTTTATAATTTTTAAAAACCTTCCCTTGGACGGAGAGGTCCGCGATGCAGCACCCGGTGATGCGGACGGAGTGCGAACCTGAGGCTAACCCGATTTTGTGTTTTACAGGTGGACAGGGAGTGCGCAGCGTCTTACCGTGTCAGGGTGAACGAAGCTTTCCGTGCTCCCTGAGTCCAGCAGGCAGCCCGTCTCGTGGCCGTTGAGGTGGATCAGCGTCGTTGTTTTGGCGAGCGTGCGTGGCCGTGACTGGTCGAGTTGAATGGCCGCGAGCCGTGGAGAAGATCCATCGTCGTAGTCGTCGTCGGCCGAGTAGGTGCTGGCAGGACCTTGTGTGCCAGTCCAGGATGCTGGTGCCCAGGATCCGCACGTGGACTCGGGGCCCCAAGTTGGCGGCGCCCAGGACCCACACGTGGAGTCGGGGCCCCAAGATAGCGGCGCCCAGGACCCGCACATGGCGTCCGGGGCCCAAGATGGCGGCGCACGCGGGAACCTCATGGTTGCTGGGGGCGGGGTTAGCGGTGCCGGCGGGCCGATCGGAGTGGCTGAGAGTGGGGGCAGAGAGGCGCGCAGGCTGGGCGCAGGGGCCCGGGGGCGGGGGGGAGAGATTTGCGCGATGCGTTGGAAGGGCCCGGAAGGGCCCGGAGGAGGAGGAGAGGCGCGCAGGCCGTGTGCAGGGGCCCGGGGGCAGGGGGGAGAGATTGGCGTGGTGTGCTGGAAGGGCCCGGAAAGGCCCGGGGGGGGGGGGGGGGGGGGATCCCCGGTCGCTGTGCGGTACAGCAGCGACCGATTTGGCCTAGCACACCGTCGAAAAATGGCCCTTCTTCCCGCAGCTCTTACAGAGGGCAGAGCGGGCCGGGCAGCGCAGGCGAGGGTGTTTTGCGAACACACAGAAATAGCAGCGGGGCCCCGCGGACTTGTCAGGGCGTCCCGCGGCGCAAGCCTGAGGGGGGTCGGGAGCGGCGGATGGCGGTGGGGAAGGGTGCCAGGAGGTCCAGGGTGCTGCAGTGCAGCTGGGGACATAGGCACGGGCGTTTAAGTCGGCGACCTCCAGGGAGGTGGAGAGAGTCCGTGCCTCAGTTAGGCTGAGGTCGTCTTTCTCCAGCATCCGCTGGCGGATAGCGGCGGACTGCATCCCAGCCACGTAAGCATCTCTGATCAAAAGTTCCATGTGCTCCGTGCCTGAAACTTGGAGGCAGGTGCAATTCCTCCCCAGGACAGGGAGGGCCTGGTAAAAATCGTCTAATGACTCACCGGGGAGCTGTTGTCTGGTAACCAGCAGATGTCGGGCGAACACTCTGTTTACTGGTTTAAGAAACTGTCCTTTCAGCTTATCCATGGCCGCGTCGTAATCTTTTTCCTCCCCTATCATCGCATAGGCCGCCATGCCCACGCTGGAGTGGAGGATATGAAGCTTCTGTGCCATGGTGGGGGGGCTGCTTGCGGACGCCAGGTAACCATCGAAACATGCCAGCCAATGTTTGAAGATTTCCGAAGCGTTCTGAGTTTGCGGGCTGATGCGGAGGCATTCGGGCTTGATCCGGAGCTCCAACTTCAAAATTCTAGCTTATTAAATTGATGTACCATCAATTGAACGCGAGACGAGTTGCTGTACAAAAGTATAGCTTTAATAAGCTAGATGTTAGCCCTGTGGTCGACTACAGTAAATGGAAGACCGCCGGGTGTACTGGGTATTTATACCCCGCCCTGGAGGCGGGGTTAACTCAGCCTCTCGACCAATCGGGGAGCCGTCACATGACTGGTCTGAACCAATCAGTCGAGAGGCACGTGACCGACCAGGGCCAATGGTAAGCCGGTGTTCTGCACCAATAGCAGGCAGCTATGTTAATCATACCACCACAGAGATCCAGACGACCCAGGGTACTGCCATCCAGGCATTGCAGGAGCAGGCCACTGAACGAGAGGAGGAGGCCGTGGTCCTCGTGAGTAAGGTGGAGGGGCACGAGGCACTCCATAAGAAGTGGCAAGACCTCTTCGAGGAGCTTGATCTCCGCATGAGGCGGAAGAATCTGAGGATCTTGGGCCTTACAGAGGGTCTGGAGGGGTCGGATCTGACAACCTACGTGGCCAGGATGCTGAACACGTTGGTGGGGGCAGAGTCTTTCAGTCTGCCCCTGGAGCTGGAGGGAGCCCACAGAGTACTGGCCAGGAGGCCCAAGGAGAATGAACCCCCGCGTACGGTGCTGGTGAGGTTCCACCGGTTCAGCGATCGGGAGTGTGTGCTGCGCTGGGCCAAGAGGGTAAAGAGCAGCAATTGGGAGAATGCGGTAGTACAGATCTACCAGGATTGGAGTGCGGAGGTGGCTAAGCGGCGGTCCGGGTTTAATCGGACGAAGGAGGTGCTCCATGAGAAGAAAATAAAATTCGGAATGTTGCAGCCTGCGCGCTTGTGGGTAACTTATTTGGAGCGGCATTACTATTTTGATTCCCCGGAGGAGGCGTGGGCCTTTGTGCAGACGGAGAAGCTGGACTCGAACTAGGGGTTGGGGGTTGCGGGGTCGGTTGTAATATTTTATTGCTGGTTTCTGCTCTTGCTGTGTTTTTTCTGTACTTTTGTAATTTTGATATGGTTATTTATTTGGGTTTTGTTCTGTTTTCTGTTGGGGGGCATGGTTTGAGTTTTGTATTTTGGGGGGGGGTTTGGGGGTTTGTTGCATTCTGTATGGGGTTAGGGGTATGGGGTGGGGCAGGTATTTGGGAGCTGCGTCAGTAGGGTGTGGTGGGGCAGTGCAAAAGCGCGGGCTTTCCTCTGGTTTCCCGCGTTGCGGGGCTGGAGGGGTGGAGATGATGACGGGGGGGGCCTTTACTGGCTCCTTCCCGCGCTGGAGAGGTGCCTTGAGGAATGACAGGAGGGGGGACGATCCCACTTTGGGAGGGATCGGGTTTTGGCGGAAGTTTCCGGGTCAGCAGAAGTTAGCTGACCCACGGAAGTACAATGGAGGACGGGTCGTGGCTAGGAGGGTTCCTAGCCTGGGGGGGGGAGGGTAGGGAGGGGGGAAAGGGGAATGCCAGGTTGCTGCTGGCAGGGTCAGGAAGGAGCTGGTGTGGGCCGGGGGGACAGAGGTGAGGTGCTGTTGCCGTGGGGACTGGGTAGGGCGGGGGGTGCTGGCCTGGGGCAGGCAGTCGACGGGCTATGGCTAGTCGGCGGGGGAGGGGGGGCGAGATGCCCTCTGATCCGGTTGGTCACCTGGAATGTGAGAGGACTGAATGGGCCGGTGAAGCGGTTTGGGTACTTGCTCATCTGAGGGGGCTAAAGGCAGATGTGGCAATGCTTCAGGAGACCCACCTGAAGGTGGCGGACCAGGTCCGTCTGAGGATGGGGTGGGTGGGGCAGGTTTTCCACATCCGGGTTGGATGTGAAGAACCGGGGGGTGGCGATTCTGGTGGGGAAAAATGTGTTGTTTCAGGCATCTGAGGTGGTGGCGGATAAGGGGGGTAGGTTTGTATTGGTAAGGGGCAGGCTACAGGGAAAGAAGGTGTTACTTGTGAATGTGTGTGCCCCAAATTGGGATGATGCGGGCTTTTTGAGGCGTATGCTGGGACGTGTCCCGGATCTAGAGACGGGAGGTCTGATTATGGGTGGGGACTTCAATATGGTGTTGGATCCTTCACTGGATCGGTCCAGTTCAAGGACGGATAGGAGGTTGGCGGCGGCCAAGGTGCTGAGGGGGTTTATGGACCAGATGGGAGGGGTGGATCCATGGAGGTTTGTGAGGCCGAGGGCACGGGAGTATTTCTTTTTCTCCCATGTACATAGGGTTTATTCTCGGATAGACTTCTTCGTGGTGAGTAGGGGACTGATTCTGAGAGTGGAGGAGGCCGAGTATTCGGCTATTGCAATCTCCGACCACGCTCCGCATTGGATGGATTTGGAGATGGGGAGGTGCGGGACCAGCGCCCGTTGTGGCGGTTGGATGTGGGGTTGTTGGCGGAGGAGGAGGTGTGCAGGAGGGTCCGGGCAAGTATTGAGGGGTACCTCAAGGCGAATGATACGGGGGAGGTCCGGGTGGGGATGGTCTCGGAAGCCCTGAAGGCAGTGATTCGTGGGGAGCTGATATCCATCCGGGCACACAGGGAGAGGAGTGAGAGGGATAGACTGGAAGGGAAGATCCTGGAGATAGATAGGAGGTACGCGGAGGCACCAGAGGAGGGATTGCTGGGGGAGAGGCACAGCCTGCAGGCTAAATTTGATTTGTTGACCACTAGAAAGGCGGAGGCACAGTGGAGGAAGGCACAAGGGGCAGTGTATGAACATGGTGAAAAGGCGAGTAGGATGCTGGCTCATCAGCTCCGCAAGCGGGATGCGGCTAGGGAAATTGCTGGAGTGAGAGATAAGAGTGGGAATGTGGTGCGGAAGGGGGTAGAGGTGAATGAGGTCTTCAAGGACTTTTACGGGGAACTGTACCGGTCGGAGCCAACGGTGGAGAGGAGGGGAATGGAGAGTTTTCTCGACGGGCTATCTTTCCCGAAGGTGCAGGAGGAACAGGTGGAGGGGTTGGGGGCGCCGATTGAGCTGGTTAAGGGAATCGGGCGGGTGCAGTCAGGGAAGGCGCTGGGGCCGGATGGGTTCCTGGTGGAGTTTTATAAAAAGTTTGTGGACCTAGTGGGCCCCCTGTTGGTGCGGACACTTAATGAGGCATGGGAGGGGGGGGGACTTTGCCCCCGACAATGTCGCGGGCGCTGATTTCTTTAATCTTAAAGAGGGACAAGGACCCCCAGCAGTGTGGGTCGTACAGGCCCATATCTCTCCTTAATGTGGATGCCAAGGTGCTGGCAAAGATCCTGGCCACCAGGATAGAGGACTGTGTGCCAGGGGTTGTACACGAGGACCAGACAGGTGTTGTTAAGGGAAGGCAGCTAAACACGAATGTGTGGAGGTTGTTGAATGTCATCCTGATGCCGGCGATTGAGGGGGAGGCTGAGATAGTGGTGGCGCTGGATGCGGAGAAGGCCTTCGATAGAGTGGAGTGGGGGTACTTATGGGAGGTGTTGGGGAGGTTTGGATTTGGTGAAGGGTTTATTAGATGGGTGAGGCTACTGTATGAGGCCCCGATGGCGTGTGTGGCCACGAATGGGAGGAGTTCGGAGTACTTCCGGCTTTACCCAGGGACCAGGCAGGGTTGCCCCCTGTCCCCCTTGTTGTTTGCATTGGCAATCGAACCGTTGGCGATGGCGTTGAGGGATTCAGGAACGTGGAGGGGTTTGGTGCGGGGTGGGGAGGAACATAGGGTGTCATTGTATGCCAATGATCTGCTCTGTATGTGGCGGACTCAGTGGGAGGGATGCCGGGGGTGATGGAGCTGCTAGTTGAGTTTGGGACCTTTTCAAGCTAATAAACAAAATCTAGGCAAGAGTGAGATGTTTGTGGTGCACCCTGGGGACCAGGAGGAAGGAATTGGTAGGCTCCCGCTTAAGAGGGCAGGGGAGAGTTTTAGGTACCTGGGGGTGCAGGTGGCCAGGGTCTGGGGGACCCTTCACAAGCGTAATTTCACCAGGCTTGTGGATCAGATGGAGGAGGAGTTCAAAAGGTGGGACATGTTGCCATTGTCGTTGGCGGGAGGGTGCAGTCCGTCAAAATGACGGTGCTTCCGAGGTTCTTGTTCCTCTTTCAGTGGCTGCCCACCTTCGTCCCCAGGGCCTTCTTTAGGAGGGTGACTAGCAGTATTTTGAGCTTTGTGTGGGCGCATGGGACTCCGAGAGTGAAGAGGGTTTTCCTGGAGCGAGGGAGGGATAGAGGCGTGCTGGCGCTGCCCAACCTTTTGGGGTACTATTGGGCGGCCAATGTGTCAATGGTGCGTAAATGGGTGATGGAGGGTGGGGGGGGGCGGCGTGGAAAAAATGGAGATGGCGTCCTGTAGAGGTACGAGCCTGGGTGCCTTGGTAACGGTGCCGTTGCCGCTCTCTCCTAAGAGGTATACCACGAGCCCGGTGGTGGCGGCGACCCTAAGAATCTGGGGACAGTGGAGACGGCATAGGGGGGAAACGTGGGGGCTCGATGGAGGCTCCATTAGGTGGAAATCATCGGTTCATCCCGGGGAACACTGATGGGGGATTTAGGGGGTGGTATCGGGTGGGCATCAGTAAATTGAGGGACCTGTTTATTGGCGGGAGGTTTGCGGGCCTGGGGGAATTGGAAGATAAATTTGGGCTCCCCCAAGGGAACATGTTCAGATACTTGCAGGTAAAGGCGTTTGCTAGGCGACAGGTGGAGGAATTTCCTTTGCTGCCCTCGCGGGGGGCGATGGACAGAGTGCTTTCGGGGTGTGGGTCGGAGAGGGAAAGGTGTCTGACATTTATAAGGTAATGCAGGAGGTGGAGGAGTCGTCAGTGGAGGAGCTGAAGGCTAAATGGGAAGGGGAACTAGGGGAGCAGATAGAGGATGGGACTTGGGCGGATGCCTTGGAGAGAGTCAACTCTTCCTCTTCATGTGCGAGGCTTAGTCTCATCCAATTTAAGGTGCTGCATCGGGCCAATATGTCTGTGACTAGGATGAGTACGTTCTTTGGGGGTGAGGACAGGTGCACCAGGTGTTCGGGGAGTGCAGCGAATCAGGCCCATATCTTCTGGGCATGCCTGGCACTGGAAGAATTCTGGAAGTGGGTGGCGAGGACGGTGTCGAGGGTGGTTGGATCCAGGGTCAAACCAGGTTGGGGACTCGCGATTTTTGGAGTTGCGGCGGAGCCGGGAGTGCAGGAGGCGAAAGAGGCCGGTGTTTTGGCTTTTGCGTCCCTAGTAGCCCGGCGGAGGATCTTGCTGCAGTGGAAGGATGCGAGGCCCCCAAGTGTGGAGACCTGGATCAGTGACATGGCGGGATTTATAAAATTGGAGAGGGTCAAATTTGTCCTGAGAGGATCAGTACAAGGGTTCTATAAATGGTGGCAGCCTTTTCTGGACTTTCTGGCTCAAAGATAGGTATCTTGGTCAATAGCAGCAGCAACCCGGTGGGGAAGGGGGGGGGGGGGGGGGGCGGAAAGGAGGGTGTTCTTTATTTTTTCTATTTTTTCTATGGTTATTTAGCTTAATATTGTGTTAATTTAATTTGTTAATATGTTTTGTTGTTCATTGAGGTTGGGCGAATGTTTATGACTGTTATTGTTATTGTTGGTATTTTATTGCTGTTCGTTGTTATATAAATACAAAATGTTTCAATAAAATTTTTTTTATTTTTTTTAAACTTCAAAGGCATTGGAAGACTAAGCATGGCAATGAGAACTTAAAAGTTACATTGAAGGACAAGGTACAATTAGCCTCTTACATGGTAGCTTACCGTGTTGCTAAAGAAAAAATGTCCACACTGTAGCAGAGAGATTAATTATAATAATAATCTTTTTATTGTCACAAGTAGTCTTACATGAACACTGCAATGAAGTTACTGTGAAAAGCCCCTAGTCAACACTTTCCGGCACCTGTTCAAGTACATAGGGAGAATTCAGAATTCTCAGCCGGTACAGGAATTGAATCCGCGCTGCTGGCCTTGTTCTGCACTACAAACCAGCTATCTAGCCCACTGAGCTAAACCAGCCCTAATGAGATTAATGCGATTGATTCTCCCTGCAGCATTAGATACAGTCTGTATGGTCATAGATGAGAGATTCGTTGAAAAACTGAAATCCATCCCACTTAGTGATAACACCGTGGCTCGCCACATTTCTGATATTGCTACTTATTCACGATGATTTGTGCCGTCAACTCATTTATCTTGTTGCAAATGCTACAAGCATTCCGGTAAAGTGCCTTTATGTTGGTTTTAAAACCTTCCTTTTGAAACCTAACATCTCCATTAATAACATCTTTGGAGTTGTTCTTCCCTTTATCTTTTTCAGAACTTTTGATGTAGTTGAACCCATCCTCCCACTTGTTAACCTGTTGCTTTGCTTCCCATTAAGCATTTTACTTCCCATAGTTTTACCCTTTCCTTCCCTACCACTTGCTAGTTTAAATGATGTCTCAGGCATATTATTCCAGACATAGTATTGAAACAGATACATTTTTTTCATTTTGTGTACCCAATTTTTTTTTTCCAATTAAGGGCAATTTAGTGTGGCCAAATCACCTACCCAGCACATCTTTTTGCATTGTGGGGGTGAGACCACACAGACAGGGGGGAGAAAATGTGCAATAACCTGCCTGCTTACCATTGGCTGGGGACTAATGACAATCTCACAATCCTATGGGAGTATGAGCTTCCCCAATGAAGGGGGTGGAGGAATCATTAGCAGACTCCCTGCATAAATAGAGCTGGCCAGTTTGGAACCAGCCAGAGAGAGAGAGGGGGAGGAATGAGCAGCAAGGGAAGTTCCTGCTGTTGTGTATATATATGTTATTTATTTCTTCGTATCCTTAATACTCGTGCTGGATTCTTTGTGACACTCACAAAACTGGCGACAAGGGTTAAAGTGAATAGCTGTCGTCACTGCTGAAGCCACCTCCCTGGATTTTTGTTGGATACAGGTTGAAAGTTGTTTTCTATTACACCATGCCTCTGTATGGACGTTTGGATGTTTTTGATGCTGCGCTGGAAAGCTGGAACCAGTATGCACAACGGATGCGTTACTATTTCCGGGCAAACAACATCACCAAAAACGAGCGCCAGGTGGTCATATTGCTCACCGCCTGTGGCCCGCATATATTTGGGGTGATTAGGAGCCTTACAGTCCCAGCTGTGCCAGACACCAAAACGTTTGATGAACTTGTGAACTTAGTGGGGCAACATTTTAACCCAACCCCATCCACGATAGTCCAACGTTACCGGTTTAATACTGCTAAGAGGACCCCAGGGGATTCCCTTGCCGACTTTCTATCCAGGCTACGCAGGATTGCGGAGTACTGTGACTATGGTGAGACCTTGTCAGAAATGTTATGCGACCGTTTGGTTTGCGGTATTAACAATGTGGCCACCCAGAGAAACTGGTTAGCTGAGCCAACATTGACTTTTCAACAGGCCATTCAAATAGTATTGTCCCGAGAGAGCACAGAACGGGGATTGCAGGAGCTACAGGGAATGGAGGTGCATGCTTTGGGGCGCAACCCCTTCCGTCCGAAAGCGTCCCCCTGCACCCTTGCGGTACCTTGGGCGAGGCGACGTCTGGATCGACGCCAGTGGCCGTCGGACATTCCTCCCCGAAGGGAGCCTTCTCCAGAACCAATGGATGAGGAGCCATGTCCGTGTCAGACTTGTGGGCGCCGACCCTGTCACGGACGCCGGTCCTGGGGGCGCCAGAGGCGCTGTCGTTCCAACAGAAACTGGGGCCAGCCCAGGGGCCGGACCTTCCATTTGGATGAACCTGCGGCGACTACTCCCAAGGACGTGGAGACGGAGGACGACTGCCTGCAGCTACATTGTGTGGCAACTCCCCGTGTGGCCCCCATTAAGGTGACAGTATGGGTCAATGGTCACCCGCTTGAGATGGAGTTGGAAACCCGCGCAGCGGTCTCCGTGATCACCCAGAGGACATTCGACCGCATCAAGCAGAGTATACAGAGCCTTACATTAACCGACACAGAGGGGAACTATAGGACTTTGCAGTAACTACGATGACCCCTGTTGTTTATGGACGCCAGGAGAGGCGTTTCCCACTTATCGTGCTGCGTGGCCATGGGCCCAGCCTGTTGGGTCGGGACTGGTTGCGCCATTTGCGGTTGCAGTGCCAGAACATCCGCCAAACAGTTTCTGGAGGGTTGACTGAGGTGCTAGGACGATACCCAGATGTATTCCAGCCCGGTTTAGGGAAAATAAAAGGGTCCGTAGCCCGTATCTAAGTTGAACCAGGAGCCACGCCGCACTATTTCCGGGCGCGCCCGGTGCCTTACGCCTTGCTCGAGAAGGGGAGCTCACTCGTTTGGAGACTTTGGGTATTATCAGGCCAGTCCGTTTCGCTGACTGGGCAGCACCAATTGTACCTGTAATGAAGCCAGATGCCACAGTTCGCTTGTGCGGCGACTATAAGCTTACAGTGAATACCACTTCCCGACTCGACCGATACCCAATGCCTTGCATAGAGGATCTCTACGCGAAGCTTGCAGGCAGACTCTCATTCACAAAATTAGATATGAGTCACGCCTACCTACAGTTGGAGCTGGACCCTGCCTCCCGGCCATATGTGACGATTAATACACACCGGGGCCTGTATGAATATACACGTTTGCCCTTTGGAGTATCCTCTGCCTGCGCAATTTTTCAACGCGTTATGGAGGGCATTTTAAGAGGTTTACCGCATGTTGCTGTCTACTTGGATGCCGTTTTGATCACAGGAACGTCAGAGCAGGAACATTTGGAAAATTTGGAGGCTGTCCTTAGACGCTTTTCGGAAGCTGGAGTCCGTTTACGTCGCACAAAGTGCGTCTTTCAGGCGAAGGAAGTAGTCTACCTGGGTTATTGGGTGGACCGCGAAGGTTTGCACCCTGTCGCAGAGAAGGTGCGCGCAATTCAACCGACTGACACTTCGCATCTTCGTTCGTTTCTCGGCCGCGTAAATTATTATGGGAAGTTCCTCCCCAATCTGGCAACTACGCTGGCCCCATTGCACCTTCTGCTAAAGAATAATCACACCTGGGTTTGGGGTCAGCCGCAAGAAACCGCTTTCCAGCAGGTAAAACAACAATTGTCGTCATCTGGGTTAGTAACCCACTATGATCCTGGAAAGCCTTTGCTCGTCACATGTGATGCATCCCCGTATGGTATTGGGGCCATCCTGCCCCACAAGATGGAGAACGGGGCCGAGCGGCCGATAGCTTTCGCCTCCCGCACATTGACTGCAGCGGGAAAAAAGTATGTGCAGATCGAGAAGGAGGGCCTGGCAGTGGTCTTTGCGGTGAAACGTTTCCACCAGTACGTATATGGCCGCCACTTCACTATCATGACTGATCATTAGCCTCTGCTGTGACTTTTCCGAGCGGATAAGCCAATACCGCCCATTGCTTCCACACGGATCCAGCGCTGGGCTTTGTTGATCACTGCATACGAGTATTCTCTGGAGCACAAACCAGGAACCCAGTTAGGGAATGCCGACGCACTGAGCCGATTGCCTTTATCGACCGGCCCCATGTCGACCCCCACAACCGGAGAGGTGGTTGCAACCCTAAATTTTATGGACACCTTGCCTGTCACGGCATCATAGATCCGTGAGTGGACCCAGACAGAGCCAGTCCTGTCAAAGGTTTGGCACATAGTCCTGTATGGTGGGCAGCATAGACAGCTCCCAGGTGAGTTGCGGGCATTTTCCTACAAGCTGTCAGAATTCAGCGTGGAAGAAGGCATCCTCTTGTGGGGGACGTGTGTGATTGTCCCGGAAAAAGGACAGGAACTGATACTGAGAGACTTGCACCAGGGGCATTTGGGTGTGACCAAAATAAAAATGTTGGCCAGGAGTTATGTCTGGTGGCCAGGCCTCGACACTGACATTGAGAAGGTGACCCAGTTAGGTGGAAGGTGGTGAAGTTCCCACTGCTGCCGCCACGAGGGGTCCAGGACAGGGTGCTTTCAAGGACATAGGTTGGAGTGTGGAGGATATCGGCAACTTATCAGGTGATGCAGGAGGAGGAGGCCTCGGTGGAGGAGCTGAAGGGTAAGTGGGAGGAGGAGTTGGATGAGGAGACTGACGAGGGGACGTGGGCGGATGCCCTGGGGATGGTAAATTTCTCCTCCTCTTGCGCGAGGCTCAGTTTAATACAATTCAAGGTGCTGCATAGGGCGCATATGACCGGGGCAAGGTTGAGCCGGTTCTTTGGGAGAGAGGACGGATGTGTTAGATGCTCAGGGAGCCCAGTCAACCATGCCCACATGTTCTGGACGTGCCCAGCGCTGGAGGTCTTCTGGGGGGGCGTAGCAGAGACAATGTCAAGGGTGGTTGGATCCAGGGTTGTGCCGAGCTGGGGGCTCGCAATATTTGGGGTGGCAGAGGAGCCGGGAATGCAGGAGGCGAAAGAGGTCGGTATTCTGGCCTTTGCATCCCTGGTAGCCCGGCGAAGGATTCTTCTTCAGTGGAAAGAGAAAGGTGGCCCAAAACTGCTCCATTTTCCAGGAGCATCAGAAGCTTCCGCCGGCCGCGCGCCTACATCACTGGGAATGGCTAGGGCGGCCTTGGGCGCGCTTGCATGCAGATTTTGCCGGCCCTTTTCAAGGATCCGTGTTCCTTCTATTAATCGATGCCCAGTCTAAATGGCTAGAGGTCCATAAGATGGTAGGCACAACGTCCTGCGCAACAATCGAGAAGATGCGTTTGTCTTTCAGTACGCACGGCCTCCCCGAGGTGCTGGTCATGGATAACGGCACTCTGTTCACAAGCGAGGAGTTTACGAGGTTCATGAAGATGAACGGCATACGCCATATCCGCACTGCCCTTTACCACCCGGCTTCAAATGGGTTGGCGGAGCGCGCAGTGCAGACATTCAAACGAGGCCTTAAGAAGCAGTCTTCCGGGTCGATGGACACAAGACTGGCTCGTTTTTTGTTTTCATATAGGACCACCCCCCCATGCGGTGGCTGGGGTAGCTCCCGCAGAACTCCTAATGGGTCAGATACTTCGCACCCACCTTAGCATGATTTTCACAGACATTGGCGCAAAAGTACGCCACACACAAGAACCGCAGGGACATGGTTTTTCTCGGCATCGGCCGATTCGGCAGTTTGGCCCGGTGACCCAGTGTTCGTTCGGAATTTTGCTGGTGGTGCCCAGTGGGTCCCTGGCGTAATCTTTCGCCAAACGAGCCCTATCTCTTACCAGGTGCAAACCCAGGGTCGTCTCCAGCCCAAACATGTAGACCATGTTTGGTGCAGAAAACTATCCCTTCTAAAGATTTCCCCGACCCCGAAGCTCATTTCTACAGCCACAGAGACCTGACACAATGGAAAGTATTCCTCACAATCTTCCTCTGGTGCCTCACTCAAAGGTCATGCGTAGGTCATGACAGAACCACGTGGAGATAGAGATGCCGAGATGACCGAGGCAGCAGACTCTGACTCGGAGATGGAGACGCAGGATGCCTCCGAGGGGGAATCCTCGGGCCCACGGGCCGTGGATGTACAACCGTTACGCCGTTCATCACAGAAGCGCCGGTCTCCATCTCGTTACACGCCGCCTGATCCAGCGCCTCGTGCAAATGGTGCCCGGCCTGCGGCAAAACAAGTCCGTTGTGTTCCTTCTTCAGGGTCTTCGGTGGATTCCTTAGACTTTGGGGGGGGGGGGGGGGATGTTATAACCTGCCTGTTTACCATTGGCTGGGGACTAATGACAATCCCACAATCCTTTGGGAGTATGAGCCTCCCCAATGAGGGGGGCGGAGAAATCATTAGCAGACTCCCTGCATAAATAGAGCTGGCCAGTTTGTAACCAGCCAGAGAGAGGAGTGAGCAGCAAGGGAGGTTGCTGCTGCTGCTGCTGCTGCTGCTGCTGCTGCTGCTGCTGCTGCTGCTGCTGCTGCTGCTGCTGCTGCTGCTGCTGCATATGTTATTGTAAATAAATGTTATTTCTTCGTATCCTTAAAACTCGTGCTGGATTCTTCGTGGCACTCACTAAAATTGGGATCGATTTGGACCTTGCCCTTTCACTCCGGTTCCCATTTTAATCTGCAAAGGGTCTGCAGAGATTTTTGAAAATCTTGGCCTATTACATCAGGCTGCTGCAGTTCAGACAGCATGTAATCTTCACCAGATCGAAGCCAATCAATAGCTGGCTTACAGTCAGAAGAAGTTGTTCTGCTTGTGTAGCCGCTCCTCCAGACCCCACAAGAAAAAATGTTGCTCCCTTCACCTTATCTTCTCCCGGGATGTCCTCTTTAAAATAACTTCCCTTAATTTTAGGTCGGCAGTTGACCTGATTAACAACATGATAACTGCAGAAAAGCGAGGTCCCAAAGTCTGGCAACCAAGGACTTGTAACAAACAATACATTATTCACAAGCGGAGCAGCTACTTCATGCTTGTACTCCGTTGTGTGGTGTTGTCATCACCTGACATCTTAAATAATTGCAGCATCATGTGACCACCCAATCTACATCATCTCCATTTTTAAGTTGGGGAAACCGGTGGCACTGAAATGTAACCGTATGAATGAACATCAATTGTGTACAAGCTATTTGATAACATACAGATTGAACAGGCTAACAATTCATAACTATTTACATAGGGTGAGACATGGATTGAGCTGTTGCAGCAGGTGTATAGCAAATCATATCTCCTGTCCTCCACCTCCCCCACCCCGTTTTCTTGTGTAAGAAGAAAGACTAAGGCCAGTTGTAGATTTGTTCGTTACGTAGCCCTGGAACCATGTGTTTGCTCATATGTACTGAGCGTGTGATTGTGCCAGTCTATGCTCTAGATGTTCATGGCTAGTGTCATCGCTGGACAACTGTGGGGCTCACCACTGGTGTGCCCAATGAGTGTAGTTCTTGTTGCATGGGCCTCCGTTTCTATGGATGATGGCTATGTTGTAGGCTGAATGGGTGGGATACCGTGGCTTCTGCTGGTGCTGATTCCAATACTGTATTACGTGACATCAGTTTCGTTCACAATGGGTACTATACAAGGCTACCATGTAACTGTTCAGTCCCGGATCATGGTTCTGTTCCAACAATTTGTCATTGTCACGTCTGGTCTGGACCCTGACCTTTTGATCAGGTGTTAGAGGGCCAGGCCTGTAAACATTGCGATCATTGTGCAGTTTTCCTCCTTATTGGTGTTCCATGAGTGCACCACTCACATCTTTTCCGAGCTTGGGCTGCATAAGAGCCTTGGCAGTAGGAATTGTGCCTGGAAAATTGTTGCTGTGCTGATGAGGACATACCCTGTCTTTGGAATATTTTGTAGGCTGAGGAATGCAGCACAGTAATCTGTGTCCCGGGCAAACCTCTCTAGAAGGTGCTTAGCGAAGCCTACCACCTGATTCCACAAAGCTGTTGGACTGTGAGTATGGGGTGGGGGTGGGGCTGCTCATGTTGATGTGCTCAAAGTCGCATGTGTGGGCAAAGTTTCTAAATTGAGTGGAGGTGAATTGCTGAGGGATGTCATGTGTGACAAAGTGTCTCTTGAGCATGATGATGGATGTGTTTACTCGTCATGTTTGGAGATGGTTGAGTTGAAACCACCCGGAATACAAGTCGACCAAGACCAAATGTTGTATACCGTTCCATTCGAAAATGTCAATGAATGACCATGGGATGTCTGGGTGCAAAAGTACTTTTGTTTGATGCTGCTTGAGTACATTGCACTGTGTACATCTGGAGACTTCCCTCTCCCATGTCGGCATATGCGGAGGGCCAGCATAATGATTCCTTGACCATGTATCGCTTTGCTTCCAACCCAAGGTGCCCTGGTGAAGTTGCTGGATATAGTACCTACCTCTGAAGAGAAGTAGGAAATCAGTCTGTCAACTACAGTTAGTTCATCTCTGATGCCCAATAATGTGCAGAGCTTGCCGGAAAGCTCCCTCGAGGACTCAAGCCAGTCGCCCCTGATAATATTGTGCAGTTTTGACATCTGTCTCTGAAGCATCTTTAGTTCATTGATTTCTTTGCACTCTCTCATTTCCGGTACCTGATATTACGGAGCATATACCTCTGGACCAAGCTGGATGAATGTCACTCAATGTGATGTTGTCCTGAAGACTTGGGTGTGGCCTTATATTCTGGTTGACTATGTGAAACGTGAAACTGCCCTGTATGCAATTGAGTGTGTCCACACCTTCCATGCAGATGGCTTGTCCGCCATAGGCCATGAGGTCCATCTGGGTATTCAGCTCCACTGTTGAACATGGGTCTAGTTCTTGTAGCATTCAACTGGGCAATACATTACACTCCGGTGTCTATCTTTAGCTTTGCATCAGGGTGAAGATCTCTCTATTCTCTGTGATAGTGTTGACATTCTCTCAATAGAATGTTGTTGGAGGCGCAATAGTTTGGTTGCTCTGGCTGAGCTCGAGTTCATTCCCTTTACTGATGCTCCTAACCTTGGAGGACTGGGGTTCCTATCAACAAAAAGCTGCTGCAATTTCGATTTGCAGCATTTTGCAAAGTGCTTCTCTTTTCACATTTATTGCAGCTTTGCCTAACATGCTGCTCTGATCTGAGGTTAATGGGCATCACTGTTGAAACACAAAGGATTCAAACTTCTCGACTGCCCCTTGTCCTGCTAGATTTAGTAAGCTGTAAGCTTGTATCTTTTAGGATTTATCCAATAATCCGGCATCACCATATATGTGCCACTCTTTTTTAAACTTTGCCCAAGTTCTGTGAGTTTTTCAACGAATATGAGTGAGTCAACGCGGCAAAGTCCTTGTGCCATTATGCCAGCTCCTGATACCATGTGGAAGTGCTATTCCCAAAGGCTGGTACTTTTATTTACTAGCTGAGCTACGACTTCATGCTTGTACTCTGCCTATGTTCGGGGTAGAACCTCTGTGCTTCTGTCACATGATCTCTTGAGTAACCACATCATCAGGTAACCACTCCGTATATAATAAATGAGCCGAGGAGTTAAAATACCTGAGCCTGAAGCTTGGGTTGCTTGCACCAACTGCACAATGTGAGCAAACGCTCTAAATGGCCCCTAAATGGAACCTTAATTGTACAGATTTGCTGCCTTGCAGTGAGCAGCCAATTCATGTGGTGGGCTACCCCCAGGAACAGAGAGCTGTCTGCTATTTTCTCCAGCACCTCTACCTCTACTCTAGCCTTCCAAGGGTAAGGTAAATTCTCCCCGATGAGTAAGTCTATTTCCTTTATTGCTAAAACTGTGGCAGAGATATTTCAATACCAAGGAGCATAACAGACTAGTAAATAAAAGGTTTTTACAAGTAGCAGCAGCGTGTTCCAAGTGCTAATTGTATGGGGCAGACTTTTCAGTAAGGAGCTGAATGTGTGTGCCACTTCAAGTGCCAAATCAGTTAGGAGGTCCAAGCCAACTTCCAGGTGCAGACTTCATAAGCATTTTCCAGAAAAGCAACAGGCCCCAAACGGGAATTTTCATTGTCTGACTAGACCGGCCCAATGAAAATCTCTCAAAGAAACCGAAAACTATTCTGTTGAGGGATCTCTCCAGTAACCCCTTTCATAATGGATGGTGAGGCGTGTTGATTGCATTGCCGCTTGTTTAGAACATAGAACAGTACAGCACAGAACAGTCCCTTCGGCCCTCAATGTTGTGCCGAGCCATGATCACCCTACTCAAACCCACATATCCACCCTATACCCGTAACCCAACAACCCCCCCCTTAACCTTACATTTTTATTAGGACACTACGGGCAATTTAGCATGGCCAATCCACCTAACTCGCATATCTTTGGACTGTGGGAGGAAACCGGAGCACCCGGAGGAAACCCACGCACACAGTGGGAGGACGTGCAGACTCCACACAGACAGTGACCCAGCCGGGAATCGAACCTGGGACCCTGGAGCTGTGAAGCATTTATGCTAACCACCATGCTACCCTGCTGCCCCAAAGGGTGAGGGTGAGTGTTGTGTGTGCAGTTAAAGATCTGCCTGAAAGTTGATTTGAACTGGCAAATGGGTACACCGGGTCCCACCAGATTTTCAGCTGCCAACTATACAAACCAGGTGATCAGCAGTTGATAGTACAGTTTAAGTATCCTTTATTCAAAACCCATGGGGCCAATTACATTTTATATTTCTGTTTTCGGATACCTACATATGAACTTGTATTACAATAGCCTGAGCTGAGGTTAGTTGTAGTCTAAAGTAAATAAAATGACTTAAAAAGTAAGATGCATCAGTTAATAATAAATACTGGGTGCCTGTAATAAGTTTATTTTTGCCATGATCACCATAAAAATTGTAAGGTGAGCAGTGCAGACAAAAAAATTAGACTTGCTTTGCGGAAAGTTTTTTTTTTTATAAATGTTTTTATTCAGTTTTCGTATTTTATATTGAACAAATTACAAATTGTTAGGAGAGAGAAAAAAAAAACAAACAAAAACAAACACGCAAAAATTAACATACATATTTACAGGTAAGCATCTTCGTAGTAGTAACTGCGCCCCCCCCCCCCCCCTCAACATGTTTATTTAGCTTGGTTTTGGGCCTTAGCTAGCCATCGAACCCCCGTAACGAACCTGTAGCCCCCCCCCCCCTCCCGCTACCTTCCCCCGACTATTCTTCCTCTTGTACATTGGCCACAAATAGGTCCCGGAACAGTTGCATGAATGGCTCCCACGTTCTGTGGAAGCCGTCGTCCGACCCTCGGATGGCAAATTTGATTTTCTCCATTTGGAGAGATTCCGAGAGGTCGGACAGCCAGTCCGCAGCTCTGGGCGGTGCTGCTGACCGCCAGCCAAACAGGATTCTACGGCGGGCGATCAGGGAGGCAAAGGCAAGGGCATCCGCCCTCCTCCCCAGGAATAGATCTGGCTGGTCTGAAGCCCCGAAGACCGCCACTATCGGGCATGGCTCCACCCTCACTCCCACCACTTTGGACATTACCTCGAAGAAGGCTGTCCAGTACTCCACGAGTCTGGGGCAGGACCAGAACATGTGGGCGTGGTTGGCCGGGCCTCTTTGGCACCGTTCACATCTGTCTTCCACCTCCGGGAAGAACCTACTCATACGGGTTCTTGTTAAGTGGGCTCTATGTACCACTTTTAGTTGCGTCAGGCTGAGCCTTGCGCACGTGGAGGTGGAGTTGACCCTATGCAGTGCTTCGCTCCAGAGTCCCCACCCGATCTCCATCCCCAGGTCGTCCTCCCATTTCCTCCTTGTTGCGTCCAGTACGGTGTCGTCCCTATCTACCAGTCGGTCATACATGTCACTACAGTTCCCTTTCTCTAGGATACTTGCGTCCAGTAGGTCTTCCAGTAGTGTCTGTCGTGGCGGTTGTGGGTACGTCCTTGTCTCCTTTCGTAGGAAGTTTTTGAGCTGCAGGTACCGTAGCTCGTTCCCCCCAGCTAGCTGAAATTTCTCTGTCAGTTCGTCCAGTGTTGCGATCCTGTCGTCCGTGTATAGGTCCCTGACTGTCAGTGTCCCCCCGTCCTGCCTCCACCTTTTGAAGGTGGCGTCGGTCAGTGCTGGTTTGAACCTATGGTTGTTGCAGATGGGAGCCCTGTTCGACATTTTGGTCAGGCCAAGTTGCTGCCGCAGTTGGTTCCAGGATTGGAGGGTGGCTGTCACCACTGGGCTGCTGGAGTGTTTTATGGGTGGGGATGGGAGTGCTGCCGTGGCGAGGGCCCGGAGGGAGGTTCCCATGCAGGAGGCCTCCTCCGCACGCACCCACTCAGCTTCTGGCTCCTGGATCCATCCCCTTACTCGCTCGGCTGTTGCTGCCCAGTGGTAGAATTGTAGATTCGGGAGGGCTAACCCTCCCCTGGTTTTTGTTTTTTGTAAGACCTTCTTTGGGATCCTAGCATTTTTACCCCCCCATACGAACGCCATGATGAGTTTGTCCAGCGCTTTGAAAAAGGCCTTGGGGATGTAGATCGGAATGGATCTAAACAGGAAGAGGAACCTGGGCAGTACGTTCATTTTGATCGTCTGAACTCTCCCCGCGAGGGAGAGCGGGAGTGTGTTCCATCTTTGCAGGTCCTTTTTAACTTCCTCCGTCAGGCTGGTGAGGTTCCATTTGTGGATCCCTTTCCAGTCATGGGCTATTTGGATCCCCAGGTAGCGGAATTTATGTCGGGCTTGTTTGAACGGCAGCCCCTTTAGTGCTGCCCCCCCCCCCCCCCCCTTGCGGGTGTAATGGGAAGATCTCACTTTTGCTCATGTTGAGTTTGTAGCCCGAGAAGGCTCCAAACTCTTTCAGGAGCGCGATGATTCCGTCCATGCTGCTTTGTGGGTCCGAGATATAGAGGAGCAGATCATCCGCATAGAGTGAGACTCTGTGCTCTCTACCTCCCCTTCGGATCCCCCTCCAATTTTTTGCTGCCCTGAGCGCGATTGCTAGCGGTTCGATTGCTAGTGCGAACAGCAGCGGGGACAGTGGGCATCCTTGTCTGGTGCCCCTGTGCAGCTGGAAGTATTGGTAGTTGGTATTGTTGGTCTGTACACTCGCCATGGGAGCGTTGTACAGGAGCTTTACCCAAGCTGTGAACCCTGTTCCAAGCCCGAACCGCTCCAGTACCTCTATGAGGTATATCCATTCGACTCTGTCGAAGGCCTTTTCTGCGTCCAGGGAGACGATCACCTCTTGTGTTCTCTCCCCGGAGGGGGTCATTATCACGTTCAGCAGGCGCCTGATGTTCGCGGTCAGCTGTCTACCTTTGACAAAGCCCGTCTGGTCCTCTGTGACCACCTCAGGTACACAGTCTTCTAGCCTTTTGGCTAGGATTTTGGCCAGTATTTTGGCGTCTGCATTCAGCAGAGATATGGGTCTGTATGACCCACATTCCGTTGGGTCTTTGTCTTTCTTAGGTATCAGCGAGATTGAGGCCTGTGCTAACGTGGGTGGCAACGTGCCCCTAGCTAGCGAGTCTGTGAACATCTCCCGCATGTGCGGGGCCAGCGCTGTCGCAAATTTTTTGTAGAAGTCCGCCGGGAATCCGTCCGGTCCCGGCGCCTTCCCCGCCTGCATGGAGCTAATGCTCTCCATGATCTCTCCCAGTGCTAGTGGTGCTTCCAGATCCCGTTTTCTGCCCTCTCCCACAACTGGTATGTTCAGTCCGTCAAGAAACCGGTTCATCCCAGCCTTCCCCGTTGGGGGCTCTGAGGTGTACAGCTCTTGGTAGAAGGCCTTGAAGGTTTTGTTAATCTTCTCTGGTTCTGTTTCCAACGTGCCTCTGGTATCTCTGATTTGCGCAATTTCTCTGCTGGCTGCCTGCTTTCTCAGCTGGTGGGCCAACAGGCGGCTGGCTTTGTCTCCGTGTTCGTATAGGGCCCCGCGTGCCTGGCGGAGTTGGTGTACTGCTTTCCTGGTGGAGAGCAGGTCAAAGTTCCTTTGTAATTCTTTTCTCTCCGCCAGGAGTTCTACAGTCGGGGCCTCGGAGTATTTATGGTCTACCTCCAGTATGGAGTCGACCAGCTTCTGCCTAGCCACCCTTTCCTCCCTATCTCTTTGCGCTTTGTAGGCTATGATTTCCCCTCTTAGTACGGCCTTAAGCACTTCCCAGAACGTGGAGGGTGAGACCTCCCCGTTTTGGTTGATCTCAGTGTACTCCGCTATGGCCTGCGCTATCCTTTCGCTGAAGGCCTTGTCAGCTAGTAAGGCACCGTCCAACCTCCATTTGGGGCGCTGGGCCCTTCCCGTCTCTAGCCGCACATCCATGTAGTGTGGAGCGTGGTCTGATATCACAATTGCGGAGTATTCCACCTTGTCTATCTCTGGAAGCACCGTTTTCCCCACCACAAAGAAGTCAATTCTGGTGTACACGTTGTGTACTGGGGAGAAGAAAGAGAATTCTTTCTCCCCCGGGTGGGCGAATCTCCAGGGGTCTACTGCTCCCATCTGCTCCATATAGTGGCTGAGTTCCCTTGCCATGTTTGAGGTTTTCCCCGTTCTGGGGTTTGATCTGTCCGTCGTTGGGTCCTGTACACAGTTGAAGTCCCCCCCCATGATTAGTCGGTGCGTCGCTATGTCCGGGATTTCTGCCATGGTCTTTTGGATGAAGCTCGTGTCGTCCCAGTTGGGCGCGTACACGTTAACTAGAACTACCGGCGCCCCATCCAGGGCCCCGCTGACCATGACATACCGTCCCCCTGGGTCCGTAACCGTCTTTGTCGCCCTAAACATTGTCCTCTTGCCAATCAGGATCGCCACCCCCCTGACCCTTGCCCCATAACAGGAATGATAGGTTTGTCCCACCCAGCCCTTTCTTACCCGCAGTTGGTCCTGCTCCCTCAAGTGCGTCTCTTGGAGGAAGACTATGTCGGCCCTCATGTTTCTAAGGTGGGTGAGGACTCTAGATCTCTTCACTGGGCCGTTAAGTCCCCTTACGTTCCAGGTGACTATTCTGGTGGGGGGCTTCTGCCCCCTTGCTCCTGTGGGGTTAACCATATTTGTCCGGTGGACGCGCCCCTGCCCTCTGGGGTTTCCCTATGTTAGGGGGCCGTCCAGGATGTCCACTATCACTGCTCTCCCCATGCGGTCGGGTCCCTGCGCTCCGGGGTTCCCCCTTGTCCCGGGGACACCCGCCATGGCCGTCCACTTTGTGTCCGCCACGCGGGTAGTCCCCTGCACTCCGGGGGGCCCCTTCACCCACAGACCGTACTGGGTGGGTGCTTGCAGCAGTTCCCTGTTTCGAGCCCTTGTCTGTGGCACTTTGTGGCCCTATTCCCTTACTGGCCTCTTTTGTCCCTTCGTCCCTGCGTTTCCCCTCCCTGGTCTCTCGCCCCCCGGGTGCCCCCCCCCCCCGCTCTATCCCTTTCGGGGATACCCCTGTGTACCCCTCCATTGCCCCTCTCTCCCCCATTCCTGTCCCCATTTGCTCTCCCACCTTTGATGGGTGATCCCCCCCCTCCCCTGCCTGGCGCCTTCCCCCCTGTTGGGGGTGCGCTGCGGCCCTGCTCTGTTGCGCGCCCCCTTCGCTAGCTTTCCTGCTAGCACGGTGGCTCCCCTCTCGGAGGTTGCTGTCCCGCTTCCCCTCTCCCCTCTCCAGTACTCCCGTTCCCTCGTGCCGGGGCCTGGCCTCCCACCTGGAGCGGGCCCTAGGGCATTGGGTTGTTTTCCGTTCTGGGTGTTTCTGCCGGGGGAGGGGGCTGGCTTTGCCTCGCCCCTCCCCACCCCCCCGTCGGCATGACGTGTCTCCTTGCCATGGGCCCCTCGTCCCTACTTCCCATGGCGTTTTTCCAGCCCGTGCTCCTCGACGAATCTATTCGCCTCGGCAGGGGCTGTAAAGAAATATTCCTTGTGTTGGTATGTGACCCAGAGTTTTGCTGGGTACAGCATACCAAAACGTACTTTGTTCTTATAGAGAGCTGCTTTCGCTCTGTTGAACTCCGCCCGTCTCTTAGCTATGTCCGCTCCAAAATCCTCGTAGATTCGGATGGCGTGCCCGTCCCAATTGCAGGCTCTATTCTCCTTGGCCCAGCGCAGGATTGTCTCCCTATCCCGGTACCGGTGCAGTCTGGCTATAACTGCTCTCGGTTTTTCCCCTTCCTTGGGCTTCGGGCGCAGTGACCGATGAGCTCTGTCCATTTCCGGTGGGGTGGGAAAAGTTTCCCGCCCCACTAAGGAGCCCAGCATCGCAGCCACGAATGTTGTGGGATTTCTACCCTCTATCCCCTCTGGCAGGCCCACTATCTTGATATTTTGCCTTCTCGAGCTGATCTCCTGGTCGTCTACCCTGCCCTTCAGGCTCCCCTGTGTTGCACTCAGTTTCACCATTCCCCTCTCCAGGGATATGACCCGGTCGCTCGCGTCAGTCGCTGCCTTCTCCAGCTCTTTAATGGTTGCCCCCTGGGCTTCCAGTATCTTCCCTTGGGCTTCCAGTATCTTCCCTCGGGCATCCACTTTCTTCTCCAATCTGGTCAGAACCTGCTGCACCCCTGACATGGCCCTGGTCACTGCTGCCTGTGCTGCGGCCTCTGCGTCTGCTTTTAACTCTGCCTTGAATGCCTGCAGCTGCTCCCTCACCACCTCGGCAAAGGCTTCCTTCCAATTCACGCCCCCCTCTAACCCCAGGGGAGAGGTTGCCCGCCCGTCCAGCTCTTCTGGATGCGGCGAAGCATCCTTCCCGCCGCTTCGCGTGTTGACTCGTTCGCCCGAGCTGGCTTTCCCTTTGCCCAGTCTACTTCCGGTGCCCCCTTTCTCTTGGCTCCTTTCTGGCACTTTTTTCTCCCCCTTCCCCTTCATCTTTTCTTCTCTCCTTGTTCTTCTTTTTCCCCCTTTTCCGCACCCTATTTTATTTTATTTATTATTATATATCTATATATGTATATATATATATATATATATATATTTTTTTTTTTATTTTTGTTTTAAATTTATGTCCCCTACCCCCTTTCTCTTTACCAGTTTTCTTTTGGGAAGAACAGAAATACAAGTCTCTTTTTTCTTTTTTCCCCACTCAACCAGGAGAGAGAGTCCCTTTGTCTTTGCCACGTGGGGGGGGGGGGGGGGGGGGGGGGGGGGGGGGGGGGGGGGGGGGGGGGGGAGGGGCGAGTGGGCCGGTGGTCGCTGCTGGTTGGGGGGGAGGGGGGGGGTCCCCGCTGCTGGCTGGGGGGGGGGGGGGGGTTGTGTCCCCGCTGCTGGCTGGGGGGGGGGTTGTGTCCCCGCTGCTGGCTGGGGGGGGGGTTGTGTCCCCGCTGCTGGCTGGGGGGGGGGGGGGGTTGTGTCCCCGCTGCTGGCTGGGGGGGGGGGGTCCCCGCTGCTGGCTGGGGGGGGGTCCCCGCTGCTGGCTGGGGGGGGGGTCCCCGCTGCTGGCTGGGGGGGGGGGGGGAAGAGAAGAGGGGCCGCCGCACCGCTCCTGGCCCGCGTGGGGGGGGGGGAGAGAAGAGGGGCCGCCGCCGCCGCACCGCTCCTGGCCCGCGTGGGGGGGGGGGGAGAGAAGAGGGGCCGCCGCCGCCGCACCGCTCCTGGCCCGCGTGGGGGGGGGGGGGGAGAGAAGAGGGGCCGCCGCCGCCGCCGCCGCACCGCTCCTGGGTCGCGTGGGGGGGGGGAGAGAAGAGGGGCCGCCGCCGCCGCCGCACCGCTCCTGGCCCGCGTGGAGGGGGGGGGGAGGGAGAGGGGATGGACCTGCTGCTGTTGGGCCCCCCTGTCGCCGCTCCGGCTCCTCCGCTCCGGCTCCTCCGCTCCCGCTCCGGCTCCTCCGCTCCCGCTCCGGCTCCTCGGCTCCTCCGCTCCGGCTCCTCGGCTCCGGCTCCTCGGCTCCCGCTCCGGCTCCTCGGCTCCTCCGCTCCGGCTCCTCGG
Source organism: Scyliorhinus canicula (assembly GCF_902713615.1). Taxonomy (NCBI): domain Eukaryota; kingdom Metazoa; phylum Chordata; class Chondrichthyes; order Carcharhiniformes; family Scyliorhinidae; genus Scyliorhinus; species Scyliorhinus canicula. The sequence continues at coordinate 42,862,024 of NC_052147.1, read as the reverse complement.
CTCCTCCGCTCCGGCTCCTCGGCTCCTCCGCCCCGGCTCCTCGGCTCCTCCGCTCCGGCTCCTCGGCTCCTCCGCTCCGGCTCCTCCGCTCCGGCTCCTCGGCTCCTCGGCTCCTCGGCTCCGGCTCCTCCGCCGGCGCTCCTCCTCCGCCGTCCGGCCTGTCGGGGGGGGGGGGCTGTTCCTCCTGCTGTCCACCGCTTGCGGGAGCCCCTCTCCCTGCGACCTCCTCGCTCGCCGCCCGGAAGTCAAGTTCGCTTTGCGGAAAGTTGACGAGATTAAAAGAAATTACATGTTTTTGGATTTACAAATGCAGGATTCTGGACCTGTATCTGAGTCTGTTAATGTTCCAATCAGTTTCTCCATTGTACAACTCTGAAATGAAAGACAGATACACACATACGAACAGCACCTTTATATAATTTAATGTCAGTAAGAAATATTATAAGTCATGATATATATAGTTAATTCCATAAATTATTTTTTGATTTCTCCTGTTTCTGTTTCATTTCCTTTATTCGCTCAGCTACACATATGGAGCTACACATATGGAGGTTTTTTGGTTACAGCTGTGAGTGTAGTTAGCTGTCCCGTGTTTTCGCATATCAAAACTGATTGAAAGGTTTAACAAGGGGTTAGACTAACAATAAATACATGCAATAAGAGTCTCCACCTGCAACTTCACACCATGCTTGTGCATTTACACACAGCTGTTAATAATTGTACAGCTTGCCTTCAGAAAACCAAGTTCACAGCACTATCCATGTGAGTTCCAAATCCATTTTATGCAAGTTAGTAACATTTTATTTTTGGAATGTTGGATCACTGAGACAATTAATCCAAATTATATGGTTTTCAATATCAGAGAAGAAACAGAAATATTTTCATTTATATATTTTATTCTTTCATGTAATGTAAGCATTGCTAGCACAGCCAGTTTTATTGTCCATCCCCAATTGTCCTTGTGATGTTTGTGGTGCACCATCTACTAAAACCGATTCAATCCATGTGATATATTACCATGTTTGCCAAAATGCTGTTCTAATAATCTTTATTGTCACAAGTAGCCTTACAATAACACTGAAATGAAGTTACTGTGAAAAGCCTCTAGTTGCCACATTCCGGCGCCTGTTCGGGTACACACAGGGAGGATTCGCAGTGTCCAAATTACCTAACAGCAAGTCTTTTTGAGATTTGTGGGAGGAAACCGGAGCACCTGGAGGAAATGCACGCGGACACGGGGAGAACGTGCAGATTCCGCACAGAGTGACCCAAGCCGGTAATTGAACCTGGGACCCTGGAGCTGTGAAGTAACAGTGCTAACCACAATGCTACCATGCTAGGGAGCTCCAGGATTTTGATCCAGCAACTGAAGAAATGGTAATATAGTTCCAAGTCAGGATAGTGTGAGATTTGGACACTTGCAATTGATTGTGTTCTCATGTATTTCCTGCCCTTACTCACGCTAGTAGAGGTTAGGGTTTGGAAGCTGCTGTTAATACTGGGAATTCAGTGACATAAATATCAAGGGGTGTGTAGGTGGTAAGATCCTCTCTTGTGGGAGATGGTAATTGCCTGGCACTTGGTGTTTATGTTACTTGCCACCTATTAGTCCCAGCCAGAATGCGGTACAGTCTTGCTTTATGCAGGCACAGACTGTTTCATTATATGAGGAGTTTCAAATGGTACTGAATCTTTAGGGTAGTGTCCTTTGCCCAACCTGTTTCAAAAATTACTTTCCCTTGACCATAAAGGTAACCTACATGCAGGAAGACATGCACAACATTCAAGCTTGATCTGATAAGTGGGTAGTGACATTCAAGTGCCAGGTAATGACCATCTCCAACAAGTGAGCAACCAGCCATCTCCCCTTGATATTTTATGCAATACCATTGCTGAATCCCCACCATCAACATATTGGATACTATTGACCAGCCATATAAATACTATCTCTACAACAGTAGATCAGAGATTAGGAATTCTGTGGCAAATAGCTCACTTCACACTCCCCAAAGCCTCTATCATCTAAAAAGCACAAGTGTGATGGATACTCCACTTGCCAGGATGAGTTCCAACAGCTCCAACACCATTGAAGAAGCCCAACTTGTGGGAAGCTCGGTGGCACAGTGGTTATCACTGCTGCCTCTAGGTGCCAAGCTCCCAGGTTCGATCCTGGCTCTGGGTCACTGTCCATGTGGAGTTTGCACATTCTCCCCATGTTTGCTTGGGTTTCACCCCCACAACCCAAAAATGTGCAGGGTAGATAGATTGGCCATTCTTCATTGTCCCTTAATTGGCAAAATGAATTGGGTACTGTCAATTTTTTTTTAAAAGAAGCCCAACAACATCCAAGGTAAAATAATCCACGAGTGGTTTTTCATTCATCACCTTAAACATTCACTCTCTCAATCTTTATTTCTTTATAATGCCCGCCATGTGCATCACCTGTAAGCTGCACTCCAGCAACTTACCAAGCATCCTTTGACAGCAAGCTTTGAACCCACAACCTCTTCCACCCAAAAGGACAAGGGTATCATGCACAAGGGAATATCATCACCCTGTACTTTTTTTTCCTACCAAGTTAAATACCATCCCAACTTGGAACTACATCATTGTTCCTTCACTGGCACCGGATCAAAGTTCAGGATTTCCCTCCCTAACAGCATTATGGGCGTATGTGCACCATATGGACTACATTGATTTATAAAGGCGTTTCACCACCACCTTCTCAACGGTAGTTAGAGATGGGTAACAAACTCTGGTTGTGCCGAGAATTAATAATAATAAAAGACTCCAGGTATCTCCAGTCACTTAAAGACTATGGTGAAAGATTGCCCAGGTATGACCTGTCGACAAAAAGGACGAATCCCATCCGACCAATTACTGCCTCATCAGTCTACTTTCAATTAATGTAGATTCAGCCAGGGCTACTTGGCCTCAGACCTCATTACAGGAGAGAGTGAAAGATAGAAGTGGATGATTTGGAACAAGGTGTGAATCTGGAACAGTCTCACTGTTCACAACTTCCCACATTTCACAGGCATGACATATAGCCCGCATTGTCATCGGTAATATATATTTATTTGTTAGCAGTAATTTATATCTCAAACTAATCAAAGCACTTGAAGTCAATTGTTAATTCGCTGATTAATTAGTTGCATTTCAAGTTTTGCAATTGACTCTACCTTTAAAATATAATTAATAATTATTTAATGTAAATTGGATCCCTATAGTATTGGTTTCCTCTAAGTAGTCTATTTTACCCCATTAATTTATCTAGGCCTCTAAGATCTGAAACCATCAGTTTCACTTATTATTCATAAAAAATAGACAATTGTGCATGGTTATAAACATCACATCTTTCATGTGTACGAGCAAACTAAACTTGAGTTATCTCCAAATTAGATTTTAAATTTTACATAAATCCTTTGATTCTTAAGTTACTGATAATTACCTCACATCTGCTTGCCTAGCTTTAGCCTGCAGAATCCTAATTACATTATCTAAAACAAATTGGCTTCTATTACTGAACGCATTTTTCATAATACAAAAATATTAACAGCGACCTCAAATGAAATTCCTGTGTCTCAATCTATTCTTGTTCCAAGAAGCTTGATTTTTGCTTTCTTGCCAAATACTTTTTCCTCAACTGTCAACAATTTCTATTCAACCAAAGTCTTCCCAAAACTGCAATGTTAATATTCCTCTCTGATCTGGGGAAACTTTGATAAAGTGTCACTCTCGCATTCTTGGAACAGGATACAAAAAATCACATTGTTATCAATAGATTCTCACTTTTTTCTCTCCATTGAATGCTTCTGTATCACAATCTATTTTGTTGTCATGACGATAGTGTTTTTCTGAAGACTGTTTTCTTCTTCCTTTTAATTTCTAATTGTGCCATCTTAAATCCATTTTTCTTTTCCTGAAGTATGCAATTTCTGCCCCACACGGTAGCTTATTCTTCCCATGACTTCAAAACAATGGAATTCTCTATCTCAATTCCTTTTCTCCTCTGACAATATTGTGGCTTTTAAAATCCAAGCTGGCTTTACTTAATCATGCTTTTCTAATGTATCACTTTTTAAAAGATGTGTCATGTCTGCACAATGGGCTTTGGCCCTTTTACATTTGTTACTTAATTTTTTTAAGATCAGTTCACTAACAGTTGCAAATTCAGGTTCCAGTGATAATTAATATGCAAAACATAGGTAAAAAAGGGGCAGCATGGTAGCACAATGGTTAGCACAGTTGCTTCTCAGCTCCAGGGTCCCAGGTTCGATTCCTGGCTTGGATCATTGTCTGTGTGGAGTCTGCACTTTCTCTCCGTGTCTGCATGGGTTTCCTCCGGGTGCTCCGGTTTCCTCCCACAGTCCAAAGATATGCAGGTTAGGTGTTTTGGCCATGCTAAATTGCCCTTAGTGTCCAAAAAGGTTGGGTGGGGTTACTGGGTTACGAGGAGTGGTTGGAAGCGTAGGCTTAAATGAGGTGCTCTCTCAAAGGGCCAATGCAGACTTGATAGGTCGAATGGCCTCCTTCTGCATTGTAAATTCTATGAAATCTATGAAATGTATATGGTGCTTTTAGCACTGGTTACAGCAGTTGCTCTCCTTTTTAAGTTGTGATGAATGTAAGAAATTGATATATATTTTATTTCATATTTGTGGACGTAATATTATTTTAAAAACATTGGTTTATAATATATGCAGTATGTCAGCTAAAGCTGTAGTGTTATAAACTGTTGAGGTAATCATTCATTCCAACCACCTACTTGGGGTTATAGAAAAAGGGCTATTGAATAGTGTTGTGATTGTTGGAGATTCCCTAGAGTGTAGATTATTTGTGAAGGGTTGTATTTAGTCCCAGATGGCAGGGACGTGGAACTTAGTGGGATACAGATGGATGCACATAATGGGAGGAGCCAGGTGTGTCTAGTTTTGCAGTCGGTTATAGGATTTTAAGTTGAACAGCAGTTTTTGTCAAATGCTGTTAGATTGAGCAGAAGTGTACTGGATATGTTATTGAAATAATCTCCCTCCCAAATCTGTTTTGTTAACTTTATTTCTAGGTGGTATTTGAACTGAATTTGATTGCTTAATTGGAATTAGCAGCAGTTGTCGATAGTAAGTTCAAGTGATTCCTTTTATTGAAAAACTATTTAACTGCTAAATACAATGTAACGCTATTTACTTGTTAATGGGGTTAATTCTGTGGTTAAATCAAAAGTTTGTTTTACCATAAAATATACCTATTGGTTAGAGTAGTCACTCCTGAGGTGAAGAATCCTTTCCTCACAGTTTTACAAATAGAAATATTATTTGGGGTTCTCGTCCGGTATCCTAACAAAGGTTTGAGTTTGGTCTGCTTTCGGTATCCTATCAAAATACAGCCATGTGCATTGATACTAGATCAGTATGATATAAACACACTATAATTACATTAACATTTGATCCAAAGAAATTGGTTATTTTTTTGGCAGAGATGTAAACAGTGGTGTTTCCACTTACACGCAGTTAATGCAGTACATAATATACCCACTATATGGCACTGCGAGGCAGTAAAACATACTGCACGTTTTGCAGCACAATCCAAATTTACATTTTAGTGAGATTTTCTGTTTAAGCTCCTGAAAAAGTATATTGTAGCTTTTAACAACTTTTTTTCAGTACTCTATCATTTCCAGAAATGTTGTTTTAGAGAAGAAATGTTTCTTAAGTCCAGGTGAAAATGCATAAATATTGCTTTGGACAGGATGATAGCTTGATGTCATAGAGGTTTACACACGGAAACAGGCCCTTCGGCCCAACTTGTCCATGCCGCCCAGTTTTTGCCACTAAGCTAGTCCCAATTGCATGCATTTGGACTATATCCCTCTATATCCATCTTACCCATATAGCTGTCTAAATGTTTTTTAAAAGACAAAATTGTACCTGCCTCTACTACTGCCTCTGGCAGCTCGTTCCAGACACTCATCACCCTCTGTGTGAAACAATTGCCCCTCTGGGCCCTTTTGTATCTCACCTCTCTCGCCTTAAACCTATGCCCTCTACTTTTAGACTCCCCTACCTTTGGGAAAAGATGTTGACTATCTATGTCATCTATGCCCCTCATTATTTTATAGACCTCTAGAAGATCACCCGTATGCCTCGTACGCTCCAGGGGAAAAATGTCCCAGTCTATCGAGCCTCTCCTTATAACTCAAACCATCAAGACTGGTAGCACTCTAGTAAACCTTTTCAGTACTCTTTCCCGTTTAATAATATCCTTTCTATAACAGGGTGACCAGAACTGTACACAGTATTCCAAGTGTGGCCTTACTAATGTCTTGTACAACTTCAACAAGACATCCCAACTCCTGTATTCAATGTTCTGACCAATGAAACCAAGCATGCCGAATGCTTTCTTCACCACCCTGTCCACCTGTGACTCCACTTAGCTATGAACCTGTACTCCTAGATCTCTTTGTTCTCTAACTCTCCCCAACACCCTACCATTAACTGAGTAGGTCCTGCTCCGATTCGATCTACCAAAATGTATCGCCTCCCATTTATCGAAATTAAACTCCTTCTACTATTCACCAGCCCACTGCCCAATTGATCAAGATCTCGTTGCAATCCTAGATAACTTCTTCACTGTCCACTATGCCACCAATCTTGGTGTCATCCACAACCTTACCAGCCATGCCTCCTAAATTCTCATCCAAATCATTAATATAAATAACAAATAACAGTGGACCCAGCACTGATCCCTGAGGCACACTTCTGGTCACAGGCCTCTAGTTTGTAAAACAACCCTAAACAACCACCCTTTGTCTTCTGTTGTCAAGCCAATTTTGCATCCAATTGGCTACCTTACCTTAGATCCCATTAGATTTAAACTTCTGCAACAACCTACCATGTGTTACCTTGTCAAAGACGTTGCTAAAGTCCATGTAGACAACATAGACTGCACTGCCCTCATCTACCTTCTTGGTTACTCCTTCAAAAAACTCAATCAAATTCATGAGACATGATTTTCCACTCACAAAGCCATGCTGACTGTCCCTAATCAGTCCTGGCCACGCTAAATGTCTGTAGGTCCTATCTCTCAGAATACCTTCTCACAACTTACCTACCACAGACATTAGGCTCAATGCTTTGTAGTTCCAAGCTTTTCCCTGCGGCCCTTCTTAAACAAAGACACAACATTTGCTACCCTTCAATCTTTAGGCAGCTCACCCGTAACTTTCGACAATTCAAATATCTCTGCTAAGGGACCCACAACCTAGCCTCCCATAACATCCTGGGATACATTTCATCAGGTCTCGGGGATTTATCTACCTTGATGTGCTTTAAGACTTCCAGCACCACCTTCTCTGTAATATGTACACTCCTCAAGACATCACTATTTATTTCTCCAAGTTCCCTAACATCCGTGCCTTTCTCAACAGTAAATACCAATGGGAAATATTCATTTAGGATCTAACCCATCTCTTGTGGATCCGCTCACAGATGATCTTGTAGAACCCCATCGATTCTTTGGCCTGCAATGGGTCAAAGTCCGGCTCATTCTATGCAGTATATTGGAGTAGGTCCCTTACCGGCGGAACCTGGCAGCGCGGGCGAGCACTGGGACCTTGGGGGGGACGCGGGACGATCTGGCCCACCGATTCGCGGGCGGGCCTATGCCGTGGGGGCACTCTATTCCTATGCACTAGCCGTGCAAGCCTCCGCGATGACCGGCGGGAAGGTGAACCCCTCCCCCGCTGCGCATGCGCGGGGATGACGTCAGCAGCCGTTGACATTCCCACACATGCGCGGACCCGCGCTGGCCAGCGGAGTCCCTTTGACCCCGGCTGGCACGGCGCCAAAGGCCTTCCACGCCAGCCGGCGGGGCGCAAACCACTCCGGCGCCGGCCTAGCCCCTGAAGGTGCGGAGGATTCCGCACCTTTGGGGCGGCCTGACGCCGGAGTGGTTCACGCCACTCCACTGCTCTGTTTCTGCCCACCCCGCCGATTCCTGGAGAATCCTGCCCAAGAAGTTTGAATCAAAACAAATTTATTTTACACTGCTAAACTTGATTAGGTTTGCACACTTTACTGAGTAACAGATACAAAACTAGTAATACTGAATCTGTAGTACAGTAATCAATATTCTATCTGATCAATAAACTACACTATGACTGGACCTTGTGCTATATCTCTACAATCAATTCTAACTCTGCTCGCATCAGCTTCTCATCATGTTCTCCCAGAATTCCTAAAGATCCTGACTTGTATACAATGAATTAGTAACACCATCTAGTGTTTGACTTACACACAGTTTCAGATGTTAACCCTTTACTACATTGGCATTATACATATCATTACACCAGCAACCATCTCGGAACAGCAATATATTTGCAAGTCAGGATAATGGTGTATGTCATTACATGTGAGGACTGAAAATCTACCCTATGTACTCTGTATCAGCAATTTTCTGAAAGATAATTTCATGTTCTAAGCACCTGCTCTGTAAAGAATTTTCATCAAACATCATTTAATTTATTTGCAATCATCTTAAATATGTGCTTCCTTGCTATACTGTCGCCTGTCAACGAGAATAATTTATTTACATTATTGTAACCCTTCATAATCTTAAATCTCCTAAGGTCATTTGTCAATCATTCGAGTACCAGTGAAACTTATCCACTAAACTAAACATGCCAGTGAATTTCATTGACCCACTGATTACAAAGAAATGGCAAGATATGCTTAATTTAGGATGGCAAGTGACTTGGAAAGGATTTGTAGGTAATGGTGTTCCCACCATAATGTTGCTCTCATTTTCTTAGTGCTGGGGCTGCAGGGGAATGTCATTGATGTGACCTTGGGTGAATAGCTACGGTGTATCTAAAAATCGTTTAGACTGCAGCTACAGTACACTGAGGATAGAATATATGGATATTGAGTTCAGTGGCAGGGCAGCAGTAAAGCAAATATTTCTGCCTGGATGGTATTGTCCTTGTGGATGCAACCATCCAGGGGTCAAGTATTCTATCGCAGTCTTGATTTGACGATTCGAGATGGTGGATAGTGTGTGAAGAATTATGAGATAAGTCACCAACAAACACTCCCAGTCTCTGTTGTGATTTTATACTGTTGATATGACTGGTTTACTTCCGTTTCTGATAAATCATGATACCCAGGATGATGATGGTGAGGACGCAGCAAGTGATGCCACTGAAGGTCCAGTGAAATGGCTGGTATTTCTCTTGGTCACTATGGTCATTACCTGGATATAGTTTCACTCGTCAGCTCAAGACGGAATGTTATCCAGGTCCTTTTGAAGAATAGCATTCATATTAGAGTTGTTAATGCAGGTGAACTCTGCAGCATCATCAGCAAACACTTGACTTCATTAGTGAAAGCTGAAGATAGTTAAGCTGAGGACTTTCCTGATTAACTCCTACAGTAATCTCTTGGGACAATGTTAACTATTCTGTGACATCATAATCATGTTTTTGGATGCAGCATGTTTAGCTGTTTTCAACATTCCATCGATTTTGTTGATGGCTGCTCTACTTTAGTTGGTCATGTTTAGTACAGTCTATAAAGTCTGCACGGTCTCATTTCACGTCAGTCTTAGCTATTCTAATGCTACTTACGGTGTATGTGTGTTGCTAGATTTTACCCTACACTTGCGTCATGGACAGAATTTGTGTTTTTATACTGCCTGGGATCAGTGTATTTTAGATTTGAAGGGTGTGTTTCTTCCTCTTGAGCAATTGTCTTAATTTAAATCAGTCTAGCAGCATGCTGTTGTGAATTTCAAAATAAGAAAAGAGGAATGCAACGTCTCATTCATTTGACTCACCCACACTATAACTTTTTGATTTGATTTGATTTAGTGTCACATGTACCGAAGTACAGTGAAAAGTGCTTTTCTGCGGCCGAGGGAACGTACACAGCACATACATAGTAGGTAAAAAGAATAATCAACAAAGAACATTGACAAATGGCACATCGACAAACAGTGATTGGTTACAGTGCGGAACAAGGGGCCAATCAAAGCAAATACTTGAGCTAGAGCAGCATAGGGTGTCGTGAATAGTGTTCTTACAGGGAACAGATCACAAAAGATTAGATACTATAGGAACAAAAACTACTATTATAATTTATTTATGGTTGTCTCAGTCTTTTTTTGTGACAGGCCTGTAGTTTCTTAGATGAGTTGACACTTTCGTTGATGTGAAGTTCTTGTAAAGCAGACACTTTTCAGTAAGCTTTGAAACATCTCCAGGAGCATTTCCAGGAAGTTTGTTCTCCGGTAAACCCGCCGCTTGAACAGGTATTGTTGTCTATTGCCTTGACTGCTTAGTTGACTTGCAGCTGGTTCAATAGCTGCCTGTTGGATCTCTGTCTCTGAGCAATGCCTTTCTGAATGTTTAAAGTCGATCACAAAATGGTGACTTCACCATATGACTTGTTCAAGTCCTTTCTCCCAGAAGGGTGATGTGTTGATTATACCTCCTGTCTTGTCATTTTTTAAATAAATATTTTTATTCAAATTTTCAGTTTACAAACATATAAAATATTGAACCTGATTCATAAAATATACAAAAAAATCCCCCACCACCCAAACTGCCCCTCCAATTTAAAAAAAAAAGTAGTTCAATTTTCCAGAATAACGTCAATACAACCATTTATGTACAAGAGTTAACAGTATTCAAACCTTTTCATCCAACCCCCACAAACCCAAAAGAAGCAACAACCAATCCTCAATGTACTCCCTCACCTTCCCCTCCCCCCCCCCCCCCCCCCCCCCCCCAACATCTGATGGTGACCAACTCTCTGAAAAAGGAAATAAACGGCTGCCACCTGAGGTAGGATCCTTCATCCGACCCGCTCGTTATATCTTTTGAAAATTCCATCAGGTCGCCGAGCCAAGCTGCTGCACTGGGCGAGGACGAGGACCCAGCCAAACAATATTTGCTTACGGGCTATCGAGGAAGCAAAGGCAGGAAAGAAGAAAAGCCTTTGCTTTTCTGTAACTCTATCTGTAACTCTGGCAAGATTGAGATCCCACAATAGCCACCAAAGGACAGGGCTCCAAGTCGACACCAATAATACCCAACATGGTGCTGAAAAGGGAGACCCAAAAGTTCACGAGCCCAGGGCAGGACGAGAACATGTGTGTGATGGGAAGGTCCCCAAGAGCACTGCTCACACCTATCCCCTCGTGCCGATCCCCTATGTCTGCGAAAAACTCACTCATTCGGGCCCTGGTCAAATGCACCCTAAGCACCACTTTGAGGCTGAGCCAAGTGCACAATGAGGTAGAGTTGACTCTATATAGAGCCTCACTCCTGTTGCTCGTTCTGGGTGAGTGTGCTTAACACTCAATTGGCTCTATTTTATTCCTAAACTCTAGAGTCGCCAGGTATCTTGATGATACCGCCACGATGTTCAAGTTCAGATCAATGACTCAATACACCAGTTAGTAAGTTCAAACAAGACACGTTTATTATTACACAGTTAGGTGCTACTCATGCATATAAAACTAAGACTAAACTGTTCCTACCACTACTAGGCCAATACTTATCTGAAATAAGGGAACTGCCGGATCAGGGAACAATGGCTTCTTGCTTTGTCCTGGATCCGCAGGCTTCCAGTTGGTGTGGACTAAAGGGGTCAGGAGTGTCTACTCTCGTAGCAGGCGTTGTATGACACTTACTTGTCGGTGTAGCAATTGGCCAGGCCACTCCTTCTCACGTTCACGTTCCTGGAGAGCTGCTGCAAAGGTGTTCTGCTGGGAGGGCCGGCTAAGAGAGCGAACTGGGGTCGGGGTCTCTGTCTTGTACTGTTTTGGGTTTCGCGCCCAGCTGGGCGGACCCTCTATAAACTTGCAATCGACTGGGTCTCCTCCCAATCGATTGATTTGAATTTCACCAATAATGGGGCCGTTCCTCGATCACTGGGCGGTTCTTGGGGCTGTTTGTATCTTATTGTCCGGGACTCCTGCTGGCGCCAAAGAGTCTAGCTTGGCCTTTTGTTATTCTTAATTGTGTCCATTGTGCCCGGGAATCACCGGGAATCGCTCAATTAATATGCGCAGCTTGTTAGTTTCTATGCTGTCTGGTTTCTTCACAGACAGAATCCACAGAGAGGTTCTGCAACCTGCTTGCCTCTCTGTCATTGTCCAATTTTCCCTGCATGCAACTCAATGTTCCATTTTATGTCGGGAAGTGGCCAGCTTCGGTGGCTACACTCCCGGTAGCACATTAGTTAACATTGTTGCTTCACAGAACCAGGGACCCTGGTTCGATTCTCGGCTTGGGTCACTGTCTGAGCGGAGCCTGCAGGTTCTCCCCGTGCCTGCGTGGGTTTCCTCCGGGTGCTCCGGTTTCCTCCCACAATTCTTGAAAGACATGCTGTTAGGGGAATTGGACGTTCTGAATTCTCCCTTGGTGTACCTGAACAGGCGTCGGAATGTGGCGACTAGGGGATTTGCACAGTAACTTAATTGCAGTGATAATGTAAGCCTTCTTGTGACACTAATAAAGGTTATTATTATCTCCAGTTCCTGGCAAAATTCCTCCTCCTCAATTTCTTTTAATTTCGTCCGATAGGACCTGATCCATCAACATCAGCCAACCATAGATCTCCGACACCCCTCCCTCCCCTACACTTGCTGCTGAAAGAACTTTGTCCATCAACACTATGCTGCCCTATGCTGCTCTTGCTCATGTATTTGCTTTGTTTGGCTCCTTGTTCCGCACTGTAACCAGTCACAGTTTGTCGATGTACCATTTGTCAATGTTCTCTGTTGATTATTCTTTTGTCTACTATGTACATACTGTGTACGTTCCCCCGGTCGCAGAAAAATGCTTTTCACTGTACTTCGGTTCATGTGACAAATTAAATCAAATCAAACACGGGAGGGAGGGCCAAAGGAAGCAATCTCCTTGCACTCAAAGTTTCATGCTGGTAATATCGAAACTGTTTAGCTCTTGAGGGTGTGGTGAATGTGATTCACACCATATATAGTTGCCAATATCACTCCATGTATATATGTTCGTTATCTACCCGTTGTAAGATCAATGCTGTATATAGTTGCCAATATAACTCCGTGTGTATATATGTTCACTATCCACCATTGTAAGTGCAGTTGCACTATCCGACCACCAGGGGGAGTTCTCTGGGACTACACGAGAGTTTGTACTGGGCTCCTCCCTTGGCTCCGCCCAGGACTCCTCCCCCCCGGGACCGATGTATAAAGATCAGTGCCTTAGAGCCAGCCTGCAGTTTCGTCTGGAGTTCAACGATGAATAGGCTGGCTCTGTTGTAAGTGTATTAAAGCCTCTGTTCAGATCCAACTACACGTGTTCGCTGAATTGATGGTTCCATCAGAGGGCTTGCCTTCTCCAGCCACTCCTCAAAACTCTGGAGCTTACCATCAGCAAACAGATCCCCAAACCTATCCAACCCCTCCTCCTTCCAAACCCCGAAGGACCCTTGTCTAAGAACCCCTGTCTTGACATTTTACACTTTGAAACCCAGTCTTGTTAGATGAGCCATCATAACAAAATAGAAGTTTTGTGGGAATCCATTCACATTTGTCTAACACACATGGGCCATGATTCTCTGGTCCGGTGCCAGAGTGCCGGTGCCGGCGCCAAAACGGGAGCACTTTAACCGGCGCTGGTTCCGAAACCAGATTCTCGGGTCCTGGGGGGGGGCCAACACGTCGCTGGAGCGGCCCACACCGCTCCAGCTGCCGGTCCCGGCGTTGACCCGGCGCTGCGGGCTCTGCACATGCACAGTTGAGCTGGCGCCAACTAGCGCATGCGCACTAGCCGTCAACCCCACGCCTGCACCGACGGCAAATGGCGCAGGGATCCAGGAGCCCGCGCGGAAGAAAAAAGGTCTGCAGCCAGAGAGGCCGGCCCGCCGATCGGTGGGCCCCGATCACGGGCCAGTCCATTACGGAGGGCCTCCCCGGGGTTGGACCCCTCCTTCCCCCCCCCCCCCCCACAGGCCACCCCCGGACCCTTCAACCCAGAGGACCTGCCGACCCAGAGCATGTTAGAACGGCGCCGGCGGGACTTGGATTTTTTTCGGACGGCCGCTCGGCCCATCTGGGCCGGAGAATCGTGGCGCCGCTGGAGGATCGCTGCTTTGGCCGTTTGCGGCGATTCTCCATGCGGCCTAGCGGCAATCGCGTGTGGCCGTTTTCACAGGCGTGGGAGAATCACATCCCGGCATCGGGGTGATTCTCCCACCCAGTGGGGGTCGGAGAATCCCGCCATGATAAGCTGACTGGCATACTATGTTTCTTTTGTGTTTTTTTATAAATCTTGACTATGTTTCTTTTGTTGATGTTCAATCAATAAACAAAGGAATGTGTGAATTCTCTAGATGGCTGTGCATACCCATATTTAATTTGGATTTTTATGAGACTCAGGATTGTCTGAAACTTAGAAGCTAAAAGGCTGCATGATTTGAAATGGCCAATTTAATAGACTATTCAAAATCTTTGAAAATATTTCATAACAAATCTTATCCGCTGGAACATGACACTTGTCTGCACTGAATTCAATGTGCCATTGGTCTGTATCTACACATTGTGTAAAACTCTTATTATTTTTGAACTATACTTTGAAAACCACTGCTCTTCACAGATTGGTCATCAGAAAACTGATCACTTTGCATTGTAGTTCTGAATCTAGGTAATTTAAGTGATGGAGAGAAGACTTCCGGTAGTGACATGTAAAAGGAGGTCGCACGTAAGGTAGCTCCTGCCAGAGTCCTTGATTTTTGCCCCTTTTCACCCAGTTCCCTGGGGTAATTGATGGATTCATCCCATTTGAGAGTCTTATATAAGAGGATGTCAAACAACGTAAGAAGGTAAGGCGGAAACGTTAGGAAGGCGGGGTGTGTTGGGGTGTTGGTATCGGGCGGATGGTGGAGGCCTGTGTTTTCTGTTCATGTTGATGTTTGTTCTTCTGAGATTTTCATGCACATATGTAAAATGCCTTTACGAAAAGCATTATTTAAAAAAATTAACGAGGAATGTTGGGAAGAAAGAAAAGAGCAGTCGCCCACCTGAGGAAATGGGAAAGGTGTGAAGTCCACTGGAATCAAAGATGGAGGAGGCAAGCTGATCGGGTGGGGCCGCACCTATTACATGGATAAGGTAACGGATGTAATGGCAGTCAAATTTGAAAAGCAATTTGGCAAGGGGAGGGGAGAAAAAAGGGAAGGGAAAGAGATGCTGGAGACCTTGTAAGTCGGTGGAGTATGCATTGGTCCCGATAAAGGAGGCATTAATGAAAGATCTCGGAGACAGTGCAGTAGCATAGTGAGATGCCGAAGGGGGTGGAGGAGACATTGTTGCGACACAATGACTTGTTGGCCTCACTGGATGCCTCAGGATCGTGGGGGTTGCCTGAAGGGGTAAAGGGCCTGAGGCTGACTGAGTATTTTAAGGCGATGTTTACGATGTTGTTGGGGGAAGGGGTAGAAGACCAGGTTTCCCCCCAACCCCACCCCACCGAGCTGGACCAAGCCCATTGGTTGCTCCAGGCGAAGCCAGGAGCATATGAGCCACCACTGTTTTCATAGCTATCGGACAAATGTCCTGAAGTGGGCCAAGGAGAAATGGGAGGTGTGGAGGGATGGCAGCAGGATTCGCGTATATCAGGATATCGCGACAGAATTGACAAGGAGGTGTGCGGCCTTTAATAGGGCGAAGTCAACACTTTATAAGAGTAGCATGCGTTTTGGTATGGTGTACCGGCGAGGCTGAGAGTTCTGCATTATTCCAAAGACTATGGGTGGGATTCTCCGTTTCCGAGACTAAGAGTTGATGCCAAGAGAATCCTTGGACTTTTATGACAGAAAAATCGGCTCTGCACCTGGACTGATTCCGCTACCATTGAGGGGCCAGCACCGGTGCCGCGTGGAACACACTTGATTCCAATGAAAAGCGGTGCAGGATTCGTCGGGTCCGTGATCGACACTCGGGAGTCTGACAAGCTGCAGCCACACATACGCATTACACTCCCCGCGCACACTTACCCCAGCCAAAAGATGGGACTGGTTGTGCTGAAGCGTACTCATACAGCTGATGGGTCATCTGGGGCCAGAGGGCATCCGGGGGGGGGGGGGGGGAGAAAGGTGTGTGTGCCCTGGGGGAACACCTATATGACTCGTTGCACCAGGTTCAAAGTGGGCTGTTAGCTGTGTGCGCAGCTGCATGGCTACCTTGCCGGCTGCGGCAATGGTGCTCCGTGTCCGTCCACCTGACCCCACAGCCCACCTGACCCCTGGCTACCCCCCACGACTTCCCCTAGCCCTGGCAGAAGCCTCCGGCCAGTGACACAACTGTCAGCAAACTATGACGATATTGGACACTTTCCATACCCCCTCTCTCTCTCCTTCAGCAGCCGCCACACCAGTTTCACGATTTTTAAAAGCACAAGTGAACTGCGCCTTCGGGAACTCGGCCCATCAGAGGCGGAGAATTGCGGAGGCCCTGGAGAATACGGGCTCAGGCCCACTAATGATATGCAAACGGTGTCTACTGCACATGTGGAATGAAACGCATTGACACCATTTTAGAGGTGACAGAGAATCATGATTTGGTGCCAAATCGGTGTTTGCGCCGATTTTGTCATCTGACGCTATTATCCGCCCAATCGTATTTCCCGATTTCGCCGTCGTATATCGGAGAATTCCGCCCCATTTCTTTGAAACGGCAAAGGAAATGGAGGCTTTTATTAAAGCTCAAGGACTTGGACTGAACTGGGGATGGTTGGGACGGGTTTGTATAGAGAAGTTGTAAAATGTGTGGGTTTTTTATCTTGCTTTTCTCTTTTCCTTTTTTTTGATATAGAGTTGCTGTTAATTGGAATTTGTGTTTTTGGATGCTACTTTTGGTTTTGAGGAAGTTTGTGGCTTGGGGAAAGGGGAGGGATGTTTGGTAGGTTCAAGGTTGAAGGAGTCAGGGCTGGTTCAGCTCAGTGAGCTAGACAGCTGGTTTGTGATGCAGGGCAAGGCCAGCAGTGCGGGTTCAATTCCTGTACCAGCTTAGCTGAACAGACGCTGGAATGTGGTGACTAGGGGATTTTCATAATAACTTCATGCTTGTGACAATAAAAGGTTATTATTATGGTTATTAGGAGGGGGTGGAGTTTGGGCTCTTGGGTTTTGGTTTCTTTTGTTATGTGAAGGGGCTCTGCCGAGGGAGCTACCTCCCTCGCTGAGGTTGGCTGGTGTAAGGGAGTGAGGTGGGAGGGCGGGATATGGCTTGCTGGACCTGTTTAGGCATGTTTCACTGAGCCTAGAAGGTGTGAATGGTGGGGAGAAAGGAATCGAGGGGAGTGTTGGTTTGAGAGGAAGTAGCTGGAGAATTTCTGGAATGGGGAGGGAGGGATTGCTGACACTCACAGGGCATTATTCTTTGTCCCATCCATTCGGTGAGACTGAGTGCCATCTTGGGTGGGCTCTGCTTTCAGGAATATGGGAAATGGAGGGGATAATCCCTCATGGTGAAATTGGCTGCATTGAGGAGGAGGTAGGTTGTGATACCCCTAATTTGATTAGTTAGGTGGAATATTCTGGGTTTGATGGGTCCAGTGAAGCATGCAGGAGTTTTCTCTCATTTGAAGAGTTTGAGGGCTGTTGTGGTGCTTTTGCAGGAGACCCACTTGCGAATGAAGGATCAGATTAGGCTCCGTAAGGGCTGGGTGAGTCATGTGTTCTTCTCGGGCTTTGACAGCAGGGCCCGAGGGATGGAGATACCAATTAATAAGAGTTTGGTTCTAGATGGAGAAGGTGGTAACGGATCAGAGTGTTGGGTATGTCATAGTTATGAGGACGTTAGAAGGCAAGTAGGTGGTTTTGCTGTGGGTGTACGCACCAAATTAGGACAATGTAGAGTATATGGACAAGGTGTTGGCTTCCATACCAGACATGGACACGAACCTGTCGACCTTGGGGGAGGTTTGAATTGTGTTTTGAATCCTAAATTGGATCGGTCTGAACCAAAGTTGTTGGCCCCTTTGGGAGTAGCAAAAATACTGATGACGTTTTAAAAAGGAGATGGGTTGAGCGGATATGTGGTCGCTTTTGCATCCTGAGGGTAAGCATTTCTCCTTCTTTTCTCAGATGCATAATGTGTATTCGGGTATTGACTTTTTCGTGATTGGGAGGTCCTGCTGCCAGGTGTGAGGAAAGTGCAATATCCGCAATAATTATTTCGGATTGTGCTCTGCACTTGGTAAATGTGGTTTTGGAGACGAGGTTGGTTCAGCGATCGGCGTGGAGTTTCGACATGAGTCGGATTTGGGATTTTGTGTGTGCAGATGGTATCGAGGAGTGTGAGGTTTAACAAAAATGGGAAGGTTCCATCCTCGGTTCTGTGGGAGGCCCTGAAGGCAGTGGTGAGATAATCATGCTAATGGCGCAGGTGAATAGGGAGACAATGGAGAAACGGCAAAGGTTGGTGGATGAGATCTTGGAGGTGGATGTTAGGTATTCGAGTAACCTACTCCAGAGCTTTTGGCTAGTAGGAAAAATTTGCAGATGCAGTTTGACTTATTATCCACTGATAAGGTGTTGCACCAGCTATGATGCTTGAGGAGAGTAAAGTAAGAATATGGGGAGAAGGCCAGTCGTCTTTTGGCTGGTTGGTTGAGGCAGCAAGTGGCCTCCCGAGACATTGTTCAGGTTCAGAATTCGGGTGGTGGTTCCTGTCTCTACCTGGAAAAATTCACTTCCAATTCCCACCCCACCATCACCTTCACGTGGTCCATCACTCTGACACTTCCCTTCCCTTCCTTGACCTTTCCATTTCAATTTCTGGGGCTAGACTGTCAAATAATATCTATTACAAACCCACTGACCCCCCACAGCTACCTCGACTACAGCTCTTCACATCCTGTAAGGACTCCATCCCATTCTCCCAGTTCCTTCGCCTCCATCACATCTCTTCCAATTATGCCGCTTTCAAAAACGATGCTGCTGACATGCCTTCATTCTTTCCTAATCATGGTTTCCCACCCACTGTGGTCGACAGGGCTCTCAACTGTGTCCAACCCATCTCTCGCACATTTGCTCTCACCTCCTTCCCTCCCTTCCAGAACAAGGATAGGGTTCCCTTTCCTCCCCTTTCATCCTATCAGCCTCCACATTCAAAGAATCATCCTCCGCCAGTTCTGCCAACGCCAGCATGATTCCACCGCCAAACACACCATCCCCTCACTCCCCCTGTCAGCATTTCGTAGGGACCGTTTTCTCCGGGATTCCCTGGTCCACTCCTCCATCACCTCGCCCTCTTCCCAAGCAATCGCAGACAGTGTAACACCTGCCCCTTTACCTCCTCACTGCTCACTATCCCAGGGCCTAAACACTCATCAAGTGAGGCAGCGCTTTATGTACACCTCCTTCAGCCTGGCCTATTGCATTTGCTGCTCCTAATTATGGTCTACCCTACATTGGAGAGACTAAATGCAGACTGGGTGACTGCTTTGCAGAACACCTCCGGTCCGTCCGCAAGCAGGACCCAGATATTCCTGCCGCTTGCCATTTTAACTCGCCATCCTGCTCTCACGTCCACATGTCCGTCCTTGGCCTGCTGCAAAGTTCCAGTGAAGCCCAGTACAAACTGGAGGAACAGCACCTCATCATCCGATTAGGCATGTTACAGCCTTCCAGACTTAACATTGAGTTCAACAACTTCAGACTCTGAACTCTCTCCTCCACCTTCACCCCATTTTTTATTTCCATTCATTTATTTTCATTTCTTCCATTGACCTGCTTTTCCCTCATCATTGTTCCCTCTCCCCCACCCCACTTGAGTCATCTGTTCCTAGTTGTCCTTTGGCAGACTGTACCCCTTTGTTCTGCCATTCACACATTCTAGTCTCTTTATGCGCCACTATCAGCACCCTTCCTGGCCTTAATCACCTCCATTTACATTCCCTTTGTATTTCTGTCCACGACATCTTTGTCAATCTCCACCAATCTCTGGCTCCCTATCCAGCCCCACCGCTCCATGCCCCCCCCCCCCAATAACAGTATAAATCTAACCATTATTTCCAGTTCTCTCTAGCTTTGACAAAGCGTTATCCAGACACAAAATGTTAGCTCCCTTCTCTCTCCACAGATGCTGTCACACCTGCTGAGATTGTCCAGCATTTTCTATTTTGTTTCAGATTCCAGCATCCCCAGTAATATGATTTTCTCTATTGTGAGGGGTGACTTAATTGAGGTGTACAAAATTATATGTCATACAACACCAGGTTAAAGTCCAACAGGTTTGTTTCAAACACGAGCTTTCGGAGCGCAGCTCCTTCCTCACCTGAGGAAGGAGCTGCGCTCTGAAAGCTCGTGTTTGAAACAAACCTGTTGGACTTTAACCTGGTGTTGTAAGACTTCTTACTGTGCTCACCCCAGTCCAATGCCGGCATCTCCACATCAAAATTATATGTGGAAGAGGTAAAGTGGAAAGGATAAAATTGTTTCCCTTGAAATGAAATGAAAAGAATGAAAATCGCTTATTGTCACGAGTAGGCTTCAAATGAAGTTACTGTGAAAAGCCCCTCGTCGCCACATTCCGGCACCTATTCGGGGAGGCTGTTACGGGAATCGAACCGTGCTGCTGGCCTGCTTGGTCTGCTTTCAAAGCCAGCAATTTAGCCCTGTGCTAAACAGCCCCTTGATGGAGAATTCTAGAACTAAGGGACATATATTCAAGATAAGTGGCAGAAGGTGTACAGGGAACATGAGGAAGAACAGTTTTTAGGCAGAAGGTAGTGGGAGTCTGGAATTCGCTGCCCGAGTAGGTGGTATAAGACCATAAGACATAGAAGCAGAATTAGGCCAGTCAGCCCATCGAATCTGCTCCACCATCCAATCATAGCTGATATTTTTCTCATCCCCATTCTCCTGCCTTCTGCCCATAACCCGTGATCCCCTTATTAATCAAGAACCTATCTATCTCTGTCTTAAAGACATTCAGTGATTTGGCCTCCATAGCCTTCTGCAGCAAAGAGTTCCACAGATTCACGACCCTCTGGCTGAAGAAATTCCTCCTCATCTCGGTTTTAAAGGATTGTCCCTTTAGTCTGAGATTGTGTCCTCTGGTTCTTGTTTTTCCGACAAGTGGAAACATCCTCTCCACGTCCACTCTATCCAGGCCTTGCAGTATCCTGCAAGTTTCAATAAGATCCCCCCCTCATCCTTCCAAACTCCAATGAGTACAGACCCAGAGTCCTCAACTGTTCCTCATCTGACAAGCTCTTCATTCCAGGGATCATTCTTGTGAATCTCCTATGGACCCTTTCCAAGGCCAGCACATCTTTCCTTAGATACGGGGCCCAAAACTGCTCATAATACTCCAAATGGGTCTGACCAGGGCCCTATACAGCCTCATAAGTACATCCCTTGTCTTGTATTTTAGTCCTCTTGACATGAATGCTAACATTGCATTTGCCTTCCTAACTACTGACTGGACCTGCACGTTAACCTTAAGAGAATCGTGAACAAGGACTCCCAAGTCCCGTTGTGCTTCTGATTTCCTCAGCATTTCCCCATTCAGAAAATAGTCTATGCCTAAATTCCTCCTTCCAAAGTGCATAATCTCACACTTTTCCACATTGTATTTCATTTGCCACTTCATTGCCCACTCTCCTTGCCTGTCCAAATCCTTCTGCAGCCCCCTTTCTTCCTCAATACTACCTGTCCCTCTACAGATCTTTGTATCATCTGCAAACTTAGCAACAGTGCCTTCAGTTCCTTCTTCCATATCATTAATGCATTTTGTGAAAAGTTGTGGTCCCAGCCCAGACCCCTGAGGCACACCACTAGTCACCGGCTGCCATCCTGAAAAAGACTCCTTTATCCTCATTCTCTGCCTTCTCCCAGTCAGACAAACATCTATCCATGCCAGGATCTTACCCTTAACACCATGGGCTCTTAACTTATTTAACAATCTCCTATGCGGCACCTTGTCAAAGACCTTCTGGAAATCTAAATAAATCACGTCCACTGGTTCTCCTTTGTCTAACTTCCTTGTTACCTCTTTAAAGAACTCTTAACAGATTTGTCAGACATGACCTCTCTTTGACAAAGCTGTGCTGACTCAGTCCTATTTTATTATGCACTTTCAAGTACTCCGCGATCTCGTCTTTAATAACAGACTCTAAAATCTTACCAATGACTGAAATCAGGCTAACCGGCCTATAATTTCCTGTCTTCTGCCTCCCTCCCTTCTTAAACAATGGTGTTATATGAGCCACTTTCCAGTCTTCTGGGACCCTTCCTGCCTCCAGTGATTCCTGAAAGATCACCACCAATGCCTCCACAATCTCCTCAGCTAACCTTTTAGAACCCAGGTGGAGGCAGAGACCATAAAGTACCTAGACCTGTTCCTTAAAGTGCTGCAAGATTACGGGCTATGGACCGGTTGCAGAAAAGTAGGATTAGAAAGGACACCTGGGTGTCATAGAATCATAGAATTTACAGTGCCATCGAGTCTGCACCGGTTCTTGGAAAGAGCATACTACCCAAGCCCATGCCTCCACCCTATCCCTGTAACTCAACAACCCCATCTAACCGAAGGGTAATTTAGCATGGCCAATCCACCTAACTTGCACATCTTTGTCCTAGTGCTGGCATGGACGAGATGGGCCAATGGCCTCCTTCTGTGCTGTAATGTTTCTATGATTCGATGAGCTTTATTAGAAAGGTGTTTATGGAAGAGGCTGTAAAAATAGACTAGCCTGACTGTTAGCTTGCCCAAACTGCGAATTGGTATGTCATATGGCCAGACTCTTAAAATGACCTTGTTCCAACTCGGAAGAAACTGAATACACAACAACCCTGAGCTGTCCCCTGAATGCCACCACCATCAAAATGTGTGCAGAACTCGTCTGCATACCGTCATCGTGGATGTTTTTGGTGACATCGTTTGCAACAGCCTGACATGTTGCTCGCCGTGTAACACACATAAATGTTCCCTCCAAGGGGCTCAGGCAAAGGAGGCACGGCCTGCCCTTTGCTGGTTCTCACCCGCTGCCTCCTGTGCTGTGTTAAGTTGGCAAGTGGGGTTACGGTGGGTGGAAAGCAAGTTCACAGGTTCGAGTATGTGAGTGTATTGCAAGGCGATGTGCATGCCAGGGTTCAATCAATGGCGGGAAATAATATGAAAGCTGCCAGATGTTTGGGTGGAGAGGCACGCAGCAGTAGAGAATGTGAGGGTGAGATGAAGGGTCTGAGAGCCAGGCACAGCAGCCCTGCTGGGTGGGGGTGAGTGAGGGATTGAGCAGTCTGTCAGCTTGGTGGGGCAGTTTGCGGCTACTCTCAACACGTGAGAAGTTTTGAAGCATGTGCCCTGTGAAAGGTGCCTTGGAGGGTCTGGCTGGTCACGTGTGTCCGGGCGGCCAATGGCAGTGAGGGCTGAGCAGGCGGCTGGAGCCGGGGCTTGAGGAAAGGGAAGCGGCGGCCGGGCAGAGGGGGCAGGGCCGGGCGGCCCGCGCTGGAAATGCCCAATAAAAACAAGAAAGACAAGGTGAGGCTGGCTGCTGAGTGCTCAGGGACTAGGAGCTACGGCCTGAGCCGGGGATGTTGTGTTTCTTGGGGCAGTGCATTGAGAGGGGAGCGGGCTGCCCCTTTCCCGGGGCTGCCCCCCCCCCCCCCCCCCCCGCCCGCGGGGGGAGGAGGGGGAAATGGCCGGTGTCCCGGCTGGGCCAGCCCAGTCCTCAGACTGGGTCACGGGCGGCCGCGGGGTCTCGGCGGTGGGGTTGGTGCCTGGAGCGGCGGCCGGTAACGGGGCGGGGGGATTAACTGTAGACTTCTCCGCCCTCTTGTTCCTCAACTCCAGCCTGATGGTTTATCTCTGCATCTCTCTCACTTCCAGGAACCTCCTAAAACTGGGAAAAGTGGCAAAGGCGGCACAAAGGACGGGCAGGAAAATGCTGAAGTGGAGGTAAAGGTTGGAGGAGGGAGTTTTGGAGGCGGCTCTCGCGCACTCAGAGCGGTTGAGCTGGAGAGAGTTTGGGCTGGACACTGGAGTGGGGCTCTGCCACCCTGGGTGTGGTGGCTCTGCCACCCTGGGTGTGGGGGCTCTGCCACCCTGGGCGTGGGGGAGCTGCCACCCTGGGTGTGGGGGCGCTGCCACCCTGGGCGTGGGGGCGCTGCCACCCTGGGCGTGGGGGCGCTGCCACCCTGGGCGTGGGGGTGCTGCCACCCTGGGTGTGGGGGCGCTGCCACCCTGGGTGTGGGGGCGCTGCCACCCTGGGTGTGGGGGCGCTGCCACCCTGGGTGTGGGGGCGCTGCCACCCTGGGTGTGGGGGCGCTGCCACCCTGGGTGTGGGGGCGCTGCCACCCTGGGTGTGGGGGCGCTGCCACCCTGGGTGTGGGGGCGCTGCCACCCTGGGTGTGGGGGCGCTGCCACCCTGGGTGTGGGGGCGCTGCCACCCTGGGTGTGGGGGCGCTGCCACCCTGGGTGTGGGGGCGCTGCCACCCTGGGCGTGGGGGCGCTGCCACCCTGGGCGTGGGGGCGCTGCCACCCTGGGCGTGGGGGCGCTGCCACCCTGGGCGTGGGGGCGCTGCCACCCTGGGCGTGGGGGCGCTGCCACCCTGGGCGTGGGGGCGCTGCCACCCTGGGCGTGGGGGCGCTGCCACCCTGGGCGTGGGGGCGCTGCCACCCTGGGCGTGGGGGCGCTGCCACCCTGGGCGTGGGGGCCCTGCCACCCTGGGCGTGGGGGCCCTGCCACCCTGGGCGTGGGGGCCCTGCCACCCTGGGCATGGGGGCCCTGCCACCCTGGGCATGGGGGCCCTGCCACCCTGGGCATGGGGGCCCTGCCACCCTGGGCATGGGGGCCCTGCCACCCTGGGCATGGGGGCCCTGCCACCCTGGGCATGGGGGCCCTGCCACCCCGGGCGTGGGGGCCTCCCTCCCTCTCTCTCTCAGGTTTACCCACTGCAGCCCCTGGGGGTTTTCGCCCTGCTCATATATTTACCGTTCCCGTTTGACATGAGTGCACCTGCAGCGCAATGTTTGGCTGGTGTCTGGTGTAGGATTTCCGTCTCACCGTAATCCCATTTGGGTGCCTGTTTACTTTTGTAAATCAAAGATAACTATGATTGTTTCCGGAGGGGTAGTTTAATTTCTTATTCATGGTTATTCATGAATAACCTTTTCAACCTTGCCCCTCGCCTGAAATGTGTCCCTCAGGTAAAATCACTACAAGTCCACTCCTTCCCTCCTCCTCCTCCTCCTCTTCCTCTCCCCCCCACCACCCACCCCACACACATACACACACACATACACACACCATAAAGGGGAAGGCAGCCTATGGTCACCTGGGACTATGGCAACTTGTGTTGCAGTTTAATTTGTGATCACTTAAAATCTAAAGCACATAAGAGGGGCAATTGGCCCAAATAGCATATGCCGATAAGCCCCCCTCCCCCTCATTCTTTCTATTCTGCCCCATCCCTCTCTGGCATGTTCCCCATCTAAACTCTCTGCCGTGTTCCCCCCCCACCTCCCCATTGCTGAATTCCCCAACATCAATATCCCAGGGTCTCTATTGACCAGAAACTTTAAAAAAAGATGTATTAAAATTTTGTCATTTTGTACCAAAAAATCCAAAGAACAATACACTTTAAAAAAAAATGAAAACAATTAGTAAACCAACCTCTTCTCCCCCCCGCCCCCCAATTGTTCCCCATCCCCTCTAACAGCTAACAGTGACCAATTCCTTGAAATACAATATAAATGGTGGCCATCTCCGGCAGAACCCTCCAATTAAGTCGGGGAAGCCGGATGGGTACCCAGCTGAATTTCATAAGGAATTTGCGATGGACCTGGCACCACATCTGTTGGGGTCATTTAATGAAGCACTGGAGAAGGGGGAGAGACGATGACGCAGGCAGTAATCACACTAATCCTGAAAAAGGGGAAGGACCTGGTGGAATGTGGGTTGTGTAGGCCCATATCACTATTGAACACAAATGTGAAAGTATTGGGTAAGTTGTTGGCGGGGAGGATGGAGGAGTGTGTCCCGGGGGTGGTGGCAGAAGATCAAACAGGCTTTGTGAAGGGCAGGCAGCTCGCGAGTAATATACGATGGCTGTTGAATGTGATGATGAATCCGTCGGGAGCACTGGTACCAGAGGTGGTGGTGTCCATGGACGCGGAGAAAGCATTTGATCGGGTGGAGCGGCGGTACTTGTTTGAGGTTTTGGGAAGGTTTGGGTTTGGGCTGAGATTTTTGGCATGGGTATGGTTGCTGTATTTGGCACCAAGGGCGAGGTTGAGGACGAATGATATGAGCTCACAAAGCTTTGACTTACACAGGGATACGAACCAGGGGTGCCTGCTGTCGCTGCTGCTGTTTGCACTGGCCATCGAGCTATTGGCGATGGCTCTCAGGAGGTTGGCAGAGTGGCGGGGGATTATGAGGGGACAGAGGGAGCATCGGGTGTCGCTCTATGCTGATGACCTCTTGCTGCATATTTCGGATCTGTTGGAGAGTATGCAAACGATTATGGGCCTGCTGGGGAGGTTTGGAGGGTTCTTGGAGTATAAGCTGAATGTAGGGAAAGTGAGGTATTCCCGGTGAATGAGCTGGCACAGCGGTCTAATTTAGGGGGAATGCCATTTATGTAGCGAGGCATAGATAGGTTTAGATATTTGGGGATTCAGGTAGTGAGGGAATGGACGGGGTTCCATAAGTGGAACTTAACAAAGCTGGTGGTGGAGGCTAGGGAGGATCTTGAGAGGTGGGATACATTGCACTTCACATTGGCGGGGACGGTCCAAGTGCTGAAAATGAATATTCTGCCGAGGTTTTTGTTTATCTTTCAAGCTCTTCGGATCTTTATATCAAAGGCCTTTTTTGGAAAGTGCACATGATCATTTCTGACTTTGTATGGGCGGGGAAGTGCCAAGGGTGGGGAGGACCGTGCTGCTGAGGCAGCAGGGGGGATGGTTGGCGTTGCCGAACTTGCTTCATTTTTATTGGGTGGCGAATGTGGACAAGGTACGGTGGTGGTGGGCAGAAGGGATAAGAGTGGGTTAGGATGGAGGAGGAATCTTGTAAGGGGTCTTGTTTGAGGGCTATGGTGACGGCAGCATTACCAATGGCTCAGAGTAGGTATTCGGGAGCCTGGTGGTGTAATCCACAGTGAAGATATGGAATCAGTTGAGGAGGCATTTTAGGGTGGAAGGGATGTCGGTGCTAATGCCGCTGTGCAAGAATCATGGGTTTGACCCGGGGGGGATGGATAGTGTAGACAGGAGGTGGAGGGAAGTGGGGCTGGTCAAGGTGAGGGATCTGTATTTGGTGAAGGGTTCGGCAGTCTGGAGGAGCTAAGGAAGAGGGTAGAGCTACCGAGGGGGAGTGAGTTCAGGCATCTGCAGGTTGGAGAGTTTGCGCGAAAGGTCTGGAGGGGGTTCCCTAGGTTGCTGGAATACACCCTGCTGGAGCAACTGCTGCTTCCGGATGTGGAGTGGGAGGGAAGAATTGGGGATGTATTCAAGTGGGAGGGTAGATCGCTTGGGGAGTATGGAGTGATGCACTGCTTAGGGTAAATGGGACCTCCTCTTGTGCAAGGATGAGCCTGATACAGTTTAAGGTGGTGCACAGGGGCAGATGACTCTGGTGAGAATTCATAGAATTTACAGTACAGAAGGAGGCCATTCGGCCCATCGAATCTGTACCAGCTCCTGGAAAGAGCACCCTACCCAAGGTTAACACCTCCACCCTATCCCTATAACCCAGTAACCCCACTCAACACTAAGGGCAATTTTGGACACTAAGGGCAATTTATCATGGCCAATCCACCTAACCTGCACATCTTTGGACTGTGGAAGGAAACCGGAGCACCCGGAGGAAACCCACGCACACACGGGGAAGATGTGCAGACTCCACACAGACAGTGACCCAAGCCGGAATCGAACCTGGGATCCTGGAGCTGTGAAGCGATTGTGCTATCCACAATGCTACCGTGCTGCCCACAAGGCAGAATGAGTGGGTTCTTTCAGTGGGTAGCAGACGAGTGTGGGTGGGGGCCAGCGAATCATGCACACATGTTTTGGGAAGATTCTGGGTGGGAGTGTTCGTATTCTTCGCCAGGATAGTGGAGGAGGAGGTGGACCCGGACCCTTTGGTGGTAATATTTGGGATTTCGGAGAAACCGGAGCTCATGGAGAGGAGGAAGGCCGATGTCTTGGCCGCTGCCTCTCTGATTGCACGGCAGCGAATGTTGCTGGAGTGACGGTCGGCATCGCCACCGGGTGTAGCGGCTTGGTTGGTGACCTGTACAACTTCCTGCGATTATTAGAGAAGATAAAGTATGAGTTATGGGGCTCTTCAGGGGAGTTTGAGGAAAGATGGGGGATGTTTGTGACTGTGTTTGAGGGGCTATTTGCCGTTGGGACGGAGTTGGGGGGGGGGGGGGGGGGGGGGGGGGGTGAAAACGGGAGAAAAATCTGTAGTTAATTGTTGGGAAGTATGTTTCCCGGGGTGTTTATTTGCTGTAACCTGTTTTGATACATGTTTGTAATAAAATACATTTTTTTTAAAAAAAAAGTACCCTCCAATTGACCCCCTCACGGTGTATTTGACCGTCTTGAGGTACAAAAACTCCATAAAGTAATTTAGCCCTGCCGAAGCAGTAGGTGGCGTCATCAGCCTCCAATTCATCAGGATTTGCCTCCAAGCAACTAGCAAAGCGAAGGCCAAAGATGTTTGCCCCCGCACCCATCCGCAGCTCCGGCAGGTCCAATATCCCTAACATAGCCACTAAAGCTCAAGGTTCAGATTTGCCAATATGGTGCTGAAAAAAGAGACCAAAAACCCACAAGCTTGGGATAGGACCAGAATATGTGCTTGTGATTTGTGGGCCCTCTCAAACAGTACTTGCACCTATCCTCAACCCCCACAATTCCTCCTCGCTTTAGTACCCTAAACAGTACCTTGAACTGGATCAGGCTCAGCCTTGCACAGGATTACGTGGCATTCACCCTGCGAAGGGTCTTACTCCAAAACCTCCTCCTCCAATATAGCCCCCAACTCCTCCTTCCATTTGGCCTTCTCTGGTTCCACTGAGACTTGATCCTCCCCCAAAATCCATCCATGTACGCCAGACATACTACCCTCTTGCAACCCCGCACAGGATAAAATCCTCTCCAGTAAGGGTGATGTGCCGCCACTGGGAATGTCAGGAATGTCTGTGTGACAAAATTTCGTACCTGGAGGTACCTAAACAGATCCGAGCCCAAGAGCACGACTTTCTCTTTCAACTCCTGCAGGCTGGCAAACCACTCACTCTTTCCAGTCCCTTCCCCTCTGCAAATATGGCATCCAACTTCGCTGACTTGAACAAGTGGTTCCTACAAATGGGGGCCGGCCTTGACACTGAATATGGTTGCCTCCATATTTTTAAAGTGGAGACAATCACCAGATTTGATAAATATTTTGCTGGAGTAAATGGCAGAGACGCCATCACCAGTGCCCCCAAACTGGACCCGCTACACGACTCGCATCACCCCAACACTTTCTCCATAATGGTGACCCAGTAAAATTTAGCAGCGCAAGTCTCCATGACTCTATCCCTCTGCAGGACCCCGAATCCTCGGGGTTTTCCCCGCCCACATAAAACCCAATAAAAGACGCTCAGTCCACCCCAAAAAATGACTTGGTAAAATTACAGGGAAGACATTGAAATAATAACAGGAATCTCGGTAAGATGTCTATCTTGATGGATTGAACCCGGCTCGCCAAGGACAATGGGAGGTTGTCCCACCGTTGCAGATCAGCCTTGACTCTACTTGCTAGACTGGTATAATTGAATTTATGTAGCTGCGCCCAATCCAAAGCCACCCGGACCCCAAATGCTGAAATCTAGCCCCGGCCAGATGGAAAGGTAGCTCCCCCAGACCAGCACCCCTCCCTGAAGTGTTAACCACAAAATACACTCTCTTCCCTAAATGTAACTTGTATCCAGAGAAGGAGCCATTTTCTTCAATATACTCCTCATGTGCCCCATGACCGACGCAGGGTTCCTCACATATAGCAGAAGGCCATCCACATATATGGACGCCCTGTGTTCCACCCCACCCCTAACTATTGGTCTCCACTTATTTGAAGCCCTCGGGGAAATCGGCAATGCGAACAAGAGGACATAGGACACCCCTGCCTCATCCCCCTATGCAACTGAAAAGACTCTGAATTCATGGTGTTGTTATGAATGCTAGCAGAAGAAACCTCCTACAACAACGCACCCACAAAACAAACCCAGGGCACAACCTAAACTTCTCGAAAACCTCAGAGGTACCTCCATTCTACCCTGTCGAATGCTTTTTCAGCATCCAGCGACAATTATCTCTGGTTCCAGCCCAACTGCTGGGGTGGGAACCACATTAAGTTGTCTCCTTACATTGGACAGCAACTTTCGGACCTTCACAAATCCCGTTTGGTTCTTCCCAACTACCTCCGGGTGACAGGTTCCAACCTCAACTCCAGGATCCTGGCCAAAAGCTTAGCGTCTACATTGAGCAATGAAATCAGGTGATACAACCTGATTTCTTGGAATCCGATTAGGGCGATGGATGCCTCCACAAGCGTCCCAGGAAGAGAAACCCATGCCAGAGAATTGTGAAACATCCCCATCAAGAAGCTGATCCACAAGCTTCTTGTAGCATTCTACCGGGAACTCATCTGACCCCGGCGCATTCCCTGCCTGCATCTTTCCTAACTTTATTCGCATAGCCTCCAATCCCAGCAGAGCCTCCAGCTCTTCCTGCACAGGTCCTCCCCCACCGTGGAAAACGGCAAAACCTCTAAAAATTCTGCCAATCCCCACTTGTCCTCTGGCTACTGCAACCTAAAAGACTCCGAATGCCCCGTTAACCTTGTCCGGTGCGGAAGCCAGCCTGCCCTCCGAATCCTTAACCTGGATGATCGTCCTAGCAACTTGTGAGCCAAGGGACGGCTGGCCTTCTCCCCATACTCATACACCACCCCCCTCAAACTCAACAGGCGCACCGCCCTACCCGTAAACTGCAGATTAAACTACATTTGCAGCTTTTTCC
This sequence comes from Scyliorhinus canicula, assembly GCF_902713615.1. Classification (NCBI taxonomy): domain Eukaryota; kingdom Metazoa; phylum Chordata; class Chondrichthyes; order Carcharhiniformes; family Scyliorhinidae; genus Scyliorhinus; species Scyliorhinus canicula. The sequence continues at coordinate 42,830,956 of NC_052147.1, read as the reverse complement.
TGCGTGCCAATAGTTCTGCAGTTTGGTCACTCGCATACCCATGGTCCACCCCCAGAATCTCATCCACTAACCTCTGGCACTCTTTCTTGGCCTTCCTATCCATCTGTACCTTGTACGATATGATTTCTCTTATAATGACCGCCTCGCACAGAGTAGAGGGCAAGACCAACCCATTCTTATTGAAAAAAACATTTTTTTTGTTTTTTTTAATATAAATTTAGAATACCCAATTATTTTTTACCAATTAAGGGACAATTTAGCATGACCAATCCACCTAACTGTCACACGTTTGGGTTGTGGGGGTGAGACCCACACAGACACGGGGACAATGTGCAGACTCCACACGGACAGTGACCCGGGGCCGTGATCAAACGCAGGCCCTCAACACTATAGGCAGCAGTTCTAACCACTGTGCCACCTTGCCGTGCTCCCACCCATTCTCATTGAACTTCACATATTCATTTATGGCTCACAATCGTCCCGCAGAACCCAATATCCAACATTCTTTGCGCTGTGTCTGGCTCACCTCCAGCACTAGATCTAACATATGTGGAGCATGGTCAGAAATAACCAGCGCCGAATAGTCCGCCTTTTTAACCCCGCCATGGGTCCGCGAGTCCTGTCTCATCCATGAAAGCAGCAAAATCCTTTTATTTATTTTAAATATATTTTTATTCCGCTTTTTAAATTTTATACATAACAACAAAGTGTACAACCCCATCCCCCCCCCCCGCCCCCCAAGAAAACCGAACAGGATTCCAAACCCCTCCCCGCCAAAAACATCTAACGGTGGCCTGCTCAGAACAATTAAACATTGCCACCTTCGGTAAAATTCTTCAATTGCTCCCCTCGTGGTGTACTTAATCTTCTCGTGATAACAAAAACTCTATAAGATACCCCAGCCAGGCGGCATGGTGGCGCAGTCGTTAGCACTGCTGCCTCACGGCAGCAAGGATCCAGATTCGATCCCGGCTCTGGGTCACTGTCCATGTCGAGTTTGCACGTTCTCCCCTTGTCTGTGTGGGTCTCGTCCCCACAACGCAAAGATGTGCAGGGTAGGTGGATTGGCCACACTAAATTGCCCCTTAATTGGAAAAAAAAAAAAATTCCTCCAGCCATACCAGGTCACTGGGTGGAGAAGCTGACCTCCATCCCATCCACACTCTCCTTCAAGCAAAGAACCAGGCGAAAGCCAAATCATCAGTCCCTACCCCAGTCTGCAGCTACTACAGGTCCGATGCCCCAGATATGGCCCTGAGGGGTCAAGGCTTCAGTTCAATTTGTAGGATCGTCAACATGGTGCTGAAGAAAGAGACCGAAAACCTTACGAGCTTAGGATATAACCAGAGCATGTGTACATGGTTAGCTGGATCCCTCCCATAGTGCTCACACTCATCCTGCATTTGATCAAAGGGGCCCTGTGCGCTACCTTCAATTGTATGGCCCTAACTTCGTACATGATGATGTTGTGTTCACACCACACCCCCTCCTCCAGGTCAAAACCCAACTCCTCCTCCCACTTGGCCGTAGCCCCCTCCAAAGCTACTTCCTCCTCCGCTATAATTGTCATATAAATCCCTGAGGTATTCCCCTTCTCTGTTCCTGCCAATTGACAAAACCCTCTCCAGCAACCAGGAAGACGGCACCACAGGGAACGTTGGAAAGATCATCTTTGCGATGTCGCGCACCTGTAAAGATCTAAATGTATCCGCCCGTGAAGTCCAAATTTCTCCAACTCCTCAAAGCAGCCCTCCAGAAACATCCTTCATTATCGCAACCCCCTTCACTTCCCATCCACGAAACCTAGTGTCCAACTTCGCTGTCTTGAACATGTGATACACACAGTGCGGCACCAACTTTGATACTGCTCCCAATTTGAAGTGCTGCTGAAATTGTCTTCATAACTTCAATGTAGATCCACCACCGGATTCCCTGAATACTTCCCCGGAGATAAAGGTAGCCAAGCCACCATCAATGCCCTCAACCCCGATCCCCTACACGAACCCGACTCTATCCGCCCCCATATAGCCTCAGGATCTCCACACCATCCCAGCATCTTCTCCGCGTTTGCCGCCGAATAGTAATATAGCAGACTTGGCAATCCCCCGACTGCCGTTCCCTCTGAAGTATCGTCCTCCGAATTTTACCTACTTTTCCCGCCCAAATGAATGCCAGAATCAATCTCTTGACTCCCCAAAAAAGGATTTTGGCATAAAAAACGGCAAGCACTGAAATAAGAACAAATATCTGGCAGAACATTTATTTTCACCGACTAAATTCTATCAACCAAGGACAGAGGCAGGCTGTTCCACCTCTGCAAGTCCGCTTTAATCCTGTTCACCAAATCTCGTAAAATTCAATTTCCGAAACCGAGTCCAATTCCAGGCTACCTGCACGCCATTACATCTAAAATGGAGACCTGTAAGACGAAACGGTAACGCCCCCAAATTAACCTCTTGCCCCGGCTGAACGATCGGGAAATACTCACTTTTCTCCCAATGCAATTTATACCCTGAAAAAGCCCCAAATGTCACCCATTGTGGGGATCAAATCCGCTACATATAAAAAGATCATCATTATACAAGCACACCCTGTGTTCGACCCCATCCCTCTTACTATCCTCTTACTATCCTTCTCCAAGTATCCAAAGTATCAAGGTAATGGCCCATGGCTCAATTGCAAATGCAAATAAAGGGGGGACATGAGGCATCCCTTCCTCATTCCCCTGTGCAACTGAAAGTATCCCAAGCTCACATTGTTTGTATGAACACTAGCCTTGGGTGCCTTATATTTAGCTTGGCCAATCCACCTACCCTGCACATCTTTGGGTTGTGGGGGCGAAATCCACAAAACACGGGGAGAATGTACACACTCCACACGGACAGTGACCCCAGAGCTGGGATCGAACCTGGGACCCTCGGTGCCGTGAGGCTGCAATGCTAACCACTGCGCCACCGTGCTGCCCTTTAAGTGCCTTATATAATAACCAAATCCACACCTCCAACTTCGGCCCTATCCCAAACCGTTCCAGCACTGCAACTAAATATCCCCAATCTACCCTATCAAAGACCTTCTCAGCATCCAATGCCACAATAACCTCTTGCTCCCTCCCTTTTGCCGGGAACAATATTGCATTCAAAAGTCGCCTTACATAGGACAACAAGCATCTACTCTTCACAAACCCGTCTGATCTTCCCCAATAACCGGTGAAAGACACATTTGCACCCTCAATGCCAACACCTTCGCCAGAATCTTGGCATTTAATAATGAAATTGACAGTATCGGCAGCACATGGCAAAGTGGTTAGCACTGCTGCTTCACGGCGCTGAGGACTGGGTTCAATCCCAGCCCTGGGTCACTGTCTGTGTAGAGTTTGTACATTTTCCCCGTGGCTGCATGGGTCTCACCCCCACAACCCAAAAAGATGTGCAGTGTAGGTGAATTGGCCTTGCTAAATTGCCCCTAAATTGTGGGGAAAAAAACATTGGAGACTCTTAAATTTTTTTTTTAAAGAAATCGGACGATGCAACCCACACTCCACCACGTCTTTATCTTGCTTTAGCAGAAGCGAGATGGACACCTGCATCGTTGTCTCCAGAAGAGACCCTGATCCACCGAGTCCTCAAACCTCTCCACGCCAGCAGCAGCACGAGTCGGTCAGCAAACGTTTGATAAAACTTCACTGGGAACCCATCCGGCCCCAGCGCATTATCCGTCTGCATTTGCCTAATCGCTGTTCTGATCTCCTCCCCCTCAGCAGCCCCTCCAACCCTTCCCGATCCTCCTCCTCCACCGTGGGTCACTCCAAACCCTCCAAAACGTCAACATATCCAACTCCTCCGACGGCGGCTCAGACTATAAAGATTCTTACAGAACACTTCAAACGGCCCATTAACTTTATGCAACGCCGACACTAACCTACTATCTGACTCCCGAATCCATACAATCTCCCGGCAGGCCCCCTGCCACCTCCGCTGACCGGCAAAAGCGACTGGCCGTTTCTCCATATTCGTACATTACCCCCTCGAGCGCCGCAACTGCCGCATTCCCTTATCGGTGGATAGCAGGTCACATTGCATGTGCAATTTCTTTCTACTAGCCAGATGCTCTTGTGTGGGGTCACATGAATATCTGCCATCCACCTCCATAATCTCTTCCATCAACACTGGCGCTTCTTTCTCAACTTCCTATCCTTCTGTGCCTTGTATGAAATTACCTCCACTCGCATCACCGCCTGCAGAGCCTCCCACGATACCGAGGGCGACACCTCCCATTCTTGTTGAACCCCAAATATTCATCAATCACCTGTGCCATCTTAACACAAAATCCCAAATCCTTTAACAGCCATACATCAAATACCACGCTGGCGCTGGGCCGGCCCCTTCTCCAAAACCACATCCACCAGGTGTGGAGCATGGTCTGAAATCACTATCGTGGAATATTCCACATTCCTCACACCCAGCAGTAGGACTCTCCCCATCACAAAAACGTCAATGCGCAAATACATACTATGCACAGGAGAGGAAAAGGAGAATTCCCTACCCCCAGGATGCAGAAACCATCATGGATCCACTCCACCCATCTCCTTCATGAACGCTGCCAGTATTTGTGCTGTCCCCAAAGGGGCCAGCGACTTTGGCTTAGACTGATGCAGCTTGGGGCTCAAAACGCAGTTCAAATCTCTCACAAAATCAACTGGTAATCCATATTAGGTATTGTAGACAGCATCCTCTTCATAAACTCCACGCCATCCCAATTTGGGGCGTGCACAATCACCAGCAATACCGACTTGCCCTCCTTATATCCCCCTAATTATGACTTACCTGCCGCCCCGGTTTGCTACCACCTCTCCATCTGAAATCAAACTCTTTTATTGATAAGTATGGGCCCTGTTATCAAAGACTGAGTGAAACACCTGGCTAACCCAACTCTCAGAGCCTGGTCTGGTCCCTTACCTGCAGGTGGGTCTCCTGAAACAGCACCACTTCAGCTTTCAAACTTTGTAAATGAGAGAAAACTCTCACATTTCACTGGTTCTCGCACCCCCACCACCCCTCTCTCTTGCTGGGCTTAATTACGCTTTCTTGTTTCTCCAAGTCCTCCCCCTTCCCCTTTATTATTTCATCTGGGCTACCCTATCTCAGTCCCAGGCTACTTAGCTGCTGGCCACAAACAAGTCCTGGAACAACCGGGTGAATGCTGGTGGTGTTTGTCCGTACGCTCGACATGGGAGTGTTGTAAAGGAGCTTCACCCATGTTGTTCTGAGCCCGAACCGCTCCAGTACCTTTTATGAAGTACTTCCATTTGACTCTGTCGAAGGCCTTTTCTGCCTCTGGTCACCTCGGGTTTTCGCTCCCAGATGGGGGTCATGATCACCTTCAGCAGGCGCCTGATGTTTGATGTTAGCTGCCTACCTTTGACAAAGCCCATTTGGTTTTCTGCGACCACCTCTGGTACGCAGTTCCCCAGCCTCTTGGATAGGGTTTTGGCCAATATTTTGGCGTCTATGTTTAGTCGCAAGATGGGTCTGTAGGAACCTCATTCTGTTGGGTCTTTGTCCTTTTTAGGTATCAGTGAGATTGAGGCTTGTGCCAGCATAGGTGGCAGTGTGCCCCTCGTCAGCGAGTCTGTGAACATCTTCCACAGGTGCGGGGCCAGTGCTGTCGCAAATTTCTTTGCAGAAGTCCGGCAGGAAGCGGTCCGGTCCTAGTCCCCGCCTGCATGAAGCTAACACTCTCCATGATCTCTTCCAGTTCTATCGGTGATTCCCCCACGACTGGCAAGCCTAGTCCATCGAAGAATGATTCCATCTCTGAGTCCCTTGCTGCGGGCTCTGAGGTGTACAATCCCCGGTAAAAGGCCTCAAAGGTTTTGTTGACCTTGTCGGGTCTGTTTCTAATATACCTCTGCTGCCTCTAATTTGCGCGATTTCCCTTGTGGTTGCCTGCTTTCTCAGCTGGTACGCCAGCAGATAGCTGGCTTTGTCTTCGTATTCATATAGGGTCCCCCGTGCCTGGTGCAGTTGGTGCACTGCTCTGCTCGTGGAGAGCAGGTCAAAGTCCATCTGTAGATTTTTCCTCTCCGCCAGTACCTCGGAGTACGGTCCACCTCCAACATGGAGTCGACTAGCTGTTGACTAGCCGCCCTCTCCTCCCTGTATCTTTTAAGGCGATAATTTCCTTTGGCACCTCCCAGAACGTGGAGGGTGAGGCCTGTGATATTTTCTCGCTAAAGGCCTTGTCGACCAGTAGTGCAGTGTCCAACCTTCATGTGGGGTGTTGGGCACTGCCCGTCTACAACCTCACATCCGTATAATGTGGAACGTGGTCAGAGGTTACGATCGTGGAGTATTCCGCCTTGACCAGCCCTGGAAGCACCGATTTCCCCACTACAAAGAAGTCGATCCTTGAATATACATTATGTACTAGGGAGAAGAAGGAGAACTCTCTCTCCCCTGGGTGGTGAATCACCATGGGTCCACCGCCCCTATCTGCTCCATAAAGAGACTGAGTTCCTTTGCCATGTTGGAGGTCTTTCCCGTTTTGGGGTTCAACCTGTCCTGCTGCGGGTCCTGTACACAGTTAAAGTCTCCTCCCATGATCAAGCAGTGCACCTCTATAGTGGGGATTTCCGCCATGGTCTTTTTAATAAATTCCGTGTCGTCCTACTTGGGAGCATACACATTAACGAGGACTACCGGTGCCCCGACTAGGGCCCCGCTGACCATGAAGTACCTTCCCCCTAGGTCAGTAGCCATCTTTGTCGCTGTAAACATCGTCCTCTTATTAATTAGTATGGTCACTCCCCTGGCCCTTGTCCCGGAACAGGAATGGTAGGTCTGTCTCACCCAGCCCTTCCTCACCTGCAGTTGGTCCTGCTCTCGCCGGTGTGTGTCTTGGAGGAAGACTATGCCGGCTTTCATGTTTCTCGGGTGGGTGAAGATTCTGGACCTCTTCACTGGGCCGTTAAGTCTCCTGACAATCCAGGTGACTATCCTGGTGGGGTTTTTTTGCCCCCCCCACCCACCGCTCCTGTGGGATTAACCATACTTACCTAGTGGATGTGCCCCTGCACTCTGGGGTTTCCCTTTGTTAGGGGGCCGTCCAAGATGGCTGCGTTCACTGTTCTCCACAAGTGGTCGGGTCCCTGTGCCCTGGGGTTTGCCTTGTCCAGGGGGCACCCAACATGGCCACCAACTGCATCTGCCATGTGGATATGCCCCTGCACTCCGGGTTCCACCTTCGCCCAGAGACCATTCTAGGTGATTGCTTACAGTGCTTTTTTGTTCCGGGCCCTCGGTTGTGGCCCTTTGCGGCATACTGCCTTTCTCCTTCTGCCCTCATGTGTTTCTATTTCCCCGTTGCCACTCCAGCCTCGTTTCCTGTGGTCTGCCCCTCTCTCCCGCCCTTCCCCTGCTCCTCTCCCCGCCCCGTCCCTGTTGTTTGTCCAGCGCAGGATCCGGTCCTGTTACTAGTGCAATTTCACTATTACTGCCCTTGGTTAGTCCCCGGCTTTGGCCTTTGGTCGCAGCGACCGGTGTACTCTGTCTATTTCTGGAGGGTTGGGGAGGGTCTCCCTTCCCACCAGGTTGCCCAGCATCTGGGCCACATAGTTTGTGGGGTCCCTACCTTCGATTCCCTCCGGTAGGTCCACGATCCGCATGTTTTGTCTTCTCGGTTCCCAACTTTTCCTTTTAAACTGCCCTGTTTCGCGAACAATCTCTCCACCTCTTTCTCCAGGGCAACGATCTGGTCACTCTGGTCAGTTGCAGCCCTTTCCAGGTCTTTGATCGTCGCTTCTTGGGCCTCCAGTCTCTTTTCTGCGTTGTCCAGGGTGAGCTGCATTTGTGCCAGGGTTTCGGCCACTGCTCCCTTGACCGCTGCCTGGATATCCATTTTTGTTTCCTGCCTGTGTTCCCTCAGTGCTTCCGAGAAGGATGTCATCCAGCTACCCCCCAGTGAGGGATGGCTTTGTGTGTGGTTGGTCTGCCCTTCTCGCTCCGGCGAAACCTGCGCTCCGCCGCCTTCTGCACTGATCGGCTCGCCCGATTGTTTCTGCTCCAGGCTCCTTCCACTCCTAGGGCTGGATTCTCCCCTACCCGGCGGGGTGGGGGGGGTCCCGGCGGGATGGAGTGGCGTGAACCACTCCGGCGTCGGGCCGCCCCAAAGGTGCAGATTTCTCCGCACCTTTAGGGGCCAAGCCCTCACCATGAGGGGCTAGGCCCGCGCCGGAGTGGTTTACGTCCCGCCAGCTGGCGGGAAAGGCCTTTGGCGCCACACCAGCCGGGGCCGAAGGGACTTCGCCGGCCGACGGAAGTCCGCGCATGCGCGGGAGCGTCAGCGGCTGCTGACATCATCCCCACACATGCGCAGGGGAGGGGGTCACTTCCGCGTCGGCCATCGTGGAGGCTATGACCGACGCGGAAGGAAAAGTGTGCCCCCACGGCACAGGCCTGCCCGCGGATCAGTGGGACCCGATAGCGGACCAGGCCACCGTGGGGGCACCCCCCGGGGTCAGATCGCCAGTCCCGCCAGTAAGGAAGGTGGTTTGGTTCCCGCCGGCGTGACAGTAGCGGGACTTCGGGCCATCGTGGGCCGGAGAATTGCCGGGGGGAGGAGGGGGGCGCCGGCCGGCTTGGTGCGATTCCCGCCCCGCCGAATCTCCGGTGCGGAGACGGCAGGGGCAGGATTCACGCCGGCCACCGGCGATTCTCCGACCCGGCGGGGGGGGTCGGAGAATCCAGCCCCTGGTCTCTGCTCAGTCCCTGGACTGACTTTTTCCAGGCAATTTTCCCCTTCTCTCTTTTCCCCCTGTTTTACTAAGGTTGGGGGAACAAGTTGTCGAGTTTTTGATGAAAAGTGGCTATTTTGCAGGACCGTGGGAGGAGAGCCACCTGGTGTGTGACTGCTCAGCACATCAACGTCACTGGAAGTCCATATATGTTGATTATATTGATGTATAAAGTCTCTTAATCCACAAAAAGGAAAGTGGGTGATGAAGAGCAATGTAGGCCCACTAAAAGCTGAAAATTGAGATAATGTCAGTGACAATGGGGAAATGGTAGACATGTCAAACAATTACTTTGCCTCAGTGTTTACAGTAGAAATGGATGGTAACATGCTGGATGTCCTGGAAAAAATAATAATCGATAGAGGACAGGGACTTAATGCAATTAATGTAAGTACAGCATCACTAACTAGGAAATTAATGAGTGACAAATCCTCAGGACCTGACAGTTTTCATCTGAGTGTGTTGATAGAAGTAGAGGACCACATTCTATAATCTTCCAGAGTTCTCTAGATTCGGGAGTAGTCCCTCTGGTTTGGAAAATTGTACATGGCATTCCACTTTTTAAGGCGGGCGAAAGGGGAAAACCAGGAAATTACAGACCAGTTAGCCTGACGTCTCCGGTGGGAAAATTGCTGGAGTCTATAATCAGGGATGGAGTAACTGAACAATTTGAAAAAATTGTGGTCGATTGGGGAGAGCCAGCATGGATTCGTGAAGGGAAGATCATGCCTGACTATTGAATTTTTTGAGGAGGTGACTAAAATAGTGGACAGAGGAATGTCTATGGATGTCATCTATATAGACTTCCAAAAGGCATTTGATAAAGTCCCACGTAAGAGACTGTTAACTAAGGTGGAAGCCCACAGAGTTGGGGGAAATTATTGACATGGTTAAGAAACTGGTTGATGGCAGGCGACAGAGAGTGGGGATAATGGTTAATTATTCAAATTGGCAGGGGGTGATTGGTAGTGTACCATAAGGATATGTGTTGGGGCCTCAATTATTCACACTATTCATTAATGATTTGGATAAAGTCCAAAATGTTTGTTTCAAACATTAGCTTTCGGAGCACTGCTCCTTCCTCAGGTGAATGAAGAGATATGTTCCAGAAACATATATACAGACAAATTTATATTGGTGTTGTAAGACTTCTTACTGTGCTCACCCCAGTCCAACGCCGGCATCTCCACATCACGATTTGGATTATGGCATAGAAAATCATATATGCAAATTTGTGGATGATACAAAGTTAGGTGGCATTGTAGACAGCCTAGAAGATATCATAAAATTGCAAGGAGAAATCAGACGAGGTGATTGGGCAAAATTGTGGCAGATGGAATTTAATGTCAGCAATGTGAGGTTATCCATTTTGGACCAAAGAAGGACAGAGCAGAGTACTTTTTAAAGGGAAAGAGGTTAGATCCAGTGGATGTCCAAAGAGACTTGGGGTGCATAGGTCCTTAAAATGCCAGGAACAAGTACAGAAAATGATCAGGAAAGCTAATGGAATGTTAGCCGTTATATCTAGAGGATTGGAATATAAAGACACAGGGGTTATACTGCAGTTATACAAGTGGATTAAACTCCACTTGGAGGACTTAGAGCAGTTCTGGGCACCACACCTTAGGAAGAATATTTTGGCTTTTAAGGGAGTGCAACATAGTCTTACAAAAATGATACCTGGATTACAGGGGTCAAGTTACGAGGCGAGATTACTCAAATTAGATCTGTTTTCACTAGAATTTAGAACGCTAAGCGGTGATCTGATCGAAGTATTCAAGATATTAATAGGGAAAGAGAAGATAGATCAAGATAACTATTTCCACTGGTTGGAGATTGTTTTGTGTTTAAACAAAGGAGATTACAATGGGATGAGAGAAGAACTAGCTAAGGTGGACTGGGAGCAAAGACTTTATGGTGGAACAGTGGAGAACCTTCCAAGTGATTTTTCACAGTGCTCAGCAAAGGTTTATACCAACAAAAAGGAAGGACGGTAGAAAGAGGGAAAATCGACCGTGGATATCTAAGGAAATAAGGGAGAGTATCAAATTGAAGGAAAAAGCATATAAAGTGGCAAAGATTGCTGGGAGATTAGAGGACTGGGAAATCTTTAGGGGGCAACAGAAAGCTACTAAAAAAGCTATAAAGAAGAGTAAGATAGAGTATGAGAGTAAACTTGCTCAGAATATAAAAACAGCAAAAGTTTTTACAAATATATAAAACAAAAAAGAGTGGCTAAGGTAAATATTGGTCCTTTAGAGGATGAGAAGGGAGTTTTAATAATGGGAGATGAGGAAATGGCTGAGGAACTGAACAGGTTTTTTGGGTCTGTCTTCACAGTGGAAGACACAAATAAAATGCCAGCGACTGATAGAAATGAGGCTATGGCAGGTGAGGACCTTGAGAGGATTGTTATCACTAAGGAGTAGTGATGGGCAAGCTAATGGGGCTAAAGATAGACAAGTCTCCTGGCCCCGATGGAATGCATCCCAGAGTAGGTAGGCAGAGAGCAGGAAATTATAGGCCAGTGAGCTTAACTTCGGTAGTAGGGAAGATGCTGGAATCTATCATCAAGGAAGAAATAGCGAGGCATCTGGATAGAAATTGTCCCATTGGGCAGACGCAGCATGGGTTCATAAAGGGCAGGTCGTGCCTAACTAATTTAGTGGAATTTTTTGAGGACATTACCAGTGCAGTAGATAACGGGGAGCCAATGAATGTGGTATATCTGGATTTCCAGAAAGCCTTTGACAAGGTGCCACACAAAAGTTTGCTGCATAAGATAAAGATGCATGGCATTAAGGGTAAAGTAGTAGCATGGATAGAGGATTGGTTAATTAATAGAAAGCAAAGAGTGGGGATTAATGGGTGTTTCTCTGGTTGGCAATCAGTAGCTAGTGGTGTCCCTCAGGGATCCGTGTTGGGCCCACAATTTTTTTTTTTATAAATGTTTTTATTCAGTTTTCATATTTTATATTGAACAAATTACAAATTGTTAGGAGAAAGAAAAAAAAACAAACACGCAAAAATTAACATACATATTTACAGGTAAGCATCTTCGTAGTAGTAACTGCGCCCCCCCCCCCCTCAACATGTTTATTTAGTTTGGTTTTGGGCCTTAGCTAGCCATCGAACCCCCGTAACGAACCTGTAGCCCCCCCCCTCCCGCTACCTTCCCCCGACTATTCTTCCTCTTGTACATTGGCCACAAATAGGTCCCGGAACAGTTGCATGAATGGCTCCCACGTTCTGTGGAAGCCGTCGTCCGACCCTCGGATGGCAAATTTGATTTTCTCCATTTGGAGAGATTCCGAGAGGTCGGACAGCCAGTCCGCAGCTCTGGGCGGTGCTGCTGACCGCCAGCCAAACAGGATTCTACGGCGGGCGATCAGGGAGGCAAAGGCAAGGGCATCCGCCCTCCTCCCCAGGAATAGATCTGGCTGTTCTGAAACCCCGAAGACCGCCACTATCGGGCATGGCTCCACCCTCACTCCCACCACTTTGGACATTACCTCGAAGAAGGCTGTCCAGTACTCCACGAGTCTGGGGCAAGACCAGAACATGTGGGCGTGGTTGGCCGGGCCTCTTTGGCACCGTTCACATCTGTCTTCCACCTCCGGGAAGAACCTACTCATACGGGTTCTTGTTAAGTGGGCTCTATGTACCACTTTTAGTTGCGTCAGGCTGAGCCTTGCGCACGTGGAGGTGGAGTTGACCCTATGCAGTGCTTCGCTCCAGAGTCCCCACCCGATCTCCATCCCCAGGTCGTCCTCCCATTTCCTCCTTGTTGCGTCCAGTACGGTGTCGTCCCTATCTACCAGTCGGTCATACATGTCACTACAGTTCCCTTTCTCTAGGATACTTGCGTCCAGTAGGTCTTCCAGTAGTGTCTGTCGTGGCGGTTGTGGGTACGTCCTTGTCTCCTTTCATAGGAAGTTTTTGAGCTGCAGGTACCGTAGCTCGTTCCCCCCAGCTAGCTGAAATTTCCCTGTCAGTTCGTCCAGTGTTGCGATCCTGTCGTCCGTGTATAGGTCCCTGACTGTCAGTGTCCCCCCGTCCTGCCTCCACCTTTTGAAGGTGGCGTCGGTCAGTGCTGGTTTGAACCTATGGTTGTTGCAGATGGGAGCCCTGTTCGACATTTTGGTCAGGCCAAGTTGCTGCCGCAGTTGGTTCCAGGATTGGAGGGTGGCTGTCACCACTGGGCTGCTGGAGTGTTTTTTGGGTGGGGATGGGAGTGCTGCCGTGGCGAGGGCCCGGAGGGAGGTTCCCATGCAGGAGGCCTCCTCCGCACGCACCCACTCAGCTTCTGGCTCCTGGATCCATCCCCTTACTCGCTCGGCTGTTGCTGCCCAGTGGTAGAATTGTAGATTCGGGAGGGCTAACCCTCCCCTGGTTTTTGTTTTTTGTAAGACCTTCTTTGGGATCCTAGCATTTTTACCCCCCCATACGAACGCCATGATGAGTTTGTCCAGCGCTTTGAAAAAGGCCTTGGGGATGTAGATCGGAATGGATCTAAACAGGAAGAGGAACCTGGGCAGTACGTTCATTTTGATCGTCTGAACTCTCCCCGCGAGGGAGAGCGGGAGTGTGTTCCATCTTTGCAGGTCCTTTTTAACTTCCTCCGTCAGGCTGGTGAGGTTCCATTTGTGGATCCCTTTCCAGTCATGGGCTATTTGGATCCCCAGGTAGCGGAATTTATGTCGGGCTTGTTTGAACGGCAGCCCCTTTAGTGCTGCCCCCCCCCCCCCCCCCCCCCCCCCCCCCTTGCGGGTGTACTGGGAAGATCTCACTTTTGCTCATGTTGAGTTTGTAGCCCGAGAAGGCTCCAAACTCTTTCAGGGGCGCGATGATTCCGTCCATGCTGCTTTGTGGGTCCGAGATATAGAGGAGCAGATCATCCGCATAGAGTGAGACTCTGTGCTCTCTACCTCCCCTTCGGATCCCCCTCCAATTTTTTGCTGCCCTGAGCGCGATTGCTAGCGGTTCAATTGCTAGTGCGAACAGCAGCGGGGACAGTGGGCATCCTTGTCTGGTGCCCCTGTGCAGCTGGAAGTATTGGGAGTTGGTATTGTTGGTCTGTACACTCGCCATGGGAGCGTTGTACAGGAGCTTTACCCAAGCGGTGAACCCTGTTCCAAGCCCGAACCGCTCCAGTACCTCTATGAGGTATTTCCACTCGACTCTGTCGAAGGCCTTTTCTGTGTCCAGGGAGACGATCACCTCTTGTGTTCTCTCCCCGGAGGGGGTCATTATCACGTTCAGCAGGCGCCTGATGTTCGCGGTCAGCTGTCTACCTTTGACAAAGCCAGTCTGGTCCTCTGTGACCACCTCAGGTACACAGTCTTCTAGCCTTTTGGCTAGGATTTTGGCCAGTATTTTGGCGTCTGCATTCAGCAGAGATATGGGTCTGTATGACCCACATTCCGTTGGGTCTTTGTCTTTCTTAGGTATCAGCGAGATTGAGGCCTGTGCTAACGTGGGTGGCAACGTGCCCCTAGCTAGCGAGTCTGTGAACATCTCCCGCAGGTGCGGGGCCAGCGCTGTCGCAAATTTTTTGTAGAAGTCCGCCGGGAATCCGTCCGGTCCCGGCGCCTTCCCCGCCTGCATGGAGCTAATGCTCTCCATGATCTCTCACAGTGCTAGTGGTGCTTCCAGATCCCGTTTTCTGCCCTCTCCCACAACTGGTATGTTCAGTCCGTCAAGAAACCGGTTCATCCCAGCCTTCCCCGTTGGGGGCTCTGAGGTGTACAGCTCTTGGTAGAAGGCCTTAAAGGTTTTGTTAATCCTCTCTGGTTCTGTTTCCAACGTGCCTCTGGTATCTCTGATTTGCGCAATTTCTCTGCTGGCTGCCTGCTTTCTCAGCTGGTGGGCCAACAGGCGGCTGGCTTTGTCTCCGTGTTCGTATAGGGCCCCGCGTGCCTGGCGGAGTTGGTGTACTGCTTTCCTGGTGGAGAGCAGGTCAAAGTTCCTTTGTAATTCTTTTCTCTCTGCCAGGAGTTCTACAGTCGGGGCCTCGGAGTATTTATGGTCTACCTCCAGTATGGAGTCGACCAGCTTCTGCCTAGCCACCCTTTCCTCCCTATCTCTTTGCTCTTTGTAGGCTATGATTTCCCCTCTTAGTACGGCCTTAAGCGCTTCCCAGAACGTGGAGGGTGAGACCTCCCCGTTTTGGTTGATTTGGGCCCACAATTGTTCACAATTTACATAGATGATTTGGAGTTAGGGACCAAGGGCAATGTGTCCAAGTTTGTAGATGATACTAAGATGAGTGGTAAAGCGAAAAGTGCAGAGGATACTGGAAGTCTGCAGAGGGATTTGGATAGGTTAAGTGAATGGGCTAGGGTGTGGCAGATGGAATACAATGTTGACAAATGTGAGATTATCCATTTTGGTAGGAATAACAGCAAACGGGATTATTATTTAAACGATAAAATATTAAAGCATGCCGCTGTGCAGAGAGACCTGGGTGTGCTAGTGCATGAGTCACAGAAAGTTGGTTCACAGGTGCAACAGGTGATTAAGAAGGCAAATGGAATTTTGTCCTTCATTGCTAGAGGGATGGAGTTTAAGACTAGGGAGGTTATGTTGCAATTGTATAAGGTGTTAGTGAGGCCACACCTGGAGTATTGTGTTCAGTTTTGGTCTCCTTACATGAGAAAGGACATACTGGCACCGGAGGGTGTGCAGAGGAGATTCACTAGGTTAATCCCAGAGCTGAAGGGGTTGGATTATGAGGAGAGGTTGAGTAGACTGGGACTGTACTCGTTGGAATTTAGAATGATGAGGGGGGATCTTATAGAAACATTTAAAATTATGAAGGGAATAGATAGGATAGATGCGGGCAGGTTGTTTCCACTGGCGGGTGAAAGCAGAACTAGGGGACATAGCTTCAAAATAAGGGGAAGTAGATTTAGGACTGAGTTTAGGAGGAACTTCTTCACCCAAAGGGTTGTGAATCTATGGAATTCCTTGCCCAGTGAAGCAGTTGAGGCTCCTTCATTACATGTTTTTAAGGTAAAGATAGATAGTTTTTTGAAGAATAAAGGGATTAAGGGCTATGGTGTTCGGGCCGGAAAGTGGAGCTGAGTCCACAAAAGATCAGCCATGATCTAATTGAATGGCGGAGCAGGCTCGAGGGGCCAGATGGCCTACTCCTGCTCCTAGTTCTTATGTTCTTATTGTAAAACTAGGGGACATAATCTCAAAATTAGGGCCATACCATTCAGGAGAGATGTTAGGAATGACTTCTTTATTCAAAGGGTGGTAGAGGTTTAGAACTCTCTCCCACAGACAGCAGTTGAAGCTAGATCAGTGGTAATTTAAAATCTAAGATAGATAGATTTTTGTTAAGCAGAAATATTAAGGGATATGGGCCAAAGGTTAGGTCACAGATCAGCCACAATCTCATTGAATGGCAGGAGAGGCTCCGGGGGAGGGGGGGGGGGGGGGGGGGGGGGGGGGGGAGGGAGCTGAATGGGCTACTCCTGTTCCAATGTTCCCCTGTTCTGTATTTGAATCTCTGCGTGGTATCGCTGTTTTCCAGAATTAACTGTATGGTTGTTCCTCCCTCTCTTTATATATTGGAGTATCTATGCGTCAGCGCGGTGGCTGACCCAGAGTCACTTGACATAGACAGTTTCCTGGAAAAGTCTTGCAGTGCGTACATTTTCTGAATTCTGTGGTTCTGATACATTTGCTGTCTGTTTTGCCAAATTTCCTCTGTATACTTACTTACTGTTTATTTTTAGTGTTTATTTCTAGTACTATCTGGTTCTTAATTATGATCACAAATGGATTTCATTATTTGCAGTAATGGATTGTGGTTTTACTAAGTAAAATAAGATGGCTGACCCACCAGTTAGCACTTCTGACATATGGTGACACTTGTTCAGATAAGCATATCTGAGCAAGGATAGGAGAAATAAATCTCAACATTCATTCACTCTAGAATGCGCGATGAAGCATGGCTTAAAAGAAGTATTCTAACTTTAAAACCTGAGAGAAATTGGAGGCTGCATGTAATAAACATCAACTAAAATGTATTTATCATCACTGGCTTCTCAAATTTATTCAGATTCGGTTAAATCATCTTTGTTGAATTTTTGTTAAAAGTTGGCAAAGGTGCAAAGAATAGCTTTCTTGAATCCGGTGTAGATGATGGAGCCATCTGTCATGTGAGAGTACCTTTAAGAAATGGGTGTGTATATAAATATCTGTAGTGAGAGATGTTAGGAATGACTTTTAAGAAATGGGTGTTTATTACTGCAGTGATGTCAGAGAGTGGGTGGAGCTGGGCTGTCTGTCAGCTTTTTACTTTCGTTTTAGGCTGTTTACTGCAGGGTGTGTTTTATTTTTATTTTCAGAGCTGGATAGCTGCAGTCACAGTCAGAAGGTGTATTAGAGTCTCTCTCTGTAATCTAAAGACTGTAAATCGATCCTGGTGATTTAAAACTGATAACAGTAATGACTTTTACCTGGTGTGCTTCTGGTAAAAGGTGTTTTAAGTCTTATGGATGATAAGACCATAAAACATAGGAGTGGAAGTAAGGCCATTCGGCCCATCGAGTCCACTCCGCCATTCAATCATG
This sequence comes from Scyliorhinus canicula, assembly GCF_902713615.1. Taxonomy (NCBI): domain Eukaryota; kingdom Metazoa; phylum Chordata; class Chondrichthyes; order Carcharhiniformes; family Scyliorhinidae; genus Scyliorhinus; species Scyliorhinus canicula. Next base: position 42,813,577 of record NC_052147.1, on the reverse strand, counting down.
GCTGATGTGCATTTCAACTCCACCTACCAGCATTCTCCCCGTAGCCCTTAATTCCTCGCGACATCAAGAATTTATCTATCTCTGCCTTGAAGCCATTTAGCGTCCCGGCCTCCACTGCACTCCGCGGCAATGAATTCCACAGGCCCACCACTCTCTGGCTGAAGAAATGTCTCCGCATTTCTGTTCTGAATTTACCCCCTCTAATTCTAAGGCTGTGCCCACGGGTCCTTTGTTAAAAGCAAAGCTTAAAGGATTAGTTAGTGTTGTATTCTTTGGTGGTTGTATTTGAATTAATGGTTGCTAAGATGTTCACTATGTTTTAAAAAGGTTAACTTGAGTTCATAGAATAAACATTGTTTTGCTTTAAAAATACTTTTCCATTTCTGCTGTACCACACCTGTAGAGTGGGCCGTGTGCTCCCCATACCATAATCTATTAAAAGTTGTGGGTCAGGACTTCCGGTGGCGTGGGCGCACAGGGCAGCCGCAGCGTGAAGATCTCCCGCCGGTGGCCGCGAGTTGCGGCGATTTCGGGGAAATCCCCGAGTTTCGACGCACCCCCCGACTACCGTCGGCCTTTGGGGCCGTCGCGAGCAGCCAGCGGGGCCGGTTTAAAAACCGGTGAAGAGCCCAGCGCGGGTGTTGGGGCGGCGGGGGCTGAGGTCCTGGGCCCAGCGTGGATCGGGGCCAGAGCAGTGGGGGCGGAGCTACGAGGAGGCATGTATGCGGTGTCCCACGACGGATGGCTCCCACCTAGGAGGAAGAAAGAAGGCTGGAACCTGGTCCCAGGGGAGTTCTGGATGAGTACAGAGGGGAAAGGAAGAGAGCTGGAAGATTTAAAGAAATTTAAAGAAGTTTGGTGAAGTTTTTTTTCCCCTCCCCTTTGTCTTTTTAAAAAAAAGAATAATTCAGATTGATGAAGGACAGAAGGGTGGAGGGAGAGAGAGGAGAAGAGAAAGAAAGTGAAAAACAATAAGCTATAGGATACGAAAAGCAGCGTCGAAGAAAGGAGGAAACGCGGGGTCGCCACTGAAGGAGAAGACAAATAAAAGTGGTGATAGGATGACGGAAGCCGAACTGCAAAGCGGGGCAGCACTATTTACGGTGGAGAAGATGACCGAGGTGATGGCGGGGGAGCTGGAAAAACAGTTTGCGAGGCACATGGAGGCCTGGAAAAATGAGACCGGCCGCATTGACGTTACTGGTGGAGGAGGCAATCGCCCGGATAATTGCCCCGTTGAAGGTGGCGGTGGCAAAGGCATTGGCGGAGGTGAGAGAGCAGGGCGAGAAGATGAAAGAAGTGGAGGAAGCCATGTCACGACACAGCGACCAGGTCACCTCGATGGGAGATGAGTTGCGGAGGGCTGTGGAGATTAATAGAGGTCTCCGAGCAAAGCTGGAAGACTTGGAAAACCGCTCAAGGCGGCATAATTTTTTTTTATAAATGTTTTTTATTCAGTTTTCATGTTTTATATTGAACAAATTACAAATTGTTAGAGAGAGAGAGAGAAAAAAAAAGAACACGCAAAAATTAACATATATATTTACAGGTAAGCACCTTCGTAGTAATAACTGTGGCCTCCCCCCTTTAGCCGGCATACATATTTTACATTCCCCAACATGTTTATTGACATTTATTTAGTTTGGTTTGGGCCTTAGCTAGCCATCAAACCCCCGTAACGAACCCGTAGCCCCCCCCCCCCGACTATTCTTCCTCTTGTACGTTGGCCACAAACAGGTCCCGGAACAGTTGCATGAATGGCTCCCACGTTCTGTGGAAGCCATCGTCCGACCCTCGGATGGCGAATTTGATTTTCTCCATTTGGAGAGATTCCGAGAGGTTGGACAGCCAGTCTGCAGCTCTGGGCGGTGCTGCTGACCGCCAGCCAAACAGGATTCTACGGCGGGCGATCAGGGAGGCAAAGGCAAGGGCGGTCCGCCCTCCTCCCCAGGAATAGATCTGGCTGGTCTGAAACCCCGAAGACCGCCACTATCGGGCATGGCTCCACCCTCACCCCCACCACTTTGGACATAGCCTCGAAGAAGGCTGTCCAGTACTCCACAAGTCTGGGGCAAGACCAGAACATGTGGGCGTGGTTGGCCGGGCTTCTTTGGCACCGTTCACATCTGTCCTTCACCTCCGGGAAGAACCTACTCATACGGTTTCTCGTTAAGTGGGCTCTATGTACCACTTTTAGTTGCGTCAGGCTGAGCCTTGCGCACGTGGAGGTGGAGTTGACCCTATGCAGTGCTTCGCTCCAGAGTCCCCACCCTATCTCCATCCCCAAGTCGTCCTCCCATTTCCTTCTTGTTGCGTCCAGTACGGTGTCGTCCCTTTCTACCAGTCGGTCATACATGTCGCTACGCCATGATAAGTTTGTCCAGCGCTTTGAAGAAGGCCTTGGGGATGTAGATCGGAATGGATCTAAACAGGAAGAGGAACCTGGGCAATACGTTCATTTTGATCGTCTGGACTCTCCCCGCGAGGGAGAGTGGGAGTGTGTTCCATCTTTGCAGGTCCTTTTTTACTTCCTCCGCCAGGCTGGTGAGGTTCCATTTGTGGCTCCCTTTCCAGTCATGGGCTATTTGGATCCCCAGGTAGTGGAATTTATGTCGGGCTTGTTTGAACGGCAGCCTCTTTAGTGCTGCCCCCCCCCCTTGCTGGTGTACTGGGAAGATCTCGCTTTTGCTCATGTTGAGTTTGTAGCCCGAGAAGGCTCCAAACTCTTTCAGGAGCACGATGATTCCGTCCATGCTGCTTTGTGGGTCCGAGATGTAGAGGAGCAGATCATCTGCATAGAGTGAGAGAAGGCGGCATAATTTGAGAATTGTGGGCTTGCCCGAAGGGACAGAGGGCCCAAGGCCAACAATACTTTGCTAAGAAGTTGGCGGAGCTGATGGGGGAGGGTGCGAGCCCCTTCCAGTATGAGCTAGACCGAGCCCATCGGTCATTAAGGCCGAAGCCCAAAGTGAACGAGCCGCCAAGGGCAGTAATTATCTGCTTCCATAAGTTTTGCGTGAAGGAGAAGGTGTTAAACTGGGCGAAGCATAAGTGGGAGATACTATGGGATGGTACTACGGTCCGGATCTACCAGGACTTGACGGTGGAGTTGGCAAAAAGACGAGCGGCGTTTGGGCGAGTGAAGGCGACGTTGTACAAGAAGGGGGTACGGTTTGGTATGGTGTACCCAGTGAGGTTAGGGTAACGTATAACGGCAAAGACTTTATTTTGAGACAGCGGAAGCGGCTGAGGCGTTCGTGAAGGCAGAAGGCTTGGGACAGACATGAGGAGCGGAGCTGGAAGAGAGACTGTGGACTGTGCTTGAACAGCCGGAAAATGTAGAAATGTTATAACTTTTTACGGATTTGTATTGTAATCTACTTCTCTTTGTATTGTTATAGAGTTTAAGTTAATGGTGGGTTGATGGGCGCTCTGTGTTGCGATGGTTACATGTTATGTTAGTGAATTGTATGGGTTGGATTTTTGGGTTTGGTTTTTTTTTTCTCTGTGACTGGGTGGAAGGGGAGGATATATCTTGGCGGGGGGGAGCCACCCGCACTAGCTAGCTAAAGTCAGTCAGCTAGTGAACGGAGGTGAGAGGAGAGGAGGGCTGCGGACATTGGAGCCTGGATAGCAGGCGTCAATGGGCCTACGAGGCGAGCGAGAGGGGGGGAGGAAGGGTTGGATGTTGGGGGCTGTTTCTGGGGGAAAGGTAGGGGGGGTGGTTTTCGGGAGGGGGGAAGGGGTTCGATGTTAACAATGGACAGGGGCGGGTCAGGCTTATGGGGCAGGGCCCGGCGGTATGTTGATGGTGGATAAGAAAGGTGGGGGGGGGGGTGAGAGACCCCCAGTAAGGATAGTTACGTGGAACTTGAGAGGGCTAGGAGGTCCGGTCAAGAGGTCAAGGGTGCTTGCGCATCTTAAAAGTCTGAAAACAGATGTGGCAATGCTGCAGGAGACTCACTTGAGGGTGAAGAACCAGGTGAGACTTAAAAAGGGTTGGGTTAGCCAAGTGTTTCACTCTGGATTTGATGGAAGGGCTTGAGGGGTAGCAGTGTTGGTCAGCAAAAGGGTACGCGTCTAGATGGAGAAGGTAGTGGCAGATCAGGGGGGTAGATATGTGATTGTGGCCGGGGCGCTGGACGGGAGATTAGTGGCGCTGGTAAGTGTATACGGTCCCAACTGGGACGATGCAGGATTTGCGAGGAAGATGTTTGGAGCCATTCCTGACTTGGACACACACAAGCTGATTGTGGGGCGGGGACTGGAACCTGGTGCAGGAGCCATGGTTGGACAGATCACGGCTGCGATCGCTGGTCCCATCAGGGGGGGCAAAGGCGCTAGCTGGGCTAATGGTGGAAATGGGAGGGGTGGACCCTTGGACGTTCCTGCACCCAGGGGAACAGGAGTACTCGTTTTTCTCAGCAGTCCATAGGGTATACTCGCGGATTGACTTTTTTGTGGTGGGAAAGGCTTTGCTGGCTGGAGTCAAGGGGTCGGAATACTCTGCAATTGCTGTGTCAAACCACGTGCCACATTGGGTGGATATGGTGCTGGAGAAGGGGGTAGTACAGAGGCCGGGGTGGAAACTGGATTGTGGGGCTTTTGGGGAACAAAGTATTCTGTGAAAAAATTGAAAAGGTAATTAAGGAATATGTGAGATTCAACTGTACGGGTGAGGTGTCAATGGCAGTCGTCTGGGAGGCTCTAAAGGCGGTAGTGAGGGGTGAGGTAATTTTGTTTAAGGCCAGAGTGGACAAAGAGGAGAGGTTGGAGCGGCAGAGGCTAATAGATGAGATGTTGGAGGCAGATAGGAGTTATGTGGAGGATGGGGACCCAGCGAAGCTGGGAAAGAGAAGGAACTACAGGCGAGCTTCGACTGACTATCCACCAGGAAGGCGGTGCGCCAACTGAGACGAGCGAGGGGTGCAGTTTATGAGCATGGAGACAAGGCAGGTCAGGTCAGCTCCGGAGGGAGACAGCAGCAAGGGAAATTCTTCAGGTAAGGGATAGGGCCGGGAAGTTGGTGGTGGCTCCGGAGCTGATTAACAAGGTTTTTGAGGAATTCTACGAGAGGTTGTACAGGTCAGAGCCACCCGGGGGAGACCATGAGATGCTGGAATTTCTGGATGGGTTGGAGTACTCGAGGCTAGGGGAGGGAGACAAAGCTACATTAGAAGGAGCAATACTGGAGCAGGAGATAAAAGACGCGATTGGGAGGATGCAGTCGGGGAAGGTGGCAGTGCCGGATGGGTTTCCGGTGGACTATTATAAAAAATATAAGGATAAGTTGGCACCCCTGATGGTAGGGATGTTTGAAGAGGCGATAGGGAAGGGCGTGCTGCCGCAAACCTTGGGGCAGGCATCGATTTCACTGTTGCTTAAAAAGGATAAGGATCCGACGGAGTATAGGCCCATTTGACTTCTTAATGTGGACGCAAAGGTATTGGCAAGGGTGCTGGAGGGGTGCCTCCCGAAGATGATAGGTGAGGATCAGACAGGGTTCGTGAAAGGGAGGCAGCTGTTTTCGAATGTTAGGAGGGTCTTGAACGTCGTTATGGCACTGGCGGAAGGGAAGGAAACAGAGGTGGTGGTGGCACTGGATGCCGAGAAGGCGTTTGATCGGGTGGAATGGGGGTACCTGATGGCAGTACTGGAACGGTTTGGGATTGGACCAAGATTTGTGAACTGGGTAAAGTTATTATATAAGGAGCCGAAGGCGAGTATCCGCACGAAAAATATCAGTTTGAGATACTTCTCTCTCCACCGTGGGACGAGGCAGGGATGTCCTATGTTCCCCCTGCTGTTTGTGCTTGCGATTGAGCCGTTGGCCATCGCATTAAGAAGTTTGGGAGCATGGAAAGGAATAGTGAGGGGGGGGGGGATAGAGCATAGGGTGTCCTTGTATGCCGACGACTTGCTGCTGTATGTGTCGGAGCCGAGTGCGTCGATAGGAGGAATATTGGAGTTGCTGCAGGTATTTGGGTCTTTCTCTGGGTACAAGCTGAACTTGGACAAGAGTGAGTATTTCGTGGTGTCTCAACCGGGGGTGGGGGCAGGGGTGGTGGGGCTGCCATTCCGTAGGGCAGGGACTCACTTTAGATATTTGCGGGTGCAGGTTGCCCGGGAGTGGGGAAGGCTTCGCAGATACAACATCACTAGTTTGGTGGGGAGAGTGAAAGCTGACCTGGCGAGGTGGGATGGTCTCCCTCTGTCACTGGCGGGTCGGGTGCAGGCGGTTAAAATTAATGTGTTGCCGCGATTTCTGTTTATTTTTCAATGCCTACCGATTTTCCTGCCAAAGTCTTTTTTTAGGGAGATTTAGGGAAGGATTACCTCGTTTATATGGGGAAGGAAGGTGGCCAGAGTGAGAAAGGTGCTGCTACAGAGGGGAAGGCAGGCAGGGGGTTTGGTCTCCAGAACCTGATGTACTACTACTGGGCAGCGAATGTGGAGAAGGTGCGGAGCAGGGTCAGAGGGGTTGATTCCCAGTGGGTCAGAATGGAGGAGAGTTCGTGCAGGGGGTCGGGGCTGAAGGCACTAGCAACGGCCCCGCTCCCGATAGCTCCGGGGAAACACTCAGGGAGTCCGGTAGTAATAGCCTCATTGAAAATCTGGAGGCAGTTTCGGCAACACTTCAGGTTGGGGGCAGGGTCGAGGGAAATGCCGATCTGGGAGAACCACAGATTTGAGCCAGGGAGGTGGGACGGAAGCTTTCGGAAATGTGAAGAGAAGGGGATTAAGACTCTAAAAGATTTGTTTCCTCGGGGTCGATTTGCAGGATTGAGGAAGCTGGAAGTGAAGTATGGGCTGGAACAGGGAGAAGTGTTTAGGTATATGCAGGTTCGGGACTTTGCCAGGAAGGAGATACAGAGCTTCCCGGAGGAACCGGCCTCCACGTTGTTGGAGGAGGTGCTGGCGGTAAGTGGACTGGAGAAGGGGACAGTGTCAGCGGTATACGGAGCTATGTTGGAAAAGGATAAGTCTCCACTGGAGGGGATCAAAGCGAAGTGGGAGGAAGAATTGGGAGAGGTTATAGAGGAGGGGGTGTGGTGTGAGGTGCTCCAGAGAGTGAATGTCTCCACCTCGTGTGCAAAGTTGGGGCTGATACAGCAGAAGGTGGTGTACAGGGCACACCTCACGATTCGTTGAAGGGGTAGAAGATGTGTGTCAATGTTGCGGGGGGGGGGGGGGGGGGGGGCGCTAATCACGTCATATGTTTTGGTCCTGTCCAAAGCTTGGGGAGTACTGGAAGGAGGTGTTTAGGGTAATTTCCAAGGTGGTGCATGTGAAGCTGGACCCGGGTCCTTGGGAGGCCATATTCGGGGTGTTGGATCAGCCAGGGTTGGAAACGGGTGCGGAGGCAGATATCATAGCCTTCGCCTCGTTGATCGCCCAAAGGCAGCCTCTCCATCCTGTGCCCTGGCGTGGCGAGGGGACCTGTTGGAATACTTGACCCTTGAGAAAGGTTAAGTTCGAACTGAGGGGCAGCTTGGAGGGGTTCTACAAGTCATGGGCACTATTTATTATGCACTTTCAAGAACTGGATAACATTGAACATTAGTTGGGGGAGGGGGGAAGAGTGGGTGGGGGTGCGGGGGAAGGGGGTAGGGGGGCTGTGTATGTTGAAGATGGCTATGGGTAATCCCTGATTCCTTTTTTTTTCTTTGTCATTTGTTTATGTTAATATGCGGGCTGATGTCTGGGCATGGTGGGAGGATGGGATCGTTGTTACTGTTATGGGGTTTGAGATATTTGTTGTTGATTATTGATTGTTATTGGGTGTACGTTCGCGAGAAAAATTGTGAAAAAGGAGGAGAATAAAAATATTTTTTTAAAAAAGTTGTGGGTCAGGTGAACCCCATGATACACTTTGGGGTTGTCTAAACCCTGGCCCATAACACATCTCACTGAGGCCGATCTCTCAAAATTCCTCAAGAAAGCTTTCCTAGGCAGCTAATACTACAGTTGTTAATGCTTTGCATAAGTACAAGCTGCTGTGATTCCCTAAGTGTATTGAGGAATGTGAGCATGAACATATCTCAAACAAGTTTAGTATCCACCCATTTTATATATGGTAACTATAGGTAATACAAGTAGAAGTTTCAGAAGTTATTTTGGCATTGGCTGGCTGGCATTAAAATTTAACTAGCACACGATCCCAGGACCCTCAATCAGAAACTTTAATTAAACTGGGCTTCAATGGTCCTGTAGTAGTTGCAGAGGTAGTTGCAGAAGGTACCTCAAACTAGATATGAAAAGTTGACTCTTGGTTAAATGATCCTTTCTGAGGTAATTGGGGAGAAGGTAAAATCTGAGTAAAAATGTCTCCAAACATCAAAGGCCTGTAAGTAGATGCCATTATTCATTTATTTCTCCCTTTTTAAGATGACTTCAAACAAACAGCAACGCGAAATCCAAACAGGTAAAATATTCTTTCTAAAAGGGTGCAGAGCACTGAACAATAAACCCGTTTTTGAGGCCAAGAAGTTTTTAAAGGAGACCTATTTTATATATTTCCTCAAAACGTCGCCAAGACCCAAGGGCTGATGGGGACTTTGCGGGGACAAACAATAGGCTCTGCAAAGAGCCGCACAGCTCAATAATAGATAGTAGAGATCAGCATAGTTTTCATTTCTGGATGCTGTTATTTATTTCCTAAATATGACAAACTAATTTGTTCTCCTTTAGTTTTTAATGAGGTAAGTGTTGATCTGCAACTTTACTATTCTTCACAGCATCTAGGAATGGAAATTCTTAGTTTGGAGTAGTGTATTGAAACTGTGTGTTGTATATCTATATATTTGTGTCCTTAAGGCTTTTCTTTTAATGTCAGCCATGTTAGCTCAGACGTGACTGAATGAGGACTGTTTGCTTCAGCATGGGAAGAGGGAAGTTTCTCTAAAAGCTCTTGCTCAATTTCAGTACCTAGTTTTGAAGTAGGCCTTGGCTAGGAATGGTGTAAGTCAACAACAGATCAGTCATTGTTGTCTCTCTGTGAGTTGATCATTCAAGAAGGGGAAAATATAAATGCCTTAATTTGATTCTGAAATATCACTCTTGTTCATCATTTTTTTGGTTGATGTCAGCCACACACTGTTATGAACGTTTAAATGCTCCTTTTCTTTAAGCTTTCCAAATATTCACTTTCTATCACCGGGGTGAGTCGGAATTTCTTTTTTTTAAAACTAGCTGGAAATTCATCTTTCATTCAACCATCACACAAGCACACGCACACACATGACATGAAGGACTGTATCATCCTGGCTAGTTAATTAATTGTGTTTTGTGTGGGCAAGGACTTTCCACTGACTGAAGCCTGGCTATCTATGACCCACAACAAATGTCTAGCTGCCAGACAACAGTAAGGAGCTTGTTATCTCTAAAGAGATGCTAATGCCCCGTGACTGTAGAAATCAAATTCCAAAGAAATTCATAAAGATCCTTTGCATTTAAAAAAAAATGTCTATTGAAAAATTTTCATTATAAACAAAATAATATAAAACAATTAGCTCAAAGTTACAATATCAAAGTACACGACAAACCATCAAAAATGCAAATTAACGTACCCTCTCCCAACACTAAACTAAACCCCTTAACAACTGACGGTGACTAGCTCTTTAAAAAGGAAAATGAAGCTGGTGGTGGCGATGTGCTGAACAGACTCACGAAAGGTACTCTGCCTTGGGAACTTCAATTAGGCCCTTTTAACCCGTAAATCGAACACCGAAACAACCAGAAATCCCCCACCCTTATCCTATACAAACAACCACCCGAGGAAATGCCCTCAAACCAGCCAGAGAGCCGGAAAAATAGTAAAGCAGCAAGAGTCAGAGGAGGAAGATCCATACCGCAGACAAGCGAAGCTAAGTGGAGCGGGATATTGCAGACCAAGAGGGCGCACCAAAGCGAACAACTGCCCACCCAATGGCAGTGGATGGAGCTCCTTGCATAAGAGCTCCAAAAACACAGGGACTGCATCGAGGAGGACCTCATGTCGGCCATAGAAATTGTGCTGGCCTCCTTCAAAGACTTACTAGAACGAATGGAGCGGAGACTGGAGACCTTGGAGTCGACAGTGCGGGACCTGGAGAAAGCGACCACAGACCAGAGTTCTCGACCCGGTGCTTTCAAAAGTGCTGCAAATGATGACTGTGAACATTCCGAGTAATAGACAATTTCTGCTTGTTGACGCAGAATATAAGTGCTTAGGGCAGAGCTACAAAATACTAATAAATGGTTCAATCAAACGAAGGGAAAAATCCTGAACGTCGAAAATGTTCCTTCCTGAGCTGAAGCTCGTATTCAATCTTTGAGAGACGGATGAATAGCACATAAGAAATTCTGGAGAACTGAGGCCGGAGGAAAAATGTCCAGGTCGTCTGTGTGCCAGAGGAGTGGAAGGTAAGATCCTTGTTAAATATTTTGTGAGCTGGCTACTAAGTTTCCTTAAGCTGGATGTGAAGGCTTGAAGTTTCAAGCTGGAAAGAGCGCATCGTATCCTGTCTTTGAGCTCCAAGGACAATCCGCGTTCCAGGCCCATGATCGTTTGCTTTCACAACTTCAAAGATTGCCAGAAGGTTCAGGAGGCGATGAGGCATGGTGGGACCTGGTTCCATGAGGGGGCGAGGATCTCCATTTTTTTCAGGACTTCTCAACAGCAACACAGCAAAAGCTTGGAAGCTTCAATTGTCAGAAAACAGCTCCAGGCAGCTGGAGTGCATTATCCTGCGACCCTGACGGTAATACTCAACAACTCAATTAAATCTTTCGATAACCCGGCTCGTGCCTTAGCCTTTGTAAAGTACATAGAAGGTGAAGATTTGGACTAACAGACTGCAACTGGTTGCACTATTTGGACTTTCTCCATGTTATAATGCTTTTTGTCTGATCTTGTGTTGTCATATGTCATGTTTATTGGGAGGTATTGACAATTGAGCACTATATTGAATGTTTCATCCTGAAGAATTTCAGAGACGTTTATTTATGGTAGCTGTGCTGTGTATTCATTATCGTCCTTTTTTCCTCTTGATCTGTATTTTTCTGACAATAATACTGGTTGTTTGGTGTCTTTTCTTTAAACATAATAGAATCGAGTGGCGCCATTGCCATGAGATGGATGGAAGGTTTAGGTCTTCATGGGTGGATGCAAAATGTGGAAGGACTTTTTGCTCCCATTCTCTTTATGGCTTATCTCTTCTCCTTTTCAAGGAGCATTCTTCTCATAGTAATAATGGTATGGGGTAGGGTTTACCTTACGGGACCTCACTTGTGTTGAGGAATCTCCCCGTAGAAATATTGTGGTTGTGATTATTTTGTATTTTTGTTGAGTTGGGATTGTAATGTGTTGACCTGCAATGGTGCAAACAGGTCTCTTATCCGAAAAAATAACTCGAAGGACGTTTTGGTGCTTCTGGTGTAACTTGAGATTGGGGACGTGTTTGCTGCACACTCGAGTCTGGCGTGAAAATCCTATACTATATTTCATCTGCTAGATTGTGCAATGGGAGTAGATACTTTAAAACTTGTTCCTGGAATATGTGGGATATTCATCATCCCATCAAAAGGAAAAATATACTGGGCGGGATTCTCTCAGCCCAGGGCCGGCCGGAGAATCGCCGTGACCGGCGCGAATTGTGACACGCCGCCCCAACGCATAATGGAGAATCGGCACAGGCATGGTCGGCACGGTGCCGGTCGGGGACTGCTCTATGGGGGGGCCCCAGCGATTCTCAGTCCGGGATAGGCTGAGCAGCCATAATAAAAAACCCGGGTCCCGCCGGCGCCATTCTAACCTGGCCTTACCCGGCGGGACCTCGGCGTTGTAGGGTCCGGTGGGGGGGGGGCTCCGCTGTGGCTGTCGCCTGGCCCGTGATTGGGGCCCACCGATCGGCGGGCGCCTCTCGGGCCGGGGTTCTCCTTTCTTCCGCACCGGCCCCTGTAGCCCTACGCCATGTTGCGTCGGGGCCGGCGTGGAGAAGGGAGCCACTCCGTATGTGCGTGTTGCCGCTGGTGCCACTGCGCATGCGCAGACCCCACGGTGCCCAGTTGACGCCGTGATCAGCAGCTGGAGCGGCGATGGTCACTCCAGTGCCGTGCTGGCCCTCTGTAAGGGCCAGAATTGCTGATCCTGAAGCCATGTTGACGCCGTCGGGAAATGCGACGCCGTTTACAACGGCGTCGACACTTAGCCGCAGGATCAGAGAATCCTATCCCTTGTCTTTCCTTAAAAAGGAGAAATTAGACATAGTCTTGTTACAGGAGACTAATTTGAATGTCGAGGAGTACTTAAAGTGAAGCGGGACTGGGTGGGGCAGGATTTCTTTGCCTCGATCTCAACCAGTAGCAGAGGAGTAGCAGCTTTCATCAATAAAAATGTTCGCTTCAAGGTGGAGAATTGTGTGAATGGTAAAGGGGGTAGATACGTGATTAAGGTACTTGTATTTGGAGATAATGAATGTGTATCGCCCTCCAAATCATTCCCTGGAGTTTATTACTCAGGTCTTCATCGACTGCGGACTTGGCCTCAGCTAATTCTTTTGTGGGTGGGGATTTCAATAGTCACTGACACTCCTTGGTGGATAAGCTCCCGGTAACCAGAAATTAACCCCCCCCCCCCTTGGGCATGGTTGGTTTGTGACGAGCTGGGGCACTTATAGACGTTTGGAGAGCACTACGCCCTAGAGATCAAGAATTCGCATTTTTCTCTACTTCTCATCAATGTCATATAAGAATTGATTGTTTCTTCATGCCTAGAGCAATCCTACATTTGGTATCCTCATCTATAGGTGGCATTATGATCTCTGCAGGCACCCCTCCCCCAATAGGGATAGATCCGTTACGATATATTTTAAGAAAGAGTTTGAGGTTTTTTTACTCCGCCAATTCACTTTCTAATGTGACCGCCTCTGTTTTGTGGGAGACTGCAAGGCTTCTGCTAGGGGATTGGCTCTTTCATATGCAGGCAACAAAAGGTGTAGAATGCTGGTAAGTCAGCGCCAGTTTAAAGTTAGATTGGTTGGAGTGGAGATGATGTTTGGGAGGAACCCCAATCTGCAGTTGTTGAAGGAGATTGACGTGGCTCGTGTGCCGCTTGATTCCGTGCTGACTCAGCGGGCTGAGAGGAGTTTAAAGTTTGTGAGGCAAAAATTGTAAGAGTTTGGGAGCAAGCTGAGTAAATACTGTACTTGGCTTTCTTGACTAAGAAGAGGGTTGATTCTAGGGCTATTCCGTGATTCCAGGGGTAATAGATTAATTAAAACTGGACGTTTAGGGATTTTTATCCGAACCGGCCAGTCTGGAGATGTACGGACACAAATGGAGAGTTTTTTCCTTCCCTTGAGATCCTACAGGGTCAGAAGATCAGCGGCTGGTCTTGAATGCTCCTAAATCTAAAAGGAGGGTGGCTGTTGCCAATAAGGAACTCCAACTGGGTATTGCCCCTGGGTTGGATGGTTTGGGTGTTAGTTTTATAGTGAATTCAAGGACTTACTGATAGATCCGTAATTGGACTGTCACTCATTTGGCCGACACTCCGAGAAGTCAATTTCTTTTTGATTTTGAAGACCCGTAAGAACCCAGAGGAGTGTGCTTCCTCTTGGCCAATATCGTGTCTGAATGTCGATTTGAAATTGTTGTCTAAGTGTTGGTGATGACTGAATGTTATTCAAGTCTTTCAAAAACGGGTGTTGGATGGGTTAGTGATATCCCTAGATGAGGATTAGACCTTTGACCGGGTGGGTGGAATGGAAATACTTGGTTGTGTTGTGGAGATTTGGTTTGGGAGAGGAATATGTTAGGTGGATACAGGTGCTTTATCAAAGGGCCTTGGCAACACTGCTTGCGTATGATTATAAATCTGAGAATTGTGGCCTTCAGAGAGGGACCAGACAGGCATGTCCCTTATCCCCTTTTCTGTTCGCAATGCCTTCCGCGCTCTCTCCCATTCAGAGCAACTCTGACTTCTCACCAGGTCTATGGGCCATGGATTCTATATTTGGAAGATAAGAGGCATTTGTAGGCTGGGAGACATATTCAGTGGTGCCCCCTTGTCATCCTTGGAGCAGTTATATAGAGCCTTTGGTGGAGGCTATTATACAGGAGCCTTTGATTTTTGGGCTGTGTTAGGGGAGGAAGCAGCATAATATTATGCTTTACACTGATAATGTACTGGTTTTGTTTACCGAAGCCGGACATCTTAATTACTGCGATTTGGCCGATTGAAAGCGCATTTTCTCCAGCTACAAGATTAATTTTACCAAGTGCCACCTGCTGACTTTCCATTCAAGTGGTCCCCTTCAGCGTTTACTTATCTGGGTGTTATAATTCCCACTTTCTTAAGCAACGGTACAGGACCAATTTTCCTCAGCTGATTTTGTCTATTAGGTGAAACCTAATTGGTTCTCCCTGCCAATATCATGGCTGGGTAGGGTTGCATTGATCAAGATGAATGTGTTGCCTAGCTTGCTATATTCTTTACAGATGTTGCCAATCTTATTGTCGGTTCATAAGGAACTGGGTTAGAGGAGACCCCACCCCTATTTGACTCTATATTGAAGCAGGCCAGTGGATGAATCATTTACAGGTTCTGTTATTATACGGGGTTCCTAGATTGGGTTCTGCTCCATGTCAGAATCCTAATCATTAACACTGTGGGAGTGTGGAGGATAGTCCTCCATTAGAAAAGAGATCTAAACTTCCGCGCTGTCTCCCATTCAGGGCAACTCTGATTTCTCACCAGGTCTTATGGACCATGGATTTTATATTTGGAGAGATAGAGCATTACCTTGTAGTCTTGGGAAAGATACTTGGAAACCAACATTGATGAGGAGACATGGGTAATATGGGGTTATGCAAGTAAACCGTTGGTATGTAACAGTACGAAGGAGACTCCTCCATTCACGATACTGCACAGTTTGCACATTACACATTTGAGACACAGCTTGATCCTGCTATTTTCCCAATGTGCCTAGATTGTCTGGTAGTCATGGGTGGCACGGTAGCACAGTGGTTAGCACTGTTGCTTCACAGCACCAGGGTCCCGGGTTTGATTTCCGCTTGGGTCACTGTGGAGTCTGCACGTTCTCCCCGTGTTTGCGTCGGTTTCTTCCGGGTGCTCCAGTTTCCTCCCACAAGTCCTGAAAGACGTGCTTGTTAGGTGAATTGGATATCTGAATTCTCCCTCAGTGTACCCGAACAGGCACCGGAGTGGGGCGACTAGTGGATTGCAGTGTTAATGTAAGCCTACTTGTGACAATAATGAAGATTATTATTATTAGTTGAGGGTGATTCTGTACACGGTATGGTCTGTGTCAAGGTTCAATTCTATTGGTCTGCTGTAGTTTTTAAAAACTACAGCATTCCAGTTTTTAACAGTTTAACATTTTTCCAGTTTTTAACAGTTTAACATTTACAGAATGTTAGCTAGTCCTCCTGAAATGTAGAATAAACAAACCCCAACTCTTCTGAAACCCCTCATTTTCTCCTCTTTGGGCAAACTTCACCATCTCTAAATGCAGGAACTCCATTAGATCCCCCAGCCATGCCGAGGCAGAGGGTGGAGAAGCTGACTTCTACCCAACAGAACCGCTGCAAGCGATCAGCAAGATGAAGGCTAAAACATCTGTCCCTACTTCCGCCTGCAACTCCGGCAGGTTTGATATCCCGAATATGGCCCCCAGGGGACCAGGCTCCAAGTTCACATGCAAGATAACCAACATGGTGCTGAAGAACAACCTCCAAAATTTCTCCATCTGCGGGCAGAACATATGTACATGATTAGCTGGGCCCCTTCCACACCATTCACAAATATCTAAATGCGGCATGGTGACAAAGTGGTTAGCACTGCTGTCTCACATCGCCAGGGACCCAGGTTTGATTCCAGCCTTCGGTGACTGAGTGGTTTACACTTTCTCCCTGTGTTTGTGTGGGTTTCCTCCTGGTGCTCCAGTTTCCTACCACAGTCCATAGATGTGTAGGTTGGTGGATTGGCCATGTTAAATTGTCCCTTAGTGTTCAAAGGTTAGTTGGAGTTACAGGGATAGGTTGGGGATTGGGCCTAGGTAGGGTGCTCTTTCAGAGGGTTGGTGCATGCTCGATGGGCTGAATGGCCTCCTGCACTTTTGGGATTCCATTATCCTCAAACAGCCGGCTCATCCTCAACTTCGTCAGGTGCACCCTGTGTACCACCTTTAGCTGCATCAACCCCAACCTCATACACCCTGGAGAAGATACCACAAAACGCTCACTTTTACCCAAGTTCAGCTTGTAGCTAGAAAATGCCCACATCTCTGAAGCAGTTCCATTATATCCCCACAGAAGAGCTCTGGTCCTAAATAACAGATCATCAGCATAAAGAGATGCCCTATGCGCCACCCCCTCCTCACTATCCCCCTCCATTTATCTGAGCACCTCAATGCTGGAACCAAGGACTCTATTGCCAGTGCAACCAGAAGGCAGGGAAAATGGGCATCCCTGCCTCTTGCCCTGTGAAATGGAAAGTACCCTGAATTCATTTCATTTTTTTCTCACACATGCCATCGGATTAGTATACAACAATTTCACCCATGCAACAAACTTGGGACCAATTTCAAACCTCTTCAACACCACAAATAGCTCTACTCCACGTGATCAATGCCTTCTCTGCAACTAGTGCCACCACCATCTCCATCTCCCTCCCTTCTGCCAGAGAAAGCAAGCATCACATTCAACAGCTGCTGTACATTTGACAACAGCTGCCTGCCCTTTACGAGCTCCGTCTGACCCTCCCCAATTACCTTCAGAAGCAACAAAATGGATACCTGATCCAACGTCTCTGGCAACCCCCCCCCCCCCCCCCGACCATCACATCCTCAAGCATTTCTTCCACCCCCACTGGCACCTCCAATCCTGTCCTCTTCTCTCCTACTTTAGGACACTCCAATCGCCCCAAAAGCTCCCTCATATCTGACACATCCTCCAGAGGCTCTGACTTACAAATCCGTGTCGAACTCTTCAAAAACTTTATTCACCTGCTCCAGTGCTACCCACCAGCACTCCCGTTCCCTCCCTGACCCGAACAATCTCTCTTGCCACTGCCTGCCAGCAGAGCTGGTCCATCAAGCAGCTGGCCTTTTTCCCCATACTTTTACACAACTCCCCTTGCCTGCCTTAGCTGCCAAGCCACTTTTCCCATGGACAGAAGCTCAAATTTCGCCTGTAGCTCCTTTCTCCTCCCAGAAGACCCGGCCTCAGATCTTCTGCATACCTTCCATCTACTTCCAAAATCTCCTCTACCAACTGCTGCCGTTCCTCCCTTGCCTTCCTGTCCACCTAAGCCTTTAACGAGATGGCCTCACCCCTCACTACCGCCATCAACGCTTCCCATAACATGGCGAGACCTTCCCATTCCTATTGTTCCCTATGTAACCCGTAGTCACCTTTCCCATTTTGATGCAAACATTTGGGTCTGCCGTCCTCTGAGCTGACCCCTTCCCCATGACCGCGTCCACCCAGTGTGGAGCATGGTCCGAAATAATGATCGGAAAATACTCTGCCTTCCTCACCCCGACTAACAGCGCCTTCCCCATCATAAACAAAATCAATCCATTGGGGAAAAAATGAATGATCCCTTTGCTGCAGGTGCAAAAACCTCCACTGGTCCAACTCTCCCATCTTCTTCATAAACGCGGCCAACACCATTGCCCCCTCCCCCAATCCGAGGGTGTCAGTGAGCGCAGCTTGGACCTGTCCGTCTTTGGATCCAACAGTGTGTTCAAGCCCCCTCCTAGTATTAACTGGTGCGTATCAAAATTCAGATTGGGAGCTAACATCTTCATAAATCCTACGTCGTTCTAATCTGGACAGGCAAGCTAACCAGCACCACTAACCTACCTTCAAATGTGGCACGGTGGTTAGCACTGTTGCTTCACGGCGCCAGGGACCTGGGTTTTGCCACTATCTGCGGAAACTGCACATTCTCCCCCTGTTGGCGTGGGTCTCCTCCGTGTGCTCCAGTTTCCTTCCACAAGTCCCAAAAGATGTGCTTGTTAGATGAAATGGACATTCCAAATTCTTCCTTGGTGTACCCGAACAGGCGCCGTAGTGTGGCGACTAAGGGATTTTCGCAGTTACTTCATTGCAGTGTTAATGTAAGCCTACTTGTGACACTAATAAAGATTATTACCCGTTACTATGATTTGCTGTGTTTAAGGAACTTGTGAAGGTATTTGGTACACCCTTGGAATTTGATCCTACATTCCTAATACTGGGTTTTTCAGGTAAAAAATTATTGATGCTTATGAAAGAAAGCTATATAACATCCTTCTCCAGCTCGGAAAAATATCCTCTACTGCTGGATTAGGGGCAGTTATCCTTCGATTCAAAATTGGCATAAAATAGTTATGAATTGTATTCCTATGGAATTCTTGACTACTGTACTCTCCCAAAGTCGGATACATTCCATAACGTGTGGGACCCCTGTCTTAAACCTATAGGCTCAGCTCTGTCTAACCTGCAAGGTTATCTGAGAGCCATGTTACAAGTTTTGATCATTCTATACATAAAGGTGTGCATTTTGTTACGTAATTTTACCACATTTGTATTGCTTCATCCTCTTCTCTCCACCTCTTCCCCAATCTTCTGATTGGTCCGTTGTGTAATTAGAAGCACTAGTTCTTCAGGACCAGTGTTCTGAAATTATCCTAGCTTTCTCTGTTCTTATGTTTGCAGAAATAATTGTTCTGTACTGTACCAACTTGTGCTTTGAAAGTTTATTGAGTTATCTCTAAAAATGATAAAACTCTAATAACAATATATATTAAATTTCCTCTCACTTTCTCTTCAAAATAAAGTAATCCCAACTTCTCCAATCAACCTACGTATTTAATCTCCTCATTCCTGGACCAGTCTCGTGAATCTTTTCTGCACTCCCATTAACCATGTTGCTTTGCATCTCCATTTAAGACTACAGTAGTCCCCCGTTATAACGCGCCCCGCAATACCGCGGTTCGCGATATACGGCGGGGGGGTTTATGGACCCCAACTTACTTGACTCATTTTAAACTCTTTTTGAAACAGCACCTTTTTGAGCCGCGATGATTAGACCGATTAGCAGCGATGATTACCCGCGATGATTAGACCGATTAGCAGCGATTATTACCCGCGATGATTAGACCGATTAGCAGCGATGATCACTGTCTTGTACTGTAGAACGATTAGCCGCGATGAGTAGCCGCGACCGATTAGCCCAGTTACACAGCCATAAAAGGGATACCTTTTCCAGTGCAGGTATCTTCGAGTTCGAGTTCAGTTGCTGTCGTGTCGTTCAAAATGTTTAAGCGCAAGTCTTACTCAGTGAGTCAAAAGATACATTTGATAGACCGGCTTCGAAACGGGGAAACGAAGGCAAAATTATCCAGAGAGACTGGTGTACCAGAGTCAACCCTCCGTGGGTGGGTGAAAGATGAGCCCAATTTAAGAGCATATGTTGGGACAGTTTCTCAGAGTGAAGGGCTTAGCAGGAAAAAGGCAAGGAACGCTAGTGACAGTAACTTAGAGAAGGCTGTGTTCACCTGGTTTGTCCAGGAACAGTCTGGTGGCACCCCCCTATCTGGACCTATCATCAGGACTCAGGCTGAGAAGTTCCATCACCAGCTCCACCCAGAGGACAGCAATTTCGTAGCCAGCAAGGGTTGGCTCCATCGGTTCCAGAAAAGACATGGGATAGGTGCAGTTACCATCAGTGGTGAGCAGAGATCCGCCGACTCAGGAGCCGCAGCAGCCTTTCCCGACATCCTCAAGAACTACATGGTGCAAGAGGAGCTGACCCCAGAGCAACTCTACAATGCAGATGAGTCAGGGCTTTACTGGAAGATGCTGCCTGACAAGACCCTAGCTGTCAAGGATGATGCCCACAAGACTCTGGGGTACAAGCAAGCCAAGAACAGGCTCACCATCCTGTTTGCCAGCAATGCCACGGGAACACACAAGCTGAAGCCATTGATTGTGGGCAAATTCAAGTCTCCTAGATGCTTTCACCACATCAACATGGAGAACCTACCCATTACCTACCGGAACTCTGGCAAAGCCTGGATGACAGCTTTCTTATTTGAGGAGTGGTTCTTCAAGTTCTTCGTACCCAGTGTCAGGGACCACCTTAGAGCCCGCAACTTACCGCAGAAGGCCACACTCCTACTGGACAACTGCTCAGCCCACCCTCAGGGAGATGTTCTCAAGACCAGGGATGGGCAGATCCAAGTGCTCTATCTCCCAAAGAACACCACCAGCAAGATCCAGCCATGTGATGCTGGCATCATTCAGACCTTCAAGTCTGTGTACAAAAAGGAACTGATCCTGGAAATGATAGACTCTCCTCTCACTGTCCCAGATTACCTGAAAGCCATCACCATCAAGGATGCCTGTTATCTGGCAGGGAAGGCCTGGGGAGCTGTGACAGAGAAGACCATCGCCAACTGCTGGAACAAGGCCCTAGGAGCAGCATTCCCACAACCCCAACATTACCCGGATGAAGAGGATTTCGTAGGCTTTACTGAAGCAGAGATCAGGGCAGCTGAGGAGAGGCTAGAGGACCAACTGGATGAGAACCTAACACTCCAGGATTGGGTGGACAGGTGGGCAGCAGCAGAGGATGACATGGCACCCGCAGAAACATTCACAGAGGAGGAGATCATCGACCAGGTCACCCAAGAGGAGGCAGAAGAAGAAGAAGAAGAACCCCAGCCCACAGTGGCAAAGAGCCACTCGGATGCCATCACGCACCTGAAGTGGCTCATAGCATACACAGAGCAGCAAGACTTCGACCCAATATACATCCTGCACCTGAAGAACCTCCAGAGACAAGCACAAGTCAAGATGAGGAAGGGGATGTGCCAGAGGAAACTCACAGACTTTTTAAAATGATTTTAAAATATGCGTGTAAGTACAATTTTAAGTATATTATTGTATGTATACTGTATATTATTGTATATATTTTAATACATTTAAAACTTGATTTAAGACTTGAACGAACTTTGCTGTTGTATGTATACTGTATATTATTGTATATATTTTAATACATTTAAAACTTGATTTAAGACTTGAACGAACTTTGCTGTTTCTTATTTAAAACGCCCTTCCATTCAGCAATGTTCAGCACAGTCAGCGATGTTTCCTCTCGTTCATTCATTTGGATATCCGCCATCTTGGATATCCGCGGCTCGGTTACAACGCGGGTGGCTGTCTTGGACCCGAACACCCGCGTTATAACGGGGGACTACTGTATAATGATGGTGATTGGGATGAGATCTGCAGGCCTTTTGGTTTTGTTACAAGTACAAAAGATAAAACTTTGCACTTTCTGGACTGGAAACTTGGGGGTGTTGTAACTCTGAATCAGGGAGAAAATGCAACCCAAACTAACATTATCAGGGTGAATCAGAAAGGTAGCAATCAATTTTCAAAGAGCTGAAAACTACTTGTGTATCTGTTCAGATTCAGCACTTTCTTCAACCAATCATCCAGTCTTGTTCTCGCTTGGCTGGAAATGGGACAGATCAGAATCCACTCAACGCTGGTTTCACACTTTCCTACCACAAAAATTATTTTGCGATTTTTGGACTGGGAAGCATTAGCTTTTACGAGTTTTGTGAAATGGTTTACAAAATGTTTGTATTTCATGTTCTATAATGGCTTAGTATTTAAAAAAAGTACTTTAGCACGTGTAACCATCAAACCCAAGGTCTGTTGAGTTGGACTAAATATGCTTGTTCTTGATATTGTATTTTTGATGCTGCAGCTTGGCTTAGACATTTGTAAGTTTCTAGTACTTCTTGAAGTTTTTTCTACCCCATAATTTACTATGCTGTGCTCGGAACAAAGAAAGACAAAATGTGTATTCATCTGAAAGTCTGCTGTTGCATACTGGATCAAAGCTGCTTCAGTAGTGGTGCTGCTTATTTTTAGTTTCTACTTCAACATGACAAATGAACAGTAAGAAATAAATTCCTGAGGTTTGAGTTACTGCAAGACTGAGGGAGGCTTCATTTTACTTCTAAATTGCAACACTCTCACATTTGTGAGAGTCAGCATAGCTGGGAAAGTACTTTACAGCTTTGAATTATGAGCTGAATTGCCTTTGATGATCTAGACATTTCCCAGAGCTTGATATTTTATGCATAGCTGATCCCTGCAAATCAGAAAGGTCCTGGTTTGATCCTGAGACTGTAATTAGGGCAACAGTTGTGGATTGCATTTGGTTTTACTGGCCCCGGATTAGGGAAAGAAAAATCAGGTAAGATTCTCGTTCCTTATTTGAAAAAAATTAAATTTAGAGTACCCAATTCCATTTTTTTCCCGATTTAAGGGGCAATTTAGCGTGACCAATTCACCTACCCTGCACATCTTTGGGTTGTGAGGGTGAGACCCACACAGACATGGAGAGAATGTGCAAACTCCACACAGATGGTGACCCGGAGCGGGATCAAACCCATGTCCTTGGCACCCTCATAAAACCTACCTCATCCCAATTTGGTGCATACACATTCACCAGTACCACCGGTGTCCCCTCTAATACCCCACTCAACCATCACGTATCTCCCTCCTGGATCCCTCACTTCTTTCGCGCTCACAAAACCCGTTTTCTTGCTCATCAAAATGGCCACCCCCTACAATTTTGAATTGGACCCCGAGTGGAAAACCTGACCCATTCATCCCTTTCTTTGCCTAACGTGATGCTTCACGTGGAGGTGCACCTCCTGGAGAAAGACCACCTCCGCTTTTAAACTCCTGAGGTGCGCAAAGACCTAAGATCGTTTCACCGGTCCATTGAGCCCACGTAAGTTCCATGTTATCAGTCTTATCGGGGACTTGCGCCTCCATTCCCTTCTACCATCCGCCACCCTCCCCTTTCGGCTCTACCCCCGTTAATTTCACTCTGTACTTGGCCCATTCAATAGCCACCTCATCTCAAACCACAGGTCACCTCCGCCAAAGACGAACAAAAAGAAAAAACACAACCACAGGCAGCAGGAGGAGTTTGGGGGAGGGGGGTGAAGAGAGAGAGGACAGCCATCCCCATACAAACTTTTCACCCCTGCTACCCTTTGTCGACCCAACAAAAAGAAGAAGAAAACTCCTCAATGTCGGAGGAAAAGAAAAACCCCCTCCCTCCAACTCCCACTCTACCCATATTCTTCATTACTCCAAAGTGCCAGCACCTCCGTCTCCCAAAATTGTTCAGTTCTCCCCCACTTTATGCTCCTTGATAAAGTTGTTGGCGGTTTCTGGGTTCTCAAAATAGTATTCTAGGCCTTCATGGGTCAGCTATAGCTTCGCCAGGTAGAGCACCCCAAACCTGACCCGCTGTCGATACAACACCGGCGTGGCCCTCTTGAACCTCGCATGCCGTTTTGCCAGCTCAGCTCCGATGTCCTGGTGTATTCCGACCTTGATCCCCTCCCATTCGCAGTTTTGCTTCTCCCTGGCCCGCTGCAAGATCTTCTCTTTCTCCACAAACTTGTGGAGTCTCACGATTAATGCCTGCAGCGGCTCCCCAGCTCTTGGCTTCTGACTCAAGAGACCTGTGCGCTCGGTCCACCTTGGGGGCCTTGTCCAGCACCCCCTCCGCCGCCAGCATCCTCAAAATATACCTCATGACACTTGGACCTTCCACTCCTTCAGGCAGGCCAACTATTCACAGATTCTGCCTCCTCGACCCATTTTCCTGTTCCTCCACGTTTGCTCTCAGCGTCTTACAAAGGTCTCCTAAGAGTCCCACCTCCGCCTCCTTGCCACCACCTGATTGCTGTGGTCCGAGATCACCCTCTCAAACTCTCGGATCTGCGACCCGAGCCTCCAGACATTTTTCCACCCTCCATCGAGCCCTTCAGGGGTGCCACAGTCCCTTTGATCGATCCTCCTGCATCTCCTTCCTCTGCTGGTGGAACTCTTCCTTGATGAAGGCCATCAACTGTTCCACCTGGGGCTTTCCAACTTGCATGGACCCTTCCCCCTCCATCTTTCCACTAGTTCCTGCGCCACAGGTCTCTTCCAACTCCTTGGCCAGATCCTTCCCCTTCTGCCGTGTTTGGTGACATGCCACTCCCAGGGGGAACTTCTCCTCCGACCTTCAGTTACACTTTTCTGTCGATGTTGCACCTGATTTCGGGCAAAAATGGCTCTATTCCACACCTTCAAGTAGGAGCTTCCCTGTGTGCGACCACTCACGCCATGGTCGCCACCAGAAGTCTTTTTGGGTGTATCTTACTTTATAGATTTAAAACAGTATGACCTTTCTCTTAACCTGTTTTATCCCCAATTTCCCCCATCCCCATCCGTCTCCTATCACTGCTTCATTGAGCAAAAATGATTCCAGGGTCTTTGCCTCCAATATCCTATCTGGAAACTCATTCCATGTGTTGATCACCCTTTATGTGAGGAGGAACTTCCTGGCATCAGTATATTTATCTTTTACTAGTTTGTGCGCTTCGACTGCTCCACAAGAATAATCTCGGTCGCTGCCATCCCATGTGATTCCTCCGCCAGCCTTATTTTGCTGCCTAGTATTTGGCAGTCCAGAAACAACAAACTTCAGACGGGTACCTATTGAGGGGCACACAGCTTGTGTTTTTCCTCATGTGTGCAAGACGAAAGGTTTCATTCATTTGTCTCTCTTTTCAGCAAGGTACAAGTTCTGTGCTACCAAGTAACTGTTAATATCAGATTATTCTATGATTCCATCTATTTGACCCCAGTGTGGCTAATGCAGCTTTATTCATGAATGATGGAATCAAGCAATGTATTCAATGGGACGCTGCAGAATGTAGAATTTATGAAATAGAAAATGCAATCAGAAAAAGAATAAGCATAGCTAGTATGCATAAAGTCAATCATAACTGAGATAAATTACCTAACCAGTGACATGCCCATTGTGCAAACTACTATATAATATATCACAAAATAGGCAGATGTGATCGTCATTCTTCCAACAGGAACTTGTCCCATGTTTGAGTTCCTTTATCAGATTTCTGATTGTCGTGTGCATCTACTGGGCTACATTTGACAGAGATATAACCATTTCACAGTATTGGCACATGGGGTACCAACATTTTACACCACAATACCAACATTTCTTTATTAAAGGGAATATTTAGTAAGTTATTTTTGCCTCATCACCTCCCTCACTGCCTTTCCTACATGCTGCTCCTTCCCACATTTAGGACAGTAGAGGTGCAGTGGCAAACTTTTAAGGTGATTAATATCTCAGTGAAAATTTATTCCAATGAGAAAGTCTCTGAGAAGGATGCATCATTCATGGCTCAGTAAGGAAGTTAAGGATAATATTAAATTGAAAGAAAAACAATAAAGGAAGGATGCAAATTACCTTTTCCAGTTCAGTTCTCTGGCCTCACGGTTATTCAGCAAGTGTGAAGACCTTAAATAGCAAATGTGTGGGCCCAAAAAACAACAATATTTTCCAACACAACAGCCATCCTTTAACTTTCATTTATAAATGATGAGGGTTTCTTGTATTGTTGGGTCTGTACTGCACCATGGCAGATGAGGAGTATTCCATTGCACTCTTATCTTGAGCCTTATAGAGGTTCTGGGAAGTCAAGAAATGAGTTACTTGCTGCAGAATACCCAGCCTCTGACACGTTTTTGTAGCCACAGTATATATGTGGCTGGCGCATTAAATTTCTGCTTAGTGGTGACCTCACAGGGTATTGATGGCAGATTTGGCAATGGTAATGCTTTTGGATGCAGAGAGGAGTTGGTTAGACTCTTTTGTTGGAGATGTGCATTCGTATGATGAATGTCCCTACTTCTGACCTTATTTTGGAGGGAAGGTCATCGATTAAAAAGTTGAATATGGTTGGGTCTAAGGCACTACCCTGAGGAACTCCAGCAGTGATTGTCCTGGGCTTGAAATAATTAGCCTTCAAAACCATAATCATGTACCTTTGAAATGAAAATCGCTTATTGTCACGAGTAGGCTTCAATGAAGTTACTGTGAAAAGCCCCTAGTCGCCACATTCCGGCGACTGTCCGGGGAGGCTGGTACGGGAATCGAACCGTGCTGCTGGCCTGCTTGGTCTGCTTTAAAAGCCAGCGATTTAGCCCAGTGAGCTAAACCAGTCCCTTTGAGATAGATATGACTCCAGCCAGTGGAGAGTTTTCCCCTGATTTCCATTGACTTCAATTCTACGAGAGCTCCTTTATATCAAGCACTGACATACTGCCTTGATATCAAGGGCAGTCGCTCTTACACTTGGATTTTAGCTCCTTTGTCCACGTGTTTGAACCAAAGCTGTTGTTCCGCAGCTGAGTATTCCTGGTGGAATCCAAACTCAGCATTGGTGAGCAAGTTGTTGGTGAGTAAATGCTTATTGGCAGCACCACGATGATACCATCCAACACTTTGCTGATGATAGTGAGCGGATGGGATAGTAATTGGCTATATTGGATTTTTCCTGCTTTTTGTGGGCAGGACAAGTCTGGACAATCTTCCAATTTCTCTGCTAGATGTCAGCCATTTGACTGTACTGGAACAGCTTGGTTATGAGTTCTGGAATGCACATATGCCACAGCCAGAATGTTGTCAGGACCATAGCCTTTTCTGTATCCAGTCATGGGGAATGAATCAAATTGGCTGAAGGCTAGCTTCTGAGATGGTGAGAACCTCAGGAGTTAATTATCTGCTCAACACCTCTGGTTGAAGATGGTTGTAAACGCGTCAGCTTTGTCTCTTGCACTCAATGGGCACCAACATCATATGAGGATTATAGGGGTGGCGGAATATGGATCCTTCTCCTTTTGGTGTTTAATTCACCACCATTCATGACTGGATGTGTAGTACTGCAGAGCCTAGACATCTGATGGTTATGATATGGCTTAGCTTTGTTTATGGCATGCTACTTCTGCTGTTTAGCATGTATGTAGTACGTATGTGGGCAGCACGGTAGCATTGTGGATAGCACAATTGCTTCACAGCTCCAGGGTCCCAGGTTCGATTCCGGCTTGGGTCACTGTCTGTGTGGAGTCAGTGCTCCGGTTGCTCCAGTTTCCTCCCACAGTCCAAAGATGTGCAGGTTAGGTGGATTGGCCATGATAAATTGCCCTTAGTGTCCAAAATTGCCCTTAGTGTTGGGTGGGGTTACTGGGTTATGGGGATAGGGTGGAGGTGTTGACCTTGGGTAGGGTACTCTTTCCAAGAGCCGGTGCAGACTCGATGGGCCGAATGGCCTCCTTCTGCACTGTAAATTCTATGACATCTATGTATTGCAGCTTCACGAAATTGGCAATTCATTCTCCAGTATGCCTGATCCCACACTCAATAAACCAGGGTTGGTCTCCTGGATTTCTGGCAGTGTGGGATATGCTGAGCCATAAGGATATAGATTGTGAGGGAATACAATTCTGCTGCTAATGGTTTATACTGCCTCATGGATTTTCACTTTACAATTGCTCAACCTGTTCTGAAGCTATGTCCTTTAACACCCAGCGAACTCAATCAATCATGCTGTTGCCAAGTCACTCAGCAGTAGACATTTAAGACCCTGTTTAGAGCACTTATTCAGAAGTTAATGCAGCAAATTGAGAAATGCCACATCCCATGGATAATAAGTAACTCCTGGCAGAAGCAAAATTATTTTTTTTTTAATTTCTCCTGGCAGAAGCAATATTGACTCTTGCATCAGTGTACATGTTTCATTTCTCTCCTTATAATACTAAAGTTCACCCAGAGTGCAATTATAGTTGATACAGCATGAGAAGAGCATTCATCCCTGAAACATGTAGCGAGGAGTCAGAGGCTGATCCTGATGAAATAGCAATGAACAGCTAAATTGTTGTTGCTTAAAAGTTGAAAAGAGATGCCTGAAAAAAATCAAGACCAGTAGATGCTTAACTAAATAGAAAATTCTTCCTAATAAGGATTTATGATGATGGAAAATTGTCTCTCTCCCATGTGGTGATTCCCGCCCCCACCCCTCCAAACACGTAAAATCTGGGGATTTGTGAGAACTTCAGAATTTGCTGTGTCAGCTTGTATAATGGGCAAGTGATATTCTGTATGACTCAGAAACAGGTTGCTGGTGTGATTCAACCATCATAGATAGTTAAATTCCTCCTTTTTTTTTGCCTCATAATTTTGTACTTTTAAAAAGATATATTTTTATTAAACTTTTATCATTTTATACCCAAAAAGTACAAAAGTTACAAACAACAGCAGTAAACCAAATAATCATAACAATAGCCTAGTTAATCCCCCCCCCCCGGAACAGATCACAGTGACCAGTTCCTTAAAGTACAATATGACCAGTTCCCATCTACGGTTGACCCCTCACGGTATATTTGACCGTCTTGAGGTGCAAAAACTCCATTAAGTCACCTAGCCACACCTAGTAGACGTCACCAGTCTCGGGAGGATTTGCCTTTGAGCTGCCAATGAGGCGAATGCCAGGGTATTTGCCCCCGCAACCGTCCGCAACTCCGGCAGGTTTGATACACTGAATATAGCCACTAAAGGCAGAGCTCCAACTCAATATTCAGGATTGCTGATATGGTGCTGAAAAAAGAGACTCAGAAACTCACAAGCTTGGAGCAGGACCAGAATATGTGTGTGTGGTTCGCAGGCCCTTTTGAACAGCGCTCGCATCTATCCTCAAACCCCTGGAAGAAACAACTGATTCTGGCCTTGAGGTGTGCCCTAAACACTACTTTCAGGTGGATCGGACTCAGCCTCGCGTTCACCCTGCGGAGGGACCCACTCCACACCACCTCGTAAGCATGGGTCCCAACTCCTCTTCCCATTTAGTTGTCACCCCCTCCACCGAGACCAACTATTCCCCCAAAATCCGTCCATAGATGCCAACATGCTACCCCCTTCCGACCCCAAACAGAAATAATCCTATCCAATAAGGTTAAAGGCTACGCTACCGGAAATGTCGGGAACAAAATTCCAAACCTGGAGTTACCCAAATGGGTCCAAGCTCAAGAGCCCGACTTCCTCTTTCAGCTCCTCCAGGCTGGCAAATCACCCTTCCAAAAATAAATCCCTCACTCTTACTAGCCCCTTCCCCTTCCACCCCCCAAGTGTGGCATCGAACTTCACGGGTTAAACAATTGGTTCATACAAATAGGGTCCCAACTTGAAACGCTGCCAGAGTTGCCGCCATATTTTTTAAGTGGCGACAACCACTGGGTTAGAAGAGTACTTTATTGGAGTAAAAGGCAAAGATGCCGTCGCCAGCGCCCCTATACTGGACCCTCTGCATGACCCAGACTCCACCCACACCCAGGTAGACCACAC
Source organism: Scyliorhinus canicula (assembly GCF_902713615.1). NCBI lineage: Eukaryota > Metazoa > Chordata > Chondrichthyes > Carcharhiniformes > Scyliorhinidae > Scyliorhinus > Scyliorhinus canicula. Next base: position 42,784,290 of record NC_052147.1, on the reverse strand, counting down.
CCACACCAACCTACACTTCTTCGCGTTGGCAGCCCAGGAGTAAAACATACCAGAAGACACTGAAATAAAAACAAAAATCTCAGCAAGATGTTCAATTTGACAGATTGAATCTGGCCCACGAAGAACAATGGAAGGCTGCTTACCATTACTGGGTCTGCCTTGACGCCCCCCAGTAGGTTGGTGTAATTCAATTGACGGCACTGCACCCAATCCTGAGCCACCTGGACCCCCGAATACCAAAAGCTAATCCAGGCCAGGCAGAAAGGCAAACCCCACAAGCTGGCTCCCCTCCCAGAGGCGTTGACCACAAAATGCTTACTCTTTCTTTAGGGGCCTCACGGTAGCATGGTGGTTAGCATCAATGCTTCACAGCTCCAGGGTCCCAGGTTCGATTCCCGGCTGGGTCACTGTCTGTGTGGAGTCTGCACGTCCTCCCCGTGTGTGCGTGGGTTTCCTCCGGGTGCTCCGGTTTCCTCCCACAGTCCAAAGATGTGCGGGTTAGGTGGATTGGCCATGCTAAATTGCCCGTAGTGTAAGGTTAATGGGGGGATTGTTGGGTTACGGGTATACGGGTTACGTGGGTTTAAGTAGGGTGATCATTGCTCGGCGCAACATCGAGGGCCGAAGGGCCTGTTCTATGCTGTACTGTTCTATGTTCCCTAAATTTAACTTGTGTTGTGAGAAGGAGCCAAAGCTTTTCAATATACCCATTATGTCCCCATAACTGGCCCCTCGTATAGCAGAAGGTCATCTGCATACAATGACATTGTATATTCCCCATCACCTCAAACAATTCCTCTCCACTTACTTGAGGCCCTCAGGGCAATCAGCAATGGCTCGATCGCCAGCACGAACCAAAGGGGTGACATAGGCTGTCTCAACCCCCTGTGTAGTCGAAACAACCCTGAACTCATGGTGTTAGTATGCACGCTGGCCAAAGGAGCCGCGTACAACAATCGCATCCACGACAAACCCAGGACTCAACCCAAACCTCAAAGACCGCAAAGAGGTGCCTCCACTGAATCTTTTTCTGTGACCAGCGACAGATTATCTCCGGGTCCAGTCCAACTGCTGGGATGAGAACCACGTTGAGCAGTTGCCTCACGTTGGATGATAACTTTTGACCCTTTATAAATCGCATCTGGTCTCGCGTCTCGGAGAGAATCCCACTCCAGAGAATCCTTACACATTCCCATTAGTAACAGAACCAATTGATGTGCAAAATTCTTATAAAATTCTACTGCATAAGATAAAGATGCATGGCATTAAGGGTAAAGTAGTAGCATGGATAGAGGATTGGTTAATTAATAGAAAGCAAAGAGTGGGGATTAATGGGTGTTTCTCTGGTTGGCAATCAGTAGCTAGTGGTGTCCCTCAGGGATCAGTGTTGGGCCCACAATTGTTCACAATTTACATAGATGATTTGGAGTTGGGGACCAAGGGCAATGTGTCCAAGTTTGCAGATGATACTAAGATGAGTGGTAAAGCGAAAAGTGCAGAGGATACTGGAAGTCTGCAGAGGGATTTGGATAGGTTATGAATGGGCTAGGGTCTGGCAGATGGAATACAATGTTGACAAATGTGAGGTTATCCATTTTGGTAGGAATAACAGCAAACGGGATTATTATTTAAATGATAAAATATTAAAGCATGCTGCTGTGCAGAGAGACCTGGGTGTGCTAGTGCATTAGTCACAGAAAGTTGGTTCACAGGTGCAACAGGTGATTAAGAAGGCAATGGAATTTTGTCCTTCATTGCTAGAGGGATGGAGTTTAAGACAAGGGAGGTTATGTTGCAATTGTATAAGGTGTTAGTGAGGCCACACCTGGAGTATTGTGTTCAGTCTTGGTCTCCTTACTGGAGGGTGTGCAGAGGAGATTCACTAGGTTAATCCCAGAGCTGAAGGGTTTGGAATACGAGGAGAGGTTGAGTAGACTTGGACTGTACTCGTTGGAATTTAGAATGATGAGGGGGGATCTTATAGAAACATATAAAATTATGAAGGGAATAGATAGGATAGATGCGGGCAGGTTGTTTCCGCTGGCAGGTGAAAGCAGAACTAGGGGACATAGCCTCAAAATAAGGGGAAGTAGATTTAGGACTGAGTTTAGGAGGAACTATGGAATTTATGGAATTCCTTGCCCAGTGAAGCAGTTGAGGCTCCTTCATTACATGTTTTTAAGGTAAAGATAGATAGTTTTTTGAAGAATAAAGGGATTAAGGGTTATGGTGTTCGGGCCGGAAAGTGGAGCTGAGTCCACAAAAGATCAGCCATGATCTCATTGAATGGTGGAGCAGGCTCGAGGGGCCAGATGGCCTACTCCTGCTCCTAGTTCTTATGTTATGTTCTTACTGGCAAACCCATCCGGCCTCGCCACCTTCCCTGTCTGCATCTTTCCCAGGTCAGTTTGGACCTCCCCCAATCCCAGCAGCTCCTCCAGCAATCCCCCACTCTGGTGGCGCCGATCTATAAAGCCATTCATAAAAGGCTCAAAATGCCCCATTCACCTTATCTGGAGCAGAGACCAGCCTACCCTCCAAATCTCTAACCTGAAAGATTTCCCTCGCAGCCTCCTACTGCCTTAACTGCTGAGTCGAGATGACTGGCCATCTCCCCATACCTGTACACCACCCCCTTCAAGTGCTTCAGCTGGTGAACCACCTTGCACATAGACAGCAGGTCAGACTTCAGGTGCAGCTTTTTCCTGCATGCCAATAGTTCCGAAGTTGGGTCGCTCGCATACCCACGGTCAACTCCCAGGATCTCATCCATTAACCTCTATCGCTCCTTCTTGGCCTCCCATCCACCAGGCACTTGGATCTCCCAAGTGGTCCCCCCTCTAATCACCGTCTTCAACACCTCCCACACAGTAGAGAGTGAGACCATCCCATTCCCATTAAACTCTATATTCCCTAATGGCTCTAGAGACCTTCCTGCAGAACCCAATATTCAGTAGAAGTCCTACATCCAACCTCCATCCCATATGCTGCATCTGACCCACCTCTGACGTATCTATCAGGTGCTGAGCATGTTCAGAAATAACCACTGCTGAAAATTCCACCTTTTTCACCCCGGGAAGAAGAATCCTACCCAAAGAGGTCTATCTTCAAGTATAACTTGTGCATCAGGGGGGTAAAAACAAGAACTCCTTACCCTCCCGGTGGATGGGGGGGGCAGGAGACATAAACCGCCATGGGTGTGCGCCTCCTATCTGTTCCATGAGTGCAACTAACACCCTCGCCATCCCCGAAGGGGCCAGCGACTTTGGCCTGGAGCGATCCTGCTTCTGGTCCTGCACACAGTTGAAATCATCCCCCCACCCCACCCCTGCCTCCCAAATCAGTTGGTGCGTATCTGAATCCGACATAGCAGCCAACAACTCACTTATAAACTTTACGTCATCACATTCGGGGTGTACACATTGACTAACACTACTGCCTTCTCCTCCACTGTGCCTGAACCATCATGTACTAATCCCCCTGATCTGCCAAGAAGTTCTGCACCTGGAAACTGACCCTTTTGTTGATTAGAATTGCCACCTCTGGCCCAGCTATCAAAGCCTGAATGAAATCCCTGGCTCTCACAGAACTTCCGCAACCTGGTCTCTCTCACTCTAATTTTTGCCTACTTTGACCTTATTTGCTCCTCTGGCTCTTCCTATTAAACTCTAGTTATCATTGCTCATATCATTACCATGCAGTATTACCGTATCCTTTCTGTTTTATCCTTTCTGTTTTAACTTTCCAAACATCCCGTTGCATGAACCCCCCCCCCCTTCCCCATAACTATTTTGTTTAAAGCCCTCACTGCAACCCTAGTTAGATAATTTGCTGGTACACTGGTCCCAGTGCAGTTCAGGTGAAGGGTGTTTCAATGGTACAGCTTCCTCTTCGCCCAATATTTCTATCAGTGCCCCATGAATCAAAACTTATTTCTGCTACCAGCCTTTGAGCCATGCATTCAAATTTCTGATCATATTAACTCTATGCCAGTTTGTTTTTGGCTTGGGTAGTAATCAGAGATTAATTTGTGGTTTGGCTTTTTAATTTTGCCTGTCCGTTTAATTTTCCTTAGTCCTACATGTGTTGTTGATACCTACATGGCCCACGACAACTGGATCCTCCCCTCACATACCAAATTCCCCATCTTAATCTTTTAAACAATGTTCGCCAGAGAGTAGCTTGAGGCAGGGTCATAAAATAATTTTAGAGGTAGATGGACTCTTAACTACCAAAGGGAGGCAAAGGTTATCAGGGATAGGTGGAATGTGATGTTTCAGGTCACAATTAGATCAGCCATGACCTAATTGAATGACAGAGCATGCTCAAGGGGCCGAATGGCCTACTCTTCTAATTTGTATGTTCAGCCCCGAAGAGATGCCCTTAACCCTGGCACCGGGAGGGCAGCACGGTGGCCTAGTGGTTAGCACAACCGCCTCACGGCGCCGAGGTCCCAGGTTTGATCCCGGCTCTGGGTCACTGTCCGTGTGGAGTTTGCACATTCTCCCCGTGTCTGCGTGGGTTTCGCCCCCACAACCCAAAAATGTGCAGAGTAGGTGGATTGGACACGCTAAATTGCCCCTTAATTGGAAAAAATAATTGGGTCATCTAAATTTATAAAAAAAAACCCTGGCACCGGGCAAGCAACTTGCTGATAAAACAATGGCTATTCAGAATGTCAATATTTTATAAAGAAGGAAGAAAAATTAGCACTTGTATAATTCCTATAATGCTGTGTTACGGCGATATGGTGGAGGTGTGGGCTTAAGTATGGTGCTCTTTCCAAGAGCCAGTGCAGGCTCGATGGGCCAGATGCATTCAGGATCAGGAATAAATATTCCAGATCATCTTAAATGGTACTGAAACCCACCATTTGACAGTGGATTGTTTGTGTTTCAGAAAGTGTTCTTTTCGATATTGCAAAGACATTGCAATGAAGATATTGCAATGGAAATGGTCCATTTGATGCCTTGGCCCTGATTAGGAAAATACAATATATAGGTTGGAAAGCTATATGTCAATAGAGCAAGTGAAAGGTATTAAAATCTAAATATGATTTTGTAATGTTTAAACACTTGGAACATTGAGTAGTGATTAACAGGAATATGTAATAAGGCAGTGATGTCATCAGGTGGTAAATATGTCAACATCTTCATGTTAGATTTCAGCTTGAGAAAGATAATTACCAAGTATATGACATTTTGTTCTTAATTACTTATACTTTCTATATAGTTTTCAATTTAAACATTAATGGCACTATTCATATTGTGCAACACTGATGTCCGTTCATAATCTTTAAAACAAATCATTCTGAGGTTGTGCTCACAGTTTGCCTGGTCTGAGGTCCAAGAATGTACAGATGTCATCCATTATTTTGTGAAATCCTAGATCATAGAATGCCTACAGTGCAGAAGGAAGCCATTTGGCTCATTGAGTCTGCACCAACCCTTTGAAAGAGCACTCCACCGTGGCCCACTGCCCCACCCTATCCCCATTGGCCCACAACCCCACCTAACCTGAGGGGCAATTTAGCATGACCAAGTCACCTAACCTGCACATCTTTGGATTGCGGGAGGAATTGTGAACTGTTGGTGTATAATTTTGCAGTGACCTGAGAAAATGAAATGAATTAGGTTGAAAGCCAAGTAAATTAAGTTTTCATCTTTGTGCTAATTGAGTTGCATGCACAGGTGGTGTTGGTGTATTGTCAGCTTTAATTGACTGGTACTCTGTACAAAACTACTTTTCCCAGATTGGCTTACGACTAGCCTCGTGTTTGAGATTGAAGGTGTTGAAATTTTGTGGGAAAAATGCTTTATTCTGAGTAGTCAGAGTATACCAAGGAAGCTAAAATTTCTACATATTGTAAGATTAATTGCATGCACTTCCTATTGACATAAGCGTATTTCCTGTGTCACAACATTTATGCTACATTTTTGTAAATATTTCATCATGGCAAAACCTTACCTCAGAATGTCAACATTTTATAAAGAAGGAAGAAAAATTAGCACTTGTATAATTCCTTTTGCAATCTCCGTGCTTCCCAAAGCATTTTACAGTCAAAGTATAGTCATTATCGCATCATAGGACATGCGTTAGACAATTTGGATATAGTGAGGTCCCACAAACAGCAAATGAGTTCACGACAAGGTGATCTGTTTTAATGAGCTTGATTGAGGAATAAATGTTGCGAAACGCACTGTGAAAAATTCTCTGATCTTTGAATAGTGCCATGAGATCTTTTTTATAGCCACCTGAGAGGCTTAATGTCTGACCCAAAAACAGTTACTTGTCAGTAGTGCAACACAATCCAAGTTCTACACTAGAATGTCAGCCGAGATCTTGTATTAGCATCTGGTAGGACTGTCTCAGATGAATGTGCACCAGTAAACCACAGCTAACACTGTAAGAATGGCAAAAAGATATGCCATTTAAAATAAAAGGAACAGTTTATCTCTGTGACATATTGTAATTTCAAATCTCTCACCAGTGGTGGCATTTGGCATAGGTTAGCTAGATTCATTCACTATTTTGTTCATATCCAATTGCCCATCAAGATGCCTCCCATCGCTCTCTTTCCCCCCCCCCCCCCCCCCCCCCATCCCTTAAATCACTTGAACTATCCTGTTCATTTATGGAAGCTAGATATAGACCTATGGTCTACTCACCACTCTAATTTTCCTACCCTGGTTGCCTTGTGTTCCTTGGCCTTGTGTTCCACTGCAACGTGTGAAAGGATAAGCCCCATTGTATCCTCTAATCCACACTTCGCTGGAAGCTTTTTTGAACATTTTCTTAATGGTGGTCAATCCACCATTTGAATTTTTAAAGACAACAGAAACCTATTTTAAACACCTTAAATCTCATTTTACTCTGTAAAGTGTTAAATGTCTTGACAAACTGCCCTTTTTGAAACCCATAATCGGCATTTTCTAGTACTTTATCAAACTAACCGTTTACCTATGCCTTATCAGATTTCTGCACTTTTTCATGTCACTGCAGGTAGCACCATGGAATTTGCCAAGAGTATGCCATGGTCATGGGGATTGCAAAACTGTATTTTATTGTTTATTGTTCATTGAATGTGGATAGTATTGGTGAAGCCAGCATTAATTTCCCTTAAGTGGTGTGAGCCATCTTCAACTGCTGCAGCCTGTCTGATGTAGGTACACCCACAGTGCTATTAGGTCAGCAGTTTCAGGATTTTGACTCGAGCGATATATTTCCAAGTCAAGGCAATATATTAATTAAAGAGGAACTCTCAAGTAGTGGTGCTCCCAGGTGCTTGTTATCTTAATTCTAGGCAGAAGTTCGGTATTTGGAAGATACTGCCAAAGGAGCCATGTTGAGTTGCTGCATTGCCTCTTGAATGAGGTACAAACTGCAACCAAAGTTCACCAGTGGTGGAAAGAGTGAATGCTTAAGGTGGTCAATGGGAGTAACTGGAGAGTATTCCATAACACACTGACTTGATCTTGTAGATGTTCTATGATGAAAAGGCTTTGGGGATTTGTGAGGTGTTACTGTCATGGGAGTGTACCTTTAAGAAATTGGTGTTTATCAAATAGCTGTAGTGATGTCATTGCATGGGTGGAGCTGGGTTGTGTCTCTGGCTTTTACTTTCGTTTTGAGCTGGAAGCTTTTTGTGGCTGTGTGTTTTACTTTCATTTTTAGGCAGTTGAAATTTTGTCTCTGTAAAAAGGTATCTCGATCACTTGATAATTTAAAAGTGATAACTGTCTTGTGTAAAGAAGTTATGCCTACTGTTTTGTTAAAAGGGGTGTTTGGCTTATGGATGTTATTAGGAAAGTTATTAAGGGTTACATATAGAGCATTGTATTTGTGGGGGGTAGTTGTGTTAGTAGTTGATGAAATGTTTACTGTGTGTTTATAAAATGTTGACTGAATTCATAAAATAAACATTGTTTTGTTTAAAAATACTTAAGGTCTCTGTTGCATAACACGTGGAAAGTGGGCCCTTTTGCTCCTCATAACCAAAATCTATTAAAAGCTGTAGGTCAGGTTAACTCCATGATATTCTTTTTTTAAAAATGTTTTTATTCTCTATTTTCACATTTTCCTTCAAAATGTACACCCCTCCCACAGACAGTAAACGGTAACGAATACAAAATCCGCCCCCCCCCCCACCCCCCACACACACACACACACACACACACACACACTCAACGCCATCCAACCTCTGAAAGAGTACCGTACATGATACCCATGCGTTGTAAAGACACCCGCCCCCAACTCCTCCCGTCCACTGCCTCTTGTAAAACTCCTCCCCCCAACCTCGGTTCCTTCCCCCCCAACTTTCCACCCCGGCTAGACCACTCGGACCCTGTTCTGCCAGGCTCCGATGGCCGCAGCCCCTCCCCCCACCTCACTCCCGTTCACTGGCCGGCTTAAACCCGCCCGGGTCCCTTGCCCGGCCCGAGGAAAGCCCAGAAATCCCCTTTTAGCACACAAACCCCGCATATCCACCTACACCCCAAAGAGCCCTCACTTCGAGTGAAAGTCCCATCATTTCCCTTGTCCAAATATATACAACATTGGCTCCTTTCGCCCATACACCCGCATGCAGTGAAACAAAAAAGAAGAAAATACAGTCTTGAGGTTACATCGGCACATGGCCATTTCTCAATTTCTCAGTTCTGCCACAGTCCTTCTGCCTTCGCAAACTCGTCCGCTGCTTCCGCCGTTCCAAAATAAAAGTCCTTGAGCTTGTAAGTCGCCCTCGGCTTTGCTGGATATACAATGCCGCACTGCACCTTGCTAATGTACAGTGCCCTCTTCACCCAGTTGAAAGCAGCCCGCCTCCTCGTCAGCTCCACTGTAAAGTCCTGGTACACACGTATACCAGCTCCAGCCCACTGCACTACCCGCTTCTGCTTGGTCCAGCACAGGACCTTCTCCTTCACACTGGACCTACGGAAGCACAGTCACTATCCTTGGCGGTTCACTCGCCTTTGGTACAGACCTCCATGACCGATGAGCCCGATCCAGATCATATCGGGAGGGATCCTCCCCCTCCCCCAATAGTTTAGCCAATATCGTGGCAAAATACTCAGTCAGCCTCGGTCCTTCAACTCCTTCGGGCAGCCCCACAATCCTCAAATTCTGTCACCTGGATCTGTTTTCCAGGTCTTTCATTTTTCCTCGCAAATCCTTGTTAATCTCTATCACCTTCCGCATCTCCTTCCCCATTGAGGTAAGTTGATCACCGTGCTGCAATAATGTCTCCTCCACTTCCTTCAGCGCCTCCCCTTGCTCCCGCACCTCCGCCACTGCGCTCGCCACCGCCATCGTCACCGGGGAAATCGCCTCCTCCACCAGCACTCAAAACCTCCCTCATCTCCTTCCTCATTGTCTCCATGTATTTTGTAAACTGCCTTTCGAATTCCGCAGCCATCACCTTAGTTATTTCTTCAGCCGTAAGCCTCATCTGGTGCTCCAGCCTCCATTTTCCTTGGTGACCCCGCGGTGACCTTTCCACTCCCCAACGGACCTTCAGCTGTTTTTTTTAGGGCCGTTTTTTTGCTCACCCTCGACATTTTCCTTTACTGTGCCTCCTCTGTGCCTTCTCCCTGCTTTTGCCGCCTCCGTGGACCCTGGGACCAGGCTTAAAGCCCCGAAAATGCCATTCCCGAACGGGAGCCCTCCATTGTGCGGCTGCCTCCTGCCCGCCGTCACCGGAAGTCCCCAACTCCATGATATTCTTTGGAGTTTTCTAAACCCTGGCCCATAACATTACTTACCATAGACTACCTAGCCTCTGACCTGCTCTTGTAGCCACAATATTCATATAGGTTATCTAGTTGTTTTTCTGGTCAGTGGTGAGCCTCTGGATATTGTTAGTCAGCGAGTCAGCAATGGTAATATCAGTGAATGCCAGGGAAGTAATTATATACTGTTGTCTGAGATGGCCATTGTTCGTCATTTGTGTGTCACAAATGCAACTTGCAGTTTATCAGCCTGAGCTTATTTGCATACTTGCTTTATTAACATAAACAAAGAAAAGTACAGCACAGGAACAGGCCCTTCGGCCCTCCAAGCCTGTGCCGACCATGCTGCCCGTCTAAACTAAAATCTTCTACACTTCCTGGGTCTGTATCCCTCTATTCCCATCCTATTCATGTATTTGTCAAGATGCCCCTTAAATGTAACTGTCGTCTCTGCTTCCACCACCTCCTCCGATAGCTAGTGTTTGAAACAAACATGTTGGACTTTAACCTGGTGTTGTAAGACTTCTTGTTGTGCTCACCCCAGTCCAACGCCGGCATCTCCACATGGATGATGTGTATTTCATGTATTTGTCAAGATGCCCCTTAAATGTCACTATCGTCCCTGCTTCCACCACCTTCTCCGGCAGCGAGTTCCAGGCACCCACTACCCTCTGTGTAAAAAGACTTGCCTCGTACATCTCCTCTAAACCTTGCCCCTCGCACCGTAAACCTATGCCCCCTAGTAATTGACCCCTCTACCCTGGGAAAAAGCCTCTGACTATCCACTCTGTCTATGCCCTTCATAATTTTGCAGACCTCTATCAGGTCGCCCCTCAACCTCCGTCATTCCAGTGAGAACAAACAGAGTTTATTCAACCGCTCCTCAAAGCTAATGCCCTCCATACCGGGCAACATCCTTGTAAATCTCTTCTGCACCCTCTCCAAAGCCTCCACATCCTTCTGATAATGTGACGACCAGAATTGAACACTATACTCAAAGTGTGCCTAACTAAGGTTCTGTACAGCTGCAACATGACTTGCCAATTCCTATACTCAAGGCCCCGGCCAATGAAGGCAAACATGCCGTATCCCTTCTTGACTACCTTCTCCACGTGTGTTGTCCCTTTCAGTGACCTGTGGACCTGTTCACCTAGATCTCTCTGACTGTCAAGACTCTTGAGGGTTCTACCATTCACTGTATATTCCCTACCTGCATTAGACCTTCCAAAATGCATTACCTCACATTTGTCCGGATTAAACTCCATCTGCCATCTCTTCGCCCAAGTCTCCAAACGATCTAAATCCTGCAGTATCCTCTGACAGTCCTCATCGCTATCCGCAGTTCCACCAACCTTTGTGTCGCCTGCAAACTTACGAATCAGACCAGTTACATTTTCCTCCAAATCATTTATATATACTACGAACAGCAAAGGTCCCAGCACTGATCCCTGCAGAACACCACTAATAAGAACATAAGAACTAGGAGCAGGAGTAGGCCATCTGGCCCCTCGAGTCTGCTCCGCCATTCAATTAGATCATGGCTGATCTTTTGTGGACTCAGCTCCACTTTCCGGCCCGAACACCATAACCCTTAATCCCTTTATTCTTCAAAAAACTATCTATCTTTACCTTAAAAACATGTAATGAAGGAGCCTCAACTGCTTCACTGGGCAAGGAATTCCATAGATTCACAACCCTTTGGGTGAAGAAGTTCCTCCTAAACTCAGTCCTAAATCTACTTCCCCTTATTTTGAGGCTATGCCCCCTAGTTCTGCTGTCACCCGCCAGTGGAAACAATCTGCCCGCATCTATCCTATCTATTCCCTTCATAATTTTAAATGTTTCTATAAGATCCCCCCTCATCCTTCTAAATTCCAACGAGTACAGTCCCAGTCTACTCAACCTCTCCTCATAATCCAACCCCTTCAGCTCTGGGATTAACCTAGTGAATCTCCTCTGCACACCCTAATCACAGCCCTCCAATCAGAAAAGCACCCTTCCATTGCTACTGTCTGCCTTCTATGACCTAGCCAGTTCTGTATCCATCTTGCCAGCTCACCCCTGATCCCATGTGACTTCACCTTTTGTACTAGTCTGCCATGAGGGACTTTGTCAAAGGCCTTACTGAAGTCCATATAGACAACATCCACTGCCCTACCTGGATCAATCATCTTTGTGACCTCTTCGAAAAACTCTTCTCAAGGTAGTGAGACATGACCTCCCCTTCATAAAACTGTGCTGTCTCGCGCTAATATGTCCATTTGCTTCCAAATGGGAGTAGATCCTGTCTCGAAGAATTCTCTCCAGTAATTTCCCTACCACTGATGTAAGACTCACCGGCCTGTAATTTCCTGGATTATCCTTGCTACCTTTCTGAAACAAAGGAACAACTTTGGCTATTCTCCAGTCCTCCGGGACATTACCTGAAGACAGTGAGGATCCAAAGATTTCTGTCAAGGCCTCAGCAATTTCCTCTCTAGGCTCCTTCAGTATTCTGGGGTAGATCCCATCGGGCCCTGGGAACTTGCCTACCGTAATATTTTTCAAGATGCCCAACCCCTTGTCTTTTTGGATCTCAATGTGACCCAGGCTATCTACACACACTTCTCCAGACTCGACATCCACTAATTCCTTCTCTTTGATGAATATTGATGCAAAGTATTCATTTAGTACCTCGCCCATTTCCTCTGGCTCCACACATAGATTCCCTCCCCTGTCCTTCTGTGGGCCAACCCTTTCCTTGGGCTAACCCTTTCCTTGGCTACCCTCTTGCTTTTTATGTACGTGTAAAAAGCCTTGGGATTTTCCTTAACCCTGTTTGCCAATGACTTTTGGTGACCCCTTTTAGCCCTCCTGACTCCTTGCTTAAGTTCCTTCCTACTTTCCTTATATTCCACACAGGCTTTGTCTGTTCCCAGCCTCCTAGCCCTGACAAATGCCTCCTTTTTCTTTTTGACGAGGCCTACAATATCTCCTGTTATCTCTCGTTACACGAAAGGAGTTGGGTTCGGGGCGGTATACCCGGCTAGGTTGTGGGTCACTTTTTAAAAAAAATATATATATATATTTTTATTAAAGTATTTGAAATTTAAAAAAAATATATAAACATTGACATAAACATGGTATAATAAACATTCCCCCCCCCCCCCCATCTCAATCTTTACACCCCAACCATAAAACAACGAACCCCCCCCCTTGGAATACTGCATCTGCTGACATTTTAATTTTCCCCGAGAAAGTCGACGAACAGCTGCCACCAACGGGTGAACCCGACCATTGTCCCTCTTAAGGCAAACTTTATTTTCTCGAGACTGAGAAACCCAGCCATGTCACGAACCCAGGTCTCTACACTAGGGGGGCTTCCAGTCCCTCCACGTTAATAAGATCCGTCCTCCGGGCTACCAGGGAGGCAAAGGCCAAGACGTCGGCCTCTTTTGCCCCCTGAACTCCCGGCTCTTCCGACACTCCAACGCTACCTCCGGACTCGGCACCACCCGTGTTTTTAGCACCGTGGACATTTCCTTTGCAAAACCCTGCCTCTAAGCTTGGGGCATGCCCAAAACATGTGGACATGATTTACTGGGCTTCCCGTGCACCTCGCACACCTATCTTCTACCCCGAGAAACTTGCTCATCCGGGCCGCTGTCATGTGTGCCTGGTGGACCACCTTAAATTGTATCAGGCTGGGCCTGGCACATGATGAGGAGGTATTAACCCTGCTGAGGGCATCCGCCCACAGACCCGCCTCTATCTCTCCTCCTAGCTCGTCCTCCCACTTGCCCTTAAGCTCCTCCACCGGAAGAGGCTCTGAAAGCTTCTGGTAAATATCTGAAAACTTCCCCCTCCCACCCAGGTACTGGAGACTACTCTATCCTGTATCCCCCGTGGCGGCAGCAGCAGAAAGGCCGGCACCTCTTTTCTCAGGAAGTCTCTCACCTGCAAATACCTAAAACCCGTTCCCTGCTCGCAATTCAAATTTATCCTCCAAGGCTTTGAGGCTGGGAAAGCTCCCATCTATAAATAGATCCCCCATCCTTCTAATTCCTGCCATTTGCCAACTCCTGAACCCGCCATCTAGCCTACCTGGTACAAACCTGTGGTTATTATAAATCGGGGTCCAAACCAATGCTCCCTCCACTCTCTTATATCTCCTCCATTGCCCCCAGATTCTCAGAGCCGCCACCACCACCGGACTTGTGGAGTATCGGGCCGACGAGAACGGAAGAGGAGCCATTATCAATGCTCCCAAACTGGTGTCTGCATGACGCCGCCTCCATCCGCTCCCATGCTGACCCCTCCCCCACTATCCACTTCCTAATCATGGCTATATTAGCCACCCAGTAGTAATTGCAGAAGTTTGGCAATGCCAACCGACCCTCCCCCCGACTGCACTCCAGTAACACTTTCTTCACTTGCGGGATTTTACCCGCCCACACAAAGCCCAAAATAACCTTATTCACCAGCTTGAAAAAGGCCTTTGGGATGAAGATGGGGAGGCACTGAAAGATGAACAGAAATCTGGGGAGGACCGTCATTTTCACGGTCTGTACCCTCCCCGCCAGTGACAGCGGGAGCATGTCCCATCTCTTAAAGTCTCCTATTTGTTCTACCAACCGGGATAGGTTTAACTTGTGCAATGCCTCCCATTCCCAGGCTACCTGGATTCCCAGATATCAAAAGCTCTTCCCTACCATTCTAAGCGGCAGCTCTCCCAGTCTCTTCTCCTGTTCTCTTGCCTGGATCGCGAACATCTCGCTTTTCCCCATGTTCAATTTATACCCTGAAAAATTGCCAAATTCCCCCAGGATTCGCATTACTTCCGCCATCTCCTCCAACAGGTCTGAAATATATAAGAGCAGATCATCTGCGTAAAGCGAGACCCGGGCTCCAACCCTTTCCAGTTCCTAGAGGCTCTTAACGCCATGGCCATGGCGAACCGCACCCAGTCAATAAAGTTCTCACCAATCCCAAACCTTCCCAGCGCCCCCCACAGGTAATTCTACTCCACCCGATCAAAAGCCTTCTCTGCAACCAACGCTACCACCACCTTCATCTCCTCTCCTTCTGAGGGCATCATAATAACATTTAAAAGCCGTTGAACATTGGCCTTGATTTGCCTGCCCGTTACAAATCCCGGGCGAAATTCTCCGACCCCACGCGAGTGTGCGGGGGGGGGGGGGGGGGGGGGGGGGGCGGGGGGGGGGGTCGAGTGGGGGGGGGGGGGGTCGAGTGTGGGGGGGGCGAGTGCGGGGTGGGCGAGTGCGGGGGGGGGCGCGAGTGCGGGTGGGGGTTGCGGCGTTGAGAGCGGGTAGGGGTGGTGAGGGGGTAGGGGCGTTTGAGGGGGTAGGGGTGGTGGGGGGGGGTTTGGGGGCAGCGGCGTGCAGAGAGGGGGGTGGCGACGGATGGCCGGGGCCAACGCACCGTCGCCCCCCCTCTGCACGCTGTACCCACAACCCCTCCCCCTCCCTCTGAAGGCCGGTACCCCCCCCCCCCCCCTCTGAGGCCGGTACCCCCCCCCCCCCCCTCTGAAGGCCGGTACCCCCCCCCCCCCCCCCTCCCTCTGAAGGCCGGTACCCCCCCCCCCCCCTCCCTCTGAAGGCCGGTACCCCCCCCCCTCTGAAGGCGTACCCCCCCCCCCCTGAAGGCCGGTACCACCCCTCCCTCTGAAGGCCGGTACCCCCCCCCCTCTCTCTGAAGGCCGGTACCCCCCCCCCCCCCCTCCCTCTGAAGGCCGGTACCACACCCCCCTCCCTCTGAAGGGCCGGTACCCCCCCCCCCTTCTGAAGGCCGGTACCCCCCCCTCCCTCTGAAGGCCGGTACCCCCCCCCTCCCTCTGAAGGCCGGTACCCCCCCCCCCTCCTCTGAAGGCCGGTACCCCGCCCCTCCTCTGAAGGCCGTTACCCCCCCCCTCCCTCTGAAGGCCGGTAGCCCCCCCCCTCCCTCTGAAGGCCGATACCCACACACCCCCCCTCCCTCTGAAGGCCGGTACCCACACACACCCCCTCCCTCTGAAAGCCGGTACCCAACACCCACCCTCTCTCCTCCCTCCATTCCTTCCTCCTCCCCCCATTCCTTCCTCCTCCCCCCATTCCTTCCTCCTCCCCCCATTCCTTCCTCCTCCCCCCTTCCTTCCTCCGTTAGTGGGGGGGGGTGCAGCGTTAGTGGGGGGGTGCGGCGTTAGTGGGGGCGGGTGCGGCGTTGAGAGGGGGGGTACCGGCGTTGAGAGAGAGGGGGGGCGGCGTTGGAGGGGGGTAGGGGTGGTGAGGGGGTAGGGGTGGTGAGGGGGTAGGGGCGTTGGAGGGGGTAGGGGTGGTGAGGGGGGGGGTTGCAGTAGGGGCAGCGGCGTGCAGAGGGGGCGACGGTGCGTTGGTCCCGGCCATCCGTCGCCCCCCCCTCTGCACGCCGCTGCCCCCTACCTCAACCCCCCCTCACCATCCCTACCCCCTCCAACGCCGCCCCCCTCTCTCAACGCCGCCCCCCCTCTCTCAACGCCGCCCCCCCTCTCTCAACGCCGCCCCCCCCTCTCTCAACGCCGCCCCCCCTCTCTCAACGCCGCCCCCCCCTCTCTCAACGCCGCCCCCCCCTCTCTCAACGCCGCCCCCCCTCTCTCAACGCCGCCCCCCCTCTCTCAACGCCGCCCCCCCTCTCTCAACGCCGGTGTCCCCTCCCCCTCCTCTCAACGCAGGTACCCCCCCCCTCTCAACGCCGGTACCCCCCCCCTCCTCTCAACGCAGGTACCCCCCCCCTCTCAACGCAGGTACCCCCCCCTCTCAACGCAGGTACCCCCCCCTCTCAACGCAGGTAACCCCCCCTCTCCTCTCCTCTCAACTTAGCGCCGCAACCCCCTCCCCCCCTCTCCTCTCCACGCCGCAATCCCTCCCTCCCTCCCTCCCTCCCCTCTCTCCCCTCCCTCCCCTCTCTCCCTCCCTCCCCTCTCTCCCTCCCTCCCCTCTCTCCCTCCCTCCCTCTCCCCTCCTCCCTCCCTCCCTCCCCTCTCTCCCTCCCCCTCTCTCCCTCCCTCCCTCCCTCTCTCCCTCCCTCCCTCCCTCTCCTCCCTCCCTCCCTCCCCTCTCTCCCTCCCTCCCTCCTCCCTCCCTCCCTCCCCTCCCTCCTCTCCCTCCCTCCCTCCCTCCCCTCTCTACCTCCCTCCCTCCCTCCCCTCTCTACCTCCCTCCCTCCCCTCTCCCTCCCTCCCTCCCCTCTCTACCTCCTCCCTCTCCCTCCCTCCCCTCTCTCCCTCCCTCCCCTCTCTCCCTCCCTCCCCTCTCTCCCTCCCTCCCCTCTCTCCTCCCTCCCCTCTCTCCCTCCCTCCCTCTCTCCCTCCCTCCCCCTCTCTCCCTCCCTCCCCTCTCTCCCTCCCTCCCTCTCCCTCCTCCCTCCCCTCTCTCCCTCCCTCCCCTCTCTCTCTCCCTCCCCCTCCCCTCTCTCCCTCCCTCCCCTCTCTCCCTCCCTCCCTCTCTCTCTCCTCCCCTCCCCTCTCTCCCTCCCTCCCTCTCTCCCTCTCCCTCTCTCCCTCCCTCCCCTCTCTCCCTCCCTCCCCTCTCTCCCTCCCTCCCTCTCTCCCTCCCTCCCCTCTCTCCTCCCTCCCTCCCCTCTCTCCCCTCCCTCCCCTCTCTCCCTCCCTCCCCTCTCTCCCTCCCTCCCCTCTCTCCCTCTCTCCCTCCCTCCCCTCTCTCCCTCCCTCCCCTCTCCTCCCTCCCTCCCCTCTCTCCCTCCCTCCCCTCTCTCCCTCCCTCCCCTCTCTCCTCCCTCCCCTCTCTCCTCCTCCCCTCCCTCCGCTCTCCCCCTCCCTCCCTCCGCTCCTCCCCCTCCCTCCCTCCCTCCGCTCTCCCCCTCCCTCCCTCCGCTCTCCCCCTCCCTCCCTCCGCTCTCCCCCTCCCTCCCTCCGCTCTCCCCCTCCCTCCCTCCCTCCGCTCTCCCCCCCTCCCCCTCCCTCCCTCCCTCCCCCCCTCCCTCTCTCCAGCTCTCCCCCTCCCTCCCTCTCTCTCTCTCCCCCCCTCTCAACTCCGCACCCCCCCCCCCCCAACAAACGGTGGGTCTGTCTCCTCTCTTCCCCCCCCCCCCCCCAATGCCGGGTCGCTCTTCTTCCCCCCCCCAATACCGGGTCACTCTTCTTCCCCCCCCCCCCAATGCCGGGTCACTCATCTTTTCCCCCCCCCCCCCCCCCCCCCCCCCCCCATGCCGGGTCGCTCTCTTCCCCCCCCCCCCCCCCCCAATTGCCGGGTCGCTCTTCTTCCCCCCCCCCATGCCGGGTCACTCTTCTTCCCCCCCCCCCCCAAATGCCGGGTCACTCTTCTTCCCCCCCCCCCCCCCCCCCCCATGCCGGGTCGCTCTCTTTCCTCCCCCCCCCATGCCGGGTCGCTCTTAGAACATAGAACATAGAACAGTACAGCACAGAACAGGCCCTTCAGCCCTCGATGATGTGCCGAGCAATGATCACCCTACTGAAACCCACGTATCCACCCTATACCCGTAACCCAACAACCCCCCCTTAACCTTACTTTTTAGGACACTACGGGCAATTTAGCATGGCCAATCCACCTAACCCGCACATCTTTGGACTGTGGGAGGAAACCGGAGCACCCGGAGGAAACCCACGCACACACGGGGAGGACGTGCAGACTCCGCACAGACAGTGACCCAGCCGGGAATCGAACCTGGGACCCTGGAGCTGTGAAGCATTTATGCTAACCACCATGCTACCGTGCTGCCCCAAAATTTAGAGTACCCAATTATTTTTTCCAATTAAGGGGCAATTTAGCGTGGCCAATCCACCTATCCTGCACATCTTTTTGGGTTGTGGGGGTGAAACCCACGCAGACACGGGGAGAATGTGCAAACTCCTCACGGACAGTGACCCAGGGCCGGGATTCGAACCCGGGTCCTCAGCGCCGTAGGCAGCAATGCTAACCACTGTGCCACCGTGCTGCCTTTCCCACCCCCCACACCCCACAACCCCACCCCACACCCCCACCACACACCCCACTGGCTCTCTCTCTCTCTCCCCACCACAC